>NC_083699.1:39055000-39680000 GCF_033118175.1 Dama dama
TGAATTCCTCCTGTCCAACAGGTAAAACTACATGGGGGTGGGGGGTGGGGTGGGGAATTGGAGATGGCCCTTGACACAATCCCCAGTGGAGGGGTTTCTGGAGGAAATTATGTTTAAGACAACATTAGCAGACATCATTGTTCTCACTAAAGACACACTTAAACTGGGGTTTGAAGAGCAAGATGTAGGTCATCACACTTTGTTACCAAGATTTAAGACAATATTCTTAAACTTTGTGATCTAGGTCATCAGACCTTGTTACCAAGATTTAAGAGAAAATTCTTAAGCTCTGTTTTTTTTGGTAGTACTCTTTCCTTCCTGTGTTGTTGCCATTTAGTCCTCCTTTGCTCTTTAGTGCGTGAAAATTCTGGGCAGCTAATTACCGTGCCCAGCTATCACAGCACTGCTATTCTGTCCCCAGGGAGCATCTTTCTGATATAACTGTTGCTGTGCATTCAACTGCTGAGAGCTGAGGTGATGAGGAGGGAGACTTGTGTCTGTTTGATCTGTGAGTAAGTGAAGTTGCTCAGTCGTGTCTGACTCTTTGTGACCCCATGGACTGTAGCCTGCCAGGCTCCTCCATCCATGGGATTTTCAAGGCAAGAATACTGGAGTGGGTTGCCATTTCCTTCTCCAGGGGATCTTCCCCACCCAGGGATTGAACCCTGGTCTCCCACATTGCAGGCAGACTCATTACCGTCTGAAGCACCAGGGAAGAACAAAGTGAAAGTTGCTCAGTTGTGTCCGACTCTTTGTGACCCGATGGACTATATGGAATTCTCCAGGCCAGAGTACTGGGGAGGGTAGCCTTTCCCTTCTCCGGTGGATCTTCCCAACCCAGGAATCGAACTGGGGTCTCCTGTATTACAGGCGGATTCTTTACCAACTGAGCTATCAGGGAAGCCCTGTTTGATCTGATAGTCACTAAAATTCTGATTTTACATTGCTATTTTCCTTATTTTTAAGCACTTAGGAGCCAGATTCTTCCAGATAAACTTTGCCTTAATTTTGCACAGTTGGGTGCAGATGGGGGTAGTTTTTTAAAAAGCACTCTTCCATATCTAGTCAACTGGCAGAACCTGTTTTTTTAGGAGGCCAGCTGAGATCAGAAAGTTATGATCTTATGGGGGTCAGTTTCAGGTCATGGACAAACCAGAATTCCTTGCCCAGGGTTTCATGAGACCCATCAGACACTTCAGGGTTTCAAAAAGTCAAATGGGAGAAGCACATTGGTCCCAAAAACCTGCTCAGACCAAGGAAATCATCAAGATACTTTGTTTCAAGCTCAACTTGTGTCATCTGATTTGATAGTAACAACAGTCTCATGCTGGTCAGAACCTCTTTTTGAAAAAAAATTTATTTTTAATTGAAGGATAGTTGGTTTACAGTATTGCTTTGGCTTTTGCCATACATCCACATGAGTTAGCCATAGGTATACACATATTCCCCTCCCTCTTGAATCTCCCTCCCACCCTTTCCCACCCCTCTAGGTTGTTACAGAGCCTCTGATTGGCAGCAACATCCTGGTCCATTTGATGAAAATTTTGTGAAAGTGAAAGTCGCTCAGCTGTGTCCAACTCTTTACAACCCCATGGACTATATAGTCCATGGAATTCTCCAGGCTGGAATACTGGAGTGGGTAGCCTTTCCCTTCTCCAGGGCATCTTCCCAACCCAGGGATCGAACCCAGGTCTCCTGCATTACAGGCAGATTCTTTACCAAGTGAGCCACAAGGGAAGCCCTGTCCATTTGATAACAGACAAGAATGCAAATTATTAGTTAAATTTGGCTGAGAACAGTTTTCAAAATTTGGGGGTCATGGCAGGGGTAAACAAATAAAAAGGCACTAGATATAGAAGAATTTAGAAACTGGTGGCTTTGGCTAGATTAAGGAGAACTGTTATTTTACTGTGCTAATGAAATGCTGGGATGAAGAGAGAATTGTGTGGACGATGAAAAATCTATAGCTAAGAATTCTAATGAATTCTCAGAATTCTACTTAGACTAGTAGAAATAAATATATAAAGTCTGGTGGGTTACAGTCCATGGGGTCGCAAAGAGTCGGACACTACTACACAACGAAGCAGACATGCACACACACACACTCTATTTAGTAGCTCATTCAGTTACAGTAACAAATAGACAATCAGAACAAATAGATTCAATTCTTACTCACCTTGCCCAGAAGTGACACGTGTTATTTTGTTATCACATTTTATTGCTGATAACTAGTCAAACAGCCCCAGTTCCACCTAGATGCAGGATGTGTGTGTGTGTATGTGCATGCATACACACTTCCTGAAAAATATCAATATAATCCCTGGTTGGGCCACCACTTTAAGCAGCAACTCTATATGGCAGAAAGAGCACATCTTTGGTAGGGTGGCCAGCTATCACTGACATGAAGAAACAGGAAAATGAGTCATTGCAGAGTTGAGTGGTAACTGAAGTGACCCAAATTAAGAGTTTGAGACTTCCCTGGCAGTTCAGTGGTTAAGACTTCACACTTCCAATCCAGAGGCTGTGGGTTCCATCTCTGGTCTGGGAAGTTAGATCCCACATGCTGTGTGGCACAACCAAAAAGTGAAAAAAAAAAAAAAAAGAAAGGAGTTCCTGATCTGAAGGAAATGGGAGCCCATTGGAGGTTTCTGGAGCCCAGGACATAGAGACTCCTTCTTGGAGGTATTGTGGTTAGCTGAAGACAGTATGGTATCAAGGATTCTAGTCTGGGGACAGAAAGTTTGTGTCCTGAAGTACAGATGAGGGTGAAGTTTGCACACTGAGAAATTAAAGAGGTGGGGATCAGTGCAAAGTATAAAGAAGTGTCAACAGAAGTTTCCAAAATGGTCACTGGCAACTCTAGTTGACCTGGTAAAGCGGAGGCGTTCCAGTAATTTAGAGGGACATATGTTGGATAGCAGAACCAGGCTTACAAGTTAGACCAGTGACTCACACCCCAGCTTGATTGCCCATTTACAATATCTGAAGCAAATGGCTTAAACTCTTTGAGCCTCAGTTTCTTCACTCATAAAAGAAAATTGTTAATACCCACCCCACTGGGTGGTTGCAAGAATTAAATTTGGCAACGCACAATGTGAGCGCCTGGGAAGAACTCTGGTTAACAGGATCCTGGGTTTTCCTCCCCTGGCTTGTTGCAGTAGCCTTTTAAAAGGTCTTTCTTTTTTTTTTTTTTTTTGACCTTTCCCAACCTGCCACCCACTACAGTTGATTCTCAATGTAGCAGCCAGAATGATCCCTTTCAAATCTTAAGTCAGCCAAGTCTTAATGTACAGTGAATTCGAGTTCTTAGCTAGAGTTCTTACACCAGTGGAAACCCCTCTATAATCTGTAGCCACCATTTCCCTGCCCCCTCCTGCACTGTTCTACTCCTCGTCCTCTCTCCCCAGGCTTCTATGCTGGTGTTCAAGCAGGTCAAGTGTATCTCTGCCTAACAGTTTGTTGGTCCTCCATCTGGAACTCTCTTCCCTCAAAAATCTGCCTGAGCCCTCCTTCACTCCCTCCAATATTTGCTCAAATGCCTTTTCAATGAGGCTCTCTCTGAATATCTAATTTACAAGGGATCCTCTGCCCCCCAGCCCCTGCTATCCCTCTCCATCTTCCCTGCTTTAATTTTCTATCCACTTACAAAGCACACTGTATGTCTTTATTTTGTCTTACTCTCCACTTACCCTCTCACTGGGAGGCATATTCTGGGGTGTGAGATTTCTGGCTGGTTTCTGCACTGTCATATCTCTACTTTGGCTCACAGTAGAAAATGATTACTTGCTGAATGAGTGAACCTATTATGAGTATTGGAGTATGTTCTTATAAGCTCTGGGACCACTGCAATGTAGAGACATCCCTGTTCATTTCCCCACCCCAAACTCCTTTAGATGATCAGGGTTTAGCCCCTCTTAGAATATCAAAACAGTGGGAGGACCATTGAACTTGAAACCACTGCATCTCAAGAAGCCTTGGAATCTAACACTAGGTTTACAGGAAACACAGAAAAAAGGGGAGTAAGTTGATACCCCAAGGAGGTCTCAACCAGATTCAGTGTGTGGCATATTCCACAGGACAAATGACTTAAGTTTTTTCAACAAATGTATATCATGGAAAAGAAAAAAAAAAAAAAAAATAAAGGAGTAGGGAACTGTTATAGATTAGAAGAGAGTTGAGAGTGGTGTATCATCCAAACAAGATGTCCCCACCTTGATGGGATCCTCATTCAAGGAATTTAGTGTAAAAGACATTTTTGGGAGAATTGGCAAAAATTTGAAAGTGAAATGGCTATTGGATGATAATGACATCGTGGTCATGTATGTACATACACAGAACCTAACACGTAGTGGGTGGGGTGGGTAATATTATACAGAATTCAGCTCCACAGAAAATGATCTTGAGGGCCTATGTTCTCAGTTCTCCTGAGGAGGGTAATAGCTAATTTTCTTCTAGATGCCAAAGTGTGCTCTGCTAAGTTGCTTTAGTCACGTCCATGAACTATAGCCCGCCAGGCTTCTCCATCCAAGGGATTCTCCAGGCAAAAATACTGGAGTGGATTGCCATTTCTTTCTCCCAAGATGCCAAGGAGGTAAGTTAATTCATTACGTAAATGGATGTCTTAAGATATTAAGACTTAATTTTCTCATGGGACCCTAGTTAAGAAGAGCCAGTGTGGGGAACTGACATGAAGTCTGGCATTTGCTTTAAGTTACTGGAGTGTGAGATGGATAAAACAAGGTTGGCAAAATACTGGTAATCTTTGGATCTGGGTTATGAAAACATGGAGGTTCTTTATGGTGTTTTCTGTCTATTTTTGTATGTGTAAAAGCTTCCATAATAGTCACTACAAACTTAGTTTTCTAAGATGAGGAGGAGGTGAAACAGTTCTTTCTCAGGAGGAAAGAGGCCTATTTTTTTTCCCCCTCTGTGTCTCTGTGGGGTGTGAGTTGGGGTGTGAAGGAAGAGAGGTGGGTCCCTTGCTTGGGAGGAGCGTTGTGTCTGTTCAGCCCTCCTTGCAGGCCCTTTTGTTCCTTCCTCCTCGGCTCACCACTGACTGATGGATGGGAGCAGACTTGTCTTAGCTGGTAAGAGTGGGGAGATGGCTTTTGGGGCTGGGGCTTCTGCCGCTGGTACTGGGAGGTGGGCATTATACACAAGGAAAGCTGATGGGGTGTGAAGCACTTACTTTCTACCAGGCACCTATTGAATTGGAAGAAAAAAATTTCTACAAATATGTGTCCACTAAAGACACAAGACTGAAGACGAATCACAAGCAAATGGCCTGGGATTTTTTTTTTTTTTCCCCTTTGTCTACTCCCTTAGTCCTGAGTTCAGAGCTCCCCTCACCTGTTCTGAGAGGCTGGCTCTGGCCTGGTACCATGGAGCAGCTGCCCTCTCTGTGGTGGGGACTTAACACCCCTCACAGATAAAGCTCTGTTCTCCATGTTTTAGGAAACCTCAGGGAAATGTACTCAGCCATTTCACAATCTTCTCCATTAGTGCCTGCCTGGCTGGGAAAAGATCTCATCTCTGTTAAGAGACCATTTTGTTTGTTTGTTTGTTTGCAGTCTGGGTCTTAAACAGGCAGGATTGAAGGCCCATTTATCTTTAGGGCTCTGATCTGGCAAGATTCCCCCCTCCCCACCAGGCAAACACTTGTCAGTGCAGCCACTCAGGTACTTGGTGAGTCTCTACGAGTGATAGTTTGGTTTCCATTGCTTATCACGTTTCTGATTTTTTCTGTCCTTCTGAGTAAAACTGTGACTTGTCAGAAGTGTTTTGACTCAGTGACTAAGATTCTGACCTCTGCTGGCTCCCATACAGTGGAGTTCGGTGGTCGGGACCTGACACACTGTGTCTGACAGCAGCCTGGACCAGCTCTGCTGGGGACCGTGGGAGGTGAACCAGCTGCACCCACCTCCAGCACTATTGATGCTGCTGAGTTTAAATGATCTTCACTCAATTACAGGAACTCTGCATTTTGTATTGATGAAATATTTAGCACATGGTAAAAGTACAATAATTATTAGCCAGAATACAGTGATAAACTCTATCGGTAGCTTGTCAACACAACCCTGTGGAGGCAGATTTTAAAGTATTATTATCCGTACTTCACAGATGAAGACACAAGGCTTACAGATGATGGCAAAACTGGTCTAACATCCTGCAACATCTAACAGATAGAAAAGCCAGGATTTGAATCTGGGCTTTTGAGATGCCAGAGCCTGATCTCTTTCTCCAAAGTTGGGGCTTCTCAAACTAGTGGTGGTGAAGGACAAGATTTCTGCCCTAACCTCTCCCACATCCATAGTTTTAAAAATACAATAAAAAGGAGTTACTAGAATAATGAAATGAAAAAGACATTTAAAATAATAAGCCATATTTTAAAACAGGCATAAAATTACTCTTTCAAATTACTGTAAAAGTTGATTACACTCAATTTCTATGCTTTTCCCATCCTGGATCTTGATAAAGCTTTCTTAGACTGACACTTCTGTTGGCATCAGAATCACCTGGGGTGCTTGCTAAATGCAGTTTTCCTAGCCCCATCTCTACTTGGATCAGAATGACTGAGGGTAGAATTCAGGAATCTACATTTTAACAACTAATTTCAATAATGTGTTCTAAATCTGATCATCATTGTTCTCTGCAGTGCTGCCTGCTCTCTACAGATTATAGAGGGTACAGTAACAAGTGAAGTGAATATAATGTTTATTTTAGTCTCCCAACCCAAGCCCTATTCTTCTTTTTCGTTTGTCTTTAAGTATTAGAGATATCCTTTCTGTAGAAGCTCACCAACAGAACCTGTTTCTGAACTCATTTTAGTGCATGTCGGTGTCAACAAAAAGGTATAATCACAACCTGAAAGTAGAGAGTTATTTTATTTAGTGGGAATGTTTAAGACTCCGAGCCTGGGAGACAGCATCTCAGTAGCTTTGAGAAAACTGCTCCAAGGAGGCAGGGGGGACGTCAGGCTATATAAGTTTGCAACAAAGGGAGCAGCAGTCTAAACATCAAAGATCAGGAATCAAGTTAAGGAATTTAACATTCTACCTATGGTAAGATGCAAGCCTCTGGACTCACTGAATTCATTCCTTTCATATGCACCTCAGCTATTTGGGGCCAATCCTGTCTCCTTGTTCACCTTGCTTCTTGCATTCCCCCAGCTCCTCAGCAATCACTATGAGGGGTGGCAGCATCCACTGGGTGGCTGTTTGGGGAGCCCTCATTCACATTGGGAGGCCAGAAATCGCTGATGGCTGTGACATTTCTTGTTGATTAATATGGCAGGAAATATTTTCATTTCACATCAGCAAATATGTTTTGGGTGCAAACTACAGACTGGGTAGATGGGGAACAGGCCACAAGGTGCCCACATCCAGGAGAGAGGGAGTATCACTAGAACAAAGTCCAGAAACTGGGGCACTTCTGTGTATAGAGGTGGGGGAAAGGAGGGGGAACCAGTGTCAGAGACAACTGAGGAGGAGTGAACAGTAAGGGGAGAAAAAAAATGTGGGTTTTGGAAGCCAGAAAGGGGATGTGACCAACTGTGTAAAGTACGGCTGATGGGCTGAATAAGACAAAGACAGCCCTGAGCATCTGTTGGTAGCATGGAGTCATGGAGGTGTTTGGGATGTGGCAAGAGCAGTCTTACAGAGATGAGGGCGGCTTGATGGAGGGGCTGCAGGTGAGAAGGGGAAGAGGGAAATTGGAAACAGTGAGTCCGGATATTTCGTTCAAGCAGTTTTACTGTAAAGGGGAGAAAAAGGTCTAGAGCTTTCATTGGAGGGACCAGGAAAAGGAGGTTATTTAGACCTCATGTAGTGGCTAAATAGGTGACTTCTGTATTGTCCTGTATCTTTTTTCAGTTAACTCCTCCAGTAAAACAGAAACACTGTTGACCATAACTTTTTTGTTTTCAAGCTCTTTGAAACTCTCCTTAATCTCAAATGATGTTGTCTAAGAAGAGTCTACAAATCACCCTCATTCCTTACATAGCTTAATTTGAATATATTTGAACAAAACAACATTGCATTTTTTTCATATTTGCTTTATTTTTGGCTGAATTATTTTAAAGTAAATTTCATTTCTACTTCAAACACATAGTTTTTTTTCTAACTTAATCACATATATAATCATGATAATCCTATTATTATACCTAGCAAAATTAACAATGATTTCTTAATATGATACCTAATCTATATTCAGATAACCCAGTTTGTTGCCAGTGTTGCTCTGTTCAAGCCAAAGGTCTACAGACTGCATGTGATTGTTGTCTTTTTTTAAGCTATTTAGTTTTTGTGTGTGTGTGTGTGTGTGCCCATTGACTTGATGAAACTAGTTCGGTTGTTCTATAGAGTGTCCCACTTTCTGGATATATCTGATAAATTAGGGTATCTTTTAACTTGTTCTTCTTTCTCTTGTATTTCCTAAAAAACTAGAATTGCATATACAGATTAAACATCTTGGATAAGAATTTTTCATAGGTGGTGCTATGTGCTTCACATTGTCTCATTTCAGAAGGCACAAACTATTGAGGTGTTCTGTTGTTAGTGATGCTAAGACTGATCTGGGTCAGGTGGTGGTTGCTTCAATTAGGAGAGTGTTTTTTTTGAAGATAGGAGAAATAATAGCATGCCTATATGCTGATGATCTTTGACAGAAGGCTATCTATTGATGCAGAAGAAAAAAAGAGGGATTTTTAAGAATATCCTTAAGTAGACAGGAGTGTGTAGAATCTATGGGAAAAGTTGGACATTGCAAGTGTTGAATGCAGCCAATTTATTCATAGTAATGAGATCATTTGGGCATAAGTGCAGATAAGGTGAGCAGCTGTTGTACAAAGGCATGTGTGTGAAAGTTTGTTCTGTGAATAAGTAGCAAGTTCATCAGGTGAGGGTAAGATGAATTTCTAGGGGAGGAAGTCATACAGTCCTCTAGGAGAGTGGCAGATGAATTGACTGGAAATGTAGCATCTCATTGCTGTGAAGCATCAAGGAACTACTTGCAGTTAGTAGTGATGAACCTCAAGTGAAATCAGTAAACATCGTTGTGTGATTTTCTTTAACCACGTTCAGCTGCATACTTGCAGGTTGCAATAGCCCAGAGAGTTGAATTTAACCAGACTTGGGGTTTATCCAGCCATGCATGATGCAAGAGGTCAGTTGAATGACTGACCAGGGAATCTGAGGTGGATAGAAAGGAAAGGGAGGGCAGGGAGGAGGTGAGAGGCAGTGAGAAGGTGGTTGGATCAAACCCAGAAGACTGTTGGAGTTAGGTACTGGTTGGACTAAGCTGCAGAGATGAGAGTGGTGATGAGAGAGAGGATACCTGAAATCGAGACTATGAAGGGAGCATATTTTTTGGAAATGACAAGATCAAAGATATAACCTTGGACTGCGTTGCTGAGGTCACAGCCTTTGGAACTGAGGAGATCAAAAAACGGAGAGACCAGTTGTTGTTGTTCAGTCATGCGCTTGTGTCCAACTCTCTGCAGCCCCATGGACTGCAGCACGGCAGGCTTCCCTGTCCTTCACTGTCTTCCAGAGTTTGCTCAAACCCATGTCCATTGAGTTTATGAGGCCATCCAACCATCTCATCTTTTGTTGTCCCCTTCTTTTGCCTTCAATCTTCTCAGCATCAGGGTCTTTTTCAAAGAGTTGGCTCTTCACATCAGGTGGCCACAGTATTGGCGCTTCAGCTTCAGCACCAGTACTTCCAATGAATATTCAGGGTTGATTTCCTTTAGGATTGACTGGTTTGATCTCCTTGCTGTCCAAGGGACTCTCAAGAGTCTTCTCCAGCACTGCAGTTCAAAAGCATTAATTCTTTGGTGCTCAGCCTTCTTTATGGTCCAACTCTCACATGCATACATGACTCCTGGAAAGACCGTAGCTTTGACTGTGTGGACCTTTATTGGCAAAGTAATGTCTCTGCTGTTTAATGCACTGCATAGGTTTTCATTGCTTTTTTTTTCCAAGGAGCAAGTATCTTTTAATTTCATGACTGTAGTCACTCTCCATGGTGATTTTGAAGTCCAAGAAAAGAAAGAGACCAGGGGACTAGAATAATTCTATAAGTGGATATTAATGCTATGAACAGTTATGATAGAAATAGTATTGGAAAGAATTATAGTAAGCCAGGAGCTGGCATATTCAAGGAATGAGGAAGAGTATCCTGGGTGGAGGAGAAGGTGGGCAGCAAGGTGGGCAGTAGGCAGTGTGGCCTTCACAGGGTTGTCATGAGGATGAAATGAGTGGGTGCATGTGTTGGAGTTCCCAGCACTGAGCATAGGCTCAGCAAGCATTACTGGTTTTCATTTTGAGTCTGTATGAATCTAGAGATCAAAGCTTATACCACCGAGTTTATTTTTGCAAGTAGGTTGATTGCTCTTCATTTTAAGACCTTTCTAAGAGGCAAAGCTGCTCACACAGCCACATTCGACCTGGGGAAGTGGTGAATTTCCTGTCATTCAGCACGTTCAGCAGGCAGAATGAACATCTGCCAATGACAGTGCTGCAAAGGGGACTCCAGCAATTGAAGGTGATGGGTAGGGAGATGGTGGGGGTGATTTTAAAAATTGAAGGGCTTGGGGAGTGGGGAGGAGAGGTGTCAGAGCTAGATTCTTTCTGTCACTCAAACATGACTGAGCACTTCTCAGTAATGGCGCAGAGCCTGGCTAGGTGCAGGGGGCCAGAGATAGATCTTACGGGCTGGGACAGAGCTGCAAACATGTGGTCTGGTGAGAGCCAGCACAGGCACGGCAGAGCTGTGACGATCTCTGTGGTGTCAAGAAAGGCTTCAAAGTCCAGGGGCACTTGAGCTAGTAGAGGAGGTTCGGGGGGAGGATGTGGTCCCATGTGAACAGGGTAGGAAAGCACATTTCAAGCAGAAGGAGCTCTCTGGGCAGGACTGCAAATGTATGGAAGAGCATGAGGCATTTGGAGTGCTACAACTGAGTTACTCTGGGCAAATCACTCTTCTTTCTTGTCTCAGTCTCCCCACTTATAAAATGGGGATAGCAGTGGTATCCTCTCAACCATGGGATGGTGAGGAGGGCGGGATGGTGAGGAGTAAATGAAGTAATGTGATAATTTTTGTCATAGTTCCTATTGCAATCCCTTTGGGTGTTTTATCTAACTTGATTATTTAAATAATCCCATGATAGGGGCTCTGTTATTATTATTACCATTTTACAGATTTAAAAAACTGCTTCCTAGGGGGTTGAACAGCTTGTCCAAGGTCATATAAACTGGTGAGAGGCAGTTTGAACTCTTTCCCAGCTCAGTCTAATTCCAGAGTCCTTACTCTTAACTCTTAAGCTACAGTCAGGGCTTTGCATATAGCTAGTATTACACACTTGGTAACTATTATTGTCATGAGTGCTAAAGTGTCTCTCCCAGAGAGTTGAGGATTCTATTACTGACTGCTTCTGTAGCTGGTTGACGATCACCACTGCTAGTATCTCATGACCAGCAGTGACTAATTTTGGAAGGCCCTCACCATTTATGGTACATATAGATCAACAGTTATACCACTTGCTTCAATTTGTTGATTTTTAGAAATCAAGAATCAAGAGTGATTTTTAATTTCCTTAAAGGGCAAGTTGTTCCAAGTAAATGTGATGTGAGGGAGGAAGAACTGGGTTTGCTGTACTCCTCTGATGTCTGTGCAACGAACCCAAACACAGGTCTCATGCCCCAGCATTGAGGGGGTGGCAGTGAAGTGGCAAATACAGGTGAGAGTGGCATCCTAAGTGCCGTGACTGCCCAGAGTGTTGTCTTTGAGGCCGCTGAGCAGGAACCCTGTCCATCAGTGGTGCCTGTGGTAATCATAGACCTCTAAAGGACGGGCAACACTTCCCTCACTCACTCATTCATTCATTCAACAAATAGTCCTTGTTTGTTGTTGTCTAATCACTAAATCATGTCCGACTCTTTGTGATCCCATGGACCACAGCCTGCCAGGTTCCTCTATTCATGGTGTCGGGGGAGTTTGAAATTTCCTTGGTTCTGTCTTGTCACAACAAAAATTTGAAGCAACAAACTGCCCAGTGTTACAGCCCCTTGTAATTTCCTCAGATGGACCAGTGTTACAGCTCTGTGTTAGAGCTCAGTTTTATTTCTAAAGCAAAGGAAAATACATCCTCAAGGCATGAGGGCGGGTCGACCCAAGAGACACGAAGAGAAGAGAAGCCCCCAGCCCAATTTTGGCTCCTCTTTTTATATGTTTTTTCTCCTCCCCTTTTTATATGTTTTTCTTCCTCCCTCTGGGCCTGCCCTATGTAAATTGGGCTAGCCAGGAATGCTGTTTGTTTTACCTGAGGTCCTCACTTGGTCCTGGACTTTCCTTTGTTCTATTTTTGTGGGCTTTTCCCTTGTCTTTTAGCCACTGCCATTCTGGACTCCTTTTTCCTATTCTAACTACCTAACAATGGGATTTCCTAGGCAAGAATATTGGAGTGGGTTGCCATTTCCTCCTCCAGGGGATCTTCCCGACCCAGGGATCGAACCCATGTCTCATTGAGTATCTCCCATATGCCAGACATGCATCTGTGCACCGAGGGTAGTAGTGAAGAACCAGCACCTTACAGGGTTCACGTTTTTAGTAGAAGGAGACAAATGGTAATCCAATAATAATATGAATGCTTGCATAATCACAAACCCCTCTCCCTCACCTCAGAGGAAACTTGTATGACTTGAAAAGAAGGCTAGCTATCAGAGGCAATTTTTGGACTGTACCAGGAGGCTGCTAGGGAGCCAGTGCTTCGCTAAATGGATAAGGGGAGCCCTGACTGTTTTTTGACAAAGAGCAGAATGGCACTTCTCACTTCTGTCCTGTCAATCACACCCAGGCTCTGCTTGCCTGCCTCCTGGTCATGAAAAGCTCAGACACCCCCAGCCTAGATATTCGAATATGTAGAACTTTTAGTCACACTGATGTATGTACAGGTAACATTTTGTTTCACTTTCTTTGTTATAATATTTTAAGCATTTTATTTCATGTTGCTACATAAAATTCATACACCATTATGTATATATTCTATCTGATTGTAAGTACCATAGTTTAATTATTTCGCTATTGTTGTAAGCTTAATTATTAATTTTAGATTTTTTGCACCATTATAAATCTCTTTGAAACTGAAATCTATTTTTTCTTTTTGCACATGCAAATTGCTTCATAAAATTCATTCTTTGTCTCATGAATCTTCTTCCAATTCTCACCAAAGCTGTGTAAGGTAGGGAATTATCTTATATGTGAGGAAACAGAAATATACAACTTTTTCCCCTTGAAATTATTTATTCAATATTATTTCCTGGCAGTACAATAACTTGGTTCATAGTCATAAGCTCTTAATTCTTTGGTGTGATTACTTTCTAAAAAAGTTAAATTAATTTCTACTGCTCTCTTGAAATATACCAATTTCATTATAATCTGCCTCTCAATGAGTATTATCATTTTGAAAACTACTGGTTAAAGTTAATTTTATAAACTAGTATCTTAATGTCCCAGTTACCTCTTTTGGGTTTCTCCCAAGAGTAATCATAATTTCATATGTTCATTAATGGTATTTTCTGTTTTGTGATTTGTTTGCTCATGTTGATTGCCTGTTCATTTTTAAAGGCATTTACGGTGAAAATTTCATACACCTTGAGCCTTATTTTCCTTTTTATTACAATATTTTTATTGTATAGAAGTTGGAATTTTCATGCAACTATTAAGTTTTCCTTTGTTATTTTTCTACATTCCATCAGAAGGAAGAAAGCTAACAAGTATAGAGTTCTATTTTTAGCTTCTAAAACATATTTTTATAATTTTTTCTAACTCTTAAGAGTAATGATGTATACTTCAGAAATTTTTTGATATACAGAAATTTATAAAAAATGAAAATGCTCATTACTCCTTATTCTACCTTCCAGGTCTGTGTGTGTGTTGGTGTATACATTGGTGTAGTCTTTCCTCTTTCTCAGATTTGAATTTAAAATTTTTTTTCTGAATTTCAGTTAACATTATACTGATAGAACTTTCATATATCATATATCATTAAATATTCTTTGATAATAAATAACTTTTAAAAGGTCTGTTTAGAGTTCATTTTGGATGAACTGAATCCTGTCTTCCCAAAACTGCTATTTATGCATGCACAAACCAGCGACCAGACAATTCTTTCTTCCCAGGCTGGGAATGGTGTATGGTGCTTGCTTCATCTTTCTGTCATGTGCTTATTAGTATTGGACTATTTCTAGGATTTCTGTGCTGTTTATGAACCCAGAACATTGCATCTGTAATTGACTTTTGTCTCTCTCTCTCTCTCTTTTTTTTTCTGAGCCCTTGGGCCTTCCTGGATTGAGCCATACCAGGGCCCACATTGGGGTTTAGCAGAGGTCCCTGACTATCTTTTTAATCTTTAACCTTGCTTCTCTTGAAAACTGGTGCTTAACTCTGTTTTACCCTCCTCTTTGTAGATGATTTTTGATCATCCTGAGAAGAACGAGCCTTGGCCTCCAGACCCAGTAAAACAGACATCCATGGAGAACAGTGCTCGTTCCTGAGGGCCTGGAGGGCTTGCAGCCCAGGAGGATTAGCTAGAAGCAGGTAAGGAACACCTGGAGGAGTGGGATGTGGAAGCAGCACAGGGGTCCATACTCTGTTTAGGAGAGGCACAGTGCAGTGCACTGGAAAAGAAGCCACAGGGGCTCAATGTCTGGCTACAGCTTTGCATTTTTCTTCATATTTTTTATTTATTTATTTTCAGTCCCTAGTTTTGATAGGTGATTTGCCTACTTCTATAAACTATAAATATAAGATTTAAAGTTATTCTGTAATTTAATCTACCTTTTTAAAGCACCTACTCTGGCCAAGCCCTGCATGTGATATCCGGCATGTAGTGATATAGTGATATAGATGGGGAGCCCTCCTTTGGGATTTTCTTTCTGTTGGTTCAGTGTTGGCTTATTCTCTGTAGGTGATAATGTGAGTTGTTACTTATTCTTTTAGAAGCCAAGTGGGGGTTGTTAGTGTTCAATGATAAGTCCAGTCAACTCAAGAATCCTTTATTGAATACCCACTGTGTTCCAGGCGTGAGGGGTCACTGGAATTTCAGAAATGAGCCAGGAGGAGTCTCCCTCTAGCAGGGGGTCAGCATGAAAAGCAAACATTACTGGGACTTCTCTGGTGATCCAATGGCTAAGACTTCATGCTCCCAGTGCAGGGGGCAGGGGTTTGATTCCTGGTCTGGGAACTAAGATCCCACACGTTGTAGGGCATGGCCTAAAAAAGAAAATCAAAAGCAAGCATTACTAAACATTAGAGACAAATAGCAGGGAGCAAGAAACAGTAGGGAAGGGGAGGTGGCCTCCACAGGAGCCCAGAAACGGAAAGGCTATTTGGTTGCCAGGCAAATGGACAAGGGGAGAGATTCCAGCAGTGCAAAGTACTAGAGAAGTAAGAAGGCAATCAGAGAAATGATTGAGAAATTAAAAACTTGGACTATTTTCCCAAAGAATTTGGGGGAAAATATTTACTATTCCTTTCCTTCAATTTGGGCTGTTTAGATTAAACTGCTTCAGTCCGTGTCTCTCTGTAGCAGCTTGAGAGATGAGATTGATGCTCTAAGTCCCTCTGACCAGAGGGTCTAGCCAGTGATGGACTGGGAGCCTCAAAAGAGGATGATGTTCAAGAGACCTGGGAGCCCTGACATGAGGTTTCAGATGAGTGCCCATGGCACTCATGACAGAGCACTGACCTTGAAGGCTGAGGTGCTCTTGAAGTTGTAAGACTGTATGGTTGAAGGTTTGGAGAAGTCTTCTTTCCTGGGAAACTCGACCTTTGAGGGCAGGATTTGGCAGGAAGCCGAACATAAGCCCTTCTGAGTCTCGTCCCAGTGAGATAGTGAACCAGGTTCCACATCCCTGCCTCCTGTCTTATTTCACTTATACACATAAAAGTTAAGTCCAAACTCCATCATTACCAAATCACTTACGCAACTTTGAAAATTATTTATGTTTACAAAATCATAGTTTCTTTAGTTATAAATGAAACTAATAAAAAAAGCTTATCTCACAGGGTTGTACTGGGTCTCATAAATCCAATTGCTGGGTCACCTTAATGGTAAAATAGTGCACAATAGCAGTGTCAGCACTGATAGTGAGGGTGTTTATTTTGTGATTGTCCAGCAGTTGTCTCGTTAGAGACCCTGAATTCTGAGTCTTAAGTCAACACTGACTTTTCATTGTACTTTTTCACAATGCCTGTCCATTAGTGCAAAAACCATGGACTTTTAGTCAGACAGATCTGGGTTGGAATTCTTAGTTATAAGTATGCTCACCAAACTCAGGAGAAGAATAGAGGAAATAAGGACTGGCAAGGGTGTGGAGAACAGGAACCCTCATACACTGTTGGTGGGGGTGTAAATTTGTGTATCCACTGTGGAAAACAGTATGGAGTTAGCTTAAAAAATTAAAAATAGGACTACCATATAATCACAGCAGTTCCACCCCTGGGTATTTGTCCTGGAAAACAAAAAGCTAATTCAAAAGATTTATGCATGCCAATGTTCATTGCAGAATTACCTATAATTTATAATTGCCAAGATATGGAAGTATCCTGAGTGTCCATCAACAGATGAGTGAATAAAGAGTATGTGATATATACATGTATATACACAAACACAATGGAATATTACTCAGCCATTAAAAAGAATAAAGCCGTACCATAAAACCTTGCATTTTGTGATATGGATGGACCCGAGGAGTATTACACTAAGTGAAGTAAGTCAGAGAGAGACACACACACAAATACTGTATGTTTTCACTTACATGTGGAATCTATAAAAACAAAAAACAGAAACAGACTTATAGATACAGAGAACAAACTAATTGTTGCCAGAGAGAAGGGTGATGGGGGAAGTGTGAAAGAGGTAAAGGGGGTTTGAGGTATAAATTACCAGTTATACTTCAGTGTGTTGGTGTGGTCTTGGCTGGCTGGCTAGAGTATCAGTTATAAATAAGTCACAGGGATGTAATGTACCGCATAGAGACTATCGTCAAAAATGTTATAATGGTACATAATCTATAAAAATATCAAATCACTGCTTTACACCTGTAACTAACATTATAAGTGAACTGTACTTCAGTTACACACGACGAGGACCTGAAGTTCAGGTTGATGAGTCCTGGCCAGTGTTCCACTCCGCTGTTGTTTGCTGTCCCACATTGCCTCCACATGGCTGTCATGCCGGCAGGGCCTGGGGGCTGTGCTAACCTGTGCCTTTATATTTATCTAGTTCAAAGTCCGTGAATGCCCTTCTCCTTTGGTGTTCCCAGGACCAGTGAATGAGACAGGGCAGAGATGATTACTTCACAGAAACTGGTGCACAGAGGTCAAGAGACTTGCCTAAGGCCACCAAGAGTGGGGACAAGAAGCCAGGTTCTGTGATACCCACTTCAGTACTCCTACCACCTTATCTCTGATATCCTTAGGAACAGGCTTCCTGGAAGTGGACTATAGATCTGTTTCTTTTTTTTTCTGAATTTTTAAAAATTATAGTATGGTTGATCACAATGTTGTGTTAACTACTACTGTATAGATTCTTAATCAGTTAGCAAAATCCTGGGGGTAGTTGCTTTGACTTATCATGGTAAATAAACCTAGTTACTTAGGGAATAAGTTAATGTTTTCCAGAAGATACAGACATTATTTGAACTCAAAGTTCTTCAATTTTCCGTTCAGTTTGACAATAAATTCTGGGAAAGCAAAGTAGGTCTTTACTCAGATATAAAGGGGCCTATTCAGGCTCTATTTAATTTGTGAAGTCCATTTTCTAGAACTTTCAGCATCCTGGACATGATGCAGTAAAAGGGTCATGGGTTAGGAAAGCAAGTGCACTTGGATTTGAATCTCAATGCTACTATTTAAGCAGTTCTGTGATCCTAAGCATTTCTCTTAATTTCTCAGAGCCTCAGGTGGTTAATCTATAAAAACGGAGATTATGGCACCATCATGGTTGGTGATGGTCAGGGCTTTTCTGCACAGTTCTGGAGATGCCCTTCATGTTAGGTTATTATTAACATGGTGCTCACTGATATTCTGTATCATGATGCCCCCTGGTTTATGATGAAATTAAATGAAATAACCTCCTATGTGCTTAATGCATTTTTGTTTTCATTTCCTTAACTGGTCACATATCTGCTATCTTATTAGGAGAGCCCATCTTCTGCTGTGAGGAGAGTCAATTTCCTGCCACGTGCAGAACTCCATAAACCTGAATGTTCTATTGCGAAGCTAACCCTTGGCTTTCTTCTCGCACAGGAATCTAGCACCAGAGCCCTTAGAGAGATGCACCATGCACCTACCACACTTTATGGTGAGAGGTCTCTTCCTGGCAATTTTAAAAGGAGGCCAGGCCTTTTTATGGAGTTTGGCTTCCTGTGCCAGACACGTCAGCCTGCTCTGCTGTTTTCTTTTAGTTTTTCAAGCATGTATGCCTTCCTTGAACAAATAGTGTGAGGCCCTAGGAACTGAATGTGTAAGTTGTGGTTCCCAACCTCAGGAAGCTCAGAGAGCAATCAGGAAGCCAGACTGAGACAACAGGAAACTAAGATTCAGGGAGTACAAGGGTGTGGTGGGCAAGTCCATAGAGCACTCATGGCTCAGAGAGGAAGATGAGAGTGTCTGAGCATGAATTTCTACATTTCAAGCCCAAACTGAGGGTGATTTTTTTTTTTTTTTTTTTTGAGACTTGCTTAACATGGGAGATAGGCATGGGCTGGAATTCAGTCCTCATCACTCTAAAGCCATTTCTCAGCTCATCATCACTTTTGGCTGTTCTTTACATCACTTTCTGCCTTGTCTCACTTTTTTTTAGGCATATTTTCCTGCTCAGAACAGCACGGTGTCCTCGAACACATCTTTCATTATGACTCGCACCAGCTTGAAGAAAAAATTCTTCAGCTGCTGTGTGCTCATCTTTCTCCTGTTTGCAATCATCTGTGTGTGGAAGGAAAAGAAGAAAGGGAATTTCTATGAGTTCCTTAAACTGCAGAACAAGGAATTCCAGCTGTTGCAGGGCCTGGAGAAACTGGCTGTGAGCTCTAGTTCCCAACCTGTGTCCTCGAGCAGCACCCACAACCCCCAGAGGAGCAGCCAGGCACTCGGCGGTCCCAAGGCCAAGTTGGAGACTACCTTCCAGGTGTGGGACAAGGACAGCTCCTCCAAAAACCTTATCCCCAGGCTGCAGACTATCCGAAAGAATTATCTGAGCATGAACAAGTACAAAGTGACGTACAAGGGGCCAGGGCCCGGGGTCAAGTACAGTGCAGAGGCCCTGCTTTGCCACCTCCGGGACCACGTGAACATTTCGATGATAGAGACCACAGATTTTCCCTTCAACACCTCTGACTGGGAGGGCTACCTGCCTCAGGAGGACATTAGGACCAAGGCGGGGCCATGGGGCAGGTGTGCTGTTGTCTCTTCAGCAGGATCCCTGAAGTCCTCCCGGCTGGGTCGAGAAATAGGTGGGTTCTGCCGTGTGGAGACTGTTATCTGAGTGGCCAGGGCTCATTTGGACCATCTGGGCACGTGGACAGGAGTGGGGACTAGCAGTCCCAGTATGGCTCGTGGACTGGGGCAGCGGCCCAGTCGGGGTTCTCAGATGTGCTTCATGAGTCAGAGGCGGCCAGGGGGCAGTGGAGAGAATGGGGATCCAGTCTTCCAGCAGCCTTATTAATTCGAATAGCTCTATTTTGATCCATCTTAAATTCTGGTGTCTTACAGAAAATTTTGTTTGAAAAGAAAGTTCCTTTGCTACCAAGAAGCAAAACACTGCATTAACATTTAAAAATATTTAAAACATAGATCTCTACTTTATCTTCAGGTCCTGAAATTCTATAATTTACAGATTAATTAGCAACTAATTATCTCTTTTGGCCTCAATGACCTAACTAATTTTTAGTTTTTCTCTTTGAAAGGAATTAATTGGGGATTCTGGACCAACTTCAGGAGGTTCACAAATCCCTAAAATCATATGAAAAATATGTGCTGTTTATGTGTGTTTAACATGTGTATTTGTATAATTCAGCCTGCATTTTTCCGAAGAGAGAGTCCATAGCTTTCTGTTCTATCTCAAAGGGGTCTGTGACCCCCAAAATGGTTAAAAATCACTGATGAGAATATATAAATTTGCTTTTCCCGAAATTTTTCATAGTTAATAAGGATAGACAAATTAGGGTTAACATATACACTATATGAAAGAGATAAACCAACAAGAACCTGCTGTATAACATCGGGAACTATTCTCAATATTTTATAATAACCTATAAGGGAAAAGAATCTGAAAAAAATTATATATTTTGTGGGCTTCCCAGGAGGTGCTAAAGAACCTGCCTGCCAGTACAGGAGGAATAAGATACTGGGGTTTGATCCCTGGATTGGGAAGATCCCCT
This sequence comes from Dama dama, assembly GCF_033118175.1. NCBI lineage: Eukaryota > Metazoa > Chordata > Mammalia > Artiodactyla > Cervidae > Dama > Dama dama. Next base: position 39,075,445 of record NC_083699.1, read on the forward strand.
GGAGGAGGAAATGGCAACCTACTTCGGTATTCTTGCCTAGAGAATCCCTTGGACAGAGGACCCTGGTGGGCTATGGTCCATAGGGTCACACAGATTTGGACATGACTGAAGTGATGTAGCATGCATATATATGTATATGGTGTGTGTGTGTATATATATGATTCACTGTGCAATGCACCTGAAGCTGATGCAACATTGTAAATCAGCTATACTGCAGAGGCTCAAGAGGGAGGGGATATATATATATATATATATATATATATAATTATGACTGATTTGTGCTGTTGCACAGCAGAGACCAACACAACACTATAAAGCAATTATCCTCTAATGAAAAAATAAAAAACTATACTTAAATAGAAATAAACTTAAGAAAGTAGGAAGTTTATCCAGATTTGTAAACATGTATACAGCACAGAGCTGTGGATTTGCTTAACATTCCTTAGTTCGATTGTCCTGAGAGAATGTGTTTTCCATGATTGTGAAATGAATTAGGCTAAAGAAAGCAAAGCACAGGAGGCCTAGCTCTTCTGTCAGGCCCTGGAAGGTACTGGAGCAGGTGAGGTCATACGTCTCCTTTTTTATTTCCTTCATATGACTGCCAGGAAAAATGGTCTAAAACTGAGCACAGGCTCTCAAAAGAAGTAAAGTAGACCCAAATTAGATTCTCTAGAGCAGAAAGAAGTGATGAGATCATATTTTATACTTCCCCAAATGGGCAACACTTAGGAATAAAAGCTGCCAAGATAACCAACCCCACCCCAACTTTGGCTTTTGCTTTTTTTGGTTTCTTTTGGATTTCGTTTTCTAGAAGCTAAATGTAATTGGTTTTTATTTCATCTCTAATGGAACTAGATTTCTTTCTTCCTTCCCCAATTTTTCTCTTTAATGGTAATGTTTAGAATATTCCAGGTGTTAGCTGATCCTCTTCTTCAAGTCACCATTGCCTGCCTGGCTGGAATTGTGTTGAAGTTTCAGGTGGAACCTAATACTTCCATGAATTGGAACTATAATCTTTATTTTTATGTACTTCATAAAACATTGGAGGGGTTTAACTAAACTTTAAAATAATCTTTTTCTATAGATTGCAGTTATCATTTCAACTGTGTGATTCCATGGAAGGACTTAGATCCTGAGATCTAACAAAAATCGTGTGCTAGACTTCAAATGTTCTGCCTTTTATTGGGTATTTCCTTTGGGCATTTAGTCTAACAAATACTTTAAGAAATTAATTCATGTATTCTTTTATTCCCACGGATTCATCAACAGTACCAAATAGGAACTTAGAATACAAAGAGGAAAGCAAGAGGAAAGGCCTTATGTTAAAGGCCTCTGAGCTTGCCAGGCCCACAGCCTTCCCATCACACCTGGATGTCCAGCTTATTCCCAACTGTTGAACATATCAGATAGTTTCAAATTGTTTGCTCTTAAAAATAGTACTGCTAATGAGTTTTTTGTGAAGATAAATTAAGTGACTACTACTGCCCTCCAAAGGGGAAATACCCTTAGGAGTGGGGCTAGAAGACCAAAATAACATGTTTTAGGGGTCTTTTTCTGGTGCATTACCAAACTGCTTATCAGAGGAACTGTAACAAGCTGTTGTGTCTCTGGCAGTCCCACAAACCAGCCAACGGTGGGCATAGTCACTTTTAATTGTTTTTGATACATACACATGTAAAGTATCTTAGATTTGTTTGAATATTCATTTCAAGCAGTAGCACACTTAACAAATATAACTAATAGGAGTAACACGTATGGCGCACCTGCTGTGTGAGTGACAAGCCTTGCTCTTTTAATCCTCCCAGTAATCCCACGAGGTAGGTACAATTATTGTCCCCATTTTACTGATGAACTAAGTGTTAACACTCAGAAAGCTTACACAGCTGGTTGATAGTAGACTGGGACTTGAAACTGGGATGTTTGACTCCAAGGCCCCCACACTTAGCCTAACCTCTTCTTTTGTGCCCCATGGTGATTGTAATTTTATAATAATGAATGAATCCCTTGTCAGGTTAAAATAATCACTTCATATTCTTCCTGATTTTCTCTCCTAGAAGAGAGGAGAAGAACATTCTGAGACAAAAGTAAGAAGCAAAGGCTGCCTGGAAAAAAAAAAAAGGGCAGAGCATGTTTAAGCATCACAAATAACCCTGTTTGGCTGGGAGGTAGGGTCTCACAGGGTGAAGAGGGCTGAGAAATGAGGTTGGAAGGGTAGTTAGGGTTCAGTTCTTAGAGGAAGTTGACTGTCATAATAAGGACTTAGAATTTGGTTCTTTAAGCCATGGAGAGGCCTGGGAGGTTTTAAGCTAGCAAGTGATGGGATCATGTGTGTTTCAGAGAGGTTTCATATGTCTCTGAGTCTCCTTGTCTTGGGATTGCAATCTAATCTCTCTGCTGTTAGGGGCTATTGCCACATCCAATGAGAAGTGCCAGGCCTGTTGAGGAGTGGTAGTGGTGGCAGGAAGAGAAGGTTTGACTTGAGAGGCATGGTGAGGTAGAAGAGACAGAACTTGGTTCTAATTAGACATGACCTTGAGTGAGTGGTAGAAGCCAGGGTCTCTGGCCTGGGAGCAGGCTCTATCATATCACCAGGAAGCATTCTTCTGGAGGAAGATAGGTTCCATTTTGGATGTTCTAAGTCTGAAGTGTTTGTGGGTATCTATGCAGTTGGGTATTTGCTTGCAGGGAAGTGTAAGGGTGGGAGATTAAAGAGTCATTTGTTTCAAGGTGATAGTTATAATCCAGAAAAGAAGACTGATGAGAAAACCTAAAGCAAAGTTTACATTTGAAGGGCAAGGAAATAACAGGGACAAGCCAAAAAAAAAAAAAAAAAAGGAAAAAAGAAAAAATCAGAAGGACCAGTAGGAAGGGCTGAAGTGAAGCAGGTGTATTGCATGATGGAAGGCAAAAGTAGGTGGAGTTTGGGCACATTTTGGGGCAGGTGGAGTTCCTGGGCAAAGTGATGACTGGGAAGACACCCTTGGATATTGAGTAGCTCAGACAGCATGATTATTTATATCAGGGTTCAGCAAACTTTCCCTATAAAGGGCCAGATGGCAAATATTTTTGAAGACATACAGTGTCTCTTAAAATGACTGTGCTATTTTAGTGCAAAATCAACCACATGCATGCATACATGCTCATTTTCTCAGTCATGTCTGATTCTTTGTGACCCTGTGGACTGTAGATGGCCAGGCTCCTCTATCCATGGGATTCTCCAGGCAAGAATACTGGAGTGCGTTGGCCATTCCCTTCTCCAGGGAATCTTCCTGACCCAGGGATCGAACCCATGTCTCCTACATTGCAGGCGGATTCTTTACCATCTGAAAATCAACCACAGACAGTAATAAATGAATGTATCTGGTTATGTTCCAATAAAACTTTATTTACAAAGATGAGACAGGTCAGATTTGTGCTGTGGGCCATAGTTTGCCAATCCCGATCTGTGTCATATCTAGTTTTCCTAGTCGGAATCAAAATGTGGTCTTCCATACATGGTTATATGATTCATTAAGCTCATTGGAAAATATAAAAAAATATTTGGTCCAAGTAGTGGTAAAATTTCTTTCACCATAACTTCTAGCAATTTGGAGTTATTATACCTGGACACAGTAGATTTTGATATATTTATGAATTTACTGACAAACTGATTCTGTTGAATTTTCTAAGCATGTAGTATGTCACATGCATATCATGGTGTACTTCTTCCTTTTCTAATTTGCATCTTTTTCTGTGTTCTAATTCTAAGTTAAAGAGAAGTGGATTCCCTTGTTTTCTACAGCCTTCCTCCTTCAAGACTTATTTGCTGGGAGCCCAGTAGCTGTGGATTTCTCCTGGTGATTTCCTGAAGACCTATTTGAGACTGAACGTTTTTAGGACAGTTTGGCAAATAAGAATCTAATCCCTTTTTTTATGAGCTTAAATTTAGTGGTCTGTTTTAAAGTTTTCTTCTTTGATTTTTTTTTTTAATCTTAGAGTAAAATTCAAACTTCATACCTTCATACCACAGCCTGCATGATTTGCTTTCTTCCAGCCTCTTCCACTGCATCTTTTATTTTTTTCTTTCCCTCACTTACTTGTTCCCAGTTAAGTCCTTACCCTCTTTAGGGTCTTGACACTGCTTTGTCCTCTGGCTGGAATTTACTTTCCTGGACCCTTCCCATATATATGTATATTTTTTCAGATTCTTTTCCGTTATAGGTTACTATTTTGTGCCACAGTACTAATCACAATCTGTAGTTATCTTGAATATAGGTTGTTGTGCTTATTCATTGTCTTTCTCTTTACAGTGGCTTTCAAGGTCTCTAAGGGCAAGGACCTTGATTTCTTGCTCACAACCATTGTCTCTAGTGCCAGGCAGAGCATAGGTGCTTAATCAGTATTTATTGAAAGAACAAAAACATTTTCCTTTTTCATGGTCAGCCAACGACCTATCCCAAGCCTCCTGTGATGGATGTTCTCTATCTGCCACTCCAAATCCATTCTCCACCCTTTCCTGGGAAGTAGAAATATAGACTGTGTCACCTGGGCATTCTTGCCCTTTTGGCTTTCATTTGGAACTAGACAGTGGAAGCGGGCTTCCTAGGTGGTGCTAGTGATAAAGAATCTGCCTGCTAAGCAGGAGATACAAGAGATGTGGGTTCAGTCCCTGGGTTGGGAAGATCCCCCGGAGAAGAGCATGACAACACACTCCAGTATTCTTGACTGGGAAATCCCATGGACAGAGGAGCCTCATGGCTATAATAGTCCAAGGGGCTGCAGAGAGTTGGACACAACTGAATGACTAAGCATACAGATAGTGGAAGCACTGGCGCAAATCTAAGACTAAGAAGAAGGAGAGTGAGGCAGAGTATCTGTCTCCTCTCCCCAACCCCCTCCCCGTCCCATCTCTCCTCTTAGAGTGAGTGCAGACTGCTCCTCTTCCTTGACTAAAAGTTTCAGTCCCTTTCAGGTTCTCTGAGTCCTGCTTGCTTCCTTTTCCTTCCAGGCCTGGAGGTCAGAGGAGAGGAGGAAAGAGAGGTTGTGGTAATGATTCCCTCTGAGGTTGCCACCAGGTGGCCTCCTGCTGCCTTCAGTGTAGAGGTGGGGTTCCCTGCCGCATCCAGCCCCGGGGTATGGCCCCATTCCTTGTTTGATTTCTACCTCGTTAAACTCCACCCACAACTCTGTAAATAGTCCTTTCATTTGATTCTCAATGGCTGCAATTGAGCTTGCCATTCTTATCTACTGGGACTCTCAGATTAATGATTTATTCACCTGTGAAATGGGAAAGTTGACTGAAGTTTCTAATGCATCAGCATTTCTAGCATGGTTATTGCTGCTCACTTTTGAAATCAGTTGTTAATTTCAGCAAAACTGATTGCAATCTGAGTTGTGTAGAGATAAATTTACTGCTCCATTTGTGGTTCTCTGTGCCTGTCCTGTTACTTGATAATGTCTAGACTATGAACATCTTATGTAACTTTTTAAAAAATTTATTTTTAATTGGAGAATAATTGCCTTACAATGTTGTATTGGTTTCTGCTGTAAAAGAATGTGAATCAGTTTTTTTATACGTATATCTCCTTCCTCTTGTGCTTCCATCCTATCCCCAACCCCCATCCCACCCATCTAGATTGTTATAGAGCACTGGGCTGAATTCCTTGTGTTATACAGCTAGCTAGCTATTTTACACATAATTGTGTGTGTATATATATATACATACATATGTGTATATATATGTGCCAATGTAACTTTTAAACTTTTTAAACTTTTAAACCATTTTGATAAAATTTTTTCCCTAGGATTGAGGATAGGGTTGTTTTTGTGAAAGAGATATCTAGATTGCTGAGGTGTAGGGATACAAAAAGAGGGAGGCTTTCATCCCTTAATTCTGTGGATATTCTCCTTTAGACCCTCTTATATTGAGCCAAAATCCACTCCTACCCTTCTCCTGATGCCACCTTTGTGCATGAAGAATCATCCAAAATCAACCCCTCACAGAAGGAAACTCAATAGAGTTTTGGGCTGACCTCTAAGTCCTGTGCAGATTTCAGTGGTGAACTGAAGCTTGTTTGATCACGTAACCTTGAAAGGAGCTCTCATAGGATCAGAGAGGCTCCAGGTTAAAATGGATCTTAGACGTCATCAGTTCCTTCCCCCATCAGATTGGTCATTGCAGGTAGAGAATCTTCTCCAAGTCTTCCAAACACTGCTTGAACAGCTACAAGGACAGAGAATGAGAGCCGGGGAGTGAGTAGATTTTTTAAAAAATGATTTATTTGATCTTGGCTGGATTTAAGATTTTGTTCCTGACAAAGAGCCTTTTTTTTTTTTTTTAAATAGAAAACGTGGGGTTTAGTTTAGCTCTATGACTTCTCATTCCACCTCTTCCAGCACCCAGGTTTGTGACCCCTCCAGGGCCTTGGATTCCTAACAGGAACACTTAGGGAGCTGTCTCACATGTCACAGTGCACTGCTGTGCTATGCCCAGCCGGCTTCTCAGAGTGCCATGGGGATACTCTGCACTTGTGGGTTAAGCCAAGCTTATGGTAGGATCTTTGATTTTCTGATAAGGATAGAAGTATGACCTACGGGTATTACCAAGAGAATGTCTGGTTTGCTCCTTTGGTAACTGGAATAGTGATTCACTGGGAGTAATGCACTGGCCCTGTCCACGTGGCCCCTGTGCATCATTGAATGGGTTTCAGGAACACCAATGTATGGACCTGTTTAGCCTTCGCAGTGGCTGGGCAGACAGCTGGTGATCTCTGTCTGTGAACCTGACCTGACTGTGCCATACAAATACGGTCACTGTCCCCTGTGTATCATGAGGACATAAAGATCAGGAAGTATTATTCCCTTGCCCTCCTCTTCCTTCTGCCCTCCCTCCCTCCAGACCTTCTCTCTCTTTGCATATTGCTGATGTTCACACTGTCATCACTGCTGATGTGTTGTTTCCTTGTGGTTTCTAGATGATCACGATGCAGTGCTGAGGTTTAATGGGGCACCCACAGTCAAATTCCAACAAGACGTGGGCACGAAAACCACCATCCGTCTGGTAAACTCTCAGGTAAAACTTCTTCTGTGCAGAAATGCATCCTTCCACAAACATGGGTGGTGCTGAGTAGAGTGCCGCCATCAGTACAGAGACTCTGCAGGTAGCCTGTCTGCCATCGAAACCAGCGCTGCCTCTTGTGAGCTAAAGAATCGTGCATATGTTACTGCTGCCTCTCTGAAGAGGGGAGAATGATCGTGCCTCCACAGGGTTGTTGTGAGGAAGGAGTGAGAAGACCCACACGAAGCACGCAGTGGCGGGCACTTATGTGTCAATGTTATCTACTCTGATATTTACGTGTGCAGAACTGAGGTGGCTCTGGAGGGTACATTGGTGAGTGAATCAGACTCAGCCCTGCTCTCATGTAACTTACAGATACAGTCCAGCAGTCATACAGACGAATATAAAGTTACAACAGACAACTACAAGGAAGAGGGTCAAGGTGCCACCAGAACCCAGAAAGGGGAGTTGTCCCTAGACAGGGAAGTCAGGAGGAGCAAGGAGGTGTCTTCACTGTGTGGAGGAGTAAGGGGTCATGGTGAGAAGTGTGGGAAGAGGCAATGGCCTGGGGAAGGTCCTGTGTGGAAGAGGACAGGGGGGCACCAGGACCCAGAAAGAGGTGAGAGTCTCGGGGGGTGTGGTGGGGGACATGTAAAGGGGGACGGGGCTGAAGATAAGAAGGAGCTTGGCCATGGTGCTTGTCTTCTTCTTTGATGCATGCCCACACTTGCATTTTGTAAACATCCCTGGCTTCCAGTGGTCACTGCAGTGGATGCAGTGGGTCCAGTGGATGGCAAAACACATTTAAGAGGCTCTTGCAACCATGCGGACTAGAAATGCTGGCATTTGTACCAGAGTGGACATGCAAGTGACTGTGAGGAATGATGGATTTGAGAGCTATTACATGTGTGCAGATGACAGGCTCTGTGTGGGGCTGAGTGTGACAGGTGAAGGGAGGAGGCCCCAGATGCACCTGGGCTTCTGGTTTGTGTAACTGGCCAGCTAGAGTCTCTGAGACTGGAAAGAGTACTTGGAGATGTTTTGGGTTGTGAGGGGCTTGGTCAGAGAGGGGGCAGAGATAAAAAAAATATATATATATCTTCTGGATATGATTGATCTGAGCTGCCTTTTATGTATCTGTGAAGAGAGGTCAAGTTGTGCAAATGAGACTGGAGGTCAGTGGGAAGGTTTGGACTGCAGATGAGGATTTGCAAACCATCTCTTTCTATGTGGCAACAAACAGTGGGGCCAAATGAGAGCATTGAAGAGAGTGTAAAGAGAAGAAAAGTCCATGCTGGAGCTTTGGGCAATGAGAGCAGTAAGAAAGAGGTCAGCGCCATTAGATTCTGCTTAAAGGCCAATTTAGATGAAGATTGAAAAGCATCATTCTCTCCTTAGCAAAATGGAGGCCACTGTTGACCTCAGCAATAGCTAGGTGATGAAGGGAGAGTGATAAAAGCCAGAAGCCAGACTGGAGTATGAGGAGAAGTGAGATGGGTGGAGGATGGCAAATATGGAGGGTTCCTTCAAGAATTCTGGTTCTGAAGGGCAGAGAGAAATAGAGCAATAGTTGTAGAGAGAGTTGAGGGTTCCAGGGCTCGTTTTTGTTCTTTTCATGTTTTACATTAGAGAGAATTGAGCATGTTTAAAAATCAGTGGAAAGACAGTCACAAAAGGACAAATACTGTATGCTTCCACATACATGTGGTCCCTGGAGTAGTCAAACTCATAGAGACAGGAAGTAGAATGGTGGTTGCCAGGGCCTGGCAGGAAAGAGGAATTTTTGTTTAATGGATATAGAGTTCCAGTTTGGGAAGATGAAATAATTCTAGAGATGGGTGGTGGTACAAACCCAGGTTGTACAACAGTGTGAATGGACTTAATGCCACTGAGCTGTGCACTCAGAAATGCTCAGAAGGGTCTGTCTTCAGTCAGTTCAGTTATTCAGTCACGTCCGACTCTTTGCGACTCCATGGACTGCAGCATGCCAGGCTTCTCTGTCCATCACCGACTCCCAGAGCTTGCTCAAACACATGTCCATCGAGTCGGCGATGCCATCCAATCATCTCATCCTTTGTCATCCCCTTCTCCTCCTGCCTTCAATCTTTCCCAGCATCAGGGTCTTTTCCAGTGAATCAGTTCTTTGCATCGGGTGGCCAAAGTATTGGAGCCTCAGCTTCAGCATCAGTTCTTCCAATGAATATTCAGGGTTGATTTCCTTTAGGATTGACTGGCTTGATCTTGCAGTCCAAGTTTCTCTCAAGAGTCTTCTCTAACACCAGGGTTCAAAAGCATCAGTTCTTTGGCACTGAGCATTCTTTATGGTCCAATTCTCATATCCATACATGACTACTAGAAAAACCATAGCTTTAACTATATGGACCTTTGTTGGAAAAGTAATATCTCTGCTTTTTAATATGCTGTCTAGGTTGCTCACAGCATTTCTTATGTTACATATATTTTATCACATACATACAAATTTAAGTTAATGAGGAAAAAAACAGTTGATCCAGAAATTGAATATACTAAAAAGAGGTGACAATGAAGTCAATGGGAGGAGTGGTTGGTCCAAAACCTAGCGGAGGATTAACCCCAGCAGGAGCAGGTCAGAAAGGAAGAAGGACTGGGGAGGGGGAGTAGCTGGAGGTAGTCTGTAGTGGAAGGCTGAAGGGGCTTCTGTTTTCTCTGCAAAGTTAGGATACAGAGAAAAGGAGGCATTTTGTAGGGAGGTGAGGGGAAGAGAGGTTTTAGTAGAGGAGGTTTGAAATTGTCAATGAGGATGGAGTAAACCAGAGGAATGGATCAGGATCTCTAGATATGCTGACCACTTTGAGGTTGGGAGTGTGAATTCAGAGAGAAATTCTGTTGTGTTTTCTCATAGGTGGTATGACCCACAGGTCAGCAGGCAGCTGCATGTGAGGAAGCATAGTGGAGGCCTGAAAATTCTCTTGGATTTGGAAGGCGACCCCATTCTCGGGCATCTCTTCTAGGTGTTGGAAAGTCACTCAGCTGTGTCCGACTCTTTGTAACCTCATGGACTATAGAGTCCATGGAATTCTCCAGGACAGAATACTGGAGTGGTTAGCCATTCCCTTCTCTAGGGAATCTTCCCAACCCAGGGATCAAACCCAGGTCTCCCACACTGCAGGTGGATTCTTTACCATCTGAGCCACCAGGGAAGTCCTCTAGGTGTTTAGTGATGAATTAAACCTCAATCATCAAAGATTCTGAAATTTTAATTTCTAGCAATTGCTCTCCTGGGTATATATGCAAAGAAAACCAAAACAACGCTGTGAGATGATACATGCATCCCAACATTCTCTGCAGCACTATTTACAATAGCCAAGACATGGAAGCAACCTAAATGTCCACTGACAGAGACATGAATTAAGAAGATGTGGTATATATACAATTGAATATTACACAGCCATAAAAAAGAATGAGAATTTTGCCATTTGCAACAACATGGATGGACTTGGATGATATGATGCTAAGTGAAATAAGTCACACAGAGAAAGACAAATACTGTGATATCCCTTATATGTGGAATCTAAAAAATAAAACAAGTGAATATAACAACAACAACAAAACGGACTCACAATATGGAGAGCTGGTGGTTACCAGTGGGGAGAGGGAAGTGCGACAGGGGATTAAGAGGTAGAAACTACTAGGTACAGAATAAAAAGCTACAAGGATATATTGTATAGTGCAGGGAATATAGCCACTATTTAATAGTAACTTTAAACATAGTTGCTATGCTGGGATCGAAACAGTATATAATATTGTTTATCAACTATACCTCAATAAAAGAAAATAAATAAAGTCAAGGTAAGTTTGCCTGGGAATTACAAGATAGACCTTGATCAGGTTTCTCCCTCAGCACTTCCTGCATGAGTGACTTGAGCAAGTTGCTTTATCTTTCTGAGCCTCAGTTCCCGTATTTGTAATGGGGAATAAGAAAAGTTACTGTTCAGGGCCTTTGTAGGATCCAGGGAGACTGCTTAGAGTGGGGCAGGTCACTCGGAGGCCCGCATGCTGCAGTGAGGACTCAAAAAAGGGTGGCTGTGGTCACTAATGCAGAGGAAAGCCCTGCCCATGTCTGTTGGGCAGTCACCGTGTCCTCTCATTTCCTAGGCGAGTGGCTTTCTTAGCTCCTAGTAGGGATGCCAGCCAGCTTGGGGTTGCTTCAGAGGTGCCCAGCAGAAGGGAGAAAGTTAAAGGATAATTTTTAGGAAAAAGTAAACTCATGACTCTCATAGAGATAGTGTCTATTTTATTCATATGAGGAGGGAACCAGACACATGTTATAACTTCTTCAGAGAAAAAGTCAAAACATTACCAAAATTTGAATAAAAGGAAAAAAAAAAAAAAACCCTCTTTTTTTTTTTTTTTTTCTTTTTCTTTTTTCTCATGAGGTAGGCAGGAAGAAGAGTGAATCTAACTGAAATTCTACTGGGCAAGTTTGAATAAGCATGTCTGTAGTTTGCTACAACTTACTAAGAGCTGTAAGACAGCTCCTCTGTGGTCAGAATCTGATAAAGAAAAAGGGCCTGCTGCAGACCATGCATAGTTTTCCTCTGAGGTACAGCATTTGTCCTGCACTTCCGGATCGCTGTGCTCCCTCTGCCAGGGCTGACAAGGGGGTGGCTGACTTCCCAGGGTGCCCTGACGACTCTTAACAGAAGCCTTTCCCGTCCTCCTCAGACACGCTGACCCTACTTCCTGTCCTGCTGTAAGTGGCTCTAAACATCCAGGCTGTTCCTTTAGCCCTGATCACAGGTAGCTGCGTGATCTCACTCCTTGTGATACTGACATGTGACTGATGCCCTTCTGTTATTGTCCTTTCTCATCTTGCTTTCCTAGGAAGCTGGCAGTCAGTCTCCTTTACCTTTTGTCCGGGTTGGTTATCCCAGCTGTTTCGTGCCTGCTGCTGAGCAGACTGAGTCCCCATGTCACACGCAGACAGCACCTGGCACCCCACAGTTCCTGGGGCCATAGCTGTGAGCTATGGGCTTGGTAAATTATGCCTTTGAGCTGCTCATTCTCTTCCCAGAGGGAGAGCTCCTCCGGATGGCAGCTGGGCCCAGGTTTGTTTGCTCAGCACCCAGCCTCCTCCCCTGCAGAGGACAGCCTTTTGTGCCTCTGGCCTGTGACAAGGCCATGGAAGACAAAGAGGTGGTTCCTTACTGAGAAGATGGCTTTTTGTAAGAGAATGGTGTCACACCGTGAAGTTTTTCAGGAGATCCATTCTGGCAAGTATATGCCAGGTATTGTTATGAGGTTCAACAGGAAAGCCAGAGAAAGCTAAATGTGAGTCTTGAAATAAATTCAATTGTGACTCTTAAGTGTAAAGGTTTTGTGAGGCTGGGCTGAGCCTCTGCTGGGCCCAGTGGCTTCCTTAGAGACACCTGTACAGGTCGGGGAATAGAAAAGCATGCACAGTGGGACATATGCTGCTGGACTTCACCCAGGGTGTTTCCAGATCACTTATCTTGAGATGAGGTAGTGCCCCTTACAAACACGTCCATAATCTAAGGGCCATATTCGTCTCATCATATTTGATCTTCATGATAACCCTATGAGGTGTGGTCACCAAACACCATCTTACATGAGGACACTAGCTTCAAAGAGTTGAAGTGAGTTGCTCGGGTTGGGTAGGAAATGAGCAGTAGAGGTGGATTGGATCTAGGTTTGTTTGCTGGTGGTATTTTAACTCCCCTGAACTTTCTTTTAAGCTTTTCTAGGTCGTTGGTATTTTTTAGAGCCAGAGAAGGAGATCGACTTGATGATATTGGACTCAGGGTACCTTCTTACTCCAAACCTCTGGGTCATAAGTGGTTTTCAACATGTCAGAGCTGCCCTTGGTCTTCTTTTCCTTGTGTAGCCCATCTGTTGTGGTGTGTGGCCAGCTACCCCAATTCCATTCAGTCAATCAAGTAAGTTCCCACAAGATCCTGCCTAGTGTGAGGGAAGAGCAGAAGAAAACAGTGGTCATAAGGACTTCCCTTTGGATGAAGAGAAAAGGACACCCCACGCCCAACATGTTGTTATTACTCAGTTGCTAAGTCATGTCCAACTCTTTGTGATCCCATGGACTGCAGCACGCCAGGCTTCCCTGTCCTTCAGTATCTCTCAGAATTTGCTGAAATTCATGTCCATTGAGTCAGTGATGCCATCCAACTATCTCATCCTCTGTCATCCCCTTCTCCTGCCCTCAATCTTTCCCAGCATCAGCGTCTTTTCCAGTGAGTCAGCTCTTCACATCAAAGGGGCCAAAGCATTAGAGATTCAGCTTCAGCATCAGTCTTTCTAGTGAATATTCAGGGTTGATTTCCTTTAGGATTGACTGGTTTGATCCATGCCATCCAAGGGACTCTCGAGAGTCTTCTCCAACACACACATGCACAAGGCCAGTAAAGGTGAAGTGCAAAAACAGAGTATATTCTTTTTCTATGAGTCTATTTTTAGATACTTCATATAAATGGAATCATGCAGTTTTATTTCCCTCAGTATAATGTCCTCCAGGTTCATTCATATTGTCGTATTTGGTACAATTTCCTTTTTTTCTGAAGCTAATATTCTATAGAAACAGACTGTTAAGTGGTGGTTTCCAGGGGCTGAGGTGAGGGGCAGATGGGGAATTGCTTTTCATTGGGTATAAAGTTTCAATTGTGCAAGATTAAAAAGTTTTAGAGATCTGCTGTACATTGTGTCTATAGTTAATAATACTGTATTTTGCACTTAACAATTTGTTAAGAGGGTAGATCTCATTTTGTGTTCTTACTGCAATGAAAAACAGAGGGGGGTACTCCAGTGTGGGGCTGCTAGTTTAGACAAGGCAAATCTTTGGCATGGAGTTCTTTCTGTGCGGGCATTACTGAATTGAGAAGGGGACATTCAAAACCTGTATTTAATTTGTGGAAAATAGTTATGTTTAAAATAACCTCTATCTGACCTCACATCCCATTTCAGCCCAGTTACCACCTACAGCTAGTGCTTACACCTCACTCAACCTTAAAAAGTTTTTGTCTACACTTTGAGGTCATTTGCTAGGAATTTTTGCATCTATGTTCATGAGGGATGTGAGTTTGTAACTTTCCTTTCTTATAACATCTGTCGGTGTTTTTGATATCAGAGTAATGCTGCCATTGTAGAGTGAGATGGGAATTGTTCCTCCAAAATTTTTCTGGAAGGGTTTCTGTAGAATTAGTGTTACTGTTTTCTTGACTGTTTGGTAGAATTCACCAGTAAAGTCATCTGGGCCTAGAATTTACCTTGTGGGAAAGTTTTTAGCTACAAATTCAGTTTCTTTAATAGACACATAATAGATAGTTATTCATGTTACTTGTTTCTTCTTGACTTCTTGAGTTTTGGTAGTCTATATCTTTCAAGAAAGTTGTTCATTTCTTCTAGGTTATTGACTTTTTTAGCATAAAGTTGTTCACAATATTCCCTCATTATCCTTCTAAGATCTGTGGAATCAGATGTGATGTCTGAGGTGATACGACATCCTTCAAGGTGAGTCAAATAGTATTGGAAATCCTAGAACTAAAAATGACTTTGGCGATCAACTAGCCATTCATTCATTCCGGAATGAGTTACTGATCACCTGCTCCATGCCAGACTTTGTGAACAGAGCTAGAACTCAGCCGCCAAGAACAGCAGAACAGAAACAGACATGCTCCCGGCCCTTGCGAAGCCCAGCGTCTTGCTTCATCACTTCATTTTACAAATGGGATAACTGAGGCCTGAGAAGAGAAGGTGGCCGGTACAGATGCACACAGGGCAATGGCAGCCCACGTAGACTGAAGCTTTCCTAACACTTGGCCCAGGACTCTTTCCTGGTTCTCTGATGACACCTTCCAAGTCCATGTTTTCTCACTCCCATCATCTTATTTATCCAACTCATTTATTACCTAGCTCTCCCATTAGGAGAGGAGGCATTTTGGTCTGTTTTGTTCACAGATGCCCAGTGCCCAACTGCCAGAATAGTGCCTATTACATATCTACATTACATAGTAGATGTGCAGAAATATCTGTCTAGTGAAATATATAGTCCAGGGAACCTTCTCATTCAATGGATTGCCTCCAAACTTCCTCCATTTTTTTTTTTTTGAACTTTTTACTTGGAAAAACTTGAAAACTTCTAGAAAAGTTGCAGTAATATGATGAATACAAAGAATGCCTATATACCATTTATCTAGATTCACTTATTATTATTTTTTCATTTAATCCCATTGCTGTATCATATGCCCTATCTATCTTTCATATCTTTTTTTTTTTTCATTTGAGAGTGCTAGTGGTAAAGAATCCACCTGCCAATGCAGGAGACATGAGATGCAGGTTTGATCCCTGGGTTGGAAAGATCCCCTGGAGAATGTAATGACAACCCACTCCAGTATGCTTGCTTGGAAAATCCCATGGACAGAGGAGCCTGGTGGGCTACATGGGACTGATGCCCCACCATGTCCATAATGCATAGCATCAAACCAAAGAAGATTGTTCTCCAGCCTTAAGATACAATGGTATTTACTTTGCTAGGCTTGGACCTTCTTGAAACCTGTCATTTCTTCATTCATTCCAAGTTCTCCCTTTTGGAATGAGAATCTCTATCCTATGCCTGTTCCATCATTGTATTTCAGAAGCATATAATTTATCCAGTTTCACAGGTTCACAGCAGGAGAAGGTTTTACTTCAGGTTGAATTATTTCGTTCTTTTCTGGTTTAGATAATATTTAGATAAGACTTTGGACTTCAGCCTTTAGAATAGATGCTAGAATGAGTTAAAACTTTGGGAGATGCTGAAGTGGAATTAAATATACTTGCATGTGAGAAGGACATGATTTTGGGGGATCCAAGGGTAGAATGTTATAGACTGAACATTTCTCCCCCAAATTCATACCTTGAAGTCCTCAAGATATAAAGAAGGTCTTGAGGGTGAGGCTTCCGTGATGGGATTGGTGTCATAAACAGAGAGAGATACCAGAACTTTCTCTCTCTCTGCTGGGGGAGGACACAGGAAGAAGGCAACCATATGCAAGCCAGGAAGTGGGCCCTCACATGGGAACTGAATCTGCTGGTACCTTGATCTTGGACTTCCCAGCCTCCAGAGCTGCGAGAAATAAATGTCTGTTGTTTAAGGCATTCAGCCTGTGGTCTATTTGTTGTAGTGGCCTGAACTAAGATATTAGTTTAATGGGTATTTCCTAAGGATAAGAATATTGCCTCAGGTAAGCAAGACATAGTTATCAACTTCATACATTTACATTGATACCATACTTTAATCTGGCTGCATTGCAGTTTTGTTAATTTCTCCAGTAATGTCTTTTATAATTTTTCTTCTAGTACAGAATCCAGTTCAGGATCAGGTGCTGCATCTAGTTGTCATGCCTCTTCAGTCTCCTTTAACCTGGAATATTTCCATAGCCTTTGTCTTTTAAGACATTAACATTTTTTTTTTTTTTTAATGAATCATATGGTTTATTTTTTAGTTGTTCATTAAATGGTTTATAAAGTCAGATAAGGATATTGGTCTATTCCTTCACACAGTCCCACAAATAAGGAGTGATGGGATTATATCAGATGTTAAAACATTCCTTTTTCAACTTATTCATGACAGTATACAATGAAAGTGGAAGGCAGATCCTTGCATGTTAGAGAAGTTGTGTTACAGAATGGTGGGGAAATTGGTGGAGGCCATGAGTGATACCTAGGACATTGACATTTTTGAAAAATTAAGTCCTTTAAATTTTCTTTTTTAGAGTTTACCTGATGCTTCCTCAAGAGTAAATTCAGTTTCTGCACTCTTGGCTGGAAAACTGCACAAATGATGTTGTGTCCCTCTTAGAACATCACATCAGGAGGCATCCATGTCCATCTGCCCTTCAGCTGATTTTTATTTTGAGCACCTAAATGTGGTGTTGTCTGATGAGACCACTATATAATTACATTTTCCCTTGAAATCTATGAGTGAACACTTTAATACTATGCCATTACTCTGCTCTGCATCAAAATTTTCTGCTACATTTAACATGCAGCGATCACTTTTGCCTGAACTAATCTTTACTATGATGGTTGCAAAATGATGGCTTTTAACTCCAGCTCCCCCTCCTCCATGTCATCTAGTTAGCACTCAGAATTTTTCTATAAGCAAGAAGCCTCCCTTCTCATCCTCCATTTATTTCCTTCCTCCCTCTTTTCCTCCCTCCCTTCCTTCTTTACTTTCTGTATTTGTTATTGGTAGAAACTCATAGATTGATATATTTTCAATGGTTTATAGTTCATTTTATAGTTCCAAACTACCTAGGTGTTCAATTTTTCCCAGGTTTGACAAAGGAACTCCTAGTGGGAGTTCCCTTAAACTGGCTCTTGTTGTTCTGTGACATGCATGCCCTCATCATTTCTTTAAAATACTCCTATACTTTTTGGTATAACAAGATGTTCTAGTTCATTAGTACCTATCTGTTGGGTTTTTAATATTTCATATTTATTAATTTTATCCTGAATGTACACACAAAGTGTTCTAGATCAGTGATGGATTTCTTATTTAAATGTGTGTGCTCAGTTGCATCTGACTCCTCTGAGACGCTATGGACTGTAGCCTGCCAGGCTTCTCTGTCCATGGGGTTTTCCAGACAAGAATACTGGAGCAGGTTGCCATTTCCTACTCCAGGGGATCTTCCTGACCTAGGAATCTCTTACATCTCCTGCATTGGCAGGCAGATTCTTTATCACTTGGGCCAGCTGGGAAGCCCTTTATTTAATCCCTTACCTTAAATAATAAATGCATTAATCTCTCTCTGCCTTAGTTCTTATTCCTAGGGCAATGCATAAGAGCCAGGCCAATTATCTTACATGAGTAGCCAGTACCCCATAAGCAATGAACAAAAAAGAAGTGATTTTTTTCCCTTGCTTATAAAAGGCAGGATACAGCTGTCCTCTTTTCCTCCTAAAGAGAGTCCCCTTCTTACTCCAGCCCTTTGAAATATAAATAAACATATCTAGAGCTCTCTCTGAGTTCCTAGGTCTCTTTCTTCCTACTCCAGAATATCTCTTAGAATATCTCTCTATTAATCTTGAGTTATAGTCTGAGTTATAACCATTTAGCTTCTGGGGGAGATAAGCAAAGTTCCATTATGTTTGGAGTCAGAGAAGAGCAGTTAACTAGACAAATTAGCTATAGATTTTATTATCATGATTTATAAAGTCTCAGGAGTCTAGGGCTTTTTGCAAGACTGCTGAGACAGCCTCCCCATACTATTTTACCCTAGTTCTGGGATATGCCATTTCTTCTCAAGGAGCTCTAATTCCTTTAAGTGAAAAATGACATTAGAAACTAAGACCTAGGTACTAGGTATGTTCATGCCTAATATTCATGTCTTCGCTTCTTGGCCCTTTCAGTAGGTAGAGGAAATATATGCTGGTACACACACAATACACATACATGTGTATTTGTTCATTTATATAGCTGCATGTGAAAGTCACTCAGTCATGTCCGACTCTTTGACCCTATGGACTATACAGTCCATGGAATTCTCCAGGCCAGAGTACTGGAGTGGGTAGCTGTTCTCTTCTCCAGCGGATTTTCCGAACCCAGGCATTGAGCCCAAGTCTCCTGCATTGCAGGAGGATTCTTTACCATCTGAGCCACCAGGGAAGCCCATATATATCCATGCTGCTGCTGTTGCTGCTAAGTCACTTCAGTCGTGTCTGAACAGAGTGTGTGACCCCATAGACAGCAGCCCACCAGGCTTCTCTGTCCCTGGGATTCTCCAGGCAAGAATACTGGAGTGGGTTGCCATTTCCTTCTCCATATATATGCATACCTTTAGGTATATGTACACATCCATATAGACACATGCACATACATGCATATATGCCTGTTTTAGAAATGATAGACTCTAGTTGATAGCTCAGTCTATCCAGATAGAGGTACTTGCTTTTCCATTGTGTATCTGTACCCCCTCTTCTTCCACAGTGAGAATCCTCCTTCTAACAACATCAGCACGTTGATTTATTTGGTTATATCTATAATACATCTAGAGTAATTTGAAAATTGTTTTGTGTATCTCTACATAAAGCAAACCTATTTAAAGTTCAGGATTTGTTTGCAGTTCTCTTTCACACCCTGCCCAAGATTAAGGGTTCATGGCCAAATAATTTGCACCTAAGTTACCTTGATTAGTTCTTCTGTTTCTCTTCACTTTGATTATGAATTCATTTGAAATTCAATTGTACTCATTTTGTTTCAATTCTAGGTTTTTCTTCTTCTTTTAAAAAAAATATGCAGAATGTTAACATGCTGTTAGAATTTAAAACTATCCAAAAAGGTATACTCAGAAAAGCATTACTTCCTACTGAATTCCTTCCACCCTGTTTCACTACCACCCTTTGTATATAACTGACTACTGTTTTGTGATTTCTTCTATCTGTAAAGACAGTTGTGTATATATATATATATATATATATTTAATTCCCGTATTCCTTACAAAAATACAGTGGACTGTATATGCTCTTCTGTACTCTGCTTTTTCCCAGGGCTTTCTGGAAATCACTCCATATTAGTTCACAGAAATCTTCCTCATTCTTTGTTGCATCTGCATAGTACTCCTTTGTGGGTAAATTTCACAGCTTATTCTATCAATCTCCTTTGCTCGAACATTTAAGTACTTTCCAACATTTATTTCCACTATTACTTTATGGTTCTTTGAATGACTTTTCCTGTGATTCCAGGTTGAATGACAGGACCCTCGGATTTTGGGTTTGTGGTAAGTTTCAATTTGTGGTGCCCTTCTGTTTAGCACTTCCCTGTCTCGATCCAGCTTGCAAAGGTCAGGTCTTCCCTTAAGACCCACAGACTCCATATCATTTTTCAGATCTCCTCAAGAGCCTGAAGATCCTTTTGTCTTTCTAGAGCATTAACTAGCTTTGCAACTGTGGCAAATTTGCAAATCTAAACAGCCAGAATACAAACTTTATTTTATCATCCCTTAACATTTTTGAAAGAAGATTGCTTAGTCTAATGAGAGGTTAGGCAGACCTTGCTTTGTACTGTAGCTCCATCCCTTCCTAGCTCTGTGATTGTGGGCCAGGCACATAATCTCTTAGAGCTTCCTTTTCAAGCCCTGTTTGGGGCTTGGAAATATTGTGAGGAGTAAATGAAAAGACCTCAAACTGGACTGTTGTGTGAGTTTAACAAAACTGTTAAGTCTAGACTCTCTAGTTAAGATATATCAGTATCTACACCCACACCCACACAGAAGGTGTATTAATTTCCGAGGCCCACAAGGACAAAACACCACAGATGGCGTGGCCAAAACAACAGTAATTTGTTTTCTCACGGTTCTGGGGGCCGGAAGTACTAGGTCAAGGTGCTGTCAAGGTTGGTTTCTGACGAGGGCTCTTCCTGGCTTGAGGATGGCCACCTTCTATGCCACCACGTGTGCATGTGAGTTGAGGGGAGAGAGAAATCTCTGCTATCTCTTCCCTGTCTTATTATGATGTCAGTTTTATTAGACTAGGGCCCCATCTTTATGACCTTATTTAATCTTAATTACCTCCCCAAAGCCTTATCTCCAATATAATTACATAGGCGGTTAGGGCTTCAACATATGAATTTGGAAGGGACACAATTCAGTTTGTAAGAGAGGGAAAGAAAGATTTGGTAAGAAAAAAGACCCACATACTCACAGTGGGAATATCTGGAGAATGCAATTATATATGATTACTTTCTTCTATATATGTATATAGATAGATGGATGTGTGTGCGCGCACATGCATTCTTGTATTCTCTTAACTTTCTGCAGTGACTGTTTCTAACTTTCTGACTAGAAAGGCTACTTTAAATGGGTTTCTAAATAGCAACAACCCACCTCCCCAGTGTAGTCTTTCCCTGGCACATTCTCCTTGGGGGTCCGTTGCTCTGAAAATGACTATTGTGAGGCCCTGGGGATCCCTGAACTCAGGTCAGACTCTGCATGAGGGTGAGTATAGGAGCATTTGAGAACAGCTTTATTTTTAAGTCCCTTGTGTTGCAATTGGACAAAGGACTGAGATGTTGTCCAGACATGTCTAGTCTCCCAGGCAGGGCCTTACAAGATGGTCATGTCTTATAAATAAGGCACCCGGGGCCCAGAAAGGGCAATGACCCTCCTAAGACCACGAGTGAGTTAGACACAAAGTAGTCTCCCAATTCTCCAAGCACTCTTAAGGCTTTTTTTTTTTTTGAGGAAATCTTTGACTCTCATATAAAGGGGTACCAAAATTAATATGATAAGTCCAGAGCTATGTTCTTCTAAGGCTGAAGGGTGCTTGCTGGTTTCTCCTCTTTCCTTCCACCAGATCCCAGCCTCAGTCACTTTCTTTTCCTTCTGTCCAGATAAAACAAGAATTTATCTTCACTTCTTCTCAGTTTTCTAGGTTACTTTCTCACTTGTCTCAAGTGGCTCAAGTGAATGACCGTTTCCTCACTGTGTACAGTGAGAACTGAGATCAATCTGATCCTCAGAGTGTGCTGGTTTATTTGAATAACAACAGTCTGCTAAGAGCCAGGCTCTGAAATCTGGTCCTGGTTCTGCCTTATACTCAGCTTGAAGTCTCAGACAAGTCTCTCTCCTCTTCAGACCTCAGTTTACCCTTCTGAAAATCATGGGTTTGGATTCAGTCTTTTGAGGATTTTCCTGTATGACACATGAAAACTTAGACAGGAAGCAAAATTCTTGTGACACGTTTTTTAAAAATATTTATTTAGCTGTGTCAGGTCTTAGCTGTGGTATGCAAGCTTAATTCCCCGACAGCGTGTGGGATCTTAGTTCCCTGACCAGGGATGGAACCCATGACCCCTGCATTGCAAGGTGGATTCATAACCGCTGACCACCAGGGAACTCCCTCATGACACTTTCACACCCCTCATCAAGTGCTTTCTTTGACGTTTTCTGCCACGGGTGTTCCACCCTATCTTCTTGGCAGTGAAGTAGGCAGATCAGAAGTGTAGAATCTAGAACCAGACAAAAGGGATCCCATTCAGACTCCCCGAGTTACTAGCCATATGGTTTGGGTAAACTACTAATACTTAGCATCTCTGAGTCTACTCCCTTATTTATAAAATGGGTATATTAAGAATTGCTACCTAAGATTGTTGTAAAAATGAACTTAAGTAACATATAAAAGTATCTGGCTTAGAATAAACATCATTTAAGCAGCATCTGCTATCATCATAGTTATCATTTATCATAAAGGAGAAAACCGTGCATCTCTCTTGGATTTGTGAGGACAGTAACACCACAGACCCTGGGAGAGTATCAAGGTGCAGGAAGTACTACTGCTCCTGGCCTCCGGCTTTGTGTACTAAAAAGACATGCTTGAGAGAAACATTTTTTAAAAATCCCAGTCGCTAATCCTCATGAGTTAGGGATAAATCACTTGGTGTCAGTCCTCTACATAGAAAGAAGCATAGCTGAAGAAAGGACACTTTCAGTATCCCAGCAGTTTTTGGTGGTGGTGGGGGCGGTGCAGAGTGGGGTGGGGACAGGGAGTGAAATTGCAGAGTTCAGTCTTGAAAGTCATGTATAAAATAGTGGGTGTCCCTCTGCCCATCCCTTACGTCTATCTTGCAAAGCCCTGTCTGCCAGGATGCCCACTCTGCCTTTGGACTATAACACTGAATGCCTGTGCTGTGAGTTACCATGTTTCCCACAGAAAGGGGACAGTGCTTAATGTTGGAAGATGTGGGTCCCACTTCTGGTTCCTATGGCTTCTCGCCTATGGAACTCTAGGCCAGTTGCCTCATCCTTGAACTTCAAAACTATTCTATCCCCACATACCAGCAGCTGTTCTTGCCATGTTCTAGTTTTAGGAAAATGGCCTGAGGTCCAGGACTCACCTTGACCTCTTTTTCCTTCACTTTCAACATCCAGTTAGTCTTCAAGTCTACAAGACATTCTTTGAACCTTCGCAGCAACCCTAGTAGGTAGATACTGTTGACTTGATTATTCATATTTGTACATGAATTATTCATACAGCTGACGGTTGTAACTTTTTAATTTCCCGATCATTTTCACTTATGCTACAGTAGCATCTTCTATCTGAGGTTCCTTTTCTGTAAAAACTCTAGTCCAGAACACTGGTCTGTTTGGATCCTTCTCACGAGCCTTCATTGGTCCTGTAATCTACTGAGGAAACCCTGAGCTCTCCTGTGTGGCACTTACCTACATTTCTCTGACCCCTTCAAGTCTCCCTTTGTGTCTAAGCCACACTGGACAACCTGCAATTCCTAAACAAGTTATTCACTTTACTAACTAGAATTAGGTTTGTCTGCAAGTGACAAGAATTCTCTGCCCACCTCTCAATACTAGTTTAACAAAATTAAGATATATTTCTCATGTAAAAGAAGTCTAGAGCTGGAATAGTGTTCCAGAGAGTCAGGAACCCAGACTCGTACTCCCTCGTGCCTCTGCCATTCTACCATGTGACTTCCACTTCATGGTCCAAGGTGGCTGCTCAAGCTACAGCTATTACACCCACCTTTTGCAGCAGGAAGGAGGAAGGAACAAGGAAGGTCATAACCCTGCCTCTAAGAACAGTTTCTGGGACTCACGCTTGCTCACACACCATTGGCCAACATTTTGTCCCACAGCCACACCTAGCTGTTAGGCTAGGAAATTTTTACTTTGGCTAGTCTTTATTTTAGATAGCCATGTGCTGAGGTGGATGTTGTTTCCAAGGAAGGAGAGAATGGGTATGGGGTGGCACCTAGCAGCCTGCCGTGTGGTCTCACATCTGGGGGTGTGCACGTTGTTCCTTCTGTCCAGGTCCTCTTCCCTCTCCCGTCTCAGTCCCTTGGCTTGGCCTGGCCTTATCTGTCCCTTAGCAATGGTACCTCGCACCCCTCCTCACTCTGGTGCCCTGTGGTTGCCTGGGGCTACTCAGCACCCTGTACACCTGCACAGTCTCTGGCCAAGGTGGGCCCACCACCAGTATTTCTTCTTTCAAAGATACACTGAAGAAATGGGATTATGTTCTTCAGGTTCCCAGGACCTTCCTACATCTGGGGGAAGGTTTGGGGATGGGGTAGCTGAGTGATCTAAGGGCTTGCGGCAGATTGCCGCTCTTGGTTTACAGACCACCCATCCTCCCACAGTGGGACACTGTTCAGGTCTCAGCCTTCGTGATGGTGAGTGATCGATGTGGAGCGGGGTTACTGTTGTGATTCTTGCTTTCAATTCCAGTCAGTTCTTGATTTCTGCCATCTGTTCCTCTCATTTTAAACCTGGGCAGTATCTCCCACATGCTTTTTAAGGTGACTGACAGCTGGTCTCATGTATCAGCTTTGTCCCTTAAGAGGGACACAGCTTCTTTCATTGCTAAGCCTTCAGGCCCCTCCTTGGTCTTTCTCACTTGCTGCAGTGCTCCCACTGGATCCTCAGGACAGCTCCTGAGATAGGAGGGCAGTGTTACCTGCACTCAGACATGAGACATTTGCCCAGGCTAGCCCAAGAGCCGGGGAGCCTGAGAGTGTGGGGAGGAGAGGGGCTGGCTGGTTCCTCAGCAAGGTGCATGTGAGCCTTCCCCCAGCCTGGGGGGATTCTCATGTTTAAGCGTATGCCATGGCCCCTCCACATGGGCCAACTACTTTGGTGCTCAAGCACAGATTCTGCCATCCGGTCCAATGTGGCAGAAACCAGTGCCTGTATTGGACTCTCAGATGTCCTGGGTCTGTCTCCAGCATGCTTTGTAATAGTAACTACTATATGCTGGGCTTGATAGGTGATTGAAGGGCTTTTCAAAGATCATTTTGGTTATATGTGATTATGACTCTAAACCTCAGCCCCCTGATCTCCATACGAGGCATGACCGCAGGGGACTCTACCCCAAGCCATGTTCACTGTGCCCTTTCTCCAATAATCTCAAAAGTCTGAGTGGAACCCTTTCTGCTATGTGGCTGATGGGTTATGACAAAATGTCCTTTAAGGTCCACACAGTTCCAGCTGTCATCTTTGCCTTCTCACAAGTGCTGCACCAAAACTTAGACACTTCACTGGGCTCTGGGGCCTCAGGTGGCACTTACGATGTGTCAGGTACTACTACAAGCCAACACTCACATGTAAACGTCCAGGTGACAGCCTATCTGTTTCTTCCTGCAGTTGGTTACCACAGAAGCAGGCTTCCTCAAAGACAGTTTGTACAATGAAGGAATCCTAATTGTGTGGGACCCATCTATTTACCATTCAGATATCCCAAAGGTAAGTGGATGTCTATGGGAAATTGGGATTCAGTCACCTGTTTTCTATACATTTCCCTGATGTACTGGGTTTTTAAAGTTGTGGTTGAACTGGGCCACCCTGAGGGCTGACTGGTTCCATTTCAGGGCACCTCATTTTTGGATTAGTTGTTCAGGAGGATTCCTGTCCTATACCAATGCTCTCCATGGCCACCCTGCATTGCCATGTATTTGTCTCCCAATTAGGGTCTGTATCAGGAGTGGTAGTGGCTGGATTTCCCACCATCTGGCGTGGGTTGTGTTCATGGAATACAGTTATTTCTGATGAGCAGCAGCAGGCATAGACAGTTGTTATTATCTCTCCTCTACACAATGTTACCATAATATTACTTGTCCCACACTTAAGTTTCCAGATACTTTTCATTTTACTCTTATAGCAACAGAAAGAAGTAGGCAGAAGCGTGGTTATTCCCATTTTACAGATGAGGAAAACAGAAGGTGGTGGTGGTGGTAGGGTTATCTGCCTGGGACTTGATTTGCTAAGCAGAAGGCCCAGATCTGCAACATCAGCTTTTCCAGGGCAGGAGACAGAGTCGCAGTCCTGCTGGGTTCTAGCTTCTCTGGCCTCTCACTGTTTGTCACACAAATCAGCTGGCCTCTCCCTGGCATGGGCTGCAGGGGCCACAGGAGAAAGGCTTTAAGGAAGAGGGACAGAGAACACTGTCTTTGGGAGACTCAATTCTCATTCTGGACACACGGGTAGCTGACAGGCTCTGATGATCCCTGGCACCCTCCTCTAACTACCTCAGTTTACAGTTTTGCACTGATCTCACAACTGAAATTTGCCTGGGTCAGGTCAAGGACTGTGAGTCACAGCTGTGGCAATCTGGGTCCCAGTTTTCACCCCTTTAAAAAAGAGAGGTGGGGTTAGATAGGGCCAAGAGCCCCTCTCAGCTCTGATATCTTTCCCAGTCTGTGATCCTGAGGTCTGAAGCTATTCCATGGTCACCAAGCTCAAATGTCCCTGTGAGCACAGGCTATGTGCTGGGTGCCCTGCTATCA
The DNA here is from genome assembly GCF_033118175.1 of Dama dama. Taxonomy (NCBI): domain Eukaryota; kingdom Metazoa; phylum Chordata; class Mammalia; order Artiodactyla; family Cervidae; genus Dama; species Dama dama. The sequence goes on from NC_083699.1 coordinate 39,101,760, forward strand.
AGTGAGAGCTGTGATATGGAGGAGAAGCCTGGAGTCTATCTTAATGAAGGGTTGTCTCTCAGGAGTCTGCCTTGGTCCCTCCCCACCTCCCCTAGTCCTCAGAGGAGGATGACCGCCAGGGGCGGCAGCAGACCAACCCATTGCTCTCCTTGAGGAGACTTCTTCCTTCTTTTTCAGTGGTACAGGAATCCCGACTACAGTTTCTTCAATAACTTCAAGAGCTATCGTAAGCTGCATCCTGATCAGCCCTTTTACATCCTCAAGCCCCAGATGCCTTGGGAGCTGTGGGACATCATTCAAGAAATCTCCTCAGAGCAGATCCAGCCAAACCCCCCATCCTCTGGGATGCTCGGTGAGTCCATGTCTGAGAAAGAACTCTGGGGCTTGTCTCCAGAATAGAGTAGCTTTCTTCTGGGGTCTCATTCATTTGTTCGTTTACCAAACAGTTGCTAGTTTTTTGCTCTATTTTTATGCAGAGGCAAATTCCAACTAAGACACAGAGATCAATATGATAGAATCTTCTTCCTTAACTTCAGGGTGTCCAGTGGGAGCGTTCAGTCAGGTGTCTGAGGCAACATTCAGTTTGTGCCAGGAAAGCGTGATCAGCTCGGTGCCATAGGAGAGAGGACCCCTTCGAGGGAGACAGCCTGAGAACTTTGTGGAGAATAGGACCAGGCCCGGGAAAGGGGAGGATCTGGCAAGTGGAGATGGAGTAAAAAGGGAAGCACAGAAAAGATGAGGCAGGAGGAGTAGGGCTGGGACTTGGGTGAGGCCAGCCAGGCACCTACTTCAGATGTACAATTTAAGGAGCTGCCATGAAATTCAGAAACAAATGATATCTTAATAGTGTCTTTAAAAAAATCACAGTGAAAAATTTCATGATAGACAAAATATTAAAATTTTAAATAAAGGATCAAGAATAATGTCATTATTGTCCTGAGCCATATTAGAATCTGAAGAAAACGGAACAATTGATAATATTCAGAATTTCACCTAGTGACCACCCTGTCTGTGGCCCTGAGAGGACTGGGTGGTGAGGCTGCACTTGGTTTGGGGGTCACAGAAGGAGTTGTGGGTGCCGATGTGGGGGTGGGCCGGGGTCAGAGTGCTGAGGGCCCTGAGTGCTGGCGGCAGACTTTCTTATTCCACAGCTCTCTGCCCTCGTGGCCTGTCTGCCCCTCGCTCCCTCCCACTCTGAGTGCAGCTAGAGCACAGGCACTTTCTGCCAGATGCCCCCTGGCACTCACTGTCATCCGCCCACCTGCCTTCCCTATTAGACTGCAGCTCCCTCAGGGCGGAACTGTGTTTGCCTCATCCTTGTGGGTCTGGCACAGGACAGGCCTGAGGTAAATGTTGAGTAAATGAACAAATGCTTTATTATCAGAGGCATTTCCTGATAGAGATGAAGGTGCTTTCAGTATCCCGTCTGCTTTCTGCCTTTCTCTTCCACTTGTGCATAGGTGCCCTGGGGGTACTCCCTGGACCCCTTTGGAGCAGAAATAGATGGAGAGCATCCTAGGGACACTCTCCTGTTGCCCTACTGCCTGCCTTTGCTTGTGCTGTCCCCTCCACCAGCAGCCCTTCCCCCTTGCCCGTCCCTCATGGCCAGAGCCCTTGCCAGCCCCCACAGCCATGCTCCGGGCGCTCATGAGAGCCCGCTGTCATAGAAGCCCTCCTCCCCTCATCTGGAAGCACGACTGCTGTGCCGTCATCGCTTAGTTGCAGATGTCTTTTCTCGCCCGTCACATAGGGTGGGGGACAGCCAGAGGGGGTTAACAGGGCTTTCCCCAGGTCTAATTCTTCCGGAACAGAGCTGCTGTTAGCACTTTACAAGTCTGCTGTTAGTAAGAACTGTTCATCATAAAAGTTCCCTATATTGATGGTTGACAAGAGCAGTCTTAGAGCCATGATGTTATTGCATCTGAACAGTAGCCCGTGTGGTAGGGAGAGTGGGTAGATCGCCCCCTTGACACAGGTGGAGAACCTGAGGCCCCGAGAGGGACGTGTCCTACAGGAGATGGCTGAGCCAGGTGGAGATGGGAGATGGGAGGGATGGGATGGGAGGCATCCCCCATCTCTTGTTGGGTCTCCACCTTTGTGTTCTGTACCCCTCCCTGAGTGCACCACCCACCACACTCTCTCAACTCCTCTCTCCTGCCTGACTGAGCCCATCAATACAGACCAGCACATGCTCCTGTAACAGCTGTCCCCCTCCCACCTGAGGCACGAAGCCTTCCTTCCCCACACTGTTTCGCTAGGTATGAGTGTAAGAAACACCTCCCAAATAACCAGCTACGAGACTCATCCAAGATACAGACATGAGAGAAAGTAATATCTGCATGGAATGGTTCTGTCTCCTCGGTCACCTTGGTCCTCTCTCTTCATAGAGCTTATTGACAGTGATCAGTTCATTGGCTGATGGTGGAGCCCTTCAATTCATCAATGTTTAGGGAGGACCTGCTGGGCACCGGGCTCTGACATGGGTGCTGAGCATACGAAGGTTCGTGAGCCCTGCAACCTGAGGAGCGGCCTGTTGGATGGGCTTACCAGAGCTACTCAGACTGGGAATCACTCTCAGACAGACATTCTAGCAGACACCTCTCCAGCTTTCGGAGCATGAGCTGTGGGGCTCCCTGGGCAGAACTCCGGGGAGCCAGGGTGGGCTGTTGCATAGGACTCACCTCTGCTCTCCTCTCCAGGCATCGTCATTATGATGTCGCTGTGTGACCAGGTGGATATTTACGAGTTCCTCCCATCCAAGCGCAAGACTGACGTGTGCTACTACTATCAGAAGTATTTCGACAGTGCCTGCACCATGGGTGCCTACCACCCACTCCTCTTTGAGAAGAACATGGTGAAGCACCTCAACCTCGGCACGGATGAGGACATCTACCTGCTTGGAAAAGCCACGCTGCCTGGCTTCCGGACAATTCGCTGCGGAGCATAAGCTCCCCAGCCAGGCCCCCTCACCCTTGTCCATCAGCATTTTACAGCCGGTCTTCTGGCCACCCCAGGCCTGGGAAGGAAGACTGTGTTCCTGAATAATCACAGCCCACACTCCAGGCAGCAAGAGCCCTGGGGCTTCAGAAACTCAAGGGCAGGGCCCCCAGCCCAGCCGGCCCTGTTGTCACGGGGGTGTGTGAACCCAGAGCCTCCTGTCTCACTCGTGTATACCCGTTTAGCATTCCTTCCAGAGAGGGTCCTCCCACCCCCAACCCAGGTAAATGCAAGATCCACCTTTCCCACCAGGGCTGCCAAAGCTGGTCTGCTTTCCTCACCAGAATGATGATGTTGTTGCGAACCAGGGAAACAGGAAAAAAGGTACAGTCTCCATCCTCAAGTTGCATATAGATCAATGCAAGGGACCAGATTGATTCAGTGTGCTTGATGCACTGGGGCTTGTGGGTGTGGGCTTGCTGTGTGGCTGTTATTGCACCCAGGAGGAACCATACTCTTCCCGTGTCAGTGGGCCATAGAGGGCTTCACAGAGCTGGGGGCTGTGCAGTGGATTTTAGAAGAGGAGAAACATGTTAAGCAGATTTTGTCTAAGTCATCTGAGATGTGTTTTCCTATCTGCCTTTATTACCTGTATTTAAGATCTGCCTGAGTTTACAGGCCAAGGCACTTTTTGAGGAAACCCCCTCCTCATGTCTGAGGCATCAACTGAAGCCCCATACAGATGCCAGGCAAGCCAGATGCCAATCCTGATTTTCCCAGGCTCACCTGGCCTGAGCCTAGCCTAGCCTACCAACTGGGTGTGCACAGCCCATCCAAGTCTTCCTTTCTGATGCCTACCCCCAAACCTCCTTCTGCCATCCTGTTTTTCCCTTTAGTCTTACCCCTCCCAAATTACTTTCATGCATTTTCCATTTTAAAATTTCCTGACTTTTTTTTTTACCTTCATGGGCCTTTTATGAAAGGCCTCTCAGGGAGTGGGAACATGGTTTCCTAGAACTTAAGAGTCGCTCTCAGAGGTCAGAACCTTGGAGATCATGACTAATTCTCACCAGGTGTATCAAAGTGCTGTGCCCTCATCCCCGCCTGCAAGGGAGTAACATCAAAGTCTCCAGACAGAGGTCTATCTGCTGTGGTCTGTCCACACAGACATTCTGGACCATTGTGCTAAGTCCCCTACCCTGATGGGGAGCCACACTAGACTGGGCCAGGCTTCTGGACTCCTGAGCTAGCCCCATGTGCTCATGGGTCTTGAGTGTTTGAGGTCCAGACCAGCTGTTGTGGAACTGGAGTACTCATTCATGGTCAGACCGCTGGCTTGTGCAGGCAGTAGAAAGAGCTCTGGAGTGAGAAGCCCTGGGTTTTCAAAGTGATGCTCCCATCCAAGCACAAGAATTTGCTACCATGGGCAAATTCTCCTCTCTGAGCCTATTTCCACATCTGTAAAATGGGTGGTGATCCTGCCTCACAGGTGCCATGAGGGTTACCTGGGAGAAGGCAGGTGCTCAGTGCACGCTGGATTCCTCCCTTCCTTTACTAAGATCCTGCCCTGTGCCCACACCTGGCAGCATCCTACTGTGAAGCAGGCCAGAGAGTGGGCTTTGTTCTCAGGGAATGTAATGTCCTATTGGGAGACAATAATACCTACCCTGCTTGGAACACCCTGGCAACCATCTGAGGGAGCGGAGTGTGCAGAACGTGTCCCTGCTCAGGCCTGATCCGCTCTGGGATGGGCAGAGCACTTGGGCCACTGGCCACTGTGACCCTGGGCTTTTCCCACATCTCTGGGCTCAAGAATGCCTGGCAGTCGTTGAATCATGAGCATGGAGTGCAGAGGGAAGTGGCATTGCATTGCCAGGAAAGATACGTTGATGTGGACACTGAGACTACACTGGGTAGATGCTAGCTTTTATGTGTTATTATTAAGAGATCAAGTTAATTTAATTGTGCTTTCTCAACCTGGAAACGGGTAGAATGCAAATAAGATGTGGATACTCTCGTTAGTCTGATTAAATGTTTTATATTTGTGACAGGCAATTTAAAAATTATGACTGTGTCCTGTAGGAAAGCCACTGTCTCTAAGCTGTTCTGTTTTATTCAGTAGCCGTCTGTTCATTCTATATCATGAAGTCCTCAAATCTTTCCATCTCAATCAAATAAGCTATTAATATTGGCCTGGAGTTGAGCTATCAATCTCAGAAACTTCTGAATCATGTCCTAAGCTATTTCTGAATTATCCAAAGATTATGTAAAATTTTAAAATAAATGATTGTTCAGAAATGGTATCCCTCTTTTCTTGTTAAGGGGACAACTCCTCATTGTCAATTCTTGTCTCTGAAGAGGACACAACAGGAATCCTGAACCCCCAAACCCTCCCCCATGAGCTCCTCTGCCTTAGCCTCTTGTCACTTCTACAGGAAAAGAACTCCTGTTTACACAGCAGGATATCATCTGTGAGATAGCGACTGGTTTGTTTTCTTCCTTTTGCTCTTGCTTGGGTTCAAATGACAAAACTGTTGTTCATCCAACACCTCAAGGAAGGGCTGCAGGAGGACAGAAAGCAGAATGAAAGGAAGTTCTCGCCTTGGTTTCCAAAAGTCTAAAACCCTTAAAGGAACGATGTCCCAAGGGGATAGCCAAGTTGTTTAGATACAGAAATTTCTGCCCAAACTTCAGGAGAATGGGAGTTCAAAAGAGGAGTGACAGACAAAGAGATTTCAATTAGTTTGGAAATTGAGATCTGTGCTTGCCAAATTTACAATAGCCTTAGGTCTCTGTTAGGTCCTTTTAACTGGTGAGCTGGGTTTTGGGGGCACCAGGCTTCTCTGTTTGGACCTTGTGGGAGCTTCTGCCACCTCCACAGGTTGCCTTTCCCCTTGGGTCCTACTCTGGTACCTGCTGCTTATTTTAAGGCGTGTATGTTAGGGGTGAGGGAGGAACAATGAGAACCCGGCTTCTTCTATACCCTATCAGCCATTTAAGCAGAAGAAAGACACAAATCACAAAGAGAAAGACTAAGAGAGAGAGGTACTCACCTACAACCTCCATGCCCACCCCACCAATAGCGCCCTTGAAGCCCAACTCCAGGCTCTCTGTTCTTATAGAATGCTTCACACCCTGGCAAGTGCTTTACTCACACCAGTAATGGCTCCACAGCTAGAAGCAAGAGGCGGAGAAGGGGTACTGTGGGACTGCCGCCTCACCTATTCCCAGCTCCTCACCCCCTGTGTGGCTTTGGTTTCTACTTCCCGTTGTGACCCTCGGGGCAGCCTTTGAGGAATGTTCTGTGATGTATGGGGAGTGCATTATGGCCCCAGGGACACTTACCACTCTAACTGGGACAGAAACACCCTAACCCAGAAAATTCATCCCTATGAGCTGGTGTAATATCATCAGTTTCAGGAGAGAAGGAAAGGCCTTACCTGCACCCATGACATCCCATCACCTGGTGCATTTATGCCACCATCCAGTCCTTCTCAGGTCAGGATTGACTGGAAACAAGTTTATCATGGGAAGAGGAATTCTATTCAGCCCAGCAAGTGCACAGTGAGCACCCACTGTGAGAGGCACTGGGAGACAATGACGAAGACCCCCAATACCTGCCCTCCAAGAAATCGGAGCCCAAGGGACTGGATCTGCCCTGTGTATAGTATTATCAGGTTCAAGTGAGATAAGAGAGCTGCCATTTTCTGAAAATGAAAGTATGGTTATTGTTGTTAGGCTTGCATTTATAACTGCATAGAAGAAAAATACTATGCAAATGCCAAATATGAAGGAATATGATCATATAAGGTAAAAGCACAATAATGAAGTTGTAGAAGAAAGATTCATTTTGGCTGGAATTTGTGGAATCTTAGTGGGTGACAGTCTTGAGATTGTCTTGACAGGCAGGATTCCTCCTTATTTCTTTAAGGAAAATGCTTTTCTGATTATAAAAGTTACAACTACTTACTGTCAAAATACTAAATCATGAAGGGGAAAAAGTTCATCTTTTCCAAATATAATCCCTATTAGCAGTTCCCAAAGCTGCAGTAATCAAAACAGTATGGTACCAGCACAGAAACAGAAAAATAGATCAATGGAACATCACAAGAGATGACTCTACACATGGACATCACCAGATGGTCAACACTGAATCAGATTGATTATATTTTTTGCAGCCAAAGATGGAGAAGCTCTATATAGTCAGCAAAAACAAGATCAGGGGCTGACTGTGGCTCAGATCATGAACTCATTGCCAAATTCAAACTTAAATTGAAGAAAGTAGGGGAAAACGCGAGGCTATTGAGGTATGACCTAAATCGAATCACTTACAATTATACAGTTGAAGTGACAAATAGATTCAAAGGATTAGATCTGATAGTGCCTGAAGAACTATGGACTAAGGTTTGTGACATTGTACAGGAGGCAGTGATCAAGAGCATCCCCAAGAAAAAGAAATACAAAAAGGCAAAAATGGTTGTCTAAGGAGGCCTCACAAATAGCTGAGAAAAGACGCGAAAGGCAAAGGAGAAAAGGAAAGATATACCCATCTGAATGCAGAGTTCCAAAGAATAGCAAGGAGAGATAAGAAAGCCTTCCTCAGTGATCAATGCAAAGAAACAGAGGAAAACAATAGCATGGGAAAGACTAGAGATCTCTTCAAGAAAATTAGAGATACCAAGGGAACATTTCATGTAAAGATAGGCACAATAAAGGACAGAAATGGTATGGACGTAACAGAAGCAGAAGATATTAAGAGGTGGCAAGAATACACAGAAGAACTATACAAAAAGATCTCATGACCCAGATAACCGTGATAGTGTGATCACTCACCTAGAGCCAGACATCCTAGAGTCCAAAGACAAGTGGGCTTTAGGAAGCATCACTATGAACAAAGCTAGTGGAGGTGATGGAATTCCAGGTGAGCCATTTCAAATCCTAAAAGATAATGCTGTGAAAGTGCTGCACTCAATATGCCAGCAAATTTGGAAAACTCAGCAGTGGCCACAGGACTGGAAAAGGTCAATTTTCTTTCCAATCCCAAAGAAAGGCAATGCCAAGGAATGCTCAAATTACTGCACAGTTGCACTTATCTCACACGCTAGCAAAGTAATGCTCAAAATTCTCCAAGCCAGGCTTCAACAGTACATGAACTGAGAACTTTCAGATGTTCAAACTGGATTTAGAAAAGGCAAAGGAACCAGAGATCAAATTGCCAACGTCAGTTAGATCATAGAAAAATCAGGAGAGTTCCACAAAAACATCTATTTCTGCTTTATTGACTATGCCAAAGCCTTTGTGTGGATCACAACAAACTGTGGAAAATTTTTAAAGACATGGGAATACCAGATCACCTGAACTGTCTCCTGAGAAATCTGTATGCAGGTCAAGAAGCAACAGTTAGAACCAGACATGGAATAACAGACTGGTTCCAAATTGGGAAAGGAGTACGTCAAGGCTGTATATTGTCACCCTGCTTGTTTAACTTATATGCAGAGTACATCATGCAAAATGCCGGGCTGGATGAAGCACAAGCTGGAATCAAGATTGCCAGGAGAAATATCAATAACCTCAGATATGCAGATGATACCACCCTTATGGCAGAAATCGAAGAGAAACTGAAGAGCCTCTTGATGAAAGTGAAAAAGGAGAATGAAAAAGCTGGTTTGAAACTCAACATTCAAAAAACTAAGATCATGGCATCTGGTCCCACTTCATGGCAAACAGATGGAGAAACAATAGAAATAGTGACAGACTTTACTTTCCTGGGCTCCAAAATCACTGTGGATGATGACTGTAGTCATGAAATTAAAAGACACCTGCTCCTTGGAAGAAAAGCTATGACCAACCTAGACAGCATATTAAAAAACCAAAGACATTACTTTGCCAACAAAAGTCCATCTAGTCAAAGCTATGGTTTTTCCAGTAGTCATGTATGGATGTGAGAGTTGGACTATAAAGAAAGCTCAGCACTAAAGTATTGATGGTTTTGAACTGTGGTGTTGGAGAAGACTCTTGAGAGTCCCTGGGAGTGCAAGGAGATCTAACCTGTCCATCCTGTAGGAAATTGGTCCTGAATATTCATTGGAAGGACTGATGCTGAAGCTGAAGCTCCAATACTTTGGCCACCTGATGCAAAGAACTGACACATTTGAAAAGACCCTGATGCTGGGAAAGATTGAAGGTGGGAGGAGAAGGGGATGACAGAGGATGAGATGCCTGGATGGCATCACTGAATTGATGGACATGAGTTTGAGCAAGCTCTGGGAGTTGGTGATGGACAGGGAGGCCTGGCATGCTTTGCTCTGCAGTCCATGGGGTCAGAAAGAGTCAGACACGACTGAGTAACTGAACTGAACTGTAACACTATAGAAAGTCCAGAGATAAACCCACAAACCTATGGCCAATTAATCTACAACAAAGGAGGCAAGAATATACAATAGAGAAAAGACAGTCTCTTCAATAAATAGTACTGGGAAAAGTGAACAGCTGCAGGTTAAAGAAGGAAATTAGAACATTCTCTAATACTGTACACAAAAATAAACTCAAAATGGATCAAAGACCAAAAGGTAAGACTGGACACTATAAAACTCTTAGAAGAAAGCACAGGAAGAATGCTCTTTGACATAAATCACAGCAAAATCTTTTTTGATCCACCTCCTAGAGTAATGAAAATAAAAACAAAAATAAATGGAACCTAATTAAACTTAAAAGCTCTTGTATAGTAAAGGAAACCATAAGCAAAATGAAAAGACATCCCACAGAATGGGAAAAAACATTTATCTGCAAGTGAAGTGACCAAGAAGGGATTATTCTCCCAGATATACAAACAGCTTTTGCATCTCTGTGTCAAAAGGCAAATAAACAATCCAATCAAAAAATGAGCATAAGATCTAAATAGACATTTCTGCAAAAGACACATGTACACATGAAATGATGCTCAACACTACCAATTATCAGAGAAATGCAAATCAAAACTACAATGAAGTATCCCCTTATACCAGTTAGAATGGCCACCATCAAAAAGTCCACAAACAATTAATGCTGAAAAGGATGTGGATAAAAATGAATTCTCCTCCACTGTTGGTGGAAATGTAAATTGATATAGCCACTATGGAGAACAGCATGGAGGTTCCTTGAAAAACTAAAAATAGAGCTACCATATGATCTAGGAATTCCACTCCTAGGCATATATCCAGAGAAAACCATAATCCCAAAAGACACATGCATCACAGTGTTAACTGCAGCACTTGACAACAGTCAAGACATGGAAGCAACCTAAATGTCCATCGACAGAGGAATGCATAAAGAAGATGTGGTACATTACACAATGGAATATTACTCAGCCCCCTAAAATAATGAAATAATGCCATCTGCAGCAACATGGATGAACCTAGAGATTACATACTAAGTGAAGTATGTCAGATAGAAAAAGACAAATATCATATGATCTCTCATATGTAGGATTTAATTAAAAATGATACAAATGCACTTATTTACACAACAGAAACAGACTTGCAGATATCAAAAACAAACTTATGGTTACAAAAAGGGAAACATGGTTGGGAGGGATAAGTCAGAAGCTAAAGATGAACATATGCACACTACAATATATAAGATGGATCACCAACAAGGACATACTATATAGCACAGGGAACTCTACTCAATATTCTGTGATAGCCTATATGAGAAAAGAATCTAAAGAAGAATCAATATGTGTATAACTGAATCACTTTGCTGTACACCTGAAACTAACACAACACTGTAAATCAACTATAATTGAAATACACATACACATACATATAGTGTGTGCACACACACACATATATAGCATGCAAAGAAGAACATACCCTGCTTTTTTTTAATTAAAAGTATATTATAAAAATGTTTCCAAATCATTAAGGCAGGCAGCTATGTCAGGAACCAGCCCCCTCCACCAGCAGACAGTAGCTCCAGAAACCCCAGCTCTGCAACCACCTACCCCAGAACCTGGCTCTGCCCACTACTGGGCCAGAACTAGCCCTGGGACCCCCTGGGGTCCTGCAACCAGTGAACTCAGGACCTGGTCCCGTCCACCAGTGGCCGGCAGCCATGGCACAAGGCAGGGCCTGGCAATCAACTGGAAAGGAAGCCAGATACACCTACCAGATAACCCACAGTAGTCAGCTTTCTTTATGTTTCCTATGCTTGGGGTTATCTGAGCTTCTTGGATAAGTATGTGCATTGTTGTGTTGTTGTTGTGTTAGTCACTCAGTCATGTCTGATTCTTTGTGACCTCATGGACTGTAGCCCACCAGGCTCCTCTGTCCATGGGATTCTCCTGGCAAGAATACTGGAGTGGATTGTCATTCCCTTCTCCAGGGGATCTTCCCAACCCAGGGATTAAACCCTGGTCTCCTGCATTGCGGGTGGATTCTTGACCATCTGAGCCACTAGGGAAGTCCAAGTATGTGTATAGTTTTAATCAAATTTGGAAAAGTTTTGACCATTATTTCCGCAAGCATTTTTTCTCTTCCCCTCTCTTTTCCCCTTGGAAACTTTAATAACATGAATGGTAGGTTGCTTAATGCTGTCCCATACTCACTGATTCTCTTTCCATTTTTCACAATTCTTATTTTTTCTGTTTGACTTTATATAGTGCCTGGCGTTACATCTTCAGGTTCACTAATCTTTTCTTCTGCAATGTCAAATCTGCCATTAATCCTATGCAGAGTATTTTTCATCTGAGATAATTGCAATTTCATCTGTCTTCGACTTTCTTGAAAACATAAAAAATAGCAAAGATCAACAACCCCAGATATGCAGCTGATACCACTCTAATGGCAGAAAGCAAAGAGAAACTAAAGAGCCTCTTGATGGGGGTGAAGGAGGAGAGTGAAAGAGCCACCTTAAGACTAAATATTAAAAAAACTAAGATCATGGCATCCGCCTCCATTACTGCATGGCAAATGAAGGGGAAAAAGTGGAAGTAGTGACAGATTTCCTCTCCTTGGGCTTCAAAATCACTGCAGATGGTGACTCCAGCCATGAACTCAGAAGATGATTGCTTCTTGGCAGGAAAGTGATGACAAACTAAGACAGTGTGTTGAAAGCAGAGACATTACTCTGCTGACAAAGGTCCATATAGTCAGGGCTATGGTCTTCCCAGTGATCACATATGGTTGTGAGAGCTGGACCTTAAAGAAGGCAGAACACCATAGAACTGATGCCTTCAAACTGTAGTGCTGGAGAAGAGTCCTGAAAGTCTCTTGGACATCAATGAGATCAAACCAGTCAATCTTAAGGGAGATCAACCCTGAATATTTACTGGAAGGCCAGATGGTGAAGCTGAAGCTCTAGTATTTTGGTCATCTGATGCGAACAGATGATTCATTGGAAAAGTCCCTGATGCCAGGAAAGATTGAGAGCAAAAGGATAAGAGGGCGTCAGAGGATGAGATGGCTGGATGGCATCACCAATGCAATGAACATGAACCTGGACAAACTCCAGGAGATGGTGAGGGACAGGGAGGCCTGGTATGCTGTAGTCCGTGGGGTCACAAAGAGTCAGACATGACTGGGTGACTGAACAAAACAAAACAAACAAAGAAAACTCTACCAATATTTCTGGGTCAGTTTTGATAGATTTTGCTCCTCATCATGGATAGCTTTTTTCTGCTTTATTTGCATGTCCTCGTGATTTTAGATTGAATGCCATATATAAATATTTTCTTTTTGGATGCTAGATACTTTTTTAGTCCAATAAATATTCTTGAGTTTTGTTCTGGGAGGCAAGTAAGCTTCCTGGAAACCACTGGTTCTTTTTAGGTACTCCTCCTAAGCTCTTTTATTTCTCATTTCTCAAGGGATCACTGCTGTTACTTGATCCATTCATTACCTGTTGCTACATTTCCAACATCTTCAAAACTACATTTTACTTTTTTTTATAGTTCTTTAGGTGTTTAATGCAGAGGATGAAGTATTTAATCATTAAACACTGCAGTGAATAAGTGTTATAAGAGTTTACTGGAATCTGGCTCATTCAATCATTTGGCTCTGTCTCAGAGACCAGGGGCAGGCAGGTTGGCAGCTAAAGATGGTAAAGGATCTGCCTGCAATGTGAGAGACCTGGGTTCAGTCAAGATCCCCTGGATAAGGGAATGGCAATCCACTCCAGTATTCTTGCCTGGAGAATCCCATGGACAGAGGAGCATGGTGGGCTACAGTCCATGCATGGGGTCACAAAGAGTTGAACACAACTGAGCTACTAACACTTTTACTTTCTGAGACTGGAGAAGGGATCCCATGAGCCTTTATTTTCCTAATTGGTAAAGAGCCTCCAGAAAAGAGCCTCATCCAAAGGGGAGGGGACAAAGCTGAGGTGAACCTGGCTGGCTTAAGGTCAGGGGGTCACAGGAGGAAGGATGAATGCCGATTGTTCTGTAGCCCTGTTCCATGGAATAGGAAGAGAGGTCTCTAGTGAAAGTACGAGAAGAACTTCTGAGTTCACAGTCCCCTAAAAATACATTGGATATGGAAAACAGTGTGCCACGAGCAATCTGCAGCTCCAGTAACAGTGAATTTGGTAGTAAGGAGAGGCAGCAAGAAAGGCTGGTACCAGGCACTGGTACTGGTGCTCACAGAAGAAAAAGAGGAAAGTGATGGCTGTTATGAAGACAGATTCACTTATACCAATGCCTCTCAGCCCTATTTCAGTAGACTTGTGGGTGCTGGAGCTTTAGTTAAAGGGCCAAGGTCACAGCTTGAAGTGACATTTGGGGAAGCAAAAATGGCCTCTGACAGAAGAGTTCCCTGAGTCAGAGGGGACTGAGGTCATACAGAGGTCAACCAGGAGGGGGTGGTAGGGGCAACAGGATAGTGGGGGCCACAAAGCAGTGTGGTGGCTTTGAGTAACTGAATTTTCAGACTGTGGCTACAAAAGTGACCCACTCTTTTCAGACGTGAGATCTGGTCTGTCTTTCTGTGGTAATGAGATCCCTTTGTCTCTAATGACTACATCTTCCTCTTGGGCAGCCTACAGGTGGGCCTGTCCAGCTGAATAAACAGGGTCAGGGCTGAAAGCCCAGAGCTCTCACTGTGCTTCCTCAGATATTTGCTTTTACCATTTGCCAAAGAAAGATTGAGGGAGTCTTAAAATAGGTGGAAAAAAGTTACATAAAGTTCTTTATTGGGAGGCTCTGAAACCCACTTGTCAAAGGTCTACCCCAAGGCATGAACAAATAAATGGAGAAGAACCAGTCTTAGGCACAGCATGAAAATAGCTGAAAGTCTGTTAAAATCTGTGGCTTAGGTTGAGACAAAGGCTATGAACCTTCTTGAATCTTCGTGGAAGTAGACTGAAAGAAAAACATCTGCTAGGTCTTTACATGAACACCTTTTTTTCCAAATAGAAAATATCCCATTCTTGAAACATATTGTACAGAGAAAGTGGGTGGCCCTGGGCAGCATTGAGTCATAAAGTACTATTCAACAGGGAATTCCAGGTGAAAGTAAAAACTTAGAGAAACCCTGAGTAGCCACTTTTACAGTAAAACAATCCAACTAGAGGAGATTCTAATACTCCAGGCAGTGCTTACCAAGAGGAGGGAGTTAGTGGTTTGGCCTGTGATGGTGCTGATCTCACTGTCTGCTATACTTGGCTAGCAGTGAGTAATCTCAGCTTTTTTCTCTTCAGTTTCACTCATGTGAGTTTTTTCTCATCAGACATTGTAAATTCCATTAGAAGCCAGACAGCAGTATTTCATGTTTACTAGCTGGAAGAACACCAACAGTGCCAGCCCACTACTCAAGAGTGGTAACACTTTCTAAAGTTATCCTTGCACTGAAGTTTTTACTATGGCCTAACCTAGAAACCTTCATTTAGGACACTCAGTTTTAAGTTCACTTAAAACTCTTTGAATCTAGTGCCACCAATCCTTCCAGCTATCTCGTTGCATCCTCTTTTAGAACTTAAAAAAGTATTAAGTTTGTTCCTTCATCCATCTATCCATCCACCATTCACTCTTCCATTTAACTGATATACACTGGTGTACACACTGTGTAATGGAGTTACAACGATGACACTGATGATAAGTGACAAGGAGAGTGATGGCATCAATATGGCAACACAGGAGACCCTAGGCTCTGTCCGTGCACAAAGACCAACAATTAGACAGCCAGTTGTAAAACAAAATAGCTCTGGGAGAGCTCTGGATTCCACCTAAGAAATTTTAACACACGGTGGAACAAAAACTCTGAGAATAAATGCACAAGAAGAGAAGACAATTAGTTTCATTTTGCCTGCATTGTTCCATTCCTCAAGCTGGCACTTCTTAGTGCCAAGAGAACTTCCCAGCTAGAAAGAAGTCTCCTTTCTAGGACAGAAACAGTGGGCCAAGCAGCTTCTCCACCCTTCCTGGGTACCATACAGAGGATCTGCTTAGGTTTTGCTCCACAGACAGAAAAAACTGAGATATACAGAGATGGCTAGGAACGAAAAGAAACCAGTCATATAGTGGGAGCAATTGCAGTTCACATTGACCTGCTCTAGAGACAAACCCTTTGCCACCGAAGAAGAATCAGTGGCCAACACAGCTGCCACAGACTCCCTGCAGATTTCCCTGGATTTTGCCCTATAGGTATTTGTGTTCACTGATGCCAACTGCCTGAGTCCCTCCCTGCTCCATCACCTTCCCCACTCCCACCCGCTGTATCCTCTTGCCAGAGCCTGGGAACAGCACTGGTAGCTAACTCAAGGCCCTGGTGCTGCACCAGAGCAAAACAGCAGCTTAGACCCTGTGGATGACCCCTACTTCTGTACATGCACTCAGAGTTAGGCCCTTCAGCTCGCTTTTATGCTGCTAGCCTGACATCTATCACTAGCTTTCACCCAGCTGCACACCTAGGGGGAGCCTGTACAGCCACTGAGAGACCATGCTAACTGCCAGGGCTCCCATAGCCAATTGTGGGCCTAGATCAGGCCCTGCCCTATGTCACTGGCCTGAACGACTGTGCTTACCTTAGCTGGAATTCTTCCAGCTGTACACCTGCACGCCCCCAGCCCAATCCCCTTTACTGGCCTCTACTGAAGTTCACACACCCAGGGGAGGATTGTGCAGTCATGGGAGAGCATGCTGATAGTCAGGGCTCCAGTGGCGGCCAGCTTACAGCTTATAGCTTTCCCTGGCCCCTGCTGCCTGCACCGGCCCTCACCGAGTTCTGTGTACCTACACCTGGCTCCTGCCATGACTTGGGCACCTGCAGCTGGCCCCCACAGCCAAGTGTGTTCACACTGTCAGCAATTCCTGCCGTGGTCCCTAGCTGCTGGACTTGCAGGCACCACTCAGGGCCCCAGCGGCTCTTGCAACCACCGCAGACTCCCTGCAGTCCTCACCAAGGACATGCAGCTGTTGATTCTGGGCACTGCAGTGGCCAGAGCTGAAGAGACATTATGCGTCTGATGGACTCTGTGCTGCCACATGCTGCCATACTTGGCACCGCCAACACCAGACCTGACATCACAGCTTGCTCCAGTGTACACCCACCCACGTGGTAAAGGTCTTCTCTTACTAAAGTCAGTCCCCAGGGTTTGGAAGGGGCAACTGCTTCTTTTTTTTTCATTTATTTTTATTAGTTGGAGGCTAATTACTTTACAATATTGTAGTGGTCAGCACTGTTTATAATAGCCAGGACATGGAAGCAACCTAGATGCCCATCCACAGACGAATGGATAAGGAAGCTGTGGTACATATACACCATGGAATATTACTCAGCCATTAAAAAGAATTCATTTGAATCAGTTCTAATGAGATGGATGAAACTGGAGCCCATTATACAGAGTGAAGTAAGCCAGAAAGATAAAGACCATTACAGCAACTGCTTCTTTAAATGCACAGATACTTAAACAAGGCTACCAGAATCATGAGGAGGCAGAGAAACATGACTCCATCAAAGTAATATAGTAAACCTACAGTAACTGGCCCCAAAGAAATGGAGATCCAGGAAAGTGGGCTGATGAAGAATTCAAAGCAATTTTTCTAAAGATGCTCAGTGAGCCAAAAGAGAACACAAGTTAAAAATTTAATGATAACAGGAAAACAATATGAGAAAAAATAAGTTCAACAAAAAGAAAACATAAAAAAGACCCAAACAAATTTTGGAGCTGAAGAATACCATAGCTTAACTGAAGAATTCAACGAGAGCTTCAACAGCAGCCTGACAAAGCAGAAGACAGAATCAGTGAGTTAAAAACAGACTAACTGAAATTATCCAATCACTTGAGCAAAAATAGAAAAGAATGAAGAGAGCCTGTGGGACTTATGGGACATGATCAAGAGAAATAATGTACAATTACTGGAGTCCCAGAAGGAGAAGAGGAGGGGAAAAGGGATAGAAAGCTCCAAGACCCATTGTAACAAAACTGTTTAAAATCAAAGAGAGAATTTTAAAGGAAGCAAGAGAAAAAACCTCTCAGTAGAGGTCTTGCAGGCCAGGAGAGAATGGGATAATATATTCAAAGTGCTGAAAGAAAGAAACTGCCAACCAAGAATACCTAGCAAAGCTGTTTCAGAAATCAAGGTAAAATAATGACTTTCTTTAATAAACAAAAGCTGAAAAAATTCATCACCACTAGAAATACTTTATAAGAAGTCCTTCAAGCTGAAATGAAGGGATGTTAATTAGTAATTTTAAAACATGGAAGCATACAACACACTGGGATAAAGATAAACTTATGGCCAGATTCAAAATACTTGAATACTGAGATATGGTAGTGTGTTAACTATTTAACTCTGATATAGTATAACAGATAAAAGACAAAGTATTACAAATAGATGTAACTACAACAATTAGTTAATGGATACACAATATAAAAAGATGTAAAATTGTGCCATCAAAAACATAAAAGTGAGAGTAAAAGAGTAGTTTCTGTATGAGATTGAAGTTAAAATTCTTATGCATAAAAAATTGTTACACATATAAAATGTTTTGTGTAAGCCTCACAGAAACCATAAAGGAAAAACCTACACAAAGGAAAATCACAAAAATAAAGAGAGTCAAAGCATACCACGAAGGAAAAGCATCAATTCACAAAGGGAGGGAGCAAGAGAGGAAGAAGGGAATAAGAGAATGACAGAACAGTCAGAAAACAATAAATAAGGCAGCATTATTAAGTCCTTACCTGTCAATGATTACTCTAAACATAAATGGTGAATTCTTCAATCAAAAGACATTAAGTGTTTGGATGAGTAAAAAACAAAACAAAACAAAACAAGAACCAGCTACATGCTGCCTAAAAGATACTCAACAGGGGAAATGTCATCTCTTCAAAAGATGGGAAAACTATTCTCTTCACATGCAGAAGAAAGAAAATGGGACCTCTATCTTACACCACTCACAAAAGTTAACTCGAAGTGGATTACAGATTTAAACATAAGAACTGATGCTATAAAACTCTTAGAAGAACATATAGTTTCTTGACAATAATCTTGGCAACAAATTTTTGGATATGACACCAAAAGCACAAGTGACAAAAACAATACTTAGTAAGAAGGACAATGTAAAACTAGAAAGCTTTTACAGAGCAAAAGAAAAAAATGAACAAAATGTAAAAGCAACCCAGGGAACGGTGGAAAACATCTGCAAATCATATATTTGGTAATGGGTTAATATTCTAAAATATATTAAGAACTCATACAACTCAATAGCAAAAGTCAATCTGACTAAAAAATGGGCAGAAGAGGAAAAAACTGAATAGACATTTTCTCAAAGAAAATGTACGAACTGTCAATGGAATCATGAAAAGGTGCCCAGTAACACTAATCATCAATGAGATATTAGTGATGTCTCACTGTGGCAAATCAAAGCCATAATGAGACATCAACTCATACCTGTTAGAATGACTTTTCATAAAAAAAAAAGACATAATTTGGATTGGTAAAGATGTAGAGAAAGGGAACTTTTGTTCACTGTTCGTAAGAATATAAATTGGTGCAGTCATTGTGGAAAACAGTATGGAGATTTCTCAAAAACTGAAAGTAGAACTACCATTGATACAACAATTTCACTTCTGAGACTGGGAAAAAAATGAAAACAGTATTTTGAAAAGATATCTGCACCCCCCATTATCAATGCATCATTAATTATAAAAGCCAAAATATGATTCAACCCAAGTGTCTGTCAATAGATGAATTATTAAAGGTGTAAATATATATAAAATGGGATATTATTCAGCCATGGGAAAGAAAAAAATTCTTGCCATTTGTGACAACATGGATGAATCTTAAGGGCATTATTCTAAGTGAACTAAGTCAGACAGAGAAAGGTAGATACTATATGATACATGGGATCTGAAAAACCTGAACTCAGAAACATAGACGAGAGTGGTAGTTACCAGGGGCTGCGGAGCGGGAGAGGGTCTTCCCTGGTGGCTCAGTGGTAAAGAATTCGCCTGCAATGCAAGAGCCTCAGGAGACTCGGGTTTGAATCCTGGGTCAGGAAGACCCCTTGGAGGAGGGCATGGCCACCCACTCCAGTATTCTTGCCTGGACAATCCCCTGGACAGAGGAGCCTGGCGGGCTACAGTCTATAGTGTCGCAGAGTTGGACATGACTGAAGCGACTTAGTACGCATGGGGAGCGGGAGAAATGAGGAGGTGTTAGTCAAAGGGTTAAAAACTTCCAGTTATAAGTTCTGGGATCTAATGCACAGCATGGTGATTATAGTTAACAACAATGTACTGCATTCTTGAAAGTTGCTAAGAGAGTACATCTTAAATGTTCTTACCACAAAGAAGAAATAATTATGTGATACAATGGAAATTTTAGTTAAGGATGTGGTGCTAATTATCTTGCATCATATAAGTGTCTTATTATTTTTTTCATTTTATTTTATTCTTTTTTTTCATTTATTTTTATTAGTTGGAGGCCATATAAGTGTATTAAATCAATAGTATACACCTTAAATTTACACAATGTTACACATCAATTATATCTCAGTAAAGCTGAGGAAAAAATCAACAATGACAAACTCTTGTGTATCTGTTAAATGCCAGGAACACTTCTACATACTTAATATTTTTAATATTAATCCCAACAATAACTTTATGAGAAGGTGCTATTATTATGCCCATTATACAGGAAATAAGATTAATAAAACAAGATCCCTGCTTTCAAAGGCATTCATTGAGTAGTTAAGGAGTTGAATTATATATTCACAAAAGAGTGAAGTTAACATTGCTAGGCCTAAATATCAACCCAAGCTCACAAAAATGATGAGAGTTTCATATATGACAAGGGAGTGTATCTTACGTCACTTAGGTTCTCCTTAAGTCACTGAACCAAGGTGGGTGGTAGTGACTAAGAAAGTACACTGGAGAGTCCACTTCTTTCTCTATACAAGGCAGATGACCAGATACAATGTCCAAACTCAATCCACTTGGAGAATTTCCCTTCAACACTATCTTCAGAACCACTGCCAAGTGTAGACATGGTTGATTTTTGGCTTAAACCAACATATTCAACAACCCATGAATCAGGTTTGATTATTTTTCTCCTCTGTCAGTTGATCAAAGTCAGGTCCTCTATGAGCCACAGTTGTTAGCAGAGAAGTACTGGTGATGAATAATGAGTGAGAACTGGGCCACCTATTCGTGCGGATCACTTGTGCCCTGTGGACCAGCTCCAGCTGCACCTGGAACATACTGCTTCTGTCATATGATGGCCTGCTGCTGGGCCTGCCTGACATTATGAGTTGGTAGTTCGCACAGCTCTCAGCTTAAGAGGGACAGCGCTTGTTCCAGAATTACTTGATTTACTAAGGTCAGATGCTCCTTTCTGTCAGGGTTCAGATGCCGGGAGCTATTCTTTTTTTTTTTTTTTTTGAATGGTAAAGTAAGCAGCCCTACTGCCTAGGAGAGAAAACATCTGATTGTCACAAGTGTTGACAGTTAGCTGCAAAGCTTGGAGAAGCTGGGGGATGAAGACACACACTGGTTATGGGCATCTGAGGAGGGCACCCTTATGCTTGTCCCAAAGTGAGACAGGAAGAAGTGCTCTGATTTCAGAGATTCAAGAGATCAGGAGAGAGATGGAGTGGTCAGAGAAAGTTCCCTGTACAAAGTCAGACTTTAGACAGATTCACTGAGAGGCAGTGAACGTGCGACTTCAATTGTATTAACAAGGGCATCATAATTATGTTTAGCGGGGCTGTCAGTAGTGACTGGGCACAAGAGGGTCTGAATTACCACACGAGGTGACACTGAGATTGTTTAATGCTTTCTCTATATTATCCATTGTTGTTTAGTCAGTATGTCCAACTCTTTGTGATCCCATGGACTACAGCCCACTAGGCTCCTCTGTCCATGGGATTTCCCAGGCAAGAATACTGGAGTGAGTTGCCAATTCCTTCTCTAGGGAATCTTCTGGACCCAGGGATTGAACCCGTGTCTCCTGCTTTGCCATGATGATTCTTTACTGCTGAGCCATCAGGCTAAAAAAAAAAAAAAAAAAAAAATACAAAGCAAAACCCCAAATATCTTTTAACATCTACCTCTGCTCAATAATCTCTCCTTCATATTTGTTGCAAGGTCCTCTAGGAAGCATCTTTTAAAAAAGTAAGTTCTGAGCACAGTTGCCCAATTCCCCTGCTCCCCATTTCATTCCCAGCCTCTTTCCTTTCCCACCTCTCACTCTCCTCTATGTACTGGGTGCTGGTCACCCAGCAAGGACTTTGAAGTGAGGCACTGCGTCCTCTCTCGGGACGTATCTGTATCAGTTTAACATTTACAGTTTCCCTGCCTTTACTGCAAGTTGCAAATCACTGCTATCTAATAATATAAAATAAAATATGACGAGAAACAAACAGAAAAGAATACTAGATAATGAATATGAGAGCTCAGAGACCAAAGTTTTGAAATGATAAGAGATAATACAAGTTACATTTATGGTAAATTTAAGACATCAGAATGTGGAAAGCTATCATTGTTGAGAATTCACTGTGTATCTGACCCTATGCTTAGGGCTTTATGTATATTATCTGAGTTTTAATCTAATGAAATCAAATGATGTCCCAGTCCATCCTTCCAAAGGGAGAATTCAGGCCCAGAGAGACTGAATTGCAAGTCCAGGATCTCATTAGTGGGAGGTAGAAGAGCTACAGCCCAACCCAGGAATCAGAGACAATTTTGTTCAAGCAAATATGGAAGACTTTCAGAAGACAGTAGGACTTGAGTATTAGAATATGATAAGCTGTAGAGAAGGTGGAGGGGAATTGCCTCCACAGTAGCTGAAGTGTCTGTGCATGTGTGTGGAGGCATCTGGTACAGAGAAGAGACAGGAGAATACTACATCAGTGCTTATCAAACTCTATCCTCAGATCACCACATCAGTACCATAACAAAGGCACTCATTTTCCTTTTGTTCTCTCCCACCCCATCTCTCTATTCTTGTTCCCCAGAGGCAACAACTTTCAAAATTTTCAGGTATTTACACAGCATTTACTTCCATCTTTCTAAAAAATATGATTATAAATTTTCAGTTTTAGAAATTATTTACTGAACACGATAATTTAGCTATTATACAATTCACCCCTCACCAATACATAATTACCCTGTACCCTGCTCCTAAGGTGATTCCCTGGTAGTTCAGCTGGTAAAGAATCCGCCTGCAATGCAGGAGATCCCGGTCTGATTCCTGGGTTGGGAAGATCCCCCGGAGAAGGGATAGGCTACCCACTCCAGTCTTCTGCCCAGGAGAATTCCATGGGCTGTACAATCCATGGGGTCACAAAAAGTCAGACACGACTGAGTGGCTTTCACTTTGGTCTTTTGGCTACTCCTAAGATGGTCTTAATAGTATCCTACTTGGTTAAGTCAATATTTAACGATTACATTCTTGGCTATGTAAGTGTTACCTGTTATTTGTGGCTGATCTATAGTTCATGGTGACATTTCCTTTGTTTAAAATCTATTCCCCTCCCAAGAGTTAATGATTACATTTTTGCTTGATTTTTTTTTTCTTTTTTCTTTTTCTTTTGCTTTTTTGGTAATACAACCATCAGGAGATGGTGAGGGACAGGAAGGCCTCGTATGCTGCAGTCCGTGGGGTCACAAAGAGTAGGACACAACTGGGTGACTGAACAATAACAACCAGTTTATCCCCGAATCCTGACCAAACTATGTAACATTTCTCAGTCTATTTATAAATATCAGACATTTCATTACCTTACATTTCTGAGAAATGGCTGTGAGGAGTCATCTCTGCTGAGCTGGTGGTCCCTAATCCTACATTAAACAGAGTTTCATTCCACCATCATCTCAGGAATTCCCCTTGCCTTTCTTCTCTGTTGACTCTGTCCCTTTTCCTCTACAACTGCTTTATTGTTGGCTTAAACCTCCATGCTTTTGTGAGATATACCTCAACTGTGGTTTCCAGAGAAGGGATACATGGATGGAGAGAGGAAGCAGGGAGTAAAGCTGGGGATGGCTCAGAGAAAGCACCTTCATAAAGAAATGTGCAGATATCATTCTGGGGTAATCCAAGAATACTGTGAGCTTCTGCCCTTCCTGAGGCAGCAACAAGCTTCAGTCATACTGAACTAGAAAGGTGAGGGTCATAAGATAAATCTTTATATTCTTCCATGATGTAACAGGATTAGAACTCAAATATAGAACATACATAAAACAAGCATTAAAGAAGCTGTACTTTGCCATATTGACAGAAGAGGGCACCATTAAACTAAGAATATTGTTCAGTTCAGCCGCTCTGTCCAACTCTTTGAGACCCCATGAATCGCAGCACGCCAGGCCTCCCTGTCCATCACAAACTCCTGGAGTTTATCCAAACTCATGTCCATTAGTCGGTGATGCCATCCAGCCATCTCATCCTCTGATGTCCCCTTCTCCTCCCGCCCCCAATCCCTCCCAGCATCAGGGTCTTTCCCAATGAGTCAGCTCTTCACATCAGGTGGCCAAAATATTGGAGTTTCAGCTTCAGCATCTTCCAATGAACACCCAGGACTGATTTCCTTTACGATGGACTGGTTGGATCTCCTTGCAGTCCAAGGGACTCTCAAGAGTCTTCTCCAACACCACAGTTCAAAAGCATCAATACTTTGGCACTCAGCTTTCTTCACAGTCCAACTCTCACATCCATACATGACCACTGGAAAAACCATAGCCTTGACCAGACAGACCTTTGTTGGCAAAGTAATGTCTCTGCTTTTAATATGCTATCTAGGTTGGTCATAACTTTTCTTCCAAGGAGTAAGCATCTTTTAATTTCACGGCTGCAATCACCATCTGCAGTGATTTTGGAGCCCCCCAAAATAAAGTCTGACACTGTTTCCACTGTTTCCCAATCTATTTCCCATGAGGTGATGGGACCAGATGCCATGACCTTAGTTTTCTAAATGTTGAGCCAACTTTTTCACTCTCCTCTTTCACTTTCATCAAGAGCCTTTTTATTTCCTCTTCACTCTCTGCCATAAGGGTGGTGTCATCTGCATATCTGAGGTTATTGATATTTCTCTCGGCAATCTTGATTCCAGCTTGTGCTTCATCCAGCTCAGCATTTCTCATGATGTACTCTGCATATAAGTTAAATAAACAGGGTGACAAAATACAGCCTTGACGTACTCCTTTCTCGATTTGGAACCAGTCTGTTGTTCCATGTCCAGTTCTAACTGTTGCTTTCTGACCTGCATATAGGTTTCTCAAGAGGCAAGTCAGGTGGTCTGGTATTCCCATCTCTTTCAGAATTTTCCACAGTTTATTGTGATCCACACAGTCGAAGGCTTTGGTATAGTCAATAAAGCAGAAATAGATGTTTTTCTGGAACTCTCTTGCTTTTTCGATGATCCAGCAGATATTGGCAATTTGATCTCTGGTTCCTCTGCCTTTTCTAAAACCAGCTTGAACATCTGGAAGTTCACAGTTCACGTATTGCTGAAGCCTGGCTTGGAGAATTTTGAGCATTACTTCACTAGCATGTGAGATGAATGCAATTGTGCGGTAGTTTGAGCATTCTTTGAGACTGGAATGAAAACTCACCTTTTCTAGTCCTGTGGCCACTGCTGAGTTTCCCAAATTTGCTGGCATATTGAGTGCAGCACTTCCACAGCATCATCTTTCAGGATTTGAAATAGCTCAACTGGAATTCCACCACCTCCACTAGCTTTGTTCGCAGTGATGCTTCCTAAAGCCCACTTGACTTCACATTCCAGGATGTCTGGCTCTGGGTGAGTGACTGATCACAGCATCCTGATTATCTGGGTCATGAAGATCTTTTTTGTACAGTTCTTCTGTGTATTCTTGCCACCTCTTCTTAATATCTTCTGCTTCTGTTAGGTCCATACCCTTTTTGTCCTTTATTGTGCCTATCTTTACATGAAATGTTCCCTTGGTATCTCTAATTTTCTTGACGAGATCTCTAGTCTTTCCCATTCTGTTGTTTCCCTCTATTTCTTTGCACTGATCACTGAGGAAGGTGTTCTTATCTCTCCTTGCTATTCTTTGGAACTCTGCATTCAAATGGGAATATATTTCCTTTTCTCCTTTGCTTTTCACTTCTCTTCTTTTCACAGCTATTTGTAAGGCCTCCTTAGACAGCCATTTAGCTTTTTTGCATTTCTTTTCCATGGGGATGGTCTTGATCCCTGTCTCCTGTACAATGTCACGAGCCTCCGTCCATAGTTCATCAGGCACTCTGTCTATCAGATCTAGTCCCTGAAATCTATTTCTCACTTCCACTGCATAATCATAAGGGATTTGATTTAGGTCATACCTGAATGGTCTAGTGGTTTTCCCTACTTTCTTCAGTTTAAGTCTGAATTTGGCAATAAGGAGTTCATGATCTGAGCCATAGTCAGCTCCCGGTCTTGTTTTTGCTGACTGTATAGAGCTTCTCCATCTTTGGCTGCAAAGAATATAATCAATCTGAATTCGGTGTTGACCATCTGGTGATGTCCATGTGTAGAGTCTTCTCTTGTGTTGTTGGAAGAGGGTGTTAGCTATGACCAGTGCATTCTCTTAGCAAGACTCTATTAACTTTTGCCCTGCTTCATTCCATACTCGAAGGCCAAATTTGCCTGTTACTCCAGGTGTTTCTTGACTTCCTACTTTTGCATTCCAGTCCCCTATAATGAAAAGGACATCTTTTTTGGGTGTTAGTTCTAAAAGGTCTTGTAGGTCTGCATAGAACTGTTCAACATCAGCTTCTTCGGCGTTACTGGTTGGGGCATAGGCTTGGATTACCGTGATATTTATTGAATGGTTTGCCTTGGAAACAAACAGAGATCATTCTGTCGTTTTTGGGATTGCATCTAAGTACTGCACTTCAGACTCTTTTGTTGACCATGATGGCTACTCCATTTCTTCTAAGGGATTCCTGCCCACAGTAGTAGATATAATGGTCATCTGAGTTAAATTCACCCATTCCTGTCCATTTTAGTTTGCTGATTCCTAGAATGTTGACGTTCACTCTTGCCATCTCCTGTTTGACCACTTCCAATTTGCCTTGATTCATGGACCTAACATTCCAGATTCCTATGCAATATTGCTCTTTACAGTATTGGACCTTTCTTCTATCACCAGTCACATTCACAACTGGGTGCTGTTTTTGCTTTGGCTCCATCCCTTCACTCTTTCTGGAGTTATTTCTCCACTGATCTCCAGTAGCATATTGGGCACCTACCAACCTGGGGAGTTCCTCTTTCAGTATCCTATCATTTTGCCTTTTCATACTGTTCATGGAGTTCTCAAGGCAAGAATACTGAAGTGGTTTGCCATTCCCTTCTCCAGTGGACCACATTCTGTCAGAATCTTGTTCAGTTCAGTTCAGTTCAGTAGCTCAGTTGAGTCCGACTCTTTGCGACCCCATGAATCGCAGCACGCCAGGCCTCTCTGTCCATCACCAACTCCCGGAGTTTACCCAAACTCAGGTCATTGAGTCGGTGATGCCATACAGCCATCTCATCCTCTGTCGTCCCCTTCTCCTCCTGCCCCCAATCCCTCCCAGCATCAGGGTCTTTTCCAATGAGTCAACTCTTCACATGAGGTGGCCAAAGCATTGGAGTTTCAGCTTCAGCATCAGTCCTTCCAATGAACAACCAGGACTGATCTTGTAAACCATCATAAATCCACAAAAAGAACTGAAGGGAATAAATCTATAAAAACTACCTGGGGGGTGGGGGCAGAGAAATAAACATTTCAAGTGATGAAACTCCACCATTACAAGGGAGATAAAAAACAAAAAACACAAAAAAACCCCAAGCAACCATGAAGTGAAAGAAAATTGCAACACCACGTTACTAGGCTGAATTAAAAAACCTCAAATAAGTATTTGGAAATATCAAGTCATCTTCAATCAGAAATTAAAAACATAAATGGTTATGGGAAAAAACGGAAGTATTTTCAAAAGAGCTGGTTGAACTCAAGGAATAACTAGAACAAAAAGAAAAATTATCTCAGAATTGAAAAGTAAATTTTAAGTATTTGTTTCCTAGGGCTGCCTTAAGAAGTCACCACAAACTGAGTCATTTAAAACAATAGATATTGGTTCCCTTAGGGTTCTGGAGGCCAGAAGCCTGCAATCAAGGTGTCAGCAGGGCTGGTTTCTTCTGGAGGAGCTCTCCTAGTCTTCAGCCCTCGCTCCTAGCTTCTGGGGACATCCAGCAATCCTTGATCTTTTTTGTTTATATATGCAGTGCTTCAATCTCCACCTCCATCTTCACACTGCCCTCTTTTCTAAATGTCTTCTCTGCTTCTCATCTAAGGACACTTGCCACTGAAGTTCGGCCACACCTACCTAATATAGACTGATCTCATCTCAAGATCCTAAACTTAATTAGGTCTGCAAAACCTCTTTTTCCAAATAAAGTCACATTAATGGGTTGGAAGTGGACTTACCTTTTGGGAGGTCAACATTCAACTCTATATAGCACCTAAGGAAGAATGAACTCATGTGGAAATTTAATAAGCAGCACCAGAAAAGGACAAGCAATCAGCCAAGAAAATGAAATAAGATAGAGTAATAAGAGCCAGGAAGGAAATGATTGACACAGAAGACAGGCAATGCAGCTTAGAAATAATTGGAGCCCTTGAAGAATTATTATAAAACAATGGAACTTTAAAAGTTATAGTTGAAGAAAGTATCCCAGAAATAAAACATGTATCTACACATTGAAAGGATTTGCTAAAATAGATGAAAAAAAAATTAATCTGAAATGGTCAGCTCCAAGATAATCTAATAAAATGATTTGATCCCTTCATTGTACCTGTCTATTTTTTCAACAAGTCCACTCTGACTTGATTACTGTAGCTTTATAATAAGTATCAAAATCAGGTAGGACTAAGTCCTTCAACATTGCTGTCCTTTTCCATTGCTGTTGTTTTCATTATTCTAGGTCCTTTGTATTTCCATATAAATTTTAGAATCAACTTGTCTATTTCTATCAGAAAGTCTACTATGTTTCTGATTGGAATTGTATTGAAATTATAGATCAATTTGGAAATGACAATTTAAGAATACTGAATTTTCTAATCTATGAACATGGTGTATCTCTCCATTTATTTAGAGCTTCGCTTTCTTTCATTGGTGGTTTGTAACTTTCAGCACACAATCCTACAGATATTTTGTTAAGGTTTATACTTCAGTTTTTCATGTTTTGGTGTTTTGTAATTGGTTCTATTTTAATATTTAATTTCTAATCATTAATTTCTATAAAATGTTTATCCAATTTATTTTTGTATACTATGTATCTTGTGGCTTTACAACTTCTCTTATTAGTTCTAGTATTTGTTTTGTACAGTATTTTATAGAATCTTTGGGATTTTCTATATGAAAAATCATTTCATTCATGAATAGAAACATTTTGTAAGTAGATTTGCTTATCTTTACTTCAGTTAGTTCTTTTTCTGGGGTTTTACTTGTATGGAAAAGTATAGAAAAAGCAAGGGAATTACACAAAAACATCTACTTCTGCTTCATTGATTATGCTAAAGCCTTTGACTGTGTGGATCACAACAAATTGTGGAAAATTCTTAAACAGATGGGAATACCAGACCATCTGACCTGCCTCCTGAGATAGCTGTATGCAGGTCCAGAAGCAACAGTTAGAACTGGACATGGAACAACAAACTGGTTCCAAATTGGGAAAGGCAGTATATTGTCACCCTGCTCATTTAACTTATATGCAGAGTACATCATGTGAAATGTTAGGCTGGATGAAGCACAAGCTGGAATCAAGATTGCCAGGAGAAATACCAATAACCTCAGATATGCAGATAACACCACCCTTATGGCAGAAAGCGAAGAAGAACTAAAGAGCCTCTTTATGAAAATGAAAGAGAAGAGTGAAAAAAGTTGGCTTAAAACTCAACATTCAGAAACCTAAGATCATGGCATCCTGTCCCATCACTTCATGGCAAATAGATGGGGAAACAATGGAAACTGTGACAGACTATTTTCTTGGACTCCAGAATCACTGGAGATGGTGACTGTAGCCATGAAATTAAAAGACGCTTGCTCCTTGGAAAAAAAGCTATGACAAACCTAGACAGTGTATTAGAAAGCAGAGACATCACTTTGCTGACAAAGGTCCACATAGTCAAACCTATGATTTTTCCAGTAGTTATGTATGGATGTGAGAGTTGGACCAGAAAGAAGGTTGAGCAATGAGGAATTGATGCTTTGGAACTGTGGTGCTGGAGTAGACTCTTGAGAGTCCTTTGGACAGCAAGAAGATCCAACCAGTCCATCCTAAAGGAAATCAGTCCTGAATATTCATTGGAAGGACTGATGTTGAAGCTGAAACTCCAATACTTTGGCCACCAGATGTGAAGAACTGGCTTACTGGAAAAGACCCTGATGCTGGGAAAGATTGAGGGCAAGAGGAGAAGTGGGTGACAGAGGATAAGATGGTTGGATGGCATCACTGACTCAATGGACATGAGTTTCAGCAAACTCCAGGAGATAGTGAAGGACAGAGAAGTTTGGCATGCTGCAGCCCATGGGGTTGCAAAGAGTTCAACATGACTGAGCAAATGAACAACAACTGGCTTGGAACATATTCCTCTATCTAATTTTGCTTAATTCTCTGTTTTTATTTCTATGTATTAGGTAGGTCAGTTACATTTCCTGATCTTGCAGAAGTAGACTTATGTAGGAGACAACCTATGGTGCCTAGCAGCACACTCCCTTCTGGTCACCAGAGCTAAATGTCCATCCAATTTCCTCAATACAATAGATGAGAAATAGTAATTCATTTTAATTTTAATTTGCATTTCTCTTAGATATCTTTTTATATGTTTTAAGAGCCATTTTTATATCTTTCTTGTGTGTATATGTGGCCTGTTAAAACCTTTTGCCCATTTTTCTGTCATATGTGTGTTCTGGGCATCAGAACAGTCCATCAAAATGAGAAACTTAGGATCTGATACAGGATCAGGTCTCCAAAAAATGGAGAAATCTGCCATTCATGCGAAGCAAAACTATTTTTAATAAGAGAAGGAAATCTCCCAATGGGTCTTCATAAAAACATCTTAGACATATTTATGAATATATAAACAAAGCTAGTGAACAAAGCTAATGGAGGTGATGGAATACCGTTGAACCATTTCAAATCTTAAAAGATGATGTGAAAGTGCTGCACTCAATATGCCAGCGAATTTGGAAAACTCAGCAGTGACCACAGGACTGGAAAAGGTCAGTTTTCATTCCAACCTCAAAGAAAGGCAATGCCAAAGAATGTTCAAACTACCACACAATTGCACTCATCTCACACACTAGCAAAGTAATGCTCGAAATTCTCCAAGCCATGCTTCGACAGTACGTGAACTGTGAACTTCCAGATGTTCAAGCTGGTTTTAGAAAAGGCAGAGGAACCAGAGATCAAATTGCCAACATCCATTGGATCACAAAAAAGCAAGAGAGTTCCAGAAAAACCTTTACTTCTGCTTTATTGACTACACCAATGCCTTTGACTGTGTGGATCACAACAAACTGTGGAAAATTCTTAAAGAGATGGGTATACCTGACCACCTGACCTGCCTCCTGAGAAATCTGTATGCAGGTCAACAAGCAGCAGTTAGAACTGGACATGGAACAACAGACTGGTTCCAAATTGGGAAAGGAGTAGATCAAGGCTGTATATTGTCACTCTGCTTATTTAACTTATATGCAGAGTACATCATGAGAAATGCTGGGCTGGATGAAGCACAAGCTGGAATCAAGATTGCCAGGAGAAATATCAATAACCTCAGATATGCAGATGACACCACCCTTATGGCAGAAAGTGAAGAAGAATTAAGGAGCTTCTTGATGAAAATCAAAGAGGAGAGTGAAAAAGCTGGCTTAAAACTCAACATTCAGAAAACTAAGATCATGGCATCTGGTCCAATCATTTCATGGCAAAGAGAGGGGGAAAAATGGAAACAGTGACAGACTGTATTTTGGGGGGCTCCAGAATCACTGGAGATGGTGACTGCAGCCATGAAATTAAAAGATGCTTGCTCCTTGGAAGAAAAGCATGACTAACCTAGATAGCACATTAAAAAGCAGAGACATTACTTTGCCAACAAAGGTCCGTTAAATCAAAGGTATGATTTCTTCCAGTAGTCATGTATGGATGTGATTGGACTATAAAGAAAGCTGAGTGTTGAAGAATTGCTGCTTTTGAACTGTGGTGTTGGAGAAGACTCTTGAGAGTCCCTTGGACAGCAAGGAGATCCAACCAGTCCATCCTAAAGGAAATCAGTCCTGAATATTCATTGGAAGGACTGATGCTGAAGCTGGCCACCTGATGCAAAGAACTGACTCATTGGAAAAGACCCTGATGTTAGGAAAGACTGAAGGCAGGAGGAGAAGGGGACAAGGGAGGATGAGATGGTTGGATGGCATTACTGACTTGATGAATGTGAGTTTGAATAAGCTCCGGGAGTTGGTGATGGACAGGGAAGTCTGGCGTGCTGCAGTCCATGGGGTTGGAAAGAGTCGGACAAGACTGAGCAACTGAACTGATGAATATATATTTATATACATAAATTATATTAATTTGTCAATATGTTGATATATAACATATACATTGTTGTTTAGTCAGTAAGTCATGTCCAACTCTTTGGGACCCCATGGACTGCTAGCCTGTTAGGCTCCTCTGTCCATGTGATTTCCCAGACAAGAATACTGGAGCTGGTTGCCATTTCTTTCTCCAGGGAATCTTCCTGACCCAGGAATCAAACCTGCACTTCCTGCTTGGCAGGCAGATACTTCTTCACTAAGCCACCAGGTAAGCCCAGGTCATCAAATCCCAATTCCTCACCCCAGGAATAGGAACTCTATCATGACATCCAAAAATGGCTCCCACCTCTGCTTATATATTGCATTATATGAGGTGAAATGTGGACTTAAGAATCCCTATCATTTGGCCTAGAGTCCTGCCCCAAGACCCAGCAGATCTCTCACTAGACCAAATCATCAGCTCTAATATATACATACACATACTTATTTTAGCATTTCCTAATGGGAATGATAATCACCTTAGTTGTTCAGTCATCCAGTCGTGTCTGACTCTTTGTGACCCCATGGACTGTAGCAAGGGAATTTCAGAAAAACATGTTTCACTGACTACATTAAAGCCTTGTGCTATGTGGATCATGACAAACTGTGGAAAACTCTTAGAGAGATGGGAATATCAGACCAACTTACCTGTCTCCTAAGAAACCTGCATGCAGGTCAAGAAGCAACAGTTAGAACCCTGTATGGAACAACTGATTGGTTCAAGATCGAGAAGGGAGTATGACAGGGAGGTTGGCTGTCATCCTGTTTGTTTAACCTATACTCTGAGCACATCATGAGAAATGCTGAGCTGGAATCAAGATAGGCCGGAGAAATATCAACAACCTCAGATATGCAGATGATACCACTCTAATGGCAGAAAGCAAAGAGGAACCAAAGAGCTTCTTGACGAGGGTGAAGGAGAAGAGTGAAAGAGCTGGTTTAAGACTAAATATTGAAAAAAATACGATCATGGCATCCGGTCCCACTACTGCATGGCAAATAAAGGGGGAAAGGTGGAAAGTGGAAATAGTGACAGATTTCCTCCTCTTGGGCTTCAAAATTACTGTGGACAACCATGAAATCAGAAGACAATTGCTTCTTGGCAGGAAAGTTATGACAAACCTAGTGTGTTGAAAAGCAGAGACATTACCCTGCTGACAAAGGTCCGTATAGTAAAGTCTACAGTCTTCCCAGTGGTCACGTACGGTTGTGAGAGCTGGACAGTAAAGAAGGCAGAACACCAGAGTGGATAACCACCTTACTATAGTGAATATCTACACAAAATAAGCTTTCTCCTGCTGCACTTGTTCAACGTGGATGACAAATCTTCCTATCACCTGGACCACCTTGTCAATCTGATGACCTTTGTAGTGCCCTCACACAAACTGAACTTCAATATTCTTTCAGATGGCATAGATTCAGCATTGTACTTCTGTCTCAGCAACTTGGAAGGGGAAGGGAATCTTCCTACAAATGTATGAAGGTGCCTTAAAATGCCTTTCAGGGTTCTTGCTCTAGTAACAAGTTACACAGGGATTAAACTTCATTTTGACAAGGGCAGGAGGGAAGCTGATAGATGCTTTTACTTTTCTTGCCACTCTATGCTCTTCATTAGCTGAAAATATGTCAAGACAAAGAAGGCAAGTGAGGGATTGAGCCTGAGGAGCAGTGGACCAGTCCTGTGCAGGTTGCAGATGCCCAAAAAACCAGCAGCCGAGAAGGGAGCTCTCTAGGGCTTCTGTTAAGGTTGGCAGTGGTGCATGAGTTACCTGATTTTATGGGCCTCTTCAAAAGGAGAGAAGATCCTAAACCACAGATGCCATTAAAAGGCATATGGCCTATGCTCAAAACATAACCTGAGTCAAGCAACTTACTGTTCTGAATCTGTATGACTAAAATTGTGTTTCAGTTGTCAATCCCAGAGTGTAGTCAAAGCCTCTGGTCCACCCAGACCTCCACTCAGAAACAGACCATCGTTCCAAAGTAGAGATTCTGCCCACTCAGCCAACTAAACCCAGCTCAGAGCCAGGCCACTGAAACTCAGCATTTAATGAAAAACTTATCCTCCTTACTGCCCCAGTTTACAGAGTATCTCAATACCTTTCAAGATTCACAACCCACCAAGAAAAGTAGCCTCTAATTTTCAGATGAAATACTAAGGGTCTGAGAGGGCTGCTCCAGTTGTCCAAAATGATACAACTGTTGGGAGAAACCATGACTTCAAGGTACCAGTCTCCTTGTTCTTTGCTCTTTGTTTCTGGATTTATTCTGGCAAGATTCTTCCCAGAAGCAGGAACATTCCCACAAACTGAGTCCATGATTTCAGAATGGAGTCTAACATTTTAAAATTTGGGAGCAAAACAAAGATTTGTTCAATTAGCCAGGCTCAGGACACAGAGATACCTAACATTTTCTTCTTTCCAGCACCACAGCTTTTCCCAGTGTGATGCCTGTAGGTTCATTCAACCCAGTAGCAATCACTGCTGTAATGCACAGTCCAGCTCTTTACTCCACTGTCTTTACCTACTTTGTGTTAGGTCTTTGATATTGCTCTAAGTCCTACAGACGTAGGATCCATTTTTCAAAAAACATTGTCTTAAAAATATCAGTGTCTTAGGGCTTTTTATTTTCCATTTTTTTCTGTCTACCCACTCACACCTTTTACATTCACCTCATATACATTTCTGTGCTTGAGGCAGGCACACACTTACAAGGCCGAGCCTCTCATTCAATTTTGAGAAGAGGGAATTCCCTCCTAATATTACATAAAGAGATGTTACTGACACCTTCGCAGGAAGAAAAACATACCCCTCCTTTTGAAAAGATGTAGCCCTGCAGAGGGCATGGCTTGGCAAGGGAAATTCTGAGAGCTTTTGTCCCCACTAACCTCCTTGGCCAGGCATCTTTGTGTGACACTCCAATTGCACAATCATATCAGATAGCCCTCAGTGTGGGATCCATGATGTTTGTTTAGCAATTGACAAGGCAAGTAGACATGGTCATCTCCCAGTCTGTAATTACATTTGCAAGAATATTCTCCCCATTCTATTTAGTTAGTTCCACGAGTTTGTGTGTGTGTGTGCTAAGTCACTTTAGTCGTGTCGGACTTTTTGTGACCCTATGGGCTGTGGGCCACCAGACTCCTCTGCCCATGGGATTCTCCAGGCGAGAACACTGGAGTGGGTAGCCATGCCCTCCTCCAGGGGATTGTGTTGATCCAGGGATCATACTGGCAATTCTCACATCACCTGCTTTGGCAGACAGGTTCTTTACCACTAGCACCTCCTGGGAAGCCCATGAGGGTAGGAACTCTGTTTTTACACACTCCATTATGTCACTGCCTACTATAGTGTCTGGTACCTACTAAGTGCTCATTATTTCTCTGATCCTTTTTATAACTGTGGTTTTAGTTCTTTGGATAAAGCAAAAAGTTTCCAACTCAGACATGACCATTGTCCCAAAATTTATCTATGGCAAACATGGGGACCCTTACAGAGAAGAGTGAGATGGACAGCCAATTCCAAAGCAGAGACTGCTAATGCTAATAGTTAGCCAAGGATATAAATTTTGGGTCAGCATCTACAATTGCTTCTGAATACTGTCTCATTTAACTAGAGTAGCAATATAAATGATCGAATCTGTGGCTGGGCCTTAACTGACAGCTGTGATATTTACACATTATCAGTTACCTGTTTTTTTCTTTTTTTAATCCCATTCTTGTCTCTTCTTCCAATCTATCTGCTGCACCACAGCCATTATGAAAACTAACCTGATTAAGGTATTCTTCACTTCAAAACCTACCAGTGGTTTTACTGCTTAGGAAAAAATGGTAAAATTTTATCATAATTTACAATGCCCTGTGTGAGTTTGCATCTACTTACCTCTGCAGGCTCCTCTGAGTCCCTCTCTTTACTTTCTATGCTCTCGCCACCCACTTCCTTAGGTTCCTGAGGTTCACTGCTGCTCAGGCATTCATACGTGCTGTTTCCTCTATCTAAAACACTTCCTCCCCCCACCAGAATAGCCACTTACCTGACTTTTGTCCTTGCTACAGTTCTCAACTTAAACTGAGTTCTGACTGGCATATTGACTGCATAATGTGAGTCTCCCCTCTTGCCCAATAATTCTATCTCCTTGCAGCTTGTTCTTTTCTTCCATAGTCCTTGTCCCATTCTATCCCAATCTATACACTTGTATGTTCTGGTTAGCATCCCCCCCCCCCCCCCCCCCAACTATCAACATTAATTCCATGAAGCTCTGTTTGGCTCATTGGTATATTCTCAGCATTATTTAGGGGTCTGGCATATAATCTGGATTCTAGTGTTTATTAAATAAATGAAAGTACAGTTTTGAAGGATCAGAGAGGCATGTTAACATGGGATGGGAGAAGGTAACATGAAGAAGTAAAAACAGACAAGAAGGAGCATCCCTGGCATTACAGCCAGGGCTCATCTCCTTGCCACACAGATCCCACGGCAACTCAGGAGCGGTTCTTGAGCCTCAGCAATCTGAGTCATCGCAGCTCTTATGCTGTCTCAGCAACAGAAGTAAATGCCCCTCGGTTCCTGCAGTTTCTGATTTCTTCCTGCTCTTCATTTCTCAGCAACATTCTTCTGCTTCTCTTGTTAACTATCTATCATGAGGAAGCTTTCCTTATCTTAAAAAAATTGTTCTTATGAAAAAAGTAAACTTACTACAGAAAAATTGGATAACACTAAAAAGCTATCATCTTATTTATCTAGAAAGAAACTAACAACTTGATACAATATCTTCCTAGAGAACATACATGTACACACAGAAATTATCTTTCTACAAACTGAAACATTTATAGATACAATTTTATAACTACAATTCTTAATACACAAATTTTGGGGGAACTTTAAGTTGTCACAATAACTTTTTATATTTGGAGATCTTAAATCTGTTCTAATGTTCCACTATTAAAAATATGAAACACAAACAGCTGGTTGATAACACATAGGAATCTAAAAGGAAAGTAATTTACCTCCATAAAACTTAAAATACAAATATATACATTTAAAACTGGTAATGTGTTGTAGGACCACCTCATGGTATGTTTATATTACCATTTTAAAACCCAGTACCTATGGATATTAACCTTCTTTTGAAAATCTAATTGTCAAAATCGACTAACTTTCTATCTATTGAACTTCTTTCAAACTGTGTGCTACCACTCCATTGGAGCATCTTAGACCTCCCACTAATAAATGTTATCTTCTGAACTTGGGTTTAAGAGGCCAAATAATTACTTTTAATGGATTTAGATGCAAAAGAAGTCTAGGTCTCAGATGGTGGGAGTAAATTATGGCAACACAGTCTTACTGTAAATGATGTTAGAGATATGTGAGCTTTATGGATATGTTGTGACATAAGGACCTTTCTCCCCAACCCTAAGGTGGCAAGTGTGGTGGCAGGGCACAGAAATTATGAAGTCTGTCCAAATTCACACATAAGACCTATCTGCTTGTTAATCCAGCCTTTTCAGATGTGACCCCAAGTTATTTGCTTGGCTTTCCTCCTATGGTCATCTTGTTGCTAGATGTCTGTTCTATGTCCAGCATCTCCTCTAAGATGCAGGTAGAAAGAAGGGGAAGAAATTAGGGCAATAGGGCGAATGTCTAAGGCCATGTCTTAAAGCTCTCTTTTAAGGAGCTTTACTAGAAACCTTGCCCTACCTTTAGTTATACCTCATGACAAGAACTGCGTCACCCTGTCATCCTTATCAGTGGTGGAGGGTGGACAATGTAATTTTTTAGCCGAGCACATTGTCACCACCATGCAAATCAGGATTCTGTTAATAAAGAAGAAAAAAAAAATAAAGGAGTAGTTAACTAGCAGTCTCTCCTATACAGTTTTAGAAAAGATGGCTTAGGAATACTTCTGGGAATTTCAGTTGCCAAAATAACCAAAGGAAAATGGAGGGAAATGTAAAAAAGAAAAAGTAGTAGTTTTCAGTAGAAAGAAAGATGTATTGTTCTGGCTATTAAAAGGTAGGGTACACCAAAAAAAAAGAAAACAAAAGGTAGGGTACAAAAAGCCCAAGTTGATGGGCAATCTATGAATGCCGTGGTAAGGAAATACCAAGAAAAGGAATAGAGATTGCCAACCTCACTGTCTGCTCTTCAACCCTAATACCCAAACTTCAGACAAGTCTGAGAAAAATGCCTTAGTGGGGAGGCCAACATCCTCAGACCGAATACTTTCCGCACTGAGAACACTTGGGAACAGGAGGTTTTGTGTTCAGGTAACAGACTTGCAGGTACATAGGGTGGGGTATAGAGTGGGGTTGGTTGAAACACAAATGTTTCATGGAAAACAAGTCACAGGGACCCCTCCAGGAGTCTACAAGCTAACAGACGTAACAACAAACAGGCCTGGAAACTCTGTTGTTCAGTTGCTCAGTCGTGTCCAACTCCTTCAACCCTGTGGACTGCAGCATGCCAGGCTTCCCTGTCCTTCACCATCTCCTGAAGCTTGTTCAAACTCATGTCTACTGAGTCGGTGATGCCATCCAACTATCTTGTCCTCTGTCATCCCCTTCTCCTCCTGCTTTCTATCTTTCCCAGCATCAGGGTCTTTTCCAATAAGTTGGCTCTTCACATCAGGTGGCCAAAGTTTTGGAGCCTCAACATCAGTCGTTCCAATTAATATTCAGGGTTGATTTCCTTTAGGATTGACTGGTTTGATTTCCCTGCAGTCCAAGGGACTCTCAAGTCTTCTCCAAAACCATGGTTCAAAAGCATCAATTCTTTGGTACTCAGCCCTCTTTATAATAGGACTCTCACATCCTCACATCACATGACTACTGGAAAAACCTTAGCTTTAACTAGATGGACTAAAAAGCAACTATCTTTGCTTTTTAATATGCTGTTTAGGTTTGTCATAGCTTTTCTTTCAAGGAGCAAGCATCTTTTAATGTCATGACTTCAGTCACCATCTGCAGTGATTCTGGAGCCCAAGAAAATAGTCTGTCACTGTTTTCATTGTTTCCCCATCTATAGGCCATGAAGTGAAGGGACTGAATGTTATGATCTTTGCTTTTTGAATGTTGAATTTCAAGCCAGCTTTTTCACTCTATTTCACTTTCATTAAGAGTCTCTTTAGTTCCTTTTCACTTTCTGCCATTGGGTGGTGTCCTCTGCATATCTGAGGTTATTGATATTTCTCCTGGCAATCTTGATTCCAGCTTGTGCTTCATCCAGTCCAGTATTTCACATGATATACTCTGCATATAAGTTAAATAAACAGGGTGACAATATACAGCCTTGACACACTCCTTTTGCAATTTTGAACCAGTCTGTTGTTTCATGTTCAGTTCTAACTGTTGCTTCTTGACCTACATACAGGTTTCTCAGGAGGCAAGTAAGGTGGTCTGGTATTCCCATCTCTTTAAGAATTTTCCACACCACACAGTCAAAGGTTTTGGCATAGTCAATAAAATAGATGTTCTTCTGGAATTCTCTTGCTTTTTCGATGATCCAATGGATGTTGGCAATTTGATCTCTGGTTCTTCTGCCTTTTCTAAATCCAGCTGGAATCTGGAAGTTCTCAGTTCACATACTGTTGAAGCCAAGCTTAGAGGATTTTGAGCATGATCTTCTTAGGATGTGAAATGAGTGCAACTGTATGGTAGTTGGAACATTCTTTGGCACTGCCCTTCTTTGGGATTGGAATGAAAACTGACCTTTTTCAGTCCTGTGACCACTGCCGAGTTTTCCAAATTTGCTGGCATGTTGAAAGCAGCACTTTAACATCATCATCTTTTAGAATTTGAAATAGCTCAGCTGGAATTCCGTCACCTCTACTAGCTTTGTAATGATGCAAACAAAGACCCATTTGATTTCACACTCCAAGATGTCTGGCTCTAGGCGAGTGATCTCACCATCATGGTTATCCAGGTCATTAAGATCTTTTTTGTATAGTTCTCCTGTGTATTCTTGCCATCTTTCCTTAGTATCTTCTGCTTCTGTTAGCTCCATACTGTTTCTGTCCTTTATTGTGCCCATCTTTGCATGAAATGTTCCCTTGGTATCTCTAATTTCCTTGAAGAGATCTCTAGTCTTTTCCATTCTATTGTTTTCCTCTATTTCTTTGCATTGTTCACTTAGGAAGGCTTTCTTATCTCTCCTTGCTATTTGGAACTCTGCATTCAGATGGGTGTATCTTTCCTTTTCTCCTTAGCTTTTCACTTCTCTTCTTTCCTCAGCTATTTATAAGGCCTCTTCAGACCTTTTGTCTTTTTGCATTTCTTTTTCTTCGGGATGGTTTTGATCATTGCCTCCTGTACAATGTTATGAACTTCCATCCATAGTTCTTCAGGCACTCTATCAGATCTAATCCCTTAAATCTGTTTGTTACTTCCACTGTATAGTCGTAAGGGATTTGATTTTGGTCATAACTGAACGGCCTAGTGGTTTTCCCTACCTTCTTCAACTTAAGTCTGAATTTTGCATTAAGGAGTTCATTATCTGAGCTCCAGTGTTCAGCTCCCAGTCTCGTTTTTGCTGACCATATAGAGCTTCTCCATCTTTGGCTGCAAAGAATATAATCAATCTGATTTTGGTGTTGACCATCTGGTGATGTCTATATGTAGAGTCATCTCTTGTGTTGTTGGAAGTGGGTGTTTGCTATGACCTGTGTATTTTCCTGGCAAAACTCATATGCCCTGTGCTTCATTTGCACCTGTTAGTCCAGGTATCTCTTGACTTCCTCCTTTTGCATTCCAGTCCTCTATGATGAAAAGGACATATTTTTTTGGGTGTTGGGTCTAGAAGATCTTGTCGGTCTTCATAGAACCATTCAACTTCAGCTTCTTCAGCATTACTGGTTAGGGTATATACTTGGATTATTGTGATTTCAGGTTTGCCTTGGAAATGAACCAAGATCATTTGGTAGTTTTTAAGACTGAACCCAAGTACTACATTTTGGACTTCTGCTGACTATGAGGGCTACTCCATTTCCTCTTAAGGGATCCTTGCCTACAGTAGTAGATATAGAGGTCATCTGAATTAAATCTGCCCATTCCCGTCCATTTTAGTTCACTGATTCCTAAAATGTCAATGTTCACTCTTGCCATCTCCTGTTTGATCAATTCTAATTTACCTTGATTCATGGACCTAAAATTCCAGGTCCATGAAATATTGTTCTTTGCAGAATTGGACTTTACTTTCTCCACCAGACACATCCACAGGTGGGCACTGTTTCTGCTTTAGCTTAGTTTTTTCATTCCTTCTGGAGCTATTTTGCTGTTTTTCTCCAGTAGCATATTGGGCACCTACTGACGGGGAGTTTATCTTTCAGTGTCATTATCTTTTTGCCTTTTCATACTGTTTATGGGGTTCTCAAGCTAAGAATGCTGAAGTGGTTTGCCATTCCTTTTACAGTGGACCACGTTTTGCCAGAACTCTCCACCATGACCTGTATGTCTACTGAATGGGTAGTAAAGAAAGAAGAGACTTACTACTGTATTTACTCCACCCTCTCCTTTTCTCCATATACAAAAGAGCATCTTCAACCGCCTATCACAGTTCACTCTTGGCTACCAAGTGATGAGGTTGGACAGCTATAGAAAGCATCTAACTGACTCAGATATACTCTTTGGATGATTTTACCATTCCTTCCATAACAATTTGTACCATTGGCTAATCCTCT
This sequence comes from Dama dama, assembly GCF_033118175.1. Taxonomy (NCBI): domain Eukaryota; kingdom Metazoa; phylum Chordata; class Mammalia; order Artiodactyla; family Cervidae; genus Dama; species Dama dama. The sequence continues at coordinate 39,143,395 of NC_083699.1, forward strand.
CTAGCCATTCAGAAAAAGCTTAGAAGGATGTGAGAGAAGAAATCAGCTGGATGGCCACCAAAACCAATGAGAGGGTCACTCCCTTCCTTGAGAACACTGGTTGTGCTTCCTAGGGTTCTTTTATATTTTGTCCTACCTCCTTTCGAAGACAATGGGCTGCTTTTCTGGGCGCCTGATGACCTCAGCTAGCGATCAGAAGTTGTTTTGCTAAGTTTGCTCTGCGTTCAGTTATTCTTTTGATGAATTTGTAGGAGAGAAAGTGGTCTCCCCGTCCTACTCCTCCGCCATCTTGGCTCCTCCTCTTCCTAGGGTTCTTGAGATCATCCTCAGTTGAAAGTCTTCTCAATGAAAACTTCACTGTAGTTACACAAAGATGTGCAGTAGGACAAATGTATTTATTGTATTATTCCATGTAGTAGTCCCTAGTAAAGTGGATGAGCACCAAGAGTCTGGGGACTCTTGAACTAGAAGCCCTGGCCTCATGTTGCCAAAAGTTCAATATCAGTAACACACAGCTGTTAGCTGGAGCTAACGCTTTATGGAAAAAATTCAAAGAGATTATCTGTAACCCACATTAAGATAGGAGATAGTAAAGATAAATTCTAGAAGGTCTGGCTATAATACCAATTTAAATAAGGTTATAGCCATAAGCTAGAGGTCCTAATTCTAATACAATAGCACTGGTTATGACAGCAGCTCTGTCTTGAAGGAATGATCACACTAGACATCTTATGTAATTCAGAACACCTGTGATAACTGACTTTCCTCAAAAGACTAAATTGCATATTATCTGTCAATATGCCAAGTTATCTAATTAGTGTAGAGGCTGCATATATAGAATAATACAGATCTCAACTGTGAAGATCCATACTTCATATCAGAACAAATGAAGGACGGGAAATCATATCATGCCAAGTAAAAACCCAGGCAAATTTCAGAACCTGTATAGCTTATGTAAAGGCTAAATTTAAAAGTGATCATGAAGGCCCTACTGTAGTTAAAAGAGAAGACACAAGTGAGGATGGGGGCACACTAGACTTATGAAATCTCTATCAGCTGGAACAGGGTTAACTGTAGTTGGTCATTTAACTGGAGCTGTTACAGAAATGATACATTCCCCAAACCCTGAGGACACTTCCTGGTCCCTGCTGTCCCTGTCTTAGGCATAGTCCCCAACCCTAACTATATACTCTTTTCTTGAGTCTGAGCTGAAGGGGATATGCACTAGCACTTATAACATCAAGGATGTTTATAAAGATCTTTTCCTATAACACCCATATTAAGTACCAAAAACTGGACTCTGGGTTTTGGCAAAAAGTGTAGTCCCACTCCTAATTCTCCTACCTGTTGGATATGAGGACCAATCCAACAGCTGCCTGTGAAATACAGTAGGAGTTGCTATGCGGGACTCACTAGACCAGCATTGGGAGCAACTAGGTGGCTCCCCCAAATCCTTATTAGGATCCAAAACAGACAGAATTTATAATTTCCAAAGTTTAGATTAACAAAGCAATAGAGATTTGTGATAAAGCTACACACACACACACATATACATACACACACACACACACACACATATATATACAGACACACATACATATATAACCCTAATGCCGAAGACTTGCATCAAGGCATCACTTACTCAATGGACATGAGTTTGAGCAAGCTCCAGGAGTTGGTGATGGACAGGCAGGCCTGGTGTGCTGCAGTCCACGGGATCGCAAAGAGTCAGACATGACTGAGTGACTGAACTGGACTGAATGCTGAAGAAATGGTAGCCATAAGATATATAGAGGTCTAAAACCACATCTTCTTAATATTATATTCTAGTTAGGAAGGAAGAAGGACCATGTGCTATTAAACAGGGAAAATACCTAAACCCCAGACAATTCCCAAAACACATGGGATTCAATAAGATATATCCATAAGGAAATGGCTAAAGTAAGTGAATTTCGTGTGGTCCTGGCTCTCCATTCCTTGTAATAAACTGGGGATTTATATTAAGGAAATTTATTATTTGTGAAATAAATATTTCTATTTTTAAGTGATGAGTTCTATGAAAGCAACGGCAGCATATTGATCTGGAGTCACTGTATTGGTCTAGAGAAAAGTTATCAACTAAGGGGTGGATCATGACTTGTAATTTAAGAAGTCCATGGCTACAAAAGCCCTCTGGAAAGACCCCTTGTTATGTGTAGCTCTGAACTGGAGAGTTTCTATATTATTTGGTTCAGTTTGAAGGTCGGTATTCAAAACATAAACTTTGGGTCCCGTAACAAGGTAGCTAGAGTACAGATTTACTGGTTTATCTATTAATGACATCACCCTCTAAAATGACAAAGAAACAAATTGAAGAGACTCAGTGCCCCTGTAATCTGGTGGGATTCCCATCCTGCATTAGTCCCATAAACCCACAGATTCAGGGCACATCTCAAGGAGAGAAAAGAAAGGCACTGGGTAGCAGCACCTGTCCTACTACCTTAAGGCATTCTCTGTTCTAGCTAGTTGAGTTATAGCCTTCATCTGAGATAAGCTAATTCTTGCTACTGTCAGGTTTAAGTTCTGACACTTATCCTGACTCACAATCTTCCAGGGGTCATGGGTTCTTACCACAGTCAATCATTACTGCTTTCAGGGAATCCTGGAATTAATCAAGTGACTGTCAAGCATCCTTGAAGGACTCTAGAAATAACTGTCAGAGTTTGTTCATTCCTGCCCCAAGCCTAGCCTACAGGGATGATTATAAATCCTAACTACTACACACTAACTAGAGTACTCAAGTCGGAGAAGGCAATGGTGACCCACTCCAGTACTCTTGCCTGGAAAAACTCCATGAACGGAGGAGCCTGGTAGGCTGCAGTCCATAGGGTCGTGAAGAGTCAGACACGACTGAGCGACTTCACTTTCATTTTTCACTTTCATGCATTGGAGAAGGAAATGGCAACCTGCTCCAGTGTTCTTGCCTTGAGAATCCCAGGGACAGCGGAGCCTGGTGGGCTGCCGTCTATGGGGTCGCACAGAGTCAGACACGACTGAAGCGACTTAGCAGCAGCACAGTACTCAAGTATCTCACCAAATTATAACAACCTCTGACCTCTGAAAAGCCTACCAGCTTAGCTTCCAAAGGTCAAGGAACAGGATTAACTATAGTCAGGTCATTTAACTGGAGCTGTTACAGAAATGATCCATTCCCTAAGTCTTGAAGACACTTCCTGGTCCCTGCTGTCCCTGCCCTAACCATAGTCCCCAATCCTACCTATATATGCTTCTCTTGAGTCTGAGCTGAAGGGAACAGGCACTAGCACTTGGTCAAATGCAGGAGTAGTGTATTTCTATTTCCAGTCTCCTTCAAAAGATATCTAAAGATAAATATAACAGACTCATCCTTGCCCAGAAAGGAGGTGTTCTGAGTCATCAGGAACAGGTTGGGAAGAGGTATTTTCTCATTGAGAATCTTGTCTACCTCAAGGGATCAACCTGACATAGGAAAAAGAGACGATGTGACATATTTTTGGAGGGGGTAGGGAGGTGGTTAAAATATTATCTATCAAATTATTAGAACTTGACAGTAAATAGTTTGGGACACTCCATGTGCTATCACAAACAGAAACTTTCCTAGGGATAAGAGTGTAAACCATTTATGCTTCCCAAAATGTCTCCAGACTTGTTAAAGCTATGGAAAAATCAAACCTCAAAGAAAGTGCCATGAACTGTGAAATAGATCCTGTATTAGGCACATCTCTGCATTTTGTGAGGCTTTCTGAATTGTGGGAAGCATTCCTTGGAACCCACTAGTAAAAATAAGAGCAGTTTGGAGTGGTTAATGGTTATAAATATGAAACCCTGGGAATCTTTTCACAAGAAGAGTTTCTGTATCAAATCATCTTGTGTGTCCCATGTCTGGATAAAGGTATAAGCTAAAAACAGAAGCCTTTTCTTAAGGGCCTCAACATCCATGTATTTTTTAATGTTTTGAAAAACCACAGTATTTTGATAAACTGCTGTGCATTACGAATGTATTTTCCAGATTTCCCGTTTCTGCTAATGATGGTTCAGGCTGTTTGAATCAGGCCTACAGCTGAAAACAACTAAAAAGCTGGATAAAATATATTTGAAATAATCTTTTTAAAAACATCAAAGAGATTAAAAAATAGTAAGGAATTATCAGGGAAAAGTAAAGAGAAGTCAACAATCTAGAGAAGTAAACACTCCTGAAGATAATCCCAGAAAACTAGAACCTCTACTCTGACAGCCTTGCAGGATGTAGAAGGGGATAGAAAACTAAACTCTGAGTCCATGCAAGTAGGAAAGCCTGACAAGAGACCTTCCCCTACAACAATCTGGGTTCCAGGATCTCAGAGTGAAGGTGAACAAAAATGGAATTAATTTGAAGGGAATTGAAACAAAGTGAGAATTAAAACAAAGCAACAATCCCTTGAGTTATCCAGGAAACAGCAAACTTTGAACAGGTGGTCCCAGACAGGTAATGCCCCTAGGTGCCTGGCAGAAGTAAACACAAATACTCAATTTGGAGCAAAGTATTTTCATTACAAGTCTCACCGTTCTTCCTAGAAAATAACCTTTCAAGTGCAATGACTAGCGCAGAGTCAAATATATCCAGCACATAGGAAAATTAAAATCGGTGAATAAAACAGAAAGAGATCATCAGAAACTTTAAGTGTAGGACCCAAGATCTGTGTCTTAATGGGCCACCCAGGTTATTCTGATTTATGCTCAAGTTTGAGAATCAATGCTTCATACTTTAATCATATTAAATATACATTCTACAAAAATGTTTAAGTGTATTAGGTCTGGAAAAGAGCCCAAGAATTTGCATCTCTAACAAATTCCAAGATGATGTGGATGCCAGACCATACTATGAGAACCACTGGCATTAAAAAGTGAATTATTACACAGGTCAGCATAGTGGTCACCTATGGGGAGGAGAATGGCTGTAATTTGGAAGCAACATGCAGAAATTTCCTACAAGTTCCTGGCAATTCTCTAATTCTTGATATCAGTGGGGATTACATGGTGTTATCACTATACATTTATATTCGAATGCAGTGATATCACTGTCTGTCCTTCTTCCATTGACTCACATACATCAAATGCCACTGCACTAAGTTTACCCACCATGATTGTGCCACTATCATTTAAAGTCAATTCCCAAAGTAGAAAGTGCAAAACGTTATAAAGCTATAAGATGTAACTTCTTCAACTTTAGTTCCTAATGTAATTAGCTCACAAAATGAAATAGCTTTCAGAGTTAAGAAAAACTGCTTAAGTTTCTGAAAACCCTAGAGATATGCCAGACACAGCCCAATGTAAAAATACCCGCAAAGCTGAAAAACAACCATCTTAAATTTTAACAAGAAAAAGTGTACAATATAAAAAGTTACTGCTTTTTTCCCGAATTTAAAAGAAAGGGGAAACTTCCTACTTCAACAAGGAAAAGATGCAAATACAACCACTTTTTGCCCTTGTGAGGATACCAGGTTCATATGAGTGTCACTTAAGAGCTGTATAAAGTCATCTAGGTCACCCTGTAGGTATATAGAGGATATTAGTGATTACTCTCAGGCTAGGTTAAGACTTCATCCCATCCACAGTTATAAACTATACTTTGTTATAATAATCACTTGGCTTGAAAACCAATCACAAGTTCTCAAAGCGTCCTACTCTTGTAAGAAAGTCAGAGTCTCTGCTATAGACTCATAAAAAGTTGTAGATATACCTGTGGACTCTCCAATTCACCTGTGTGTCCTCTGGATTACCAGAACTGGTTTGGAAGGTTGTGAGATTTTCTAGTCATTTGCAAATCTTACTGTGCTTCATATGTGAGTTGATAATGTCCTTTGTCACTCTCAAACCAAAGTTCTTTATACATACCATTCACTGGTTTTATTCTCACTTTATCATAAATAGGACTGGTAAAACTTTTCAGCATCATTTTTTTTTTTCTGTATGGCAAAAAGCTTCTGAGTAATCTTCAATTTTGAAACTGAAAGTATTCAAGTATTTTATGCAGAAAATACTTGACACAGAAGTAGTAATCTTCCTGTAAGTTGTTTTTCCCACATTTCCATCATTACCAGGTTATCTGCATCAGGAAGTTTCCATCAAATATTTGATCACACTTGTCTGTGTAATTCACACTCCACTGACTCGTACAAAGTTCAAGGCATCACTGTACAATTTTCTGAATCCTTTTCCTTAGCATGTCCTCTTTCCGTTTCTGCACGTCTTTGTTTGGTACATAATCTAAAATCAAAGTGTTTTTTTTAAATCTTTTTTTCACATACACATACATCCCGTTCCCATACACCCCCCTGCAGGTTGAAATGTTTACCTCTTCTGTGTCTTTTTAAAAAATAATTATAAATATTATTGAGGTAACATAGTTTATAATACTGATACAATGTAGGCTTCATGCATACAAAATTATAATTCAACTTCTGTACAATCATCAGCTTGCTCACCATCAAAAGTTCAGTTTCTATTTGTCACCATACAGTTGACCCCTTTAGCCCATTCACCCTTTCCCCCTTTCCCTTCCTTTCGTGTAAATACTACTCTGTTTTCTGCATCTGTGCCCTTGTTTTTCTTCAGTTTGGTTTATTTTATGGTTCTTTTGTTTTTTATGTGTCTTTGACCACTGTCAGAGTGGTTAAAAGAACGCTGGAAATGGAATGCACAGGCTCAAGTCCCAATACCACTACTTGTTATCAGTGTGACCTTGAACACACTATAAATCCTGTTGTTCATTTTACTAATCTGTAATATGTGGACAGTAATAGCTGGCATCATACTTATGAAGTTATTATTATGGATTTTGTCTATGTATGGATTCACTGTGTTAATGAATGTAAAACTCTCAGAAAAATGCCTGACATATAATAAACATTACACACATCTTAGCTATTATTATTAAAATATTTCTATCTATAGCCATATAAACCTCATAGCTGTTGAGATTATATATGTTCCTGATCTTATGATTTCTGTGCTGTTTTTATTATATAATCAAACTATCTTGACCATTTAATAGGAAGATAACACATATACAGCTTATAAGTTCATCAAGAGGTCCTAAGTATCTCTCCTGGATACTCAAGAATATGTATATTTCTCCATCTATTTGTGTCATCCTTGATTTCTTTCATCAGTGTTTTATAGTTTTCTATATATAGGTCTTTTGTTTCTTTAGGTAGATTTATTCCTAAGTATCTTATTCTTTTCATTCCAATGGTGAATGGAATTGTTTCCTTAATTTCTCTTTCTGTTCTCTCATTGTTAGTATATAGGAATGCAAGGGATTTCTGTGTATTAATTTTATATCCCACAACTTTACTATATTCACTGATTAGCTCTAGTAATTTTCTGGTGGTCTTTAGGGTTTCCCATGTAGAGGATCATGTCATCTGCAAACAGAGTTTTACTTCTTCTTTTCCAATATGGATTCCTTTTATTTCTTTTTTGTCCTCTGATTGCTGTGGCTAAAACTTCCAAAACTATGTTGAACAGTATGTGAGAGTGGGCACCCTTGTCTTGTCCCTGACTTTAAGGGAAATGCTTCAATTCACCATTGAGGATAATGTTTCCTGTGGGCTTATCATATATGGCTTTTATTATGTTGAGGTTTGTTCCATCTATGCCTGCTTTCTGGAGGGTTTTTATCATAAATGGATGTTGAATTTTGTCAAAGGCTATCTCTGCATCTATTGAGATAATCATATGGTTTTTATCTTTCAATTTGTTAATGTGATGTATCACTGCAGGCGGATTCTTCACCAACTGAGCTATCAGAAAAGCCCCTAAGCTACTCAAGAAATGGTAGCTAATATATTTAACTTGAGGTTTCAACAAACTTACAGCGTTTTTTTTTTTTTTTTAATTCATTTATGATTTATTTTACTTTATAACATTGTATTGGTTTTGCCATACATTGACTTGAATCCACCATGGGTGTACATGTGTTCCCCATCCTGAACCCCTCTCCCACCTCCCTCCCCATCCCATCCCTCTGCATCATCCCAGTGCACCAGCCCCGAGCATCCTGTATAATGCATCGAACCTGGACTGGTGATTCGTTTCACATATGATAATTTACATGTTTCAATGCTATTCTCCCATTATCATTCCATCCTTGCCCTCTCCCACAGAGTCCAAAAGACTGTTCAATACATCTGTGGCTCTTTTGCTGTCTCGCATATAGGGTTATCATTACCGTCTTTCTAAATTCCATATATAAGCATTAGTATACTGTATTGGTGTTTTTCTTTCTGACTCACTCCACTCTGTATAATAGGCTCCAGTTTCATCCACCTCATTTGAACTGATTCAAATGTATTCTTTTTAATGGCTGAGTAATATTCCATTGTGTATACGTACCACGATTTTCTTAGCCATTTGTCTGCTGGTGGACATCTAGGTTGCTTCCATGTCCTGGCTATTGTAAACAGCAGTTTGATGAACACTGGGGGTACATGGGTCTCTTTCACTTCTGGTTTCCTCAGTGTGTATGTCCAGCAGTGGCATTGCTGGGTCATATGGCAGTTCTGTTTCCAGTTTTTTAAGGACTCTCCACACTGTTCTCCATAGCAGCTATACTAGTTTGCATTCCCACCAACAGTATAAGAAGGTTCCCTTTCCTCCGCACCCTCTCCAGCATTTATTGTTTGTAGATTTTTTGATAGCAGCTATTCTGACCGGTGTGAGATGGCACCTCATTGTGGTTTTGATTTGCATTTCTCTGATAATGAGTGATGTTGAGCATCTTTTCATGTATTTGTTAGCCATCTGTATGTCTTCTTTGGAGAAATGTTTGTTTAGTTCTTTGGCCCACTTTTTGATTGGGTCATTTATTTTTCTGGAATTGAGCTTCAGAGTTGCTTATATATTTTTGAGATTAATTCTTTGTCCATTGCTTCATTTGCTATTATTTTCTCCCATTCTGCAGGCTGTCTTTTCACCTTGCTTATAGTTTCCTTTGTTGTGCAGAAGCTTTTAAGTTTAATTAGGTCCCATTTGTTTATTTTTGCTTTTATTTCCAATATTCTGGGAGGTGGGTCATAGAGGATCCTGCTGTGATTTATGTTGGAGAGTGTTTTGCCTATGTTTTCCTCTAGAAGTTTTGTAGTTTCTGGTCTTACATTTAGATCTTTAATCCATTTTGAGTTTATTTTGGGGAAATATACCATGTTCATGGATTGGAAGAATCAATACAGTGAAAGTGAGTATACTACCCAAAGCAATCTATAGATTCAATGCAATCCCTATCAAGCTACCAACAGTATTTTTCAGAGAACTAGAACAAATAATTTCACAATTTGTATGGAAATACAAAAAAATCTCGAATAGCCAAAACAATCTTGAGAAAGAAGAATGGAACTGGAGGAATCAACCTGCCTGACTTCAGACTATACTACAAAGCTACAGTCATCAAGACAGTATGATACTGGCACAAAGATAGAAATATAGATCAATGGAACAAAATAGAAAGCCCAGAGATAAATCCATACATCTATGGACACCTTATCTTTGACAAAGGAGGCAAGAATATACAATTGAGAAAAGACAATCTCTTTAACAAGTGGTGCTGGGAAAACTGGTCAACCACCTGTAAATGAATGAACTAGAACACTTTCTAACACTATACATAAAAATAAACTCAAAATGGATTAAAGATCTAAACATAAGACCAGAAACTATAAAACTCTTAGGGGAAAACATAGGCAAAACACTCTCTGACATAAATCACAGCAGGATCCTCTATGACTCACCTCCCAGAGTAATGGAAATAAAAGCAAAAATAATTAAACTTAAAAGCTTCTGCACAACAAAGGAAACTATAAGCAAGGTGAAAAGACAGCCTGCAGAATGGGAGAAAATAATAGCAAATGAAGCAATGGACAAAGAATTAATCTCAAAAATACATAAGTAACTCCTGCAGCTCAATTCCTGAAAAATAAATGACCCAATCAAAAAGTGGGCCAAAGAACTAAACAGACATTTCTCCAAAGAAGACATACAGATGGCTAACAAACACATGAAAAGATGCTCAACATCACTCATTATCAGAGAAATGCAAATCAAAACCACAATGAGGTACCATCTCACACCGGTCAGAATAGCTGCTATCAAAAAATCTACAAACAATAAATGCTGGAGAGGGTATGGAGGAAAGGGAACCTTCTTATACTGTTGGTGGGAATGCAAACTAGTATAGCTGCTATGGAGAACAGTGTGGAGAGTCCTTAAAAAACTGGAAACAGAACTGCCATATGACCCAGCAATGCCACTGCTGGACATACACACTGAGGAAACCAGAAGTGAAAGAGACCCATGTACCCCCAGTGTTCATCAAACTGCTGTTTACAATAGCCAGGACATGGAAGCAACCTAGATGTCCACCAGCAGACAAATGGCTAAGAAAATCGTGGTACGTATACACAATGGAATATTACTCAGCTATTAAAAAAGAATGCATTTGAGTCAGTTCAAATGAGGTGGATGAAACTGGAGCCTATTATACAGAGTGGAGTGAGTCAGAAAGAAAAACACCAATACAGTATACTAATGCTTATATATGGAATTTAGAAAGATGGTAACAATGACCCTGTATGTGAGATAACAAAAGAGCCACAGATGTATTGAACAGACTTTTGGACTCTGTGGGAGAAGGCAAGGATGGGATGATTTGAGAGAACAGCATTGAAACATGTATATTATCACATGTGAAATAGATCGCCAGTCCACGTTTGAGGCATGAGACAGGGTGCTTAGGGCTGGTGCACTGGGATGACCCTGAGGGATGGGATTGGGAGGGGGGTTCAGGATGGGGAACACATATACATCCATGGCGGATTCATGTCAATGTATGGCAAAAACCACTACAATTCTGTGAGGTAATTAGTCTCCAATTAAAATAAATAAATTTTTAAAAATTTTAAATTTTCATAAAAAATAAGAATATTTAAAAGAGTAACTGAGAAAATGATAGAGCCTTTCTTATCTCACAAAATACAGAGCATTGCCTTGATGCTGTGTGCTTCACAACCATTAATGAAGGCTGCAGGGGTCATAAACACTCTTGGCTTCCATACCTGAAACAAAACAAAACAAAACAAAAAATGCCAAGACCAGATGTACCACCCATAGCAGTATAAATCAAATGTCTCCAGACATTTGATAGCAAAGTTACACATGCATGTGCATGAATACTTACACATCTACCCAGATATGGTCAGTATTCTTGTTGTAGATAGCTTATAGCTACACTCCGCTTTCTTCCTCATCCACAAAAGACCATAAACTTTTAAGTTTCACTCAGAAATCTATAGGAAGATGCTTGCCTGCAGGGGAGTAAAGTCCAAACCTGGTGCTAGCTAAATGACCCAAGAGTTTTGGAAAGAACAGGTATGAATCCAGCTCTTCAACTAGAGTTCGTTTAAGTAATGAGATAAATCTGCTCCTGACAAGCAAAAAAATAGTGAGACAAGTCACTTTTCTTATTCTCTATTTTAGGAAAGATTTCACAAGAACCCCTTTGCCTTAGTAAGAAACAGATGTTTCCCCATATGGCTTCTTACTACCTCAAGAACCATCTTTGTTCAGATTCAATACATATAAATATTTCAGTAATTTGGCTTTTGCTGAAGATGCAGAAATCTAGAAAGAGCATTGCTCTCAGCTTAAAAACTAGAAAAACTACAAAATAACTTTTCTTGAACCTATCAGAGATCTAAGCTTAGGATGACCAAGTGAACTTTCTTGGGTTCAGTACTGAAAATCTCCCATCCTGGGAAACTTCTCAGTCCCAGGCAATCAGGGATGGTTGGTCTCCCTATCTATAGCTGCAGACTAGTCAAGTAGCCTAAAATTCATGGAAAGACTGTACCCATCAAGGATAGATAGGATGTGGGCACAAAAGAGACATCAAATACAACACAAAATGATAAGAATTCAGCTAAAATTGTTAATTGCTAAAGGCCAAGTGTGGGCTAGCATGAGAGTACCAAACCCTTGGGAGCCTCAGACAAAAAATGAATTTGCCCTCAATTTCAGTCTCTTCTCCATGCTGTACTGGGTACTGATGAGAAAAAACAAGAGACCAGAGAGAGACTCTTTTGGTGGTGAAGGCCTGTTGGAGGGGAGTAAGCTCCCATTGTAGGGAAGGGTCCTGCGCAGACCCTTCTTCACCTATAATATATAGCTTCAAGTAGCTGGAGAAGGGACAGCAAACTCTATTGCCTCCAGGGGTCATTGATACTGAGTAAAGATAGAAGTAGGGGAGGATAGACAATTCCTACACTTCTGGGTAGGGTAGGGAAGGGCAGGAAACTGTCTCAGCCCAGGATCCCATGTTATTACAATTAGAGGGCTCCTACACTGTAAGAGGGGCTTCCCCGCTGGCACTAGTGGTAAAAAAAAACCCTGCCTGCTAATGCAGGAAACGTTAAGAGATGTGGGTTCAATCCCTAGGTCAGGAAGATCCCCTGGAGGAGGAAGTGGCAACCTACTCCAGTATTCTTGCCTGGAGAAAATCCCATGGACAGAGGAGCCTGGCAGGCTACAGTCTATAGGGTCACAGAGAGTTGGACACAACTGAAGTGACTTAGCACACATGCATGCACACTGGAAGAGGGTCAGAAGACTCATCTTCTCAAGAAACACTAAGGATACAGGCAGAAATTTTGTCTGCCACAGCGAGACTGAAGGTCTAAGAAAGTTCCACTCTCCAGGCCTAAGAATACAAGGCTTGCCTAAGAGAGGCTGGGCCAGAATGACTAAGAACCCTCCAGTCCCCACTCCCAAGCTAGCGAGCACCAGATGACAAGCAAAAGGAAGGCAAAAGTGAGGAGAGAGATCCCTTTGAGATGCAGTTTCAGAGGGAAGGTTGGAAGCTACCAGAGCAACAGGAATATTAAGAAGATACCTCTACTTCTCCAGCCCATACCCTAAGCATACGGTAACACTAGAGAAAAATCAAAACTAGTTGTGTATTGAAGGTGGAACAATAAAACCCAAGCCCACCTTAACTAGTGATTAGATTAACTCAACACATTGCTGACCCAACAGGGAAAAAAATGCTCATTTTGAGGTATAGGTTCTCTTTATCATAAACTCTGTTTTCCTATAAAAGATGCCTGACATATGAGACATGTATTAATAAAATGGAAGAAAAAAACAGAACACCCAGATTCAGAGAGAACTTTAAGTGTTGGAACTATGAGAGAGGAAATTTAAAGTAACTTTGACTAATATATCAATAATCATAATACTAAAGGTTCCAGTGGAAAACATGACTTAGCAGATAGAAAATTTCAGCAGGCATTTGGAATTCCAGAAGAAGAGAGAGAATAGCAGAAGAAATATTTGAAGAAATAATGGCTGAATCTTCAAAAAAAAAAAACAACTATACCAAATCACAGATCCAAGAAACTCAAAGATTTTTCAAGCAGGATTAATATTAAAAAATATACACCCTGACACATCATATTCAACCTGCTGCAAAGTTAAAATTATAGAGAAAATACTGAAGATGGTCACAGAAAAAAGATACAATACAGAGAAACAAAATTAAAAATTACAGGGGGGTACTTAGAAACCATACAACCCAGAATACAATGGATACATGTCTAAAATACTGAAGGAAAAATACTGTTAACCCAGAATACTACATCAGGGAAAATGTCTTTCAGATATGAAGGGAAAATTTACCTTTTAAGACAGATAAAAAAAAAGAGAGAGAGAGAAAAATTATTATCAGCAGACCTGCACTAAAATAAAGGTTAAAATACTTTCTCAACAGAAAGACTATAATACCATCCATATTTGCATGTACACACACACACAAAATGAAGATTTATAGATATAATTAAATTTAAAGCAAAATATAAAAGATATATTTTCATCTTCTTTTTAATTGCTCTAAAAGACAACTGGTCGTCTAAAGCAGGGTTCTCAACAAGAAGCAATTTTGGAAATATTTGGCAATGTCAAGACATTTTTGGTTGTCACAACGGGGTCAGGATTAGGGATGGGAGGACAGTGCTATTGGCATCAGCAAGTAGTGGCCAGGAATGCTGTTAAATATACTACATCTTAAAAAGGCAAGCCCCATACTACAAGGAATTATTCAGCCCAAGATATCAAATATGTCAGACTGCTTGAGCCTGACTAATAAGAAAGAAAAGAAAAAAAGACACTATTTACCAATGTGTGGAATGAAAAGGGCGACATCACTACAGGTCCCAAGACATTAAAAGAGTAAGACAATATCACAAACAATGCATGCCTATAAATTTTAAAACTTGGATGAAATAAATTCCTTACAAGGTGGAAACTACCAAAGCTCACTTAAGCACTTAACCTATATAGTCCTACGTCTATTGAAAACATTGTTAGAAATCCTTAACTACAAATTCAAAGCAGTCTGTAGGCCAAGATCCCTCCACCACCAAAAGAAGATCAGGACAAGACTAGCTCTTCTTACTCACATCTATTTGACAGACATCTCTTTTAGTGCCATCTGTCAATGCTCAGGCTTCAACCTCCTACAAATTACAAAAACTCCAGAATTTCAAGTTATTTTCTCCAAGGCACCATTTCAGGGACCTAAATATTTCACATTCCTTGATGAAGACACCTTAGTGCTATCTTGCGGTGCTGACTTGATCATGGCTGAAAGGTGCACTTGGCCTTTGCAAGTTGAATGAAATCATGGAAGCCTCTGAAATTCAGCAGTATTTTGAGCGAGATTCTCTACAACTCAACTTGCCAAGAATTTTCTGCTTAAAGCTTTATCTCATGTCTGGATACATCCATGTGCTGGTAGGTCTTTCCACACTTCATGGGGCAGTCTCATTTCAGTAATCCGCAAGTGTGGATTACTGAAGGGTGTGGAGATCTAAGGGTCTAAGATCTAAGAGTCTAAGGGTGTGGAGATACAGGTTGTCAACTACAAATTGTCTCCTGCCATGGGCATTTGCCATCTACCTGTATCCTGTGCTGCAGTCCTCATGGTGCCCCAAATAAAACTTGACTTGCAACTCTCATGTTGTGTTTTTTTTTTTTTTTTTAAGTTGACAAGCTTCTGGGCTTTGGCCAGATAGTGTAGCTCATGAGGCAAAGCTCTTTAAGACCACAGCTGAGAGTGAGCCTCATGGTTGAAGGGGTAAGCAGTGGGTGGGCAAAGCAAACTCTTGGGTCAAGTAGCTCACAAACAAAGCCAAATCATTCTAGTGGGAGACACAAACCTAAAACTGAATCACATTCTAGTGGGAGACACAAACCTAAAACTGGAAAATGTGGGCAATAAGAAAACAAACTGAACCATGCCACAGAATGCAGCCCAAAGGCTGGGAGAATCGCAGCAAATGCCATGGCTGCAGCCACAGCAGCTGGGTGGATCCCTTTCACAGTAGTCTGAGGTAATCCAGTGACATGGAGAATCTCAATACTGGCTGACGCTGGGCCTCATCTCTCTTACATACACTTCTAGAGCTACTTTCTAGTGAACAAGAGGCTCTAGGAGGACTGGGTTAAGACCAGCATCAAATGCACATTGGTTTAGAGCTAACATCTTTACTCAGCATACTGCTTTTAAGAGCCATTCAAAACACTGGAGATTAAGATATTCAAGTCCACCCATTGAGCATTTCATAATTAAAGGAAGTTTAATTAAGCTCAAGTGAGAGCTTAAATTTACAGATAACCTTCCGTTCTTATCTATACTTCAGACCAGGGCACCAAAAGCAATTTCTTCACCAAAGCCAGTTGCTTTTTGAGGTGGTATGACAAACAAAAAGAAGTCAGGCCAAGGCTGCTAAATCCCATAATTTGTAACAACATAATGATTTGCAGTAAAAGTTGGTGAGGTGACCACCTTCCCCCTCTTCTTCCTTTTGCCAGTTTTTCAATAATTTGCTTTTGCCAATCTCAATAAAGAGCCAAAGTAGTACAAATAGCTTTACAAGCAATTGAATTCAGTCTAGTGGCAACAGCTGACAGAAGTTTCAGCCTTCTCTGTAAAAGTGACTATAATTTTGAAACTCTACAGCATGGTTAGGCTGCAGTTCTTTAAGTGCTGAGGCCTTCAGTTTGAAGTTACTGGGTTAGTAAGGTTGTGGGTGATAGGACAATGGTACGTAGGGTACTTTCTGGGAAATGTGAGTTTTTTGAGGAGAGGCAACATTTTCTGAACTTTTGAAGTAAGCAGTTTCCAATACTCCAAAATTTTTAGAATAGAGCTCTCCAAAAGAAATGTGAGCACACATATAAAATTTTCCAGTAGTCACATTAAAGAGTAAAAATGAACTGAAATTAATTTTAACATTTAATATATCCAAAATGTAATTTCAACAAGCAATTCATTTTTTAAAATAGAATATTTTACTCTAAAAAGTGAGACTTTGAAATCTGGAGGGCTTTGTACATGTAGAGCACACCATATTTCAGACAGCCACACTTCAAATGTTCAGGAACCACCTGTAGTTTGTTGCTACAGAATTGGAGGGCATAGCTTTAGAACTTCCTTCTCCAAGTCTCTCTCTTCCTCTGAAGGATATCAAACAAGGCAGCCTCCATTCTCTGAATCCCCCACACCCACCTGCACCAGCCCTTCCAAAGCACCTGTGAAAACACTCCCAGGATACCCATTAATACGTGATTAGCCAGTTCCTTACCTGGTTCTCTCCTTAGGCAAGCAGCCAAGCATTGTTGCCTTCAGAGATGTGGCATTTCCAGATTTTGCACATTCTTCAAAGGCCCTAGAATATGAGGCAGTGGGGGATGAACACTGGATCACAAAGGTCTCAAGATCCCAACAACTCTCAGTTTAGTCAGTAAAATCACCCCTCCTCTGCCTCTTGAGGTGTCAGTAGCTCAGAGGTCTATAGTAGAAACCTTGTAATTATATTTTTGTATAATTAAATGTCATCAATGAAGGCCTCTGTAAAAAGAGGAGAGTTGGCACATAATTTGCTGGGCCCAGTGAAAAATGAAAACACAGACTCTTTGCTCAAAAATGAAGAACTTTAAGATTTTGACTACAGAGCATTAAAGCAAGCACAGGGCTGTCTGAGAACTGTGTCTTTCTGAGCCTGGAGTCCTGGAACTGCACAGGCTGACCCTCTACAAAACTGGTCCCCGTTGGGCTTATGTCTTTGAATGAAGCAAGCAAGTGGTAAGATTCCCTAGACTATCCTTGAGGATCTAGACCTTAAAGAAGAGTCCAAAATCATATCTACTGGAATTCACTGGGGAAGAGAAGTTTTTGAACCAAAGAAAAACCTTGGAAAGAGGAAGTAATGAGATTAAGGAGGCAGATAAGAGAGGTGCCTTCGTTGATTTAAACCACTGATTAATCAGGGTCATTCACACGTCGGATGTTCATAAGGTCAAGGTTGGGCAACAACAGACTGACATCTACGAAGGTGACTTGCTGACCTGAGCAGGAATCCCTTTAAAGCTACTTTTACTCAACTTCCCACCTCTCCTAGCCAGGAACAGGTGGCGATGATGAGTGACCTCCAGAAGGTCTGTGAAGCCCTGCAGAAGTCTAAACTGTGGCGTGGTTTGTAGCCACTGACGGTGCTTGGGCGGCCGAGGGTGAGGAGGGAAATTTCTTACCCACGGCCAGCATCGGCTTTTTCTGGCGTTTACACTTCTGCTTCTCCAGGACGAGGGGCACGCAGACCTCGAGACCAGATTAGGGCCGGGCCTAGTCAGCCCCTTGACCGAGGCACTACCAGGTCTGGGAACAACCAACCCGAACCACCTCTACTGTTCCTGAAACCCGTGGTGGCGTCGCAAAAGGCAGCTGGGGCCACCGTGGACCTGCGCCTCAGAGTCCTTCTTCCTCCACTGGCGTCCGGGGGCCTCAACCGCTCACGGCGTCCACCTGCAGCGGTTCAACGGAAATTGGCGTCCGGAAGCAAGCAAGGGGAGGGCCAGCCCGGGGGTTTCCTGGGCAACAGGCCCCGCCCTGCCCTCGCGCCCGGCCACGCCCCTCTGAGGAGTAGCCCAAGGGCAGGAGGGATTCTGGGGTGTGCTGCGCTTTGGGATGCTGTGGGGTTCCTACTGTTTATTTGTTCTGTGTCTGCCACCCGACAAGGGCGCTTGGCACACTACATGCACTAATAATTCTCATATGTCAGATAAACTAGTGAAAGATTTTCACACCTTGGCAGGTGAGGATGCGCCGAGGCCTCAAGGATGTGCCCCCGGTCCACCGAGCAACCTCCAGCCTCTCAGACATCAGCACCACCACTCAACTCCGAGTCTTCCTCCGTCCCTCTTGGCTCCTCTCCCTACTGGAAGTCTTAGCAGTGCGCTAGTGGTAAAGAACCCACCTACCATTGCAGATTAGATGTAAAAGATGCAGGTTCAATCTCTGGGTGGGGAAGATAGCCTGGAGAAGGAAACAGCAACCCACTCCAGTATTCTTGCCTGGAGAATACCATGGACAAAGGAGCCTGGCAGGCTACAGTCCATAGGGTCCCATAGAGTTGGACATGTCTGAAGCAACTTAGCACGGAGTCACTACTGGCCTTCAAAATAGTATGCTCACATCACAGATTTCTTAGGCAACTAAAATTTAAACTGCTTTATTTAAAAATAATAGTGACAAAATTAGTAAGATTCCTGCTAATGCAATATCTATATTAATTTAGTTCTAAATTTAAAGGAATGCAAAATCTGTTACATGCTAGCAGTTTACTGCTTATTCATCTTTGCAGGAACTGCAATGGTACATCAAAACCTTTCTCAGACAAATTTGCAGTTGGAGATGCTATTATAAGAAGTGTATATTCTTTCCAAACAACTAGATATAAAAGTTTGAACTGAAGATATAAAACCCTTCCTAATTACACGAATTAAGTCATACAACAGTAGAATAGGTATCCTGCAAATAGTCTGATGTTGCTTTTACATAGTAACACTTGGATTAATCACATAGATCTTTTTTACCATACTCAGAAGTTGGTACCTTTTCAAATCTCAAAGAAAAAGATGGATCCAGGATAAACACCAACCATCCCAGGCACCAACCAAAGTGCTTAGTCAAATGAGTCCTTCTGCCATCTGTGTTCAGATACTTCTGCAGAGAATTTACAGTCATTATGCTATTAATTTCTATAGGACATCTTTCAAGAGGAAGTACCAGGCAGCTTCTTCAAGTGAGAGTATGGGTGTGGCTTGGTTCTCAGCTTCAGCCCACCCACTGGCAGCCTTGGACATGTCATTTCAAAGTCACTTTCCAATACTGGCTCATCAATTGTAACAAATGTACAATGCTAATACATGATGTTAATGATAGAGGAAACTGGATATAGGGACATTTTACCCTCAGTTTTTTTCTGTAAAGTTAGAATTTCTATATAGTCTTTTAATTTTTAAAAAGTCAATTTCATATTGATTAAGAAGATATGGTTAATAATGACATTTCCAACTTGACTCATAAAAGAATTGTGAGCCCAATCCAATACATAACGGTTGAATTTTACTGAACTATATTTCTTTAAAAAGCTTACATCACTTTATCAAAATCCTCTAGGATAGTTATTAAAAAAAGAAAACCAAACCAAAAAACCCATGACTCTGAATCTCAGGGATGAACTGGGTGCCTAAGAATGTGCATTTTAGTAATCACCCAATTACTCACCCAATTCTGAGCTTGAGGATATCACTTTAGGTTGTCACAATTCATCAGATTGAAAAAAAAAAAAGTATATCCTTATTTAACTAATGCAAAGATGGAAATTTTGAAGGTGTTGGTAAATGAAATTAACATAACATGACTTAAATTTGTTGATAAATCTCACCTTAATTTCTTTCATTTAATGAGACCTTATTTTCTTACAGTTTGAGTTTTAACTTTGAAATATATTTAAAAGATATGTCAGTCTTCTACTTTTTACTTTTTTGGATTGTAACAAAACATCCTAGTCATTTCAAATAGTGAACAAAATATTTTAAAAAGTTTTTCTTTATAGACAAGATTTCCTTATGCAGGCTAAGACATTCAAACTCTTATCTGTTGTTAATGTGAGATTTAAAAATACCATTGAAAGTAGTTCTCTTAGTTTTGGTAATTAATTCTATAATGCTCCTGGGTTGTGATGTTTTTCTAAGAGTACTGTTGATAAATGATGTGACCAGCTAAACCTACTAACCAACTGCAGCTGATACTCAAAAAAATGCCATCAAAATGTGTTTTTTTTAATTGTTCTGAAACAATTTGCATACCAAATGTTAACAATTCCATTGTATCCATTTTCAGTAATTTTATAAAAAAATTACCCTCTATCAGCTTTTTAAAAATTGAATTTCGTATTTTGAGGTAATTGCACGTACATTCATGTGCAATTGTAAGAAACAATTACACAGAGATCCTCTGTGCCTTTTACCCAGTTTTCCCCAAAGGTAACATCTTACAAAAGTATACTACAATATCACAACCAGGATGTTGAGATTGAAGTAGTCAAGATACAGAACATTTCATCACCAGAAGAATCCCTTCTGTTGCTCCTTAATGGTCACACCCACTTTCTACCTGTCCCCACTCCCATCTTTAATCCATGAAAACTACTACAACTAATCTGTTCTCTATTTCTATAATCATGTAATTTCAGGATTGTAATATAAATGGAAACAGTTTATAACCTTTGGGGACTGGCATTTTTTAAGCAGTATAATTCTCTGGAGATTCATCCCCATTGTTTCCTGTATCAATAGTTTGTGCCTTTTTGTTGCTGAGTAGTATTCCATGATGGATATACCACAATGTACCTAGCCAGTTGAAGGACATCTGGGCTGATTCCAGTTTTTGGTCTTTACAAATGAAGTTACTATATACATTTGTGTACAGGTTTCTGTGTGATAAATGCCCAGAAATGCAATTGCTGAATTGTATAGTAAATACATGTTCAGTTTTTCAGAAACTGCCAAAGTGCTTCCCAGGATGGCCATACCATTTATAGTCCCATCAGCAAGTCATCCAATTGAGTCACCCAATTTCTCTGCATTCTCACCAGCAGTTGGTGTTGAACATTTTTAATTTTAGTTATTCTGATAGGTAGTGATATCTCATTGTGGTTTAAATGTACATTTCTCAATAATGTTGAACATCTTTTCATGTACTGATTTGCAATCTGTGTGTCCTATTCAGTGAACTGTCTCTCCATTGGATTTTTTTCATTGTTGGGTTTTTCCCTCCAGCTTTATTAAGTGAAATTGACAAATGAAATTGTAAGATATTTAAAATATACCACAAAAGGGCTTAATATTTCATTGTGAAAGGTTTCCTCCCATTGAATTAATTAATGCATCCATCACATATTTACCTTTTTGGGGGGGTAAGGGGGTGGTAATATTTAAGTTATACTCTCTGAGCAAATTTCAATGATACAACACAGTGTTATCAACTGTAGACACCATGCTATACCTCAGATCCTTATTCATTAACTGAAAGTTTGTTCCCATTTACCAACCTGTCTCTCTTTTACTGTTGCATTTTGAGAGTTTTTAAAATACATTCTAAGTAGTAGCTCTTTGTCAGATATGTGTCATGCAAATATTTTTTTCCCATTCTGTAGCTGTTTTTTCATCCTCTTACAAAGTCTTTCACAGAGTGTACATTTTAGCTTAGTTCTGTCACATAATTTAATTTTATGTTTTAGTATTTTAACATCTACCATGCAATGTGTTTTGTAATTTTTTGAATGTATATGTTTATTCTAATACCTTGAACATTATTTATTTTTGATCTAACAATTATTGTTATAACTGTAACTTAAAACCTTTAATCCTATGTCTGTTTAGACAGAATCTAACTCCACACTGTGAGTAATCACAAAGTAATATATTTCCTTTTGCTTCACTTTTACCCCTCCATTCAACATTAGTTACCATTTTTCTTAGCATTTACCTTTGTATTGCTAAATAAACTTCCTTTAATTTCACTTATTAGTTTCCAATGATATCTTTTGAAGACTTGCTATAAAGTGTGAGTGAATGCAGCAAATATTAATACCTACTTATTCTCCCAAATTTTTTTCTCAAATCTGTTATATATGTTGTTCCCATACAGTCAGGATTATTACATTTACATTTTGCATTATTACCATAATCCCTGCACTTGCTTTCATCTTTGTCCTACAGTAAAGTAGATCAATCTCAATGCCAGTCCTATTGTTTTTCTCACTTATCTCCTGGCTGACTGAAGTTCATCTAGTATTTTCTACAAGAAAGGCTCATCAGACGTTCCAAATGTTTATTTCTTGCCTTTGCACTCAGAGACATTTTGAGTGTGTTAGTCTTTGCTTACAATTTCTCTCGAGGATGTATAAGCATTGCTCCACTATTTTCTGGTATGGAAATTTGCTCTTGGGAAATCTGAGATCAGCCTTATTTTTCTCCTTTGAAAGTGACTTAGTTATTTTGCATAGCTCCCCAAAGAATTCTTTGTCTTTGAAGTTCAGTAGCTTAGCTTTGCAGTATGTATCTGTGTTACTTTTCCTGGGACATTGTGTGTCCTTGCAATTTTGCAATCAAATTTGTATTTTTTTAAAAAAAATATCATGGTGAAATAGTCACAGTTTTCAAGTTGTCTAAAACAGAATTTTTCCCCTGGTAAATGTCCTTCAGATCCTGTTTGTTTTCTTTTTCTTCTCCTCACTTGTTTTTAATAAGATATTTGCAGATTTGGTGATCTCTTGGTGGCCTCATTTTTGACAGAGGTGAGTTTTTTCTGCATCAGATATTTACAATATTTCCAGGAGATTCCACATGGAGGTGGGGCCAGGCCTACATTTTAAGTTAGCAGAAGTTTTCTTTTGGTTCTGGATATTAAGAGGGTTTTAATGAATTTTTACAGCCTTTAGTTCTTACTGATGATGGGAAAAGGCAGCTACAGGGGTTTTCACTTAAGTCTCTGTTCTCCCCCCACCACACAAGGTAGACTGTTACCTGAAATTATGTCTTGTTGGTGTAATTCAGTTTTACCTTCTCCACTTTTTACCTCAAAACTCAGTCCAGGGAACCTGCCATTGTATACTATATCCCTTCAGTTAAAAAAAAAAAAAGTTAGATTTTTGCAACTCAGAGTGTGCACCTGTCCTTAGAAGGTGTGCTTTATGTACTTCCTGATCTATTTCTGATCATGTAGGCATTCTCTCTTTCACTCTTTCATATACTCCTCTTGGAATTTCAGCGTTCTCTGCAATCCTTCCTGTTTCCTCTAATTTTGTGAATAGAGGTTTCAGCAATCTCCTACTTTCTTTGAAGGAAGAGTTTGCATTTCTGCCTGTCATCCTACTGGTTGCTTTAGATTCCTTTCCAAGGAAAGGAAGAAATGGAAACTTTATGCCCCATCTTGAAACCAGAGGTCCTTAAATTAAATTCTTACCTGGCTGAAGTTTAGTCAGTTGTAGCTTCCAGCCATAATAACTTTCTGGAGACATTCTGGACGTACAAAGAAACAGGAGTGTGCAAGGAAAATGTGGCCAGTGAGAAATTTCCAGTGATGGATATTTCTCTTACTGCATGTGTCCTTCTGAATATCTATACGGTGGCTCTTCCCTGATCTTTGCCCTTTTCTGATGAGATAAATGGTCCTAGTTCATAACATACATAGATGAAGGATGGTTTTTTAAGGTCCCCCATTACCTGTGTGATATGTGGTATCTCAGCCTTTGTTGTCTCTTCGGTTCTCATTTCATTTGTGAGCCACCTGAAAATACCCTGCCGTCAGCAACGAATCTGCTGTACCTCATATCTTCTTCCAATAGTGTACTTAATGTTTCCTACCTCCTAGAAACATGTGAAAGGAAACCACACAAAGACACTTTATGACACTGGAGGCAAAGCCTTACAATCTGGTCTTTATGAAGGGATTTCTCCTCTTTGGAATCCTTCCTTGGCTGCTTTTTTAGGGCAACAGATTTCCCCTAAATCATCAAACTAAAAATTCCCTTACTCCTAGTATCTTGCATGAGAGAAAAAGAATTTTTCAAGGCATCATATGTCTGAAAACATCTTTATTCCTCCCTCATTTTAATTAAGAAATTGGTTGGGTATAAGCTTCTAGGTTGAATACAATTTTATCTCAGAATGTTGGAGGTGTTACTTCATTTGCTAGCTTCAAAGACTGTGGAGAAATCCAGTGTCTGATTCTTGAACTTGTGAACTTCCCCATCTCTGGGAAATTTTAGGATATTTTCTTTATTACTACTATTTGGAAATGTCATCATAATGTCTTACTGTGGTTCCTTTTATTGTTAATGTGCCACACTTCTGTTGGTTCTCTTAAATCAACAAATCTGTGGTTTTCAGCTTTGGAAAATTATTCCTTTCCATAATTTTCTTTTTCTGGGAATTTTACTGTTCAAATGTTGAATCTTAGATATAAAAAATTATTTTACTATGGTCAGGACACAACATGAGAGCTACCCTCTTAACAAATTTTTAAGGATACAAGTCATTGTTGTTGACTATAGGTACAGTGCTGTAGAGCAATCTCTTGCTTAACTGAAACTTTCTGCCCATTGATGAGTAACTCCCCATCTCCCCCTCCTCTTAGCCCCTGGCAACCACAATTCTCCTCTTTGATTTTGTGAATTTGCTTATTTCAGATACCTCAAATGAGTAGAACTGATCTCAGAGACTCAACAGTGAGCACTGGCGTGAAGCAAGATCTTAATTCCCTGTTTAGAAGTGAACCTGGGGAGCCTGGATGAAAACCTGAAAGCCTAGCCATCAGGCCAGCAAGAGCTAGAGGCTAGAAGCTATTTTTCCCTGGATCTTTGCCCCTAGTGAAAAATGCATTTCTTATGGAGGCAAAATGGAGAAGGAAATGGTAACCTACTCCAGTATTCTTGCCTAGAGAATCCTGTGGGTGGAGGAGCCTGGTGGGCTGCTGTCCATAGCGTCACACAGAGCTGGATACGACCGAAGCGACTTAGCATGCATACATGCATTGGAGAAGGAAATGGCAACCCACTCCAGTGTTCTTGCCTGGAGAATCCCAGGGACAGCGGAGCCTGGTGGGCTGCCGTCTATGGGGTCGCACAGAGTTGGACACAACTGAAGCGACTTAGAAGCAGCAGCAGCAGCATGGAGGGAAAAACTATGAAAGCAGGTACCAAGTTTATTATTAGAGACACAGCACAACAATAAGTGGGAGAACACACAGGAAACAGGTAAGATTGAAACAAGACAGAGATGCACACCTGGAGAGAAAGGGTGTGGCCTCCCCCTAGATGAGGAGGAGCATGGAAAAGAGGCAGTTAAATCACTTACATAGGGCAGTTCTTCCAGGTCTTTGTTCACCTTTGGCCAGTTATCTAGTTTCTTTCTCCACACCTGATCTGCCCTAGGACCTCCCTCCCACCACACGTATGCACAGCTTTTGTCCAGGATAGATCCTAGCCCAGAGGCCTATGGGATGACATATTAGCATCACATATTATGGGGTGGTGCCTCCTGCTTTTGACTCTGAAGGAGGCTTTCTGAGCATGTGAAATGTCTCTCTTATTCCAAGGATGGGAAATACATGACCTCCTGATCCATTACTAAAACAAGGTTTAGCCCCTCTCTGTTCTTTGCCATGATTGCTATCTTAAGGTGTCCATAGGAGACAAAGCCTGGCTATTTACCTTATTTTAGTCATTACTTCCATTTCAGAGAGCAAACAGGAGGCTGGCTGTAAATATATAATCTGGAGCTCACCTATCCCCTGTTTCATGAAATGTAAACAGGAGGCTAGTTCTAAGTGTCTGACCCGAGGCCCATCTTTTTCTTGCTCCAATGTAAACAGGTGGCCAGTTGCAAATGTCTAGCCTGGGGCCCATCTATCTCCTGCTTCAGAATCATTTCTATGACTGGCTTATTTCCATGACTGGCTTATTTCCATGACTGGCTTATTTACATTAGCATACTGTTCTCAATGTCTCTCTGTCTGACCATAAAAAAGGCTGAGCACCGAAGAATTGATGCTTTTGAATTGTGGTGCGGGAGAAAACTCTTGAGAGTCCCTTGGACTTCAAGGAGATCAAACCAGTCAATTCTAAAGGAAATCAATGCTGAATATTCATTGGAAGGACTGATGCTGAAGTTGCAGCTCTAATACTTTGGCCACCTGATGCAAAGAGCTGACTCACTGGAAAAGACTCTGATGCTGGGAAAGATTGAGGGCAGGAGGAAAAGGGGATGATAGAGGATGAGATGTTTGGATGGCATCATTGACTTAACGGACATGAGTCTGAGCAAACTCTGGGAGATAGTGAAGGACAGGGAAGCGTGGAGTGCTGTAGTCCATGGGGTCGCAAAGAGTTGGACACGACTGAGCGACTGAACAACAATTCTTGCTTGGGCCCCAGTCCTGCCTTTCATAGCTCTGTCTGTGAAAGCCCACAGGTAAATACCTCTCTCCTGACACCAAATGTCTCTTGATTTCTTTCTTTTCCACTGTTATATTCTAGCTGCAGCCCACTGTAAGACTGAGCCCTTCCAAAGTCTCAGGGCTGACTGCCCAACCCTTCAATTCCCCTGGCCAAAGGCAATTCCCCTTGTTCTTCTAGATTTGCTATTTCATATTTCTTCCTAGGAACTCTGTGGTTTCCTCTTTTACACTCTTGCCTTCAACCCTCTTCAACTCTTTCTGTTACTCCCTTCATCTTTTCTCCCTTCTTTCTTTTTTTCCCTCTTGACTACTGACCTTAGGAGGTCAGTACTTACTCTAACACTACTTCCTTTAAACCTTTCTTTCTGGACTTTCCTGGTTCTTTCTCTTTTTATCCCCTCTTTCAGTCTCTTTCTTTCTTCTATAACTTCAAACTTCTCTTTGCTACTTTATTTCTTAGTCTCTATTTCTTTCTGCCTGTCTCTGTGTGTTTCTTTCTTGCTCATTCTTAACCTCTTTCCTTTTCCTTTTGCTGGAAAAAACCTTAATGTGAAACATAAACATATGTAAAAGAAAGGCACAAACCATTAACCATTTGTGGTTAAAGGGGCATAAACCATTAAAGTTTGGCAAGTAATTATAAATTGGGCACCTATGTAACTTTTGCAAAGGTGGCAAATAGATTAATGCTAGGATTCATAGCCTTTAGTATGTACCATCCTGACCACAAATACTTCAATCCTCACAAGCCTCAGTTTTGTATATCAGTTTCTTGCTTTTCTTTATGGTGTGATCACTTCTGTGTGTCTCCTAAACAGTATAGTTTAGTTTCGCCTATTTTTGAATGTTATCCCTATGGAATCATACCATATATATATTCTTTCATGTCTTTCTTCTTTCACATTATGTTTGTAAGATTTATCAGTATTGCTGCTTGTAGCTATAATTCATTCATTTTCATTGATTCTCATTATTCATTGGATGGACATGCTGAGATTTATTCCACTGCTGCTGCTGCTGCTAAGTCGTTTCAGTCGTGTTCGACTCTGTGTGACCCCATAGACAGCAGCCCACCAGGCTCCCCCATCCCTGGGATTCTCCAGGCAAGAACACTGGAGTGGGTTGCCATTTCCTTCTCCAATGCATGAAAGTGAAAAGTGAAAGTGCAGTCGCTCAGTCGTGTCCAACCCCTAGCGACCCCATGGACTGCAGCCCACCAGGCTCCTCCGTCCATGGGATTTTCCAGGCAACAGTACCGGAGTGGGGTGCCATTGTCTTCTCCGTTTATTCAACTATCTGACATCAAATTGTAGTTTTCAGACGACTTGGTTGCCTTTAAAAATAAGGGCTGGATTTGCTGCCCCCTTGTGTCTTTCAACAGCTATAACAACATCATTATTTAGATTCTTACTCTTGGGCAAAGAGCGCCCCCAAATCAGAGCTTCACCAGGCCAGTTTGCTCGAATTACACCTGGGGGCTGAGAAGGCCACACCTTTCAGCTGCAAAGAGCTCTATGAGGGAGAGGCCTTTATTACCAGCACAAAGCTCAGTGCTAACTCTATTGAGGTTTGAGTTACCAGGTCTGAAAAGAATTTAGCATCAACAGATCTGCCAAATACAGTGGGGAGGTGCCCAGGTGCCTAAAAGAATGTTTTTCAAAAAGATATCTTTTACAATGTTATTAACTCAGATATCAAGTCTTACTCTGAAAGCAGACTGGGGAAATTCACTTCAACAGGCATTTTATTCTTTTATTCACCTGATGTTTATTGAGTACCAAACATTGTTCTAGGCATTAGAATACAAAACTAAACAAATACAGTAAACAAATAGGCACATAACTTTGTAAGTTATTTTTTATCACAAGTTAGTGATAAGTATTAAAAAGAAAGCAAATTAATGGCAAAGAGATAGAGGATAACCAGGTGGTTCTTGGAATGCCATTCAGAGAAAGTGACATGCAGAAAGGTGAATGATGTAACAGAGCAAGCCACGTGAGGATCCAGGGGAAGAGCATAGGTAAAGAGAACTGCAAAGGCAAAAGCACTGAGGAGGGAAAGAACTAATTATGCTTGCAGAATAGTGAGAAGGTTAGTTTGATGAAAGCAGAGGAGGGATTAGCAGGAGACGAGGTGGAGAGATAGGCAGAACATTGCAGGTATGGTAACAAAATTGGATTTTACTCCGAGAGTTGAAGTGGGGAGTGATGTGGTTTAATTTATGTTTTGAAATTACCTCTCTGGCTCCTGGGTAGAAAATTGATTTAAAGGGTACAAAAGTATAAACAGAGTGGTAAAAGAGAAAACTATTGCAAAAAATCCTAGCCAGAAATGAGATAGCTTTTGGACTAGGTGAAATGGTGGAGGTTGTGAGAAGTGGTCATATGAAGGGTGTATCTTGAAGATTGAGCCCACATGACATGCTGATGAGCTGGTTGTGGCGAATGAGGAAAACAGGAGTTCAGGATGATTTCTGGTTTGGGCTTAGCAGGTGGTAGAGGGGTGGAGATTGGAGTGGTTAGGGGAAGAGATGCATCTCAAGTTCTAGTGGGAGCGCATTAACTTTGAGATACTTATTGTGTTGTAGCCATCTGTTCCGGGAAACAAACTCACTCAAAAGGACAATGCAGATAGTGGAGTGCAGTTTATTACACTGGTGGGCCCAAGGCAGAGTCTCCTCTTAGCCAAGGACCCCGAACAGTTTTTGTGAAAACCTTATATAACCTAAGTGTATAAGGTTCCCTGAAACTAGTCTGAACAAAGGAAAAAGAAAGATACAATCAAAGTTAACCCGTGATCATATGCCTTAAGCCTAGGTAGTTAACAGTGGACAATTATCAATAGGCCTGTGGTCATAACCCAATGAGCATAATAGAATGTATGATTCTATTTGGTTACACAGATAATTAGGGTATTCTTTTAGGCAAGGGAGAGCCCTGGGGCTCTTCCTTCCGGGGGCCTGTTTTCCAGTTGGTATACCATTTCCATAGATACTGGGCATATAGCTCAAAGTCCACAGTCTGGCCCAAGATCGAGTCCCGCTTTCAAGATGGAGCCTGTTCTGTCTGTTTCCTCCTTCAGTTACACATCCAAGGGGGCATGTCCAGTAGATGAGTGGCACGTAAGTCTTGGATAGAGACTAGGACTAGAGGTATACACGTGGGAACCACCGTGGAACTGAATGAGATCACTAAGGAGTGAGAGTAGGAGAGAACATGGCTGAGGACTAAACTCTGGGATGCTCAACGTTTAGACAGCCGGAAGAAGGTGGGGCCAGCAAAGGAATCTAAGCAGGAATGGGCAGGGAGGAGGAAGGAGAAGCAGGAGAGTTTAGTATCCCAGAAGCCAATTTCTTAAAGTGGTTTAAAAAAGGAAAGTATAAACTGCTCTCCCCTTCAAAATGCTATTGAAAGGTCAAGTAAAATGAGAATTGAGAATTGACAACTGATTTTCTGGGAGGAAGTCACTGGTGACTCTTACAAGGAACGACGTTAGTAGGGCTGATGGGCTGGAAGCTTGATTGGAAAGAATTGAGTTACAACTAGAAAGGAGAGATGAGACATTGTGTGAAGACATTCAAGAAGTTTTTAAGAAATGCAATTCATGCTCATAAGAAGTTGAGTTTATAAAGATTAATGAATATTTCAGAGGGCTTCTGTATCATGTGAATTTATATCTGTTACACTATAGGCAGGCAAAGAAAAAAAAAGTAAAAAAAAAAAAATGCCTTCATGGTTTGCTGACAGGAAAACAATGGAAACATTTTAAAGAAATCCCTTTCGCATTTAAGTGGCGTAAAAGTGAAGTAGAAACACAAAGTCACCCTAGATTAGGCATTAGCAGAAGACAGTGCACCAACTAGATACGTGACATCATCATGGTGATGGTGTGGATCAGGAGGGCATACCAATCAGTGGCTGAGATTTTGTACATGATCTCCTTTAAAACACAAATTTAATAACCTTATATATTTGTTTCCTGTTATTTTTTCATTCTTAATTTCTCTTTAACCATCTATTTCTAACCTATTTAATGTAACTTTTTTACTATTTAACTATCGAATTCTTTATTTTTAAAAGCTGCTCTAACTTTTTTTTTTATTTTAAATCAGGGAAGTGATAATTTTTTAGTTGACCCATGTAGTTACTGATGTGTTTGTAATTCTGGAACATAAGGTGAGAGGAAGGCATAACAACCCCCCCTGCTGGCAGCACCACTAAACTACAAACCTCAGTCCTAGGAGTAAATAGCCTGGAGAATTCTGGTCTTGCAGCCAGAGCATACAAAGGCCCATCCCTAGTCTTGGGGTTGACTATGGAGCAAAGGTTGGAGACAAAAGGGAAAGACTTGACTGTGGCCCAGCCAGCTGTGAAGACTGTTGTATGTATTGTATAAGAATCTGCCTGCAATGCAGGAGACACAGGTTCAATTCCTGGATCAGGAAGATCACCTGGAGAAGGAAATGACTATCCACTCCAGTATGCTTGCCTGGAGAATTCCATGGACAGAGAAGCCTGACGGGACTGTAGTCCATGGGGTCACAAAGAGTCAGACATGACTGAGCCACTATTTTTAAATATATTGTATATATATATTAGCATCCCTCCATTCCCTTTTTGACTGCAGTCATGCTGTTCTAGCTGGGTTGACATCTCTTATCTTTCATAGCTCCAGTGTGGGCCATGATTGGGCCAGACCAGTGATGCAATTTCAGCCCCTCTGCACAGTGATTGGACCAATAAGTGATTGCCTTAGCTGGTCCAATCAAAGGTGAGAGGCAGGATACCATTCTTTCAAGATTAGGGGAAATAAGCTCTTCTTCTTCCACTGGATGTGAAAAGAGAAAACATATATTGTCTGGCTCATGTTGACAGCCATCTTGCAGCTACCAGGGAAGCCAGACTTAGTTTAAGTTCCTGTCTCAAAAAGTTAGAACAGAAAGATGAAAGGGGGAAACAGAATAAAATGGATTTCAGTGATTCTGTTGAGCCACTTGATAAGGCGTCTTGAAACTCAACCTATCCCTGATTGAGGGTATCTAAAAGGTTGACTTTTAAGCAGATGCCTTTAATTGTTTATACTATTTGATTTAGAATTTCTTTTACTTGAAGTAATATAGAAGCCTCTGTAAATCTACTGCCCCAAATTGGCCTCCAAAAGGGCAAAAGATTGATTCTAGAAGCAGAGGCAGGACTGGATGTCCAGTTGGTGAGTGAAGGGGCCCAGCTACAGGATAGATTGCAAGTTGCTGAGCAAGACATTAAAGGGCAGAGGGGCCATGTCTGGAAACCATGAAAGAGGGAGTCCCCAGTGTTTGGATGGGGCAGGAAGGAGTTCTCAGAAAGCCTGACTGGCACCAGAAAAGACCTGGCTGTAGTCTTTGGAAAGCAGACAGGACAAATGGAGGTTGTCCAGGCTTCCCTCTCTATCCTCCAGAGCCCCCAGCCCACTATAGAGACTAGGAAAACTCTGAGTCAATTTTGTGGGGGCAGATATATCAAAGCTCCAACCCATCAGCTCCATCTTGTCCATCCTAGCAGAATACCAATGAAAGGTGAACTCAAGAATTGATATGCAGAAAAAGGTGGACAAGGGAGGTGACATCATTGGGTCGCCTTAGGGAGTGGGAGTAACCTTGTGTTACTCTTTTCTTCAACCCTTGTTGCTACCCCCTCAGGAAACATCCTTGATTCTGACTCACGGGGAATGCTGCCAAGGCTTTTTCATAATGTGGGACTCGGCAAAATAGTGGATGCCCTTCAACTCTCTCTCCAGTCTCCTCTTCTACCTTGTACAGTATTTCTCATCCTGTCCTCATTCTGCTTCAAGCCCTCTCCTTCCAGAATCGCTTTGATTTTGTGCAAAGAGTGATGTTCTCAAGGTCAGGTGATCTAGGGTCTGAATCCTAGTTCTGCCCGGTAGTAGGTCTGTGACCTTGGTTAGTCACTTGCCCTCTGAGGATGCCAACATCCTCATCGAAGGAAAAGCTGGGCTGAAAGAAGAGCACAATCAAATGCATGTTGTGGGTTTGTATATTCCGGAAGTGAAGAGTTTGGATCTGACTGACCTGCCCAGCTTTCCCTGGAAATATTATCAATCATCCTGAAGTAAATACATCTTTGCTTCCAAATTACTGTTGTATTTCTGAGTGACGCGAATGTTTTCTCTGTGCATAGTCTTTGTATGCACAGCGTGCTTCTCCAGATTAGTGTTCATCATGACCTTTTATCATACTTCTGTTTCAGCCATCCTGAAATATAATTGTTTCTTCCCGCTGTCACTCAGCAACCTTCATAACTGTTATACATACCACACAGTCTCTAATTTAGATCAAACTATTTCAAATACAGCATCCAAGTTTGGTGAAAATTTGTCCACTTAGATTTGAATTTTGTAGTATCTCTTAAGAGACAGAACCTTAATTGCAATTTTAAAGATAGAAAATATGGCTGGACATGTTATTCCAGGTAAAAGAGCATGTTCAGAGTATTTCAAACAGGGCTCAGTTTGGAAACCATTGAAAAATGAATAGCTTGGAGCATGTGAGCCTTGAGGAGGCTTCTTAATAACCCAGTTCTCATTTTTTCATTCCAAGAGTGTTACTGATACAAACGGCTAACTCCCACCTTCACAGAGACTTCCCAAAGGGGAAGAGCAGAGAGCCATCCTCAGTCCAGAACGTTTTAGAGAAAACAGTGTGTGAGTGTGTGATAATGTCTACTCTGCTTCCTTGACCTGAGCTCTCGGCATTTCTGAGGGTCACCATCTCACAGTACTAACAGACCTCAGTGGTGAAGTGCAGTGCAGCCAGGGAGGTCAGTCACAGCCCCAGGGAAGCTTTCCTGGGTTTGTTTTGAACATGTTGTTGAGGACGGTGCTCTTCACGCACCTCTCAGTGGCTCCTTAATGAAGACCCATAGGAGAGGATTTGCTTAGGACTCAGCGGCGGGGAGGGTGCTCTGCCTAACACCTCGTTTGTTTCTGCTATGTAGACATGGAGAATCATCTTACTCTGTTGACTTTTTCACATTGTTGGCTACAAACATTGAGCCAGGTTTATATGGAGTGTGTAGGAGTACATGAAATTCATTTGTGCACCAACTCCAGTCCTGGATCCATCTTTTAGTTTGCTCTCTTTTACCCTCTCTTTTGTATTTACTGATTTTAAAAATGTTTCAGTATGAAATTTCCAAATGTACTCAAGAGTAGAGAGAACAGTATAATAAGCTTCCACATATCTATCCCCCAGACTAAAGTTATCAACAGCAACAATATCCACCCCCAGACTAAAGTTATCAAGATTTTGCCACGTTTGCATTATTGGTTCCTTTTTCTTTTGGTTCATGCTTGGAGAATTTTGAAGCAAGTACCAAGGACCTTGTCATTTTGAGCTTAAGTACTTCAGTATGTATCTCTAAAAATTTTGGACAGGTTCTTAAAAATCCACAATGACATATGAAGTGAAGTAAAAGTTGTTCAGTCATGTCTGACTCTTTGTGACCCCATGGACTATACAGTCTATGGAATTCTCCCAGGCCAGAATACTGTAGTGGGTAGCTTTTCCCTTCTTCAGGGGATCTTCCCAACCCCGAGATTGAACTTAGGTCTCCCACATTGCAGGTGGATTCTTTACCAGCTGAGATGCTAGGGAAGCCCACAATGACATATGACACCCAACAAAATTAAGAATTTCTGATTAGACTAGAGGCCTGATTAGATTCAGATTTAGTTTTCTGACATGAATATTTCAGGATTAGTATTATACAATTCCTCCAGTGTTATATCAAGAGGCACATAACACCTGGTTGTATTTCTTTTCATGATTGATTCACCCTTTCCTATTTGTTTCCCTGAGAGGAAAGAACTTTAGTTGGTTATTTGTTTATTATTCCATTTATTTTTATTGTATACAAATATTTATCTCTCATCTTTAGATCAAAGCTGTGCATGCTCATTTGCTTAGTCGTGTCCAACTCTGCAACCCCATGGATAGGCTCCTCTGTCCATGGAATTTTCCAGGTAAGAATACTGGAGCAAGTTGCCATTTCCTACTCCAGGGGATCTTCCTAACCCAGGGATTGAACCTGGTGTCTTGCATTTCCTGCATTAGCAAGTGGATTCTTTACCACTGCACCACCAGATCAAAGGTAGCGATATCTATATATAGTTCTGCCCCTTGATTTTTTCTTTTCTTCTCTTTTTAAGTCAAGAGTATATCCTGGAGACTATAATAGTCTATAGAGACAATCCTTATTCTTTTGTTCAACTCCACAGTTCTCCATTCGGTGGGTGTTCCATATTTATTCATCTAGCACCCTACTGGTAAGCATTTAGGTTGTTTTCAATCTTTAGATACTAAAAATAACATTGCAATGAATAACTTTTGGTGTATATAATTTTCTATTTTTGCCAGTGTATTATAGGCCAATATTTCTAAACTTGGGATGGCTGAGTTGAAGGGAAATTATTCTGTCATATATTTTTGGGTATTTTAAGATATAGAAAATATTGTCATATTTTGTGCCTTTTTGAATGCTATTTTAAACTTTTTTCCAAGAAACTTGGGGCATGAATTAATTTTTATTTTTATTATTATAATAATACTTTTTGATGCAACAAATAAATTTATGATTGCATGTATATCTATTATCTATAATCATAATTTTCTGTTGTGAAGATTAATATTAACCAGGGATATCCATATACTTCCCTTTTTCCCCAGTCCACCAAAACCAACACCATCATTGCCAGATCAACCTTTTCTATTTCTAAAGGCTTTTCCCATCCTTTGTACTCTAAACTTGTCATTGCCAGTCTAGTTTCCAGATCTCATGACAGAGAGAAATGACCTCGAGAGAAAAGTAGAGGACTGGGAGATGAGAAAACTGAGGTTACAGAGGCTGGAGATGGGCAATGTAGTGGAAAGGTGGGGGCAGTAAATGAGAGGTGCTGGGGACACAGGAGATAAAGAAGGGGAGGGGAATATGTGAAATGTTGCTAAGTTGGTGTATTTGATCACTTTGTCTCATTTTGGAAAAGCAAGTAAATAAAAGTCTTCTGTAATTACTTATTTGGCTTTCATAATATGCATCTTGAACACAATACCATGTAGAGATGAAACTTTATGGACTATGACATTGTCTTCATCATATAAACACCTAATGTGTCTGCAGATAATACCAGGTTGAGATTTAAGTTGGCTGTCAGCATGCAATCAGTTATGTGAAATAATATATATGTACCAACTATGTGCTAACTGAAACCCATCCACATACTTGGGTGCACCACATGCAATGTAGCTATGTCTCTTTCTAGTCATGAGCAGACCTAGAAAGCAAGGCTGGGTCCTACCAGATACCACGTGTCCACTTACATTCTAGTGCTTGAATCCAGGTCTTCTGGAATGAAACTATGTGAATCCCTGGCAAAGTTTCTAAAAAGAAGAAAAAAATGTATCAGTAGGAAATAAAGCCTGACTCTAAGCACAGCCAACATATTAACTAAACAGGATGGGCCAAGTTGTCAAGACGTTGGCAAGTGTGGCTGTCACATAAAAAACTCCTGCAGTCAGGTTTTCCATGATCAGTGCCCGAGGAGCTGCCACATCTGTCCTGCACAGGATTCTTTCATGGGAAAGGAGCCTTCTGGGCCTGTCCCTGGTGACCTTGAGGGCTGATTGGAACCCATTCCCCAAGGGTAGCATTCTTATAATCCTCTACTTAGCTGATCTCCATCTGTGGAAGACCTGGGGCCTGAATTCTTTTTCCAGAGAGTTTAGCTTTTATTTTTTAATTTTATTTATTTTTTTCATTTAGTTTTATTAGTTGGAGGCTAATTACTTTACAATATTGTAAAGGTTTGTAGTGGTTTTTGTCATACATTGACATGAATCAGCCATGGATTTACATGTATTCCCCATCCCGATCCCCCCTCCCACCTCCCTCTCCACCTGATCCCTCTGGGTCTTCCCAGTGCACCAGGCCTGAGCACTTGTCTCATGCATCCAGCCTGGGCTGGTGATCTGTTTCACCCTAGATAATATACATGTTTCGATGCTGTTCTCTCAAAACATCCCACCCTCGCCTTCTCCCACAGAGTCCAAAATTCTGTTCTGTACATCTGTTTTGCATATAGGGTTATCGTTACCATCTTTCTAAATTCCATATATATGCGTTAGTATACTGTATTGGTCTTTATCTTTCTGGCTTACTTCACTCTGTATAATGGGCTCCAGTTTTTTAAACTTCTATTTGCAGCAGCCTGGGAAAGTCACAGACCTGTGACTGCTTTAGCCTCTTTCCTTGTCCCAGGCTCCATCTGGGAACCTAGGGTTGATTCTGCTTTCCTTCTGCTCAGAGTTTATCTCTGGATTACTGTACTGATACACATTGGTAAATTGCCAATGAGGCGACTCTCTCTTTTTCTGCCTACCACTAGTTTAAGCTCGATGTTTTAAAGGTAAATGCAAACTTTCCATATACTTAACTAATTTATGCTCACGAACATTCTGTGAGGTTATTATCCTGGCCACTACCATGACCCCCCAAATCAGCCAAATGAGGCTACAAATTTAGAGGATATAAATTCTTTCAAAATTACACTCATAGTAAGTGGCAGAGCTGTGGGTTTCAGTCCTGTTTGTTTGACTACAAAGTGCATGCTCGAAACCACCATGCTTCCTGCCAACTCCTCCCAGGGGTAGACTATGACCTTGGACTTCAAATGGCCACTCTGTTGTTTTTCTTCATGTCAGCCCACCCTTTGTGCTGCTATCCAGCTGTCCCTTTTTGAACATGGCTGTCTAAGATAGCACAAGTCTAACCATCCTTAATATGCCATCCCCCTACTTGCCACCAAAATGTGCAAAAATACACGAAGGACACAATTGCAAAAGCACTGAAAATTAAGGATGGTACTGGACTATTTGCTAGTGTCTGAGAAATTTTCCCACTAAGTGAGATGTGGAGGGGCTTACAATGACAAACTTTCCCTTTGACCTGTGACACAGAACAGCAGGACTAGCCATGACGATGCTACAAAACAGATCTGACACTCCCTTCCCCGGGGTCCTGTCTCCAGGCCATAGCAACCTTTCATCTCTAAGTTATCACATCTACTGGACAGCAGTTCCCTGAATGGAGGGAGAATGGAGGAAGTGTCTGTGTTAGTTTCTTCCTGGCACAAAATCTAGAGCCTTGGGGCATGCCTTCAGGGGCTTTGTTTCCTGAGACAGCATTGCCCTGCCTCACCCTCCCTTTCTTGTGCCAAGAGAAGTAATAGAGGGGCATAGGGTCGCTTGGGAAGGAGGCCAAGAGATCTCGCTGGGGTGGCGGGAGGGTGATTTAACAGCTTTTGTTGAGGGAGGCACTCAGGAGAGGCAGTAAGTGTTAGGTTTATATGATGCTTTGAAGAAAGGAAAAGAAAAAGATTTTAGAGGAATATGCTATGGTAAACAAGAGAGGCATACGTGAAAAGAACATTTAGGACATGTTGCTTTGTGTTACACAATATAATTCACTACCTGGCAACTCTCTGAGTAATGTCAATAAAAATATAAACTATTTTTCATTGCCTTTTTTGGACTGTGCTTCTTTTGCTTGTAGCACTGTGTAATGAATGATGTGTGGTGGTCCAAAGTTACCTTCCCTTCATAGTCAGACAAATGGACAGTGTAAGAATCAAAAGATTCCTTCTTAGTCAGAATGGGTCACTCCTGATGCCTAATTTTCTACAGGACAATCACCTCCCTCCTGGTTGTGACCTGAATAAGGGGAACTCAGGGCAGGCAGGTGGTAAAGAGGGTATCCATACCAACAATTTTCTGGAAAACACTGAACCTTCATGGATCTTCTTTCAGATTTGAGCAAAGAGAAAAACAAGCCTCAAATAAAGCCAAATAAAAATAAGAACACAATCCAAGTGGAATCTATAAAACAATTAAGCCACAAAAAAGCATAGTAATGCTCTACAGTTGCAAAGTAAATACAAATTTAAAAGAAATTACTATAGGAGACAAAAGCTTGCTTTAGAGTAATCTGCTTTCCCTTATTTCCTCTCCAACTTCTGTTTCTCTCTTCCTGTGACTCACTTGTTTCTCCTAATCTTTCACTGTTCCATATTCTTTTTCTTCTCTTCCTCTGTGTCCACATGATCTCTCTTTCTTCCTCCCTCTCTAATTTTCCCTGTTTTCCCATTATCCTTTTAAGTTTCCATAGTCCTTGCTAAGGATGACAAGGCAGACATCTTTAAATATTCCCTCCATTCTCTATCCGGTGTCATAGGGGGCATGTGGGATCTGAAGTCCCAGGTCATCTCAGCCCCTGAGACACCTGGGGTTGGGGGGGAATCTCTCTTCCTGTGGTTGCCTCCTTTTCAGTTTAAGTTCATGTCTTACATCAGATTCCCTTGGCTCTATGTTCACTTGTTGAGGCTTGTTAGGGGAGGCAAGTTCACCAGGTGTGTGTGGCGGTAGTGATGCCCTATGTGGAGTCCAAGGGTGCCTTGGACTGAGTTTCCTGGAAACAAGCTCAGAGATGGAGAGTTGCATGCAGAGTTTATTGGGAAGTGCTCTCGGGAGTTATACCTGTAGGGAGGTGAGGAAGACAGGATTGGATAGATAAGAAAGGAACGTGCAATATGGTTGAAACTGAGCAATAGTCTATCCTATGTGGGGCTCTGGCAGTAAGATAGTCCTTTAGAGTTGTCTCGAATCAGGCTGGGGGTGGGGCAGGACTTTGGATCCTCGAATCAGCCAGTCATTGCCCTTTGGGAGCCTACTGTGAAGGGCAATTCCCAATAAGCCATCAGCAGCCCCAGTATTCCTAGGTGAGGGGTGCCTGGGGCATTGGCAGAGAGGAGGGCATCTGGGTGGAGAGCTGGAGTAATATCTTAGGGATGGGCATAATATATATTCACTCATCCAATACACTTCTGCAGCCACAGTGATGACTGAGATGTAGGGTAATCAGGCAGGGCTTTAGCCTTTCATTCAAGGTACAAAAAGATAATGACCAAACTAACAAAGATGCAAGAAAAAGCCTGCAAAAGGGACATATCATCTTTGGGGGATGATGTGAGAAGGGTCCCGGGGGAGGTAGCATTGAATTGGGCCTGAGAAAAAGGCCAGATTTTGATAGGTAGAGATGAGGGGTAGTTAGGAAGAATGTAGGCAGAGAGTTATCTGGAAGGACTTTAAGTCTTTGCAGGTCTTCAAGTCCCAGATTATTGTGAATAAAGAGGATCTAATTTCTCAAAGATAATGTCCTTTAAAGACACTTTGGGTAAAGCATAGAATGGATAGAATGGAATGGAAGAGAAGCCCAAGAGACCTTGCCCTGGAGGTGTTTTCATATATTAATACTTCAGATATGGCAGGAAGATGCAGATGTTTTCCAAAGGCTTCTAGCAGCTTTTATTTAATATAAGTTTATTCACAGAGCCATTTCTGAGGCTTGTGTCTTAAAGTGAGTGTTAGGAAAGTTCCAAGGGTCATAACTGCAGCTGCCTTTAAATATCTGAAGGGTGCCTTGAAGAGGAGGGAGTGGGTTTCATTTATTCAGTGTGAGTTCACAGGCAAACCTAAGATCACCGATGGATGAAACAGGAAAACAGATGGTTCACTGCATTGAAAGGAAGAGTTTAAAGGAAGACTGTTTTTTCAGAATTAGGTAGGTTTTGAAGTAGTGAGTTGACTATAGGAGGAGATATTCAAGAAGAAGTTAGAGATAATATGAGAGAGAAGATTCTTTCTTTGGAATTGGCAGTTGACCTAAATAAATCTTAAAGCCCATTCCAGCTCAGAGGGGCTTCCCAGGTGGCACAGTGGTAAAGAATCCACCTGCCAATGCAGGAGACATTAAGAGACATGGGTTCGATCCCTGGGTTGGGAAGATTCCCTGGAGAAGGAAATGGCAACCCACTCCAGTATTCTTGCCTGGGGAATCTCATGGGCAGAGGAGCCTGGTGGGCTGCAGTCTGTGGGGTTGCAAAGAGTCAGACACGACTGAGCAACTGAGCAGACACAGATTCCAGCTCAGAGATGATATAAGAATGACAAACATTTATTCAACATTTGCTATATACCAAATACTATTCCAAGCACTCTGAATGTATCACCTAATTTAATCCTCAAAAGTTCATAAAGTGGGCACTATTGTTCATTTTATAGATAGGAAATTGAAACTAGGGAGATCTAAACAAGTCATTTAGCCAATTGTCACACAACTAGGAAGAGGTAATGCCAAGATTCAAATGCAGAAGGCTGACTCTAGGATCTGTTTTTCATGTCTGAGCCTTTGGCATCATTGACCACCCCACATCAGTAGGAAAAGCCCAGAAATAACAGTGATAGACTCCGATGAGTTAGTAAATGTCCTCTCCACTCAGTGAGCTACTTAGCTCAGTCATCTATAAAGTGTCCACAAATAATGGTACCTAGGGAACATATCACTGCCACTTACCTGAGGCAGGAATAAGATAATCAAGCCCTTGACAGTCTCTAAGTGATGGATGTTATTCAGCAAGTGGAGAGTAAGTTTGCAGATGTGTTTCTTTGCTTCTCTTGCAAGGTTAGAAGAAGACCAAGAATATAAGACCCAGTTGTCCTATCTGAGTGGAGGTCCTTGAGGGCAGGAAGTGTAGCCATATTTCTTGAGGCCCAGCGTTATTTCTTGGGGCCTCGCCTCTTGTGAGTCAGCCTGGGTTCCCAGACAGGAGCACTGAACCTGGGTAGTTCTGGCAGACACAACCCTACCCTTAAAGGGCTTGTGAACTATTAGAATCTCTGTCGCAGTCATAAGTCACTCACACTCAAGATAACATAGCAAGTGTAATAGAGGCATCAGAAAAGAGTTTGCAGTGGCTTAGAAGACAGAGGGCGTATTCTCAAAGGGCACAGTGGGGAAACTTCCCAGCGCAAGCAGGACTTTAACTCATTCATTCAACTTTCTTTGATGCTATGCCTTACACATCAGTGAGTTAAGCTGGAGGAGGAACTTGTTCTCAGAGAGCTCAGCTTTTCTTGGAGAAGATGGATTATCCTGCCATCACCCAGCACAGTGGTTAAGA
Source organism: Dama dama (assembly GCF_033118175.1). Taxonomy (NCBI): domain Eukaryota; kingdom Metazoa; phylum Chordata; class Mammalia; order Artiodactyla; family Cervidae; genus Dama; species Dama dama. Next base: position 39,184,871 of record NC_083699.1, read on the forward strand.
GAGTGGGCGCTGCCATCAGATTTCAAATCCCTCCTTCACCACCTGCTGACAGTGACCCAGGGCAAAATGCTGAACCATTTCAAGGTTTCAGTCATCCATGAAAGGCAGAAAAGCAAGAGCTTACTTTATAGGGTTGATATGAGAGTAAAACATGAACCTTTAGCAGGGTGCCTGCTTGGCATATAGTAAGTGCTCCATAAATACTAGCAATCTTTATAAATGTGGCAGTATGGAATATGTGGGCTGCTACAGAGAACGTATGCACTCCCTCCCCTTCCATCATCTAGGGGAACAAGCATACCAGGCTGGGTAAACTGGTGCTCTATGAAAATGGCAACAAAGCATGTCAGGTAGAAGAACCAGAAAGAACAAAAGAGGAGGTGGATTCCAGGTCCTGTTCTGGAGAAAGAAGTACTGGCAAGGTGGGTTGAGAAGGGATGATGTGGTGGGAGCTGTGCTTCGTGAATTAGACTGAGAGCAGGTGATGGGAGAACGTGAGTCCCATGGCGACTTATTTCCATACTTGTACATTCATCCTTCTTTGCAGATTCTGCTGAGTTTACTTGGAAGAGAAAAGACCTGGAGGATATACTGATTCAGGTAAAGACATAACCTTGAATTATCTGGATGAGAGGTTAGTTATTTCATAACTTTGGCCATTTAAAAATCTGAGGAGTTTTCTAAATAATCACCAGTTCTTATTTATTCAGAAAATATTTCACGAAGAAAACTAAGGGCATAGCAATGTCTATTCATTGGGAAAATAGAAAGTAGCTCCTTATATGTTTCTGAGTATCTAACTGGTTTTTAAAAATTAATTAATTTTTTATTGAAGGATAATTGAATTACAGAATTTTGTTGTTTTTTTGTCAAACCGCAACATGAATCAGCCCTAGGTATACATATATCCCCTTCCTTTTGAACCTCCCACCCATCTCCCTCCCCATCCCACCCTCTAGGTTGATACAGAGCCCCTGTTTGAGTTTCCTGAGACATACTGCAAATTCCCATTGGCCATCTATTTTACATACAGTAATGTGTTTCCATCTTACTCTTTCCGTACATCTCACCCTCTCTTTCCCTCTCCCCATGTCCATAAGTCTATTCTCTATGTCTGTTTCTCCATTGCTGCCTTGTAAATAAATTCTTCAGTACCATTTTTCTAGATTCTGTATATATGCATTAGAATACAATATTTATCTTTCTCTTTCTGACTTACTTCACTCTGTGTAATAGGTTCTAGGTTCATCCACCTTATTAGAATGGACTCAGATGTGTTCCTTTTATGACTAAGCAATAATCCATTGTGTATATGTACCACAACTTCTTTATCCATTCACCTGTCAATGGACATCTAGGTTGCTTCCATGTTCTAGCTATTGTAAATAGTGCTGCAATGAATGATGGGACACATGTGTCTTTTTCAATTTTGGTTTCCTCAGGGTATATGCCTAGGAGTGGGATTGCTGGGTCATATGGTGGTTTTATTCCTAGATTTTTAAGGAATCTCCATATCATCTTCTATAGTGGCTGCATCAATTTACATTCCCACCAACAGTGCAAGAGTGTCCCCTTTTCTCCATACCCTCTCCAGCATTTATTATTTGTAGACTTTTTGATGATGGCCATTCTGACTGGTGTGAGGTGATATCTCATTATAGTTTTGATTTGCATTTCTCTAATAATGAGCAATGTTGAGCATCTTTCCATGTGTTTGTTAGCCATCTGTATGTCTTCTTTAGAGAAATGTTTGTTTAGGTCTTTTCCCCACTTTTTGATTGGGTTGTTGGTTTTTCAGGTATTGAGTTGTATGAGCTGCTTGAATATCTTGGAAATTAATCCTTTGTCAGTTGTTTCATTTGCTATTATTTTCTCCCATTCTGAAGGTTGTCTTTTCGCATTGCTTACAGTTTCCTTTGCTGGGCAAAAGCTTTTAAGTTTAATCGGGTACCACTTGTTTACTTTTGTTTTTATTTTTGTTACTCTATAAGGTGGGCCATAGAGGATCTTGCTTTGATTTAAGTAATCAAGTGTCTGCCTAAGTTTTCCTCTAAGAGTTTTATAGTTTCTGGTCTTATGTTTAGGTCTTTAATCCATATTGAGTTTATCTTTGTGTGTGGTGTTAGGAAGTGTTCTAATTTCATTCTTTCACATGTCACTGTCCAGTTTTCCCAGCACTATTTATTGAAGAGGCTATCTTTGCTCCATTGTATATTCTTGCCTCCTTTGTCAAAAATAAGATAGCCATAGGTGGATGGGTTTATTTCTGGGCTTTCTATCTTGTTCCATTGGTCTATGTTTCTGTTTTTGTGCCAGTACCATACTGTCTTGATGACTGTAGCTTTGTAGTATAATCTGAAGTCAGGAAGGTTCATTCCTCCAGCTCCATTCTTCTTTCTCAAGACTGCTTTGGCTATTCAGGGTCTTTTGTGTTTCCACATGAATTGTGAAATTTTTTGTTCTAGTTCTGAGGAAAATGCCATTGATAATTTAATAGGGATAGCATTGAATCTGTAGATTGCATTTGGTAGTATAGTCATTTTCACAATTTTGATTCTTCCTACCCAGGAACATGGAATATCTCTCCATCAGTTTATGTCATCTTTGATTTCTTTCATTAGTGTCTTATAATTTTCCGTGTACAGTTCCTTTGCCTCCTTAGGTAAGTTTATTCCTAGATATTTAATTCTTTTTGTTGCAATGGTGAATGGGATTGATTCCTTAATTTCTCTTTCTGATTTTTCATTGTTAGTATATAGAAATGCAAGTGATTTCTGTGTATTGATTTTGTATCCTGAAACTTTGCTAAATTCACTGATTAGCTCTAGTAGTTTTTTGATACTATCTTTAGGGTTTTCTATGTACAGTATCATTTGATCTGCAAACAGTGAGAGCTTTACTTCTTTTCTGATCTGGATTCATTTTATTTCTTTTTCTTCTCTGATTGCTATAGCTAGGACTCCCAGAACTATGTTGAATAATAGTGGTGAAAGTGGACACCCTTTGTATTGTTTCTGATCTTAGGGGGAATGCTTTCAATTTTTCACCATTGAGAATAATGTTTGCTGTAGGCTTATCGTATATGGCCTTTATTATGTTGAGGTAGGTTCCTTCTATGCCCATTTTTTGAAGAGTTTTAATCATAAAAACTGAATTTTGGGTGCTGAATTTTGTCAAAGGCTTTTTCTGCATCTATTGAGATTATTATATGGTTTTTATATTTCAATTTGTTAATATGGTGTATCACATTGATTTATTTGCATATATTGAAGAATCCTTGCATCCCTGGAATAAACCCAACTAGGGATCATGGTGTATGAGCTTTTTGATAAGTTGCTGAATTCTGTTTGCTAAAATTTTGCTGAGAATTTTTGCATCTATGTTCATCAGTGATATTGGCCTGTAGTTTCCTTTTTTGTGTTGTCTTTGTCTGGTTTTGGTATCAGGGTGATAGTGGCCTCACAGAATGAGTTTGGAAGTGTTCCTTCCTCTGTAATTTTTTGAAAGAGTTTTAGAAGGATAGGCAGTAGCTCTTCTCTAGATGTTTGATAGAATTCTCCTGAGAAGCTATCTGGTCCTGGGCTTTTGTTTTTTGGGAGATTTTTTATCACAGCTTCAATTTTAGTGCTTGTAATTGGGTGATTCATAATTTTTATTTCTTCCTGGCTCAGTCTTAGAAGATTGAACTTTTCTAAGAATCGGTCCATTTCTTTGCGTTATCCATTTTATTGCCATATAGTTGTTCATAACAGTCTCTTACAATCCTTTGTATTTCTGTATTGTCTGTTGCAGCCTCTCCTTTTTCATTTCTAATTTTGTTGATTTGATTCTTCTCTCTTTTTTTTCTTGATGAGTCTGGCTAAAGGTTTGTCAATTTTGTTTATCTTCTCAAAGAACCAGTGTTTAGTTTTATTAATCTTTACTATTGTTTCTTTTATTTCTTTTTCAGTTATTTCTTCTCTGATCTTTATGATTTCTTTACTTCTACTAATTTTTTTTTGGTGTTCTTTTTCCAGTTTTTTTAGGTTTCCTGTAACTTCAGGTTTATACAACCTAAAATTAGGTTGTCTATTCAATGTTTTTCTTGTTTCTTGAGGTAGGATTGCATTGCTATAAACTTCCCTTTTAGAACTGCTTTTGCTGCATCCCATAGGTTTTGAGATGTGTTTTTATTGTCATTTGTTTCTATAAATTTTTTGATTCCCTTTTTGATTTCTTCAGTAACCTGTTGTTTATTTTAAAATGTATTGTTTAATCTCCATGTGTTTGCATTTTTTTTTTTTTTTTACAGTTTTTTTCTTGTAATTGATTGTCTCATAGCATTGTGGTTGGGGAAGATGCTTGATATGATTTCAATTTTCTTAAATTTACTGAGGTTTGATTTGTGACCCAAGATGTGGTCTATCCTGGGGAATGTTCCATGTGCACTTGAGAAGAAGGTGTATTCTTCTGCATTTGGATGGAATGTCCTGAAGATATCGATGAGATCCATCTCATCTAATGTATCATTTAAGACTTGTGTTTCCTTATTAATTTTCTGTTTTAATTATCTGTCCATTGGGGTGAGTAGGGTGTTAAAGTCTCTTACTATTATTGTGCTACTGTCAATTTCTCCTTTTATGTCTGTTAGTGTTTGTCTCATGTACTGAGGTGCCCCTCTGTTGGGGGCATTGATATTTACAATTGCTACGCCTTCCTCTTGGATTGATGCCTTGATGATTATGTAGTGTCCTTCCTTATCTCCTGTAATCTTCTTTATTTTAAGATGTATTTTGTCTGACATGAGGATTGCTACTCCAGCTTTCTTTTGCTTCCCATTTGCATGGAATATATTTTTCCATCCTCTCAATTTCAGTCTATATGTGTCTTTAGGTCTGAAGTGTGTTTCTTGTAGACAGCATGTATATGGGTCTTGTTTTTGTATCCATTCAGCCAGCCTGTGCTTTTTGTTGGAGCATGTAACCCATTTACATTTAAAGTAATTATTGATATAAATGTTCCTATTGCCATTTTCTTAATTGTTTGGGGTTGATTTTGTAGGTATTTTTCTTCTCTTGTATTTCTTGATTACATACGTCTGTTTAACATTTGTTGTAAAGCTGGTTTGATGGTACTGAATTTTCTTAACTTTTGCTTGCCTGAAAAGCTTTTTATTTCTCCATCAATTTTGAATGAGATCCTTCCTGGGTACAGTAATCTTGGGTATAGACTTTTCCTTTTTAGTACTTTAAATATATCCTGCCATTCCCTTCTGGCCTGCAGAGTTTCTGCTGAAAGATCAGCTGTTAAGCATATGGGATTTCTTGTTGCTTTTCCCTTGCTGCTTTTAATACACTTTCTTTGTGTTTAGTCTTTGTTAGTTTGATTTGTATGTGTCTTGGCATATTTCTCCTTGGGTTTATCCTGTATGGGACTCTTTGCACCTCTTGGACCTGATTGACTGTTTCCTTTTCCATGCTGGGGAAATTTTCAACTATAATCTCTTCAAAATTTTTCGCATATCCTTTCTTTTTCTCTTCTTCTTCTGGGAGGCCTATAATTTGAATGGTGGTGTGTTTGATATTGTCCCAGCAGTCTCTGAGACTATCCTCAGTTCTTTTCTTTCTTTTTACTTTATTCTGGTCTTCAGTAGTTATTTCCACCATTTTATCTTCCAGCTCACTGATTCTTTCTTTTGCTTCAGATATTCTGCCATTGATTCCTTCTAGAGTATTTGTAATTTCAGTAATCAGGTTGTTTTTCTTTGTATGTTTATTCTTTAATTCTTCTAGGTCTTTGTTAACTGATTCTTGCACTTTTCTCCATTTTGTTTTCAAGGTTTTTGATCATCTTTACTGTCATTATTCTGAATTCTTTTTCAGGTAGCTTGCCTATTTTCTCCTCATTTATTTGGACTTCTGCATTTCTAATTTCTTCCTTAATTTGTATAGTATTTCTCTGCCTTTTCTTTCTTTATTTATTTATTTTTTTGTTGTTGTTGAACTTATTGTGTTTGAGGTCCCCTTTTCCTGGGCTTCAAGGTTGAATTATTTCTTTTACTAAGGTTGGTCCAGTGGCTTGTGTAAGCTTCGTATAGGGTGAGATTTGTGCTGAGTTTGTTTGTTTGTTTTTCCTCTGATGGGCAAAGGTGAGTGAGGTGGTAATCCTGTCTGCTGATGATTTGGTTTGTATTTTTGTTTTGCTTGTCATTTAGATGAGGTGTCCTGCACAGGGTGCTACTGGTGGTTGGGTGATGCCCTGTCTTGTATTCAAGTGGTTTCCTTTGTGTGAGTTCTCACTGTTTGATACTCCCTAGGGTTAGTTTTCTGGTAGTCTAGGGTCTTGGAGTCAGTGCTCCCACTCTAAAGGCTCAGGGCTTGATCTCTGAGATTCTACAAGTGGTTTGTTATGACATTAAGTGAGATTAAAACAAATACCCCAAAATGAACACCAGACAAATGACAGTTACAAAATCAGACAAATAATAATTAAAATAATGGAATATACACATATGCACCCATAAGCAAAATCAGAAGAGTCCAACAAAAATAAAGTACTATAGACTGACCAGGTGAATAAAGGAAATAAAAAATTATATTTACCAGTTAAGAACAAAACTGACTAAAGCACAAACTGGAAAACAAAAGTAAAGCAAGGTCCCAAGTGGGGAAAAAAGCAATGAAAACAAAATTCACAAAAATGCTGAGAGGAAAGGAAAGAAAGAAAAGAAAGAAAGACTAGCTATGTGAAGTTAAATAGAGGCAGATAAAGAAGATTTATATGCATTAAAGATTAAATGCAAGCAGAGAAGAACAGTAGGAAAGGCAAACAAAGGAACAAATGTAGAGAAAATATCATGGGTTTTAAAAAATTAAAAATTGAAACTTTAAAAAATTAAAAATTAAAAAGGACAAAAGAAAAAAAAGGAAGAGAGAAAAAAAAAAAAAGGAAAACTCCACAGAACTGCAAAAGCCCAATGTAGAGGCAGAGGTTTATAACAACAGTAAAAAGTGTGACTGAATATTCACATATACATATACATCCATAAGCAAAATCAAAACAGTCAAACAAAAATAAAGTACAATAGATTGACCTGGCAAACAAAGAAAACTAAAATTACATCTACCAGATAAAAACAAAAATAACTAAAGCAAAAAGGTCAGTTTTCATTCCAATCCCAAAGAAAGGCAATGCCAAAGAATGTTCAAACTACTGCACAATTGCACTCATCTCACACGCTAGTAAAGTAATGCTCAAAATTCTCCAAGCCAGGCTTCAACAGTACATGAACCATGAATTTCCAGATGTTCAAGCTAGATTTAGAAAAGGCAGAGGAACCAGGGATCAAATTGCCAACATCCATTGGGTTATCGAAAAAGCAAGAGAGTTCCAGTAAAACATCTACTTCTGCTTTATTGACTATGTCAAAGCCTTTGACTGTGTGGATCATGACAAACTGTACAAAATTCTTCAAGAGATGGGAATACCAGACTACCTGACCTGCCTCCTGAGAAATCTGTATGCAGGTCAAGAAGCAACAGTTAGAACTGGACATGGAACAATAGACTGGTTCCAAATAGGGAAAGGAGTATGTCAAGGCTGTATTTTGTCACCCTGCTTATTTAACTTCTGTGCAGAGTACATCATGAGAAGTGCTGGACTGGATGAAGCACAAGCTGGAATCAAGATTGCTGGGAGAAATATCAATAACCTCAGATATGTAGATGACACCACCCTTATGGCAGAAAGTGAAGAAGAACTACAGAGCCTCTTGATGAAAGTGAAAGAGGAGAGTGAAAAAGTTGGCTTAAAGTTCAACATTCAGAAAGCTAAGATCATGGCATCTGGTCCCATCACTTCATGACAAATAGATGGGGAAACAGTGGAAACAGTGACGGACTCTCTTTTGGGGGGCTCCAAAATCACTGCAGATGGTGACTGCAGCCATGAAATTAAAAGATGCTTGCTCCTTGGAAGAAAATTTATGACCAACCTAGACAGCTTATTAAAAAGCAGAGATATTACTTCTCCAACAAAGGTCCGTTTAATCAAAGGTATGGTTTTTCCACTAGTCATGTATGAATGTGAGAGCTGGACTATAAAGAAAGCTGACCACTGAAGAACTGATGGTTTTGAACTGTGGTGTTGGAGAAGACTCTTGAGAGTCCCTTGGACAGAAAGGTGATCCAACCAGTCCATCCTAAAGGAAATCAGTCCTGAGTGTTCATTGGAAGGACTGATGTTGAAGCTGAATTTCCACTACTTTGGCCACCTGATGTGAAGAACTGACTCATTGGAAAAGACCCTAATGCTGGGAAAGATTGAAGGTGGGAAGAGAAGGGGACGACAGAGGATGAGACAGTTGGATGGCATCACTGACTCAATGGACATGAGTTTGAGTAAACTCCAGGAGTTGATGATGGATAGTAAGGCCTGGCGTGCTGCAGCCCATGGGGTTACAAAGAGTCGGACACTACTCAGCAACTGAATGGAACTAAGGCACAAATTGGAAAACAAAACTAAAGCAAGGTGCCAACTGGGGAGTAAAGCAGTGAAAATAAAACTAACAAACATGTTGAGAGAAAAGGAAAGTAAGAAATAATAGATATGCAAAGTTAAATAGAGGTGGATAAAGAAGATTTATATGCATTAAAGATTAACTGCAATGAGGAAAGAACAGTAGGAAAAGCAAACAAAGGAATAAATGTAGAAAAAGATAACAATAGGTTTAAAAAAAATTAAAATTAATAAAAAAAGAGGAAGGGGCAGGGGGGAAAGGGAAGAAGAAAAGAAAAAAAAAATAAGGAAAACTCCACAGAACTGCAAAAGCTCAACATAGAGGCAGAGGCTTATAACAACCATAAAAAATGTGACTGAGGAGAAAGAAAACTCAAAAGCTTAGTTAGATTTCATAGTGCCAATAAAAGAGACAACTACAACAGAGGAGGGGACCAAAAAAAGGAAAAAAAAATTTATATCAAAGAATTTATAGAACAAGTAGAAACTTAAGAATAATAAATGTTATTCTTGAGTCACTGCTGTCAGAGTCCTTTCCCTCACTGGGTGTCACAGTCCACCTCACCTCCCTAGGATGCCCTCCTACACTGTGCTGATCTCTGGACCTGCTGTGGGGGCAGCTCAGATTCTAATCTGATTCTACTCCAGTGTGTTCTTGTCTCCAAAGTCCACAGGTATCAGAATTAGTGTGTTTTCTTTTGTGGGAGCTCCCAGTGGCCTTTTATATATTCCATAGACACAGAGTCTGCCCAGTTGATTGTGTGGATTTAATCTGCAGCTTGTTCAGCTGGTGGGAAGGTTTTGGATCTTCTTCCTTAATCACACTGCCCCTGGGTTTCAATTGTGGTTTTATTTCCACCTCTGCTTGTGGGCCATCCACTGGGGTTTGCTCCTGAGGCTGCCCTGGGGGACTTGTGTCTCTCCCAGTGAGGGCCAGGTGTGGAGGTGGTGCAACTGCTTGGGTTTCAGGGGTTCTGGCAGCACGAGGTACTCAGGGGAGTTGGCAGCTAGGTCAGCAGGAAATATAGTGCTCTAGAAGAGTATGGGAACCAGTATTGGCCAATACGCTCCAGTATTCTTGCCTGGAGAACCCCCCTGACAGAGAAGCCTGAAATGACTTGGATGCACAGATGCACGACTGAAATGACTTGGATGCACAGATGCAAGACTTTATTTGCCTGTGGCAGCTCTGCCCCAGTGAGGGTTGACCATGAAGGTGGTGCAGCTGCTTGGTTTGTGGGGACCCTGGCAGTGCCAAGTGTGCAGGGACATGGACTGTCTCCACAGCAGGAGTTATGGCCCTATTAGAGTCTTGTTTTGAGCCTCTTGGAGCTGGCAATCAGAAGGCCTCTTTGGCCAGTCTTTCTCCATAGCTTCACCTGTTCAGGCATTTAGAGGGCACCCTTGCCTGGGTTCCTTCTCTGTTGTCTGGTGCATCAGACACATAGAGGGGACCCCCTGGCTGGGGTCCTACTCTGTAGATCAGAGTGTCAGGCACTTAAACGGGCACCCTGGGTGGGGTTCTACTCTGTAGTTCAGTGCGTCAGGTGTTTGATGGTCCAGCCTCTCTATTGTTCAGCTGCTGATGCTGGCCTGTGGGGGGAGAGAGGCTACGGTGAAGGTTCCAACCACAAAGCGTGACTCAGCAGTATTGCCTTGCTTCCATGGCTGCCCAGCTTTCCTCCACAGGCATTTCCCACCACAACCTCCTCTCTCATATCCCCTCGATCCGTCTCTCTATAGTCAACAGCAGCCCTCACCTTGGGATTGCTTCACAATCCCCAAACTCCAGCCCCTAACCACTGCACCTTCCAGGGCAGCTACATCCCTGTTCGGGGTATGTATGGCTGCGGCAAGGACTGTCTGATTCTCATTCCATTTAGGCTGTCACAGATCAGCTGCTTCACTCTCAGCCTTAAATGTTTCTCCTCTGACTCAGACAATTGCCCCAATGTGCGGATCAGACCCCTGCTTCAGTTCCCCTACCCACTGAGGGCAGGTCCAGTCCTGCTGACACTCCTGTTTTTCCCCCTAGTTCTTTCATCCTACTGAGTTTTGTGTGGTTCTATATATTCTTTTCTGCTCATCAGGTACTCCTATCCATTCTCAGCTGGTGTTCTGCAGGCACCTCTGTGTCGGAAGGTATATTTCTGAAGTATCCATGGAGAGAGATGTACCCCACATCCACCTACTCCTCTGCCATCTTGTTCTCCTAGGTGGGGTTTGAAGAGAGAAATCCTACGTTTGCCAGAGCTCTAGGTGTTTCATATAACTGTGGGCCCATAAATTGTTAGGACAAAGAAGACTCTTACAGACACGTGGTACGATTCTATTAACCTTAGGGTCACAGAAATGTGGGACCAGAGAGGTCAGCTTCTCTGGGTCACATAGCAAGTCAGCGACAGAACAGAGACTCCCCCTGCCTCGGTTTTTCTTGCTCTCATTCATTCCACAGTCCTTTCTACTTCTTTCTCTCCTTGTACTTTCTGAGAGTTTATATATGTAGATACGTACTGAATATCATATTATATATAATATGCAGGGGTATGTGGCACCACTTAGTCAGACAAGGGGCCAGTTGCTTCCAGAAGCAGCTGAGGTGTCCCAGATGATAAAAATGCAATTCAGTCAAACAATGGCAAAGAGTCCAAAGAAAATAGTCAAGGTAACACTTACATTGAAAAGGCTATGGATGCCCAAATCCTAAGACTAGTCAGGCACAAGTGGTCTGGGTGATGCCTGGGTTACTATAACCCATGAGCTCACTCTGGGGCAGACTTGGCTAGTTCAGGGCTAGTGTGTTAATCTGTTTGAGCCTTCTAGACTTGTTCCCCATGGGCATTCAGATAAGGGGCTGAGAAAGGGATAATTTAGGAGTTTGGGATTAACAGATACATACTACTATATATAAAGTAGGTAAACAACAAGGACCTATGTATAGCACAGGGAACTATATTCAATATCCTGTAATAACCTATGGTGGAAAAGAATCTGAAAATTTACAGATATATATGTATAACTGAATCATTTTGCTATACAGCTGAAACTAACATGACATTGTAAATCAATGATACTTCAATTTTAAAAAGAAGTGGAGTTCATCTTCCATCTCCTTCACTCTGGCCCTGTGATTGCTTTGACCAACAGAATATGATAGGAATGATATTCTGGGATTTCTTATCTCAGCCTTAAGAAGACTGGCAGCTTCCATTTCCTTCCTCTTAGAATTCTCCTTCCTGGAAACCATCCACCATGTAATGAGGAAGCTGAGGAAATAAGTAGCTGAGGAAAGCCACAACAGTGAATAAGGAATTCTGAGAGTCCACAAATGCCAGAGCATTATGAAGAAGGAAGAGAAACCTATATCCATAGTAATTGTCTATTTCGGTTAAAAACAAAGTTCTGCCCATTTCCCTGATGGAAATGGTCAAGTATAATCAAATTGCCACCAGGTGGTTAGCTGGTTCCCCATGGGATTGTGGCCCCAGTCAAGGGTTCAGTGTTGACCTCTGCTCTTGTCATTTGGACACTCAGCAGTGAACCTAGAGAATACCTTATTTGCCACTACGATATTCTTCATAGCATTGCTTGGGTTCATGGGTTCATGCTCATAGAATTCATTTGTGTTACTATATCTCGCATCATTCTAAAGTAACTGACCTGAATGAACAGAGGGAGGCCTTCGGAAGACTCAGTTATAGAGCCATCTAGGTGACCTTGTAGGGCTTCCCTGGTGGCTCAGATAGTAAAGAATCTGGCTGCAATGCAGGAGAACTGAGCTTGATACCTGGGTGGGGAATATCCCCTGGAGAAGGGAGTGACAACCTACTCCAGTATTATTGCCTGAGAAATTCCATGGACAGAGGAGCCTGGTGGGCTACAATACATGGGGTCGCTAGGAGTTGGACACAACTGAGCGACTAACACACAGGTGACCTTGCAGGACTGGGGTATTGTTCTCCAGGATGTGGCATATACACTTTGAATTAGCAACCAAGGTTTGGGGCTCTTTTCCTCAGCCCCAAGTATTAAGAGGTGGAAAAGCTCTCCCAAAATTACCTCTGATGGTACACTAGTGATTTTAGTTCAGGTCAGTTGCTCAGTCATGTCCAATTCTTTGTGACCTCATGGACTGCAGCACACCAGGTCTCCCTGTCCATCATTGACTCTCAGAGTTTACTCAAACTCATGTCCATTGAGTTGGTGATGCCATCCAACTGTCTCATCCTCTGTCTTCCTCTTTTCCTCCTGCCTTCAATCTTTCCCAGCATCAGGGTCTTTCCCAATGAGCCAGTTCTTCACATCTGGTGGCCAAAGTAGTGGAAATTCAGCTTCAACATCAGTCCTTCCAATGAATATTCAGGACTGATTACGTTTAGGATGGACTGGTTGGATCTCCTTGCAGTCCAAGGGACTCTCAAGAGTATTCTCCAACACCATAGTTCAAAAGCATCAATGCTTTGGTGCTTTCTTTATAGTCCAACTCTCACATCCATACATGACTAGTGGAAAAACCATACCTTTGACTAAATGCACCTTTGTTGGCAAAGTAATGTCTCTGCTTTTTAATAAGCTGTCTAGGTTGGTCATAACTTTTCTTCCAAGGAGCAAGCATCTTTTAATTTCATGGCTGCAGTCACCATCTGCAGTGATTTTGGAGCCCCAAAAGATAGAGTCCGTCACTGTTTCCACTGGTTCCCCTTCTATTTATCATGAAGTGATGGGACTGGATGCCATGATCTTAGCTTTCTGAATGTTGAGTTTTAAGCCAACTTTTTCACTCTCCTCTTTCACTTTCATCAAGAGGCTCTGTAGTTCTTCTTCACTTTCTGCCATAAGGGTGGTGTCATCTACATATCTGAGGTTATTGATATTTCTCCCAGCAATCTTGATTCCAGCTTGTGCTTCCTCCAGCCCAGCGTAAGCAGGGTGACAGTATACAGCCTTGACATACTCCTTTCCCTATTTGGAACCAGTCTATTGTTCCATGTCCAGTTCTAACTCTTGCTTCCTGACCTGCATACAGACTTCTCAGGAGGCAGGTCAGGTGGTATGGTATTCCCATCTCTTTCAGAATTTTCCAGTTTGTTGTGATCCACACAGTCAAAGGCTTTGGTGCAGTCAATAAAGCAGAAATAGATGTTCTTCTGGAACTCTCTTGCTTTTTCAATAATCCAATGGATGTTGGCAATTTGACCTCTGGTTCCTCTGCTGTTTCTAAAACTAACTTGAACATCTGGAAGTTCATGGTTCATGTACTGTTGAAGCCTGGCTTGGAGAATTTTGAGCATTACTTTACTAGCATGTGAGATGAGTGCAATTGTGTGGTAGTTTGAGCATTCTTTGGCATTGCCTTTCTTTGGGATTGGAATGAAAATTGACCTTTTCTAGTCCTGTGGCCACTGCTGAGTTTCCCAAATTTGCTGGCATATTGAGTGCAGCACTTTCACAGCATCATCTTTTAGGATTTGAAATAGCTCAGGTGGAATTCCATCACCTCCACTAGCTTTGTTCATAGTAAAGCTTCCTAAGGCCCACTTGACTTCGCATTCCAGGATGTTTGGCTCTAGGTGAGTGATCATACCATCGTGATTATCTGGGTCATGAAGATCTTTTTTGTATAGTTCTTCTGTGTATTCTTGCCACCTCTTCTTAAGATCTTCTGCTTCTGTCAGGTCCATACCATTTCTGTCCTTTATTGAGCCCATCTTTGCATGAAATGTTCCCTTGGTATCTCTAATTTTCTTGAAAAGATCTCTAGTCTTTCCCATTCTATTGTTTTCCTCTATTTCTTTGCACTGATCATTGAAGAAGGCTTTCTTATCTCTCCTTGTTATTTTTCGGAACCCTGCATTCAAATATATATTTCCTTTTCTCTGTTGCTTTTCACTTCTCTTCTTTTCACAGCTATTTATTTGTAAGGTCTCCTCAGACAGCCATTTTGCTTTTTGCATTTGTTTTTCTTGGGGATGGTGTTGATCCCTGGCTCCTGAACAATGTCATGAACCTCCGTCCATAGTTCATCAGGCACTCTGTCTATTAGATCTAATCCCTTGAATCTATTTCTCACTTCCACTGTACGATTGTAAGGGATTTGATTTAGGTCATACCTGAGGGGTCTAGTGGTTTTCCCTACTTTCTTCAATTTAAGTCTGAATTTGGCAAGAAGGAGTCCATGATCTGAGCCACAGTCTTCTCCTGGTCTTGTTTTTGCTGACTATATAGAGCTTCTCCATCTTTGACTGCAAAGAATATAATCTATCTGATTACGGTGTTGGCTATCTGGTGATGTCCATGTGTAGAGTCTTCTTTTGTGTTATTGGAAGAGGGTGTTTGCTATGACCAGCACGTTCTCTTGGCAGAACTCTATTAGCCTTTGCCCTATTTCATTCTGTACTCCAAGGCCAACTTTACCTGTTACTCCAGGTGTTTCTTGACTTCCTACTTTTGCATTCCAGTCCCCTATAATGAAAAGGACATCTTTTTTGGGTGTTAGTTCTGGAAGGTCTTGTAGGTCTTCATGAAACCATTAAACTTCAGCTTTTTCTGCATTACTGGTCAGGGCATAGACTTGGATTACCATGATATTGAATGGTTTGCCTTGGAAATGAACAGAGATCATTCTGTGGTTTTTGAGATTTTAGTTAGTTATTAGTTAGTGATTTTAGTTAGTTAGAGTTTTTTTGTTTGTTTGTTTTTGGTTTACTCTTTGCTTCCTATCCCCCACAACTTTGGACTCTGCTGGTTCAGAGATCTTGGTTTCCAAGGGAGGAATGTTTCCATCAAGGAAGAAAAAAATGGTTTAATTAGGTTGGAAGTTGACATTACCACCTAGGCTCTTTATACCAGCAAATCAACAGCTCATGGAGGGACTTACTATTTGGATTTAGGAAAGGTAGGTCATTTTAGGAAGGACAATTCTTTGTTGTGGAACTGTCAGGTATATTTAGATCCTTGGTCTCCAGGCACTGTGTGCCAACAGAAACGTCTAGTCATTGATCCAACCAGCAAATATATCCCCGTCCTTCCCATATGCCTTTTAGGGATATGGAATTGTTCATGGTTGAGAATCACTTGGCATTAGTGTATTATTTTAAGAGTGAGGATGTTTATTTTTATAACATTTTGATAAGCAATAATAGAATAATAAACTTCAGGAAATATTTCTTATTGAGCCAAATAACAAATTAGAGACATAGCTTTCTTCCTTTTTTCTCTCCCCCCACCCACCACACTCTATTTTCTACTTGGGGATTTAGCTTTAAACCATTTAATGGATTTAAATTGTGATCACAAACTTTAAGAAATTGGTCAAGGTGAGGCCATTGGCTTTAAAGACATCTATATTTGAGACAGGCTGGGACAAGGGCCCCTTTGCTGCATTGCTTGCATCTGGACAAACATCCCCTCAAGCAAAAAAAAAAAAAAAAAAAAAAAGACACTATAAGGGGCTAAAAACAACTGCAGGGATGTGCAATTATGGCAAATTATGAACACCAGGATATGAAAAGACCAAAAGCCCACTGCCACTTCAGACGGGTCCAAAGCAAAAGCAAGGAACTGTGTGCCCCTTGCCCTCAGTACAAGGGTCAAACCACCTAAGCTACCCCTCTGGCACCACCCCTGGACCCACCTCTACCCTCACCCCATATAAGCAACTAGCTTGCTGCTCCCTTCAGGGATGAGCAAGAGAACCTGATCCTTGTTTCCACCCCTTCCTGCTGCAGCACGAGTCCCAGCAAAGCCTTGCCTGAATTTTTCCTCTGGCCTCTTATCAATTTGTATTGATTAGAGTCCAAGAATCCTGATTGCTAAAAGACTGGCAATCTCTAAATTGTGGATTTCATGGCATCAGAGTTCATTTGATAGAGAGCAAGTTACAATACCATAGGGTTACCTGCCTTGATAGAAATATTATTATATTAGAGAAAATATTCTCCTATACAGAAGGATGTATTACATAGACCTCTGCGATAGTAAGCTCAGGTTCTAAATTAAACTTAATTTGTGCCAACGGGAATTGCATCAGCTGGTTACACACACACATGTGGACACACACACACACACACACACACACACACAACTCTGGTGATTCTTACCTTCTCTGTTCTTGTCTTTCATCATAATGTTTATTGTAGCAACAACTGCAAAAATACTTCTAGAGAATTTGTTCCTGGTGTCAGATAATACACTTTGGTTTCACGAGTTCACAGAAGCTTCTCTCAGCTTCACATACTTCCTGGAAATATCCTCAGTTTCCACTCTCTCCTTGGCCTGTGGCTGCAATGTAAGACAGCTCCCATCACGCCTCTGAGGCTAGTCAGTTTATGTACTTCTCTGGGTATCAACTGCCTTAACTCAGAGGCAAGAATACTGACTTGAAAGATAAAAGTTTAATGAGCCTAAAAATCCTTTCCAGCATGAATGTTCAGTGACTCTGATTTAATTTCTGTCCTTCTTATTATGTCCTGTACAAAGCTAGTAGATTGACACCTCCCCAGAGATCTTTAACTATGTAGCAGCCCCTAAAGAGACAGACCCTGGCCCCAGGCACTGCCTGCAATGCCTCATGAGAAGCATCCTTCTTCCATCCAATGGCCTCCATCCTACCTCTTGCCCTCCAAGGATTCAGGTATCTAAGTATAAAGTTCCTTGAATTTATATGTGGCTACAGTCGGAGGGGACCTTAGCCTTGCCCTCTACTCTAATTCTTCATTGAACAGATGAAGAAACTGAGGCTAAGAGAAGTGACTTGACCGTGGTCACAAAGTCAGCCAGTAAAAGGGCTGAGGATATATGTTGATATCTCCACTTCCAGTTCAGTGTTCTCTCCACTGAACCTGGGTGCCTCTCAGCAAATGACTATGGCATCACAGGAATGGTGAAGCTGCTGATATTACCTCTGTATAGAGATTATTATTAAGATGAAATAAATTAATACATATACAGCACTTAGGAAAATGCCTGATACCTCACTTAAGTGCTACATAGTGATTGCTGTTACTATGCAAATTAAAAATGTATTCACATAAAACATCAACACACATTTTGAAATGATATATATAAATATATTAGGATACCCAAGAGGATATAAGAGCATTCCAAAAAAAAAAAAGAAAGAAAAAAACCACCTAGGCAAGTAATTTCAGAGCTCCCACTTTTAATCACCAGAGACACTGCTTTGTTATTATCCCACTGCCTATCTGAATAAACTGAGGCTAAAATAAAGGATGCCAAAGCATCCAGCATTCATGCAAAGGCAGGAGAGTCACTTGGAAGACAGGCTCGAGTATCAGATAGGAGATTGAGGCCCTTCATTTTCATCCCTAAGCTTCAGAATCTGTAGGCTGTCTACAAGTTATACTGTTGAAAGAGTCTGCTCATGTTCTAGCCACATCAAGCTTCTACAGGGAGTAGAGCCACAAGTGTGTTTTCCAGCTGCAGGAAGCATCATCTCTCGTGCCTGAAATGCAGGCCCATGAGCTTCAGCATAAGCTTTATCCAAATAGGAAGTGACTGTAACTGTGAAGTGTTGGGAAAAAATTAATGCCCCCAAATAGAGGGTTTCCTAAATAAATTATGCTCAACCATATAACAGCTTATAGGCAGCCTCCAAGATGGAATAATATTAATGATGTATGTGTGTATCATGCATACATATGCACACACACACATATATATATACACATGTACATGTACAGAAAAATAACAGGCAGGGTTTGCATATCATAATATTAACAGTGACTATCTTGAGTATGGGTATGAGGAAGAATCTTATCTTCGCCTTGTTTGATCTATATTTTCCAATTTTTCTATAAAAAACCTGTATGACTTTTATAAAGGAAAATGTATTAAAGATTAGCCAAAGAGACACCAATAGTAAAGGTTATTTTCCCCATGGGTATTATGTTCCTCTTATATAATCAAGTTGAAAATTATCTTTTCTGCTTCTGCCAGGCTGATGCAATGGTCCCACCTTTGTGCACAGGTGGCTGCTCTTCTACATGGCTGTCACAGCACAGATCCTGTTGCATTCTGGTTACTGAGGACATACCCAGTTAGAACTGTGTGGCATACACAGAGCCTGGCATGTGGATATGTTTGACAAACGAATTGATGGACTGGTACAGGCTCAATAACTTGGATTTGGCCAGGAGCTCTGCCATTTATATGCTAGGTGAGTCCCAGTCTCCTGATCTATATAGTGGCAATAACAGTTGTGGGTCAAGAGACCTCCAATTGTTTTTGTAAATGGCAAAGTGCTGGTTGCAAGACAGGTGAGGGTGCAGAGAGAGGGTTTATTATTATTGCTGCATCTATTAACAGGTCTGCATCTTCCCATCCCTTATTTCTCTTTGGCTCCCAAAGGCATCGTGGTTACCACAGCAGCCAGATGCTGATGATACCTCCAGGGGCAGCAAGGTAAAGCTGAGCCAGTTCCCAGGTCCTTGCTTCTGCATGTCCTTGGCAGGCCAGAGTGAGATGGTCTGAAGCTCACGCTCCTTTCAGGCCCCCCACACTGTCTAAGGTCGCTTAGATTCACAAACTCTGCCTCCGCAGCCTCAGTTTGGGGCCCTGAAACACCCCTTCAGAGACTCCCTCCTTCCCAACCTCTGTCTCTTGGCTCCCTGCCTGGTTGCCGTGGAAACAGGTTCCACTGCGGACAAAGGAGGGAGCTGGGTCCCGCTTCCTCCCGGTCCTACTGATGAGGATTTTTAGACCGTGGAGACTGCGCTGCCCTGCCCTGCACCTGCCCTCACTCCCCGTGTTCTCACTCAAGTGGAGCTTGCCCTCCCTCGCCCCTGACGAGACCATGTGTAAAAGTGTGACCACAGGTGAATGGAAGAAAATCTTCTACGAGAAGATGGAGGAGGCAAAGCCAGCGGACAGCTGGGACCTCATCATCGATCCCAACCTCAAGCACAACGTGCTGGCTCCAGGCTGGAAGCAGTACCTGGAGTTGCATGCTTCGGGCAGGTGAGTAGCCTTTCCAGAAGAGACAGAAAAGTGGAGAACCCATGTGCTAAGGGTCAGCTTTGCTGTGAGGCCACTGTAGAGTGGGAGGCAGAGGAAGAGGAGCTAACTGGGAGTTGGGACATGTGAGTTTGATCCCAGTTCTTCCGCTCAGCACCTGGTAACTTTCCCTCTCTGAGTCATAGCTCTAAGTGCTGATATTTTATCTATTTTTATATGTTAATAACCTCTTTGATAGCTCAGTTTTAAAGAATCTACCTGCAATGCAGGAGACTCCGGTTCGATTCCTGGGTTGGGAAGATTCACTGGAGAAGGGATAGGCTACCCACCCCAGTATTCTTGGGCTTCCCTTGTGGCTCAGTTGGTAAAGACTCTGCAATGCAGGAGACCTGGGTTTGATCCCTGGGTTGGTAAGATCTCCTGGAAAAAGGAAAGACTACCCACTCCAATATTCTGGCCTAGAGAATTCCATGGACTATATAGTCCAGGGGGTCGCAAAGAGTTGGAGGACATGACTGAGTGACTTTCACTTTCAACCTCTTAAAAAGGTTGAAAGCCAAGAGAAGGGGGAGGGGCTTGTGGGTCAAGAGATCTGTTTTCTGGTCCTGGAACAATTCAGTTTCAGTCTATTTAATTCAGCTTGACTTAATATAAAATACTGAACACATGAAGTATGTTGGAAACTAACTCTACTCTTCATGGCCTTTGAACAATCCAGTTTCCTTCTTGGACCTCTTTCCCCACTTGGCGGAAGAAAGGGTTAGAATAGCTCCTTGTTCCTCAGGGAACAGTAGTATCGGCATCACCTGGAACTTGTTAAAGATGCAGAATATTGGGTCCCATTCTAGACCTACTGAATCAGAACCTGCATTTCAGCAAGGTTCCTAGGTGATTCGTACTTACAATAATGTCCGAGATGACTTTACAGCATTCTTGTCCGTGGGTGGATTATGTAAAGACTTACCTCTGGGACACAAGGTTTGGATGCTGAGTGGTGCAGCCTGGAGGTCAGAAGCAAGGCCTTCCTTCTTTCCCTGGTTCAAGTCACTCAATTTATTTCAAGAAACATCTACTGTGCATCTGTTATATGTTGGATACCAGCTCTGCCTCTAACTCATTGTGTGTTCTGCTTTCTTACTCTCTGGGCCTCAGAGTAAAACAAAGGGCTAACTAGGTGACTACTGAGGTCCCGCTAGTTCTGACATTTTCCATTCCAAGTTTTGTAGTTTGGTTTTGGAGAGGGGAAACAGTCCCCAAAGGATGTGAGTCAAAGAAAAGAGATAAAAAATGAAAATGTGGAACCCCTTACCCAGCTGACAGGACAGATGCAAAAGGACCGGACACTTGTTGACAGGGCCCAGGAGCTGCTCAAGGGCCTGGAAGGCTTGTGGGGCTGGGTGGGAAGGGCAGGTGTCTCCTCCGGACTCAGCTGATGGCCTGAGAGCCCCAGCTGGCTCCAGTTAGCTCACTCTGGGTGTAGATTGCCTCCACATCCAGGACTTCAGACACAGTAATCTTGGCACTGGCCCAGAGGCTAAGAGGCGATAATGGTGTCATTTGCTCCTGATTTGGATCTGGCCTGTTCACAGTCATTGTTGACAGGTAAGAGCGTGTGGATGGATTTTGCATTTTCTAGGTGATGTGGGCCATCCCTGCTATCAGACTCAAAGGATATTTGAGCAGGAAGAACTCTTTCGTGCAACGTGCACGTTTTATATGTGAGGAAAAGTGCCCAGAGCCAATATCCCAGAGGCAAGGCCCTTGGGCATAGAGAGGGAGGTCACTGAGGCTTCTGCAAGGGCACAGAGAAGGGCTGAGCACTGCTGGATGTCAAGTGCATCCGGAGGCGCAGGCTCTGGTCCTAGCAGAGCACACACCTGGGGAGAGCTAATGAACTCAGGGAGCCGTAAACACACCGCCTCCACCTCCGGGCTCTGCCTGCTGCCCTATCCCTCCTTCGGGCAGTCTGTTTCCACCGTCTCCACTCTGTCCTCTCCTCTCGCCTCTCCTCGTCCCCGCAGGTTCCACTGCTCCTGGTGCTGGCACACCTGGTCATCGCCCCACGTGGTCATCCTCTTCCACATGTACCTGGACCGCGCCCAGCGGGCCGGCTCGGTGCGCATGCGCGTCTTCAAGCAGCTGTGCTACGAGTGTGGCACGGCGCGGCTGGACGAGTCGAGCATGCTGGAGGAGAACATCGAGAGCCTGGTGGACAACCTCATCACCAGCCTGCGTGAGCAGTGCTACGGCGAGGACGGCGGCCAGTACCGCATCCACGTGGCCAGCCGCCAAGACACCCGGCGGCACCGCGGCGAGTTCTGCGAGGCCTGCCAGGAGGGCATCGTGCACTGGAAGCCCAGCGAGAAGCTGCTGGAGGAGGAGGCGACCACCTACACCTTCTCTCGGGCGCCCAGCCCCACCAAGCCACCGGCCGAGGAGGGTTCTGGCTGCAATTTCTTCTCCATCCCCTGGTGTTTGTTTTGGGCCACGGTCCTCCTGCTGATCATCTACCTGCAGTTCTCCTTCCGCAGCTCCGTCTAAGATTCCCTTGTTGGGCCCAGGGAGACGCTGGGGGCCCAAAGCCCGAGGGGCCAGCCAGCTGGTGGGAGGGGGTGAAGAGAGACCTGGGTTGGGAGTGGGGTTAAGTTCTAGCGCTGGTGCCACCACTCACTCCACAGGGACCCTGCACAAATCACCCAGCTTTAAAATCTATAAAGTTAAGGGTTTGGGTTAAATCATTGGCTCTTCGAAGTGAGACCCAGGGCCCCAGTGCTCTGCATAGTGCCTTAGGGACTTTTGCATTTGGAAGGGAGACTGAGGGAGTGGCTTTCCCACCCTGGTCCTACCTCCCATCCCCAACTCCTACCTCCTCCTCTGGCTTTAATCAGAGCAGCTCCATTTTAGATGGAGTTTTATTTAAGAGTTTTGGATGGAAAAAGGTCCAACTGATTTTAAAAAGTTTGAAAGTTACTGGACTAGGTGATCTTAAAGGGCCTTTCCACAGTGATGAGCTCACCTTTGCCTTCTGGTTCACCCTACCCCTACCCCTCATTGTCACCCACATTGGGAGCTGTGGCCTTAAATTAGCCTCGGCCTAATGTATGAGTCTCTTCCAGAGCTCTGTCTCCACACACACAGCAGAGGTTCCTCTCAAAGAGAGAGAGAGGTGGGGGCACTAGGCTTTCCCCTTTTTCCTGGGTACGTCAGGGTCACACTCCCAGTTTCCAGCTTCCCTCCATTCAGGGAGGACATGGTGGTTGGGGGTAGAGCCCCATAGCGCTTGATTTCCCACCCACTGCATATGAGCCATCAGAGAATTTAGGAGAGGTTTAGAAGGTAGAGTGTTAGAAGTAAAGCACAAAATTCCTAGGAAACAAATCAGTGTCTCTCCATTATAGTGAAGAGTCTTCAAAGTTTAAGGACCAACTCTGACTGATTCTCAGCAGTTCTGATAGTCAGAATACAGGAAATGAGACCTGGCTTCCTGGGCTGTTTGTTGAGAGACTTTCCCATACTGGCCAGGCTTGGTTCCTCTCATCAAAGATCAGCAGTGCACCCAGAACCACAGGGTTGGGGGTTCATTAGTAAGAGAGGGAGCATTAAAGATGCAAAGGGTTTTGCCCATAGAGAAGTGCATAGGTAGGTGTAAGTATCCTGATAGCTTTCAAATGGGATGCAATATGGTTTGGAGAGGGAGGAAAGATGATTTCTGACAGCAGGGGTATAAAATAAGGTATGGGAGGAGGCAGAAAGCAAGAAGCAGGATGCCACCTTCATTTCTGATGGTCCTCATTCACCTCACTTTTGTTAATAACTGACTCCTTCTTCCCTCACCACTCCCCTTTCTAAGGGAAAGTCACCACCATCTGTAGTGGTGGAAGGAGGAGGGCCATTTATATATAGGCAGGGTACTTTAATAAAGATGAGATTTCTTCAATCAGGCTTCGTAGTCATTAATGTGTGCTTGAGATTCACCAATGTCCCTGATCTGTAACGGGCTGTTGGACACCCTGATCCCCTCTCTCCCCTTTCTGGGGTCCTCACATAAACTTGATCTGGCTCCAGCTTCCAGGTCAGGGCCAATCATGTACATAGTCAGGAGGGATGCATGCAGCCCTGGCCAGTCATTCAGGGGACTCAGCATAAGATCAGTCTTATTCTTGGCCTTGCTCTGATTCTAATAACTGGCTGGTGACTTCCTCTGCTTCACGTATACTGTATTCTTTCCTTTATCCAGGAAGCATACCTGAGCACCTTCTGTCTGGCAAGGCCTGATGCAGTGGCCACTCAGGGACGGGCTCTGTCTTTCAGAGATCTCTGCTTACGGCAAATGTTCTCAACCTTGGCTGTAGTTTAGAAATCCTGGAGAGCTTTTAGAGAAATGTCAGTGCTCAGCCACTACCTCAAACCCATAGAATCAGACTTTCTGGGTGGCACTTGAGCATCTGAATTAGAATCAGACCCCCAGGTGACCCACCTGAATTGCCTGGGGTAATGCCACCTACCTGAGGAATAGGTTTTCTTCTGCACCCAGACTTATGATTATAAGCCCTGAGATCTTCCCTGATGACCTCCCTTGGATTCTTTAGGATTTGGGCACAGTTTCCCTACTCACTACCCCTCCCTGCTGGGGACTTGACACTCCCTCAAACCTCCCTGCTCCTGCCTGTCCACCTGTGACCATGGCTTTATCTTGCTCTGAGAGTCTCCATTTTTTAAGCTCTGGCACCCTTGCCAGATGCTTGTCAAACTTTGTTGCAATTATTTAATACTGGTCTAAGCAGGCCAGGGGATCAGCTCACTCTTCTTGGGGCTCAAGAGTCCTGTGGCTCTTGAGGGGGCTCCAGAAGATCACCGACTAAGGACAACTTCTAACATTAGTAAGTCCATAGGCCATCAGAGCTATAAGACACATTAGAGGTATCTTGATTAAATGCCCTTATTTTATGGAGAAGAAACTGAAGCCTAGAGAAAGCACTAAAGTTATAGTGTGGAGTAAGGCAAGATCATGAAATCTGAGGAAGAAACACTTAAGTCCTGGTTCTGCTACTTACTAGCTGTATTGTTGTTGTTCAATTGCCAAGTCTTGTCTGACACCACGGACTGCAGCACGCCAGGCTTCCCTGTCCTTCACTATCTCCTGGAGTTTGCTCAAACTCATGTCATTGAGTTGATGATGCCATCCAACTATCTCATCTTCTGTTGCCCCCTTCTCCTCCTGAATCAGGGTCTTTTCCAGTGAGTCGGCTCTTTGCATCAGGTGGCCAAAGTATTGGAGCTTCAGCTTCAGCATCAGTCTTTCCAATGAATATTCAGGGTCGATTTCCTTTAAGATTTACTGATTTGATCCCTTTGTTGTCCAAGGGACTCAAGAGTTTTCTTCAGGGCCACAGTTAGAAGGTATCAATTCTTCAGTGCTTAGCTTTCTTTATGGTCCAACTCTCACCTTCGTACTTGACATGGCCTTGGGCCAATTAGTTAAGCTCCTTGAGCCCCGTTTTCCTCCTCATCAAAACGGGAATAATAGATTTGCCATGGAGGTCTATTATAAGGAATAAATAATACATTATCTATGACATTCCAGATTCAAAGCCCATATTCATTCTCTTCTTTCTGATGAGACTGAACAGTCATCCTTATCTTTCTTCTCCTTTCCTTTTCAATTGGCAGCCTCCCCTTTGAGTCTTCAAGGGCTCTTCCTCTTGGTGATTTTGGTTATGTTGCTAAATAATTTAGGAAAAAAAGGGTTAACTTCCCAGCCCAAGAGGTAGAACTGGTTTATTTTAATATATGTAGCATGACTTCTTTTCTTTTCCACATATATCTCTCAAAGCAATGACTTCATTTTTCCATCAGCATGGTAGCACTCTTCATTCTTCAAAGATAGCTATTAAAAAAAATCTCCCTAAACAGAAAACATCAGTGATTTCTGGGCTCCATTCCCATTGGCTGAAATACCCAAGAAGGAATTTAGTTCTTTTCCAAGTCCCATTCTGGTTCTCTGTAGGACTCCCAGCTAAGAAATTTCCTTTGGGATCATTTTCGGCATTGCGTGGGTTCTGTTGCATGCATCAGGGGAATGAAATCTGTCTATTTTATGGCTTTGTTGTGACAGGGCCTTGTGAGGGTGGGTGGTGGTATAGAAAACTCATTGACCTGA
The DNA here is from genome assembly GCF_033118175.1 of Dama dama. Lineage (NCBI taxonomy): Eukaryota > Metazoa > Chordata > Mammalia > Artiodactyla > Cervidae > Dama > Dama dama. The sequence goes on from NC_083699.1 coordinate 39,210,501, forward strand.
GAGCCAGAAATCTGGGTTTCAGCCCTGGCTTAGCCATTATCTAGGCATCTAGGCTGCCGACCTTGGGTGACCTAGTCTTTTCCCTACCCTGGCTCTCAGTTTCCTCATTTATCAGGCAAAGAGGTAAGGTGATCTGAAGAGTCCCTGCTGGCTCTGACATCACTCAAAAACTTCTGCTTAGCCTTATTTTGTCCTCAGGCATTTGGGATGGTGCCCTGACCCTGATCCCTCTAATAGGTCATCTAGTTGTTACATCAAGATTTCCGTCTGCTTGGGTCAGCTTGGAGTTGGACCTTTTTATCTGAATGCCTGTAGCATCTTCCTTTCCTTTCCTTTCTAGCAGCAAGCTGTTATTTGTCTTACTCTGACCCATCTCACTTTAAATGTATTCACATTTTGAAAGGTAGTTACCTTGAAAGGTGTCACCTTATACAAATACCTGTGTGGTAGTGATGAAATTTCAGCCTGTGTCTTATTCTCTCTCTTCTAAAATAAGTCCAATAATTTTTCTTCACTCCCATCTTAATAGGCCTATAATTTTATTTTGAGGCCATAATAAGATACTCAGTATTTTCAAGATTCATTCACTCAATGAATGTTTATTGAGTATATATTATGTGCCAGTCATTGTTCTAGGTGCTGGGATACATGGAAGAGCAAAGTGACTAAATCACTGACTTTATGGAGAGTAGAGGAACTAGACAGAAAACAGTATAAGTAAGCTATGTGGTACACTAGTTTAAGGACTAGTGTCCTTAAAGAGAAGAATAAAGTAGGCAAGGGGGACAGGAAGGGCAGGGACAGAGTTACACTTTCAGATTCGATAGCTAGGGAAGGTCTCACTAAGAGGTGACATTTGGAAAAAAAAGATGAAGAAACTGTAAGGGGAAGGGGAAGGGCATATGAAGGCCCAGAGGTAGAAGCAGCCTGAAATGCTGAACCATGAGGAGGCCGGTGTGGCTGGAATGCAGTTCAGGCTTAGTAGCCATTACTAAGTGGGAATGGGGTGATAGATTCAGAGCATATAATCCATATAGGTTATTATCAGGACATCAGTTTTTAACTTAAACAAGATGCCATTGGAGGGTTTGAGCAGTGGGGTGATGTAATTCAGTTTACTGTCACTGTGTTGAGAATGACCACAATGAAAAAGGAAAGATTAGCCAGGAGGCTGGTGCAACAAACCAGCAAAGAGCACATAGTGGTCTGTTCCAGGGTGGGGACCTGTAACAGGGTGGCAGTAACTGGGATTGAGTCTGGCTATATTTTAAAGTAGAGTTGAGAGGATTTGTTGTTGACTCAGATGTGGGGTCTAAGAGAAAGGGGAGTCAAAGACACCCTAAGTCTTTGGGTCAGGTCATCTGGAAGAGTTGAGTTACTGCTTTCTGAGATGGGGAAGGCTGTGTGAGGAACAGATGTGGGGGCCATATCAGGAGCTTGACTGTGGACACATGAAGGTTGAGATGCTAAAGGCATCCTGTTAGATATTGAACACAAGAAATGCCAAGGCAGGTGAATATTCATACCTATGGTTCCGAGGCAAGGACCAAGCTAGAGATGCAGGTAAAGTCATTAGCATTTCCACGATGTCAAATGTCATGAGATTAGATGAGATCCCTGAGGGGGTGAGAGTTGAGAGTACAGAGAGGAGGCCCAGAGACTGAGCCCCGGGGCTCTCTGAGTATAGAGGCTGGAAAGGAGACACCCTTGGGGGACTGTGGAAACTGAACACCGACAGCATGAACCGCTTGAGCTTTCGGAACCATCAGGCGGCAGAGCTGGCTCTGGAGCCCGAGTCTTCAGGGTCAGGGTCCAGGGCTCTTCCCATGCGTCCAAAGTGCCTTCTCTCCCAATGGCACCAACTGACTCCTCGGATTGGAATCCTGCCCATGTCCTCTGCATGGGGTGTGTTGTTTTAGCAGGTCTGAGCTGGATGTGGATTTGTGTCCCTGTTTTTTTTCTTTCTTTCTTTCTTTCTTTTTAAAAAGCATTTCTTAATGTTGAAATGCACTGAAATAAAAAGACATAATGGGAGGCCTAGACTGCCAACATGGATTTGGGCCTTGGGCATACAAACTCAGACCAAAGGGAGTTGTTGTTGGAAAGATTCCACTGTCTGGGATCTTGTCAGCAGGTCTGGGCCACATGTGAGTGTTTCGTGGGCCTGGGTTAAATAAACCAGATAGTCCCAGAAGATGGGCAAGATGGAATAGTGGCATAGGATGAACAGCTCAGGAGGAGGTGAGAATCTTCACTGTTAAAGTAGGTTAGCATTTCTGAGACCCCAGGCCTGCAGTGCATCTATCCTGTACCTTTCGAATCCCTGGGGCTTGTTCTGCTTGGTGCTGGCCGGTTGGCATGTTACTTTGCAGAGTCTTCCCCTGGGACTGGAGGATATTAGAGGAAGAGTTCTGTTCCCACCCACACTAATCCGTTCATCATTCTGCACGCTCGTCCTGGGCACCGGCCCAGCTTGACACATCTTCCCCTTGTCATAACACTGTTTTGTCCTAACGCCCCTTCCTCACAGGGGCCTCCCATGGAGCCTTTGCCTAAATATTGGCAGGGTCCTGGCTCTTTTTCCTGTGATCAGAGGCTCTTTGCTGGGAACTGAGCCTGTGTTTTTGCATACAAAAAAACATTTTCCTTATCTTCTTGAAAAAAAAAACGTCAGCACATACCAGACACAGGAGGTGGTCACAAAGGCTGTTTGTCTCTCTTTCCCAAGTTCAGAGACTGCCCTGGCTTTCTTTCTGGAGACTGCACTGATGCCGGAGGGTCACAGAAAGTCCGGGGACCTGAAATCAATGACTGCCTTTGGGTTTTGGCCTCTGCTCTTTACCCTCTGTGCTCTCTACTTATTCACTCTCACATGTGAACAGAAGTTTGAGTCTCTTTAAAGAGGCTTCTCAGGGCCCAGCCCTAGGTCCTCAGAGCCCCTGGAAGCAGGTTCCTCTCCTCCCTCTCCTCCGTCTGCCCTTGTTCAGGACCAGGGGGTCCCTCGCCTGTTGTTCGGAAGCCACATTGAGTCTCCTTATTTTTAGGCTCTTCTCCCTCAGTTAACTCTCTGCAGTAAAGCTTGATTTAGAAAGATCACGTCTCTCCTTGGTCCAAAATCCTCAAATTCCCAAAACCAAGCTAAGCATCCCAGTCAGGACTTCCTGAAGGTGTTCTTCTTTCTCCTGATTTCTTTGGCTTTCCAGGGACAATGAGCTACTCAGTTTTCCCCAAATATTCACTACCCTTTCATCTCCCTGCTTTTTCACATACTATTGTCTGGGGCTGGGATGCTTTTTTCTTCAGTTTGCAAAGTAAAAGAACAGAGTTCTTTCCAGGAAAACACTAATGCAGGATGTCTTAGTGATGGTGCTACTGCTGAGTCAGAGAAGTTCTGGATCTAGGGCCAGAGCAGGAGGGTGTCTGCCTCACCCCTGCCTCCCACCAGATGTGTGACCTGAATTGAACACCCAAGCTTGAGAAATACTCCACAGTGTTATTGATTATTTCCCTTAAAACTATTCATATTGATCTAATTTAGTTTCCAAATTTTCCCCTGTATATTAATTCATCTGATTGCACAACCCTCAGACAAGGGTAGGGCAAAGATTTTTCTTCCAGTTTGTAGATAGGAAAATTAAGTGAATAAGGAAGTCAACCAATGCTTGGATTACAACCTAAGTCTCTTAATTTCAAGACTCACTCTAGACCCAGATTGGCTACTCTTTCTTCTGCAAGAGGGGTATAGATTTTCCTTCCCTGATTCTTGCTTACCTTTACTTGAAGGACCTCATGGTGGTGCTGATTCTTTGATTCTGGCACCAGGTAATAAGTTTAATTCATGGCAGAAGGAAAGTACATACTCCAATTCAGAATAGGCTATACTCATCAACCTGCTGCCATAGTCTCTGAACCAAACAATTGAACACATGATCCAAAAAAAAAAAAAAAAGTTTTTCTATTCTAGATATGGATGACAATCAAGAAATGTAACTTGGATATTGAAAGATTGTCTTCCTGGAATATTTTGATAACTTATAGGAACAACAGAACAAGGTATTTCATCAGAACTGACCTGAGAAGCCTAAGAAGTGCTTTGGTATCAATGATTTGATTTTCCCATTATAATCTCTCTCTCTCTCTTCATGGTACAGGGATCCTAATTGGATACAGAGAACTGTTGATAAATGACAATGCAACTCACCAGAACCATCAGTCCATGAAAAACATACAAGCCAAACAGGATGCTTTGATGCAATACAGATGTTTATTGGAATAAACGTGCAGTTACAGCTACACATGTTGCAGAGCAACAGTTTCTGTTTCCAGTGAAAGTGGGCATGATCATTATTGCTAATAACAACATTCACAGTACAGAATCATAGCTTCAGATATACTAACTATTCTCTGGGAGGTGAATTGTGGTTGCATAGAAGAGAGACCTTTCTAAGAGATAAAACTGCATTTTGAAGTTGAAATTGGCTATATTTGGAGGTAGCTAGTGTCACATCTTTAGATATGCTCAAGAATGAGGTCATAGGGTTAGACAATATGATCCTAACAGACCCTCCAACCCTCTGCTTCTACAACCCTGTGAGACATTTGGGTTTCTTGGACCTTAGCAGCAGTGCAGGGGCTGGTGTATCTAGTAAATGCTCATAGATCAAGGGTAAGGTAAAGTCCAGCAACACATCTAGACATCCCTTAGATAAAGATGAAGTTGCAATTAGAATAAACAAGATAAACTGGTCCAGCCAGAAATTGGCATTTGTACACAAATTTTGAGGCTGCTTCAAGTCCCAGAATTGCTTGAATTTAAGGGAGAAGGTTCTTCTAGATATTGACTCTGATTCGAGAGTCAGAGCACTGGTCTGTGGGACACGTCATTTTTATGAGAGAAGAATGGATATGTGCTTTTGTTGTTGTGTCTAGAAGCCCTCCTTTTGTCTTAGCTGTAGAAATGTGCACCTTCTTCAAGGTGTAGCTCCAACACCGTCTCCTCTGAGCTGCTTTCCCGATGTCCCCTCCTCCAATGCCTGCATACAGGAATGGCCTTTCTTTCCCCCTGTGCTGTTCTGACACACAGCACTTGGTCGGGTTCATTCTGTCATGGTGGATACTTGTGGAGGTGTCAGTTCTTCCTGCAGGAGCTCTTGGAAAGCATGAATCATGTTCCCTTCATCATGCTGGTACCCATAGTAGTCATGACAGCCTGGCACAGGGGGGGGCACTCAGGCAGTGCTGTGAAATGAGCAGGCATGATGTTTGGAATGCTTTAGGGTCATTCCAAAACTTTGCATTGTGATTCTTCTTTGGTGTCTAAAATAGAGCTCCAGTTTGCTTGACAAATGTCTGGTGGGATTGAGTATGAAGGCCACCGTCTATGTACAGAACAACCAGCAGGGCGCAGAGAGGTAGAATGACCTGCTCAGAGATCAAAAGCAGGCTGTAAGTTGCTGTCCCTGAGTGATCAGCCTTGGGCTTAGTGTTCATAAGTTCTTATTCCTCGGTATCTTCTTTCGGCAAGAGGCCTTGAATGACTCCGGCAGCTGCAGTGCCGGTCAAGAACTGAAATCTCCCATGAAGACCAATTTTGGAACAGAATTGATGACAGAATAGAAGACAGGACTTGGGGCTTCTGATCCCTTGAAGGGCTCACCTCTCAGAGTTCTGGAGGAGACGAAGACCCTGGAATCTTCCTGAGAGAGAAGGTGGCTCCTGAAGGGAGGAGGCCTTCTGCTCGGGAAGATTTTATGACCCTGCAGGGCTGGTGTGTTCTGGCTGAGGAACAGGGATCAGGAATCAGGGGAACGGTGCTTGGGGTCAGCTGTGGACACAGGGAGGGAGAGTAAGAGGCCTGAGTCTGGCCTCCCAGGGCCTACCTCATGCCAGGTTCCCAGGAAGAAAAGGAGGTGGGTACCTAGAACAGAGACTTTGCTTAGGAATAAGAAAAGGCCCCTAGTCTTGCACTTTGCCTGGGCTACATCCTGGGGAGCTAAGGTGTGGTACACGGGGTGGGCGTTGCAGTAGCAGCAGGATTTGGTCTGCATCAAAGCTCTACTGGGTTCTGGTGGCTCAAGTGGTAAAGAATCTGCCTGCAATGCAGGAGACCTGGGTTCAATTCCCAGGTCAGGAAGATCCCCTGGAGAAGGGAATGGCTACCCACTCCAGTATTCTTGCCTGGAGCATCCCATAATCAGAGGAGCCTGGTGGCTACAGCCCATGGGGTCATGATGAGTTGGACATGACTGAGCAACTAACACTTTCACTTCAAAGCTCTTATTGAGCCTTTTTGATCTTTTGGTAATTTTGGCTTTAACTCATCTCATCAGGGAGAAATGGCTTTGTTGGATCCTTGACTATCAGAGCTGCGAGGGTCTTTGCTGGGATGAGGGGAAGGGACTTGCATAGAGTCACAGGGAGCTGGGGGCAGAGGTGGTTCCCAGTCTCCCCTTCCCTGTCTCTACTTCTCTCAGGCACTATCACAGTTCGGTATCCAGCTCAGTCGTAAGTGCATCACTATGGGACCTGCAGAGACTAAGACTGTCTCTTTCATCTTTTCATGGAGAGGGGTGGGAACTGGGGTTGGGAAATGCGTGGAAGCATAGAGCATTTGGGGGCAGGCGAAGGCAATGGTCAAGGTTGAGGGGACAGGTACACACTTGATCAACCCTAAGGCCCAGCCAGGATTTATAAGCGAACGCAGTGTGCCTGGTAGACACACTGGCCTTCCACTAAGTCACATTTATTGAGCACTTAGTTTATACCTGCACTGTGCTAAGTGCTATGAAATAAATTTGGTCTTCATCATACTTTTCTGAGGAGGTAAGGCAGGCCGTGTCCATCATAGGGATGAAGAAACTGAGGCTCAAAGAGGTGAAGTCACCTGCCCAGTGTTACAAAGTTAGTAGGTGATATAATCTGGGTTCTGATCATTTTGCTACTCTGCTTCTTTAAGGAGAGTGAGAAGATGGCTGAGATATCCCCTTAATTGGCCAGTAATAGGTGGGCTGAATGAGATGGGTGTAGGGTGAGGGACGTCTGGCATCAGATAATTGTCCTCTGCTGCTGACTGACCATGGGCAGGTGAGGCGGAGGGTGAGGAACTGAACTCAATTGCTCACGCCGGTGACTGTCTGGATCCAGGCCTTGTTGTGGAAGATGTACGAATACACTCCGTAGCGGTCCTTCTTTCCGCAGTCCACGCCCCAGGACACTGTGCCCACCAGGTACCACTGGCCTCTCTTTCTATCCAGTGTCACCATGGGCCCTCCAGAGTCACCGGCACAGGCATCCCTGCCGCCTAGAGGAAGAAGTGACTCGGGTTTAAGTGTCTCCTTCCCTAGACCAAGTCCAGAGGACCCTCCCTCTCCCTACAACTGACGTGTGGTTCAGAGAATTGGACACCAGGGGGCGCAGTAGACCGTTGGACTCAAACTTGGGCTCTGAGCTGTTCTATGTCAGGCCTGCTCCTGCCTCGGTGATTTTAGCAAGCGTAGGTTCAGGACTCTCAGATACATAGTGGGAAAGCTGGGCTGGGAGAAGGGCAGTATGGAAATTCCTTACTTAGCACACTTTCCGCTGATGTAACTTTCCTCTCATGATCTTCCTCCCCGTCCCCTGCCTCGTTCCTCCCCTTCCTCCGCTGTTCAACCTGCCAGTTCCAAGGTCTGCAGGGCTGCCATTGCTGGGCCCAGTGCCCCACCCTGGCTGGTGGCGCCCTGCTGTAGGCAGGCCTCTTGACTCACCTTCCTTCTCCCCGGCACAGATCATGTCTCTGGTCACTTTTTTCTTCAGCGGAGCATAGGCCTCCCGACAGATGTGGTAGTCAACAATTGGGATTTCGATCTGGAACACAAGGCCATTGTCAGTCCCCAACTTCTGACACCCCATCCCCCTCTCTGTCCCCTTCCTGGACAAACCTGGGTCTGCCTTAGACCTCGCCTCAGAAATTGCCCTGTAGTACAGGTGAAGGGACACTGACTGCAGAACCAGGAGATCTGTGTTCTGGTACAGTCTTAGGTCAGGGACTTGCTGTGTGACCTTGCACATGTCATCTGCCCTCTCTGGACCTTGGTTTTCTCATCTGTCAAATGGAGATAATATTGCTTAGCATATGCATTATTTCAAACACGTCAGCATATGCAAAACCTTCTTATGCAAACATGTCAGCATATGCAAAACCTTCTTTTCCCCACCCTTATCATTACTGGCTGTGGGACGTGGGACATGTAGCCTTCATCAGTGTTTTTTCAGATTTCTGAGACTCTGTTTCCTCATCTGAAAAATGGGAATCATAATATTTGACATACTAATCACATAGAGTTGTTATAAAAAGAGGAGATGAATGAGCAGATGCTCTGTAAACTACAAACACTGCATACACAGCAGGTGGTGTAGGCTTCCCAGGTGGTGCAGTAGTAAGGAATTTGTCTGCCAGTGCGGGAGGCGCAAGAGATGCAGTTTCAATCTCTGGGTTGGGAAGATTCCCTGGAGTAGGAACCAACTCCAGGGTTCTTGCCTAGAAAATTCCATGGACAGTGGAGTCCATAGGGATCACAAAAAGTCAGACATGACTGAGCATGCACGCACTCACATAGAGGTTAGCGAGGCTCACCTTGCTGCAAGCTTCACTTATGCTCTCCCTCACCATGGTTTGAATTTCCATACGCTCAGTCTGTATGTTGCCCGTTTCTATCTTATAAAGCTTGGAACATGGTCAGTACTCAGGAAATGTTATGTTGAATTGAGGTGATACATGGATACATAAAGGTAAGGTATTGTGTTTATTATTGGCCTTGATTCAGCTTGAGGGTATATGTTGGAGTGGGTGTCTAGAATAAAAAGAGGAATCATATGAGTCTCATTCAGCCAAACCAAGAACGGAATGAGTCAAATCTCCCACAAAGCACAAGTCCTACTGGCCCTTACTGGGAGGGGACCAGAGGTACCCACATCCTTTTGGGGCATGGTCTTCCGGAGAGGTGGGGGAGGCAGGGTGGATTCAGGCAGGGTGGTATGAGCACCTGTCCTCAGCAAACCATCGAGTGTCTGACTAACCTCTATCCATCACTCACACATCGCTTAATTGTCACTTCCTCTGGCCTTCTGCACTCCTAAGACAAGGTCAGAATCCCAGTTATACATTCTGAAGCATCCTGTACCTCTTCCTCATTCCGATGATCACATTGATGAATACTTTCTGTCTGTCCCACTTGACCATAAGCCAAGAAGACAAGGGGCCAGATCTGTCCTCTTAGCCCCCTGCATACTTAGTAGTTAATACAATACAAAGTAGTTAATACAATGTCAGTTGTGTCCAACTCTTTGTGACCCCTTGGACTGTAGCCTGCCAGGCTCTTCTGTCCATGGAATTCTACAGGCAAGAATACTGGAGTGGGTTACCATTTCCTTCTTCAGGGGATCTTCCCAACCCAGGGATTGAACCCATGTCTGCTATGTCTCCCGCATTGGCAGGTGAGCTCTTTACCACTAGTGTCCCCTGGGAAGAGGCACTGAATAAACACTCAAGAGTGAATGATTGAAGGGGTAAATGGTTGTTGCAAACCCCAAATTTTAAAGTGTGTTAAAATAATGTACATTGAACGGTTTAGAAACTAGCTGTGGCTCTAGTAGAACCTGGTAATGTCCAAGCCAGACAGCTCTTGGAGGACATCTAGTGTTGCTGGTGACTTTGCAGCTTGAGACACTACATTGCAGTCTAGAGAGGCAAGATGACTTGTTTAAGATCACCCAGTAGGTTACTAGGAGCTGGGACTTGGAGGTGTGTCTCCTTACTCCTGGTTCAATGTTCTTTTCTGAAATGACAAGAAATGTAAACTCACACATGCCATAGTCAGGTTCATTGCTGCAAGGACTGTGGCCCTCAGGGCCCATCCCTTGACCCATTCTTGGTTACTGCTATGTGAGTCTTCCTGATGTTTACAGGTGGATCACCTTTTAGGGTATCCCAGCCTGCTGTTTTCTGGAAGAATTTCCATAAATTGAGCCTTTAATAAGCTACAGAAATACTGAACAATGTTTACAGACTAGAGTCCTATGACATATAGAACAAATAGATCAAACTAGTTGGGATTCAATCTCACTTAACTTTGAAGGTGAGTCTGGTCCCTTTATACCTGTTTCACTCATCACTCACTCATCGTCCAAACCTCCAAACCCCTGAGAGACACTGGGGCTCAGAAAGGTCCAATGTGGGGCACAAATGCCACCCTCTGAAGGGTATATGTTGAACTTCACCTCCATCAGGGTCTCTGGGAACCTTTGCAAGAACTGCTTCCCCCAACCACTGACGATGACCATGGCTCCTGGAGGAGAGAAGACACAGTGAGAGCGGAGAGGCTGTCTGCGGGTTTTTGGAGGGTGGCACCTTGCTGCCCCCTCATCCCCTGCATATGGAGGAAGCACTGAGTTTTCCCCCTGAGAAAATGGTAGCATGGTGGGGAGGAAGACTTGGGCTGGAGCTTACCTGAGACAGTGGGTTTGGAAATTTGTTTCTATGAGATGTTAGCTGGTTTATGTGTTTAGTTGACTGTTCTCTCCCACTCCCAACTAGTTTGGAACCTTGGCTCTGTGAGATCAGTAATCTCATCTGCCTTATTCAGGGCTGTATCCTTATGCCTACAGCGGGGCTGACACATGGTAGATGCTCAGTCATTAACTGAATAAATACAAAGTCCAGCCTAGCCCACAATACACTGTGCTCCCTCCCCTTCTGAGCCTTAGTTTTCTCATCCATAAAATGAAGAGGTCAGACTTGGTACCTCTAAAACCCCTCCCGGCTCTGATATTCTAGAAGTCTGTAAGGTTGGCAAATCTTGAGGCAATGTGGAAATGGGCTGGGCACTGGTAGAGCACTTTCTTGTTTCATCATTTGGAAAGAGCCTGGATACTGAAAACAGCTCTGGGCCTTAAGTTGGAAGATCTGAATTCCAGCCCCAGATCTACTTCTTACAAGCTGAACGTTGGGTAAATCACTTCCCTTCACCAAGCCTCAGTTTTCTCATCTGGAAAATGGGACTACAATACTACTTCACAAGGCTTTTATAAGTAGCACATAAATTAATTAATGTAAATCAAATGGTACATGGCAGGCACATGGATCTGATGCATCAGAGCCATACCTGGGCCTTTCCTGGGGGCTCGCTTCCCCTCAATACTTCTCATATTCCATTCAGCCATTTAAAAAAACTAACCTCGTTGAATTAAAGAAGGTTAGCTGTGACACAGCACCACTGAATTTAGAACAGGATGAAACAAAAACCAACTTCCCCAAGTTGGACTCTCACTCTATGCTGAATATGTTTGATTATTATTTCACTTAAGTATCACAGCCACCCATGGGGCATTATTCCTCTTGTAAAGGGAAGGGGCTTGAAGTTAGGCAACTTCTTCAAGGTTGTCCAACTAGGAGGTGGCAGCATGGAGAGTTGAGCCTGTGCTCGCGATTAAGCTATTGTCTCTCAGCTCCAGACGTACCCTTTTATACTCTGCTTTGTGATGCTGTGAATGAGACTCTGAAATGGCAGATCCATTTTGCCAGGAACATTACTGAAAACAGGGGGCACTTCCAGGAAGGCTTGCTGTTCCTGATGGCATCACCCTAGTGATGGTTCCTCACCCCACCAGTGGTGGTTGTTTCCCTAGCACCATCAGCACAGGGCCTCTTCTGCAGAGTCTGAGCTCCTCCTTCACAGAGCCCCTGTCTCAGCTTCCAGGTTCTCTAAGTCCAACCTCTTCCCTTTGTTCCTCCAGCCCCAGGAGTGGTATAGTTCCTCCCTGCAAGTGCTATCTATCTGATCTCAGCATCCGGCTTTACTTCTCCAGCCCTCCAATACCCTATATTAAATTCTTTTTGTTACAGTAACTAGTCTGGTTTCTGTTTTCCTATCTGGACCCTGACGGATACATGCTTGCAATACTGACCAAGCCTGCCTGCTTTTGTGTACCACCTTGAAACCTGCTTTGACTTAGCTGTTTTAGGGAAGGCGGCTGAGGAATCAGGCAGACACAGTCAGCTGACTCAGCTGGCACTGAAGCCTGACCAGCGCTGGAGTAAAAGCCTCCATGGAGGCTCTGCCAAGGTGGAATCACAGATGGGTGCGGTACCTTCCTCCGGTGGCCCCTGGGGTAGACAGATGGGCATCACAAAGTCATTGAGCACCGGGCCCCTCGACAGCTCCACCAGAGCGACGTCATTCTCGTATGTGTTGGGGTTATACAGGGGATGGAGGAAGACTTGTTTGACGCTGAGACTCTGTTCATTCTCATCTGACTGGGTCCTCCGAAGCTTGCCTGGACAAGAAGAAGTCATGTGAGGCATGAGGGCAGTGGAAGCTTGGAGGATAAAGTCACACCTTTCCCTCTGTCAGCCCCTGTCCCATACAGCCCATGTTTCCAGCCTTAACCCTTACACTGCCTTTCACTTACCTGTTCTAAGCCATCCCTCCCCATTTGCCTTTCCCCACATTTTCTCCTGGGCTCGAACCTCTGTCTTTCTTCATAATCTGATCTGATCCCATCGCCTTGTAATACTCATTCCAGTGCCCATTGCCATATGTCCAAACCATAATCACCCTTCCGTGCCCGGGTCATGTGTTGCCTCCTCCATGAAACCTCGGAGATCCTTGAGTTAGATGCTTCGGTTAGGAGTCTATTCCCTATGAACTTCCCCTGTTCCTCTCCTAAAGAATTTACTGCTTCCTGCGTTTTATTAGAGGGCTTTGTGCTCATATTTTATTCCTTTTTTAGACTGTAAGTCCTTGTAAACAGGAACTTGTGTCTTTAGATCTGACGTAGTGTCAGGACATAAATATGCAGTGAACTGAACTCCATAAGCCAGTTTACAAAGGAGAGGGGAAGCTTGGATTGTTTGTGTATGAATCACTTGAAACCACGAATTCATAGAAGCCTGAGGCATCTTTGGAAGTTATCCAGATGAGAGTCTTTATTATAAAATCTAAGGCCTCACCTTCAAAGATCTGCTCATGGTCCTACCACCTGAGAATCACTGCCTTAGGCTTAGACTGTGATCCAGGACTTCGGCAGGTCCCTGGACTCCAGTCCTAGCTTGTCCTTCATTCCTAGGCTCCCTCCCTAATGACTGAGTGAGTAGATACACCCCATCCCCAGAACCACAGCTGGCTTCAGGAATCAGCTAGGCTCACACTCACCCACGATGATTTTGAAGGCAGAGGGGCTGAGCAACTCCAAATGATGAAGAGTTACATCCTCTGAATCCAGCACTTCATGGAGGCAGTGAGCCGCAGTCACAATCCATTTGGAGCCTGAGAACAAAATTGTGAACACACACTGTCCTCTTGGCCACATCTTGTGTCCCACTATCTCAAGCTCCTCTCCAGGGTACCCTTCTCCCTTGCATTTTACAGCCCCAAGTCAGAAACTCATTGATCTTAATCTGAAGATGAGGAATTGAATCTGTGATTTCATCTGCTTCCCCAACCTAGGTCAACTGAACATTTTAAAAATGATTTCAGGTCTCCCTTAAACACATGGGGTTGGCAAGCTCCAGACAGCCCAAGGTGTTAACAGTCTTGCTCACGGGTTGCCCCTTAGACCTTGTTCCTCAAGGTGTGGTCCCTGGACTAGTGGCATCAACCTCATCTGGGAGTTTCTTGGAAATGCAGACTCTCAGGCCCCCACACAGGTCTACTGAATCAGAATCTGTATTCAGTATTAAAATCTGAGAATCTTAAAAAGAACTTCAAGTAGTTTCTAGGCATATTAAAACCACTACAATATTGTAAAGTAATTAGCCTCCAACTAATAAAAAACATTTCTAGGCATATTAAAGTTTGCAAAGTATTATTGTACATGGTTCTTCTCAAATGTGAGTGCACATTTATAATAGAATCATGTGGGGAATTAAAAAAAAGAAATTCTCCCAAAACAATGTCTGGGCTTGAGCCAAACCATCTAAGTCGTGGAGTGAGGCCCAGGTACAAACACACTTGAAAACTGCCCCCAAAGTTCTGCTGTCACCAAGGTCGGGAACCACTGCTCTGATCCCAAACTCTCATTTTATAAATTTGGATTCTGAGGCCTGAGGGGAGCGGGGCTGCCTAGGGCAGCTCTGCAGGTGGGTGGCAGGACCAGGGCTGACCGTGGGTCTCCTGATGATCAGCCTGGCACATCTCTTGTATCTTGGTTCTTTTTCCCTTGGCGGACACTTTCCTGCTCTTTGTTTAATATAGGATCAGGCCTTGATTCTTCCCTAAGGTGAATCAGGTGACAAACCCATAAACACCTGAGCCCAGAGACACACTGGGATGAGCCGAACAGAAAGAAAGGTACCAGGGCTTTGGAGTGTGGGTATCATAGCCGAGTTCAGAGTTGAGGGCAGAGGTCCCTTTCTCTGCAGGTCCCTGGCCCTTTCAGGGGCAGCCATGTGCTCCGGCTACTGGCTTCTGGATAGTACCCTACACAGACTATCCTCTTTCCCGTGGTGGTATTTTTGATCCCTGTCTGCAGCCAGGGGCTCCTGGCTAATTTTCCAAGTGGATAAAATGGAATGAGGTACCCAGATTAGGAAGCCTGCCATGGAGTGGGGCTGGGGAGAGCAATGATGAGCCCAAAGACATAGCTTCATCTCCCAGCTCTGCAGACAGTAAGTCCCTGAGTCAGGGCCCCTCTGCACAGGCTTCATGGTGGGCACTGAATGCGCAGGTTCCCTCTGTCTGTCCCTCAGCTCCTTCTCTGCTTCTTCTGCCCTCTCCTCCCTTTCCTTCCCTCTACAGAACTAGACAACAGGAGGAGGAGAGAGATTCTAGATGAGAAGGGCTATGGGCAAGGCCGAGGATATCTTGTAGAGCTCTTGTAGCTTGGCTGAGGGTAGAGAACTGGGAACAAACATGCAGTAGACACAGAGAGCACTGAACATCATTGAACTGAAACACCCAAGGCTTCAGAAAACTAATCTGACCCTTAAACCATGGGCACTTACTCCATCTCTTTTACATACAATACACTCTAACAAAATTGGAAGTGCCTTTGCTCTCTTCCACTCTCCCTGTCTGCTCCTCCCCTCTTTCTGCTTCTCTTCTGATGATGTCTTCTCCTCTGGGTCGCCCCTGCTTGTCTGTGCCTTTCATGATTCTCTCTCTCTTTCTCATTTCCTGCCCTACCAGTTTCTCTTTCTCTGTTTGGACTTGTTTTCTTTCATTTTGCCCTTCATCTCCCTTGGCTCCTCTCTCTAGGTCTCTCACATGCCCTCTTTCTCTATTTTTGTCTCTGTCCTTCTAACCCCTCTCATTCTTGGTTCTGCCCCCTGCCTGCTCCCCACTGGGCTCCCCTTTAACCTGTGCTCACTCACTGTGACCCTTTGGGAGGCTCCATAGCATGAGCGCTCCTGTCTTTGTGTTTGTGGGAATATAAGGATCAGCCCCTCTGCCGGGTTACTGTTTCACGTATCTCAGATGTCCAGGCTGCAGCCTCACCAGTGTCTGCACCTTCCCTTGGGGGTCCTTTGTTGGGGAGCTGTCCTCCCCCGAGTGCACCGTGGAGGAGGAGGGTGGGTCAGGGCGAGGCGAGGCGAGGCGAGGCTAGCAACCCTAGAGCTGCCCAAGCAGAGGTGGACCCGTCCATGCCTTCCTCCTCTGTGATGGGGTCAGAGGGACTCTAGATTGCTATTAATTTTTATTATGATGTCAGAGATGGGATGGACCTTAGATCATGTGGGCTGAACTGTGGTAGGAAGAGCCATAAATCATTTCTTTCCTGCCTTTGCTGCCACTCCCAGCCATGTTCAGTCCATTACACAAGTCTGACAGTTCTCTTTTCCAATCGCTTTGAATCTGAATCTGCCTTGTTTCCACCCGTCGTCCCTATTCTTATTCTGAGACTAATGACTTCCCTCCTCACTACTGCACTCTAGCCGCCTCACTGGGCTCTTGGCTTCCAGATTAACCCTTCTTTCAATCCATGTTGTCTCGGGAGAGGACTTTAAAGAACAAGATTATAAACCTGGAGTAGCATTCAAGACACATCTTGATCACCAAACATTGCATTCAAAGCTTTGTAAATCCCTTCCTTGACTCCTCTAGGGTGGGTTTCCTGGTTCTCCCTCGGCCCAGGGCCCGAGGCCCACCCTGACTTTGAGCTGCATGGAAGTGCCTTGTGTTGTGGTCCATGTTTAAGGGCCTGACCCCCTGACCCTTCTCAGTGCCAGAGCGTGGCCAGGGCTCAGGAGGCGTTGCCTGAAGGAGCCAGCTGGAGCAGAACAAGTGTCTCCCCGCTCCAGCTAAGGGCTCTTTCTACCACGTTGTGCTTCTGGGCCCTGCTGCTGGAGTGGAAGCTTCAAGGGTCAGGTCCCTTTCCTCCAGCCCACCCTCATCCTGGGTCCCCCACCCCTTCCACCTCTCCTTACCTAGCAGGGAGCCCCCGCAGAAGGGCTGCCCGTCCGGGTGTGACAACATAGCAGCCCAGGGGGTGGTGCCCTTCTGGACGGGGCGTCCGTTGATGATCCTGGCCAACAGATTCCGGGAGAACGTGGGGGTCCCACACACTGCAGCCAGGGGGAGGAGGGCAGGTCACACTCTGGGTTCCAGCTTGCCCTTTGCGAGAGTGGCTAGCTTATCACCCTCTGTTAGGAATATCTGTTAGTTTTCATTTCCCGGCATCCACTGCCCCTTTCAGTAATTGCACCCCAAGTTTCCTCTGGGGTCCTCTCTTCCCCCATTTCTTGTCCCTTTAGCCTGAGTTGCAATGATCTTACCTCTGGTTCTAGGGGTGTGACCCTGACCTGACTAATGAAAGCCTCTTATACTCTGGTCACAGTGATTGCTCAGAGATGGGAATGTAACCCTGGACAGGCCAGTAAGAGCCTGCCTTGGGAGTTTTGCTAGAAGGTCCTTCTCAGTTAGGGTTGCTAGACTATAAGCCCAGACCTGCCAACCATCACTTTATGGAAAGTTTGTAGAAAAAGTTTCAACAAACACACACAAAGCCCACAAGAAAGCATTCTCCTCTCTATCTACTCCCTCTCTAAACATCTCTTCAGAACTGATTCTGGGCTCTGGATCCCCTCACTTCCAAACTCTTGGGGATCTGGTTTTGAGGATTTGTGCCTTTCTCATCTATCTCGCATTTCACCTTTGTCTATGCCTACAAAACATGATCAAGACTTTTCATGCTAAAAATTGAATTTTCCACTTTCTCAGCTTCTCATTCATTCCATAGTCTCTCCCTGTCCTTTCTTTCATAGTCAAGCTTCTGGAAAGAAAATTGACACTCAGTATCCACATCCTTCCCTGTCCTTCTGAGGTGGACTCAAAAGAGCAAAGAACCATAGTTCACACAAACTTGGACATAAAGTGGCCATTTGACAAGCTAAGAGATTTGTAATCACACATGGAGACAGAATGTCTCCGGACCCATAACTGGAACTTCAGTGGTGATATTTACATGTATAGGAGGACACTGTTTCTGAAATTTTCTCTCATGTATTCTTCATCTCTAAGAATTCTCCTCACCTTGCAGCTGCCCATTGTTAAAGCTGGAGCATCTGCTGTTTTAGGCGAGGCTAGATACAGCTTTGACTCATGAAAGAGCAAAACAGAAACCCAAGTCTGAAAATACAAACTCATTTGAAGAGTCAGACAAGAACAAGAGGTTTGTACTAATTGGTTTCAAAGAAGCAAAACCTGGAGAACTGGGCAAAGAAGTCCCAGAGAGGCTGCCTCAGGAAAGAGATAAAAAACCTAGGAGAAGCTGGAGAGAGAAAGAGAGAAGGAGGGAGACAATGGGAGGGAGAGGTAGGGAGAGAGCAAGGAAGAGAAAAGTGGGAAAGAAGGAAGAGGCTATGGAGGAGGAAGAGGAGGGGGATTAGGGACATGGAGCATAAAGGAAAGGGGAGGAAGGGTTACGGACTTGAACGTGAGCATAGGTCTGTTCCCTGGATCCTCTTTCAGAGTTGATGGTAGTTGATGGTCCTGGTGCCTAGGAACATCCAGCCTGGAAGTGTCCTCTGGACTGTCCAAGCTCATTTGCATTGTTGATCACTTTTTTCTTCTTGACACTTTCTCTCCTTGGCTTCTGAAAGCTCTTTTCTTCCTGTGTTTCTGATTTCCCTTTTCTATCTCTTTCTTGGGGTTTTTCTTCTTCTCTCCATGCAATCCATGCTGGTGTTTCCCTTCTTTAGTCCTCGGCCCCCTCGTCTTTTCTTTTCCTTTCCAGTGGATGATGCCACTTCTTCCCATGCCAACATACCACTTAGAGCCTGATGAATTTCAGATCAGTGTCTCTAATCTGCCTTCTCCTCTGGACTCCTCCTTTCTATATCTCCAGCTGGATTGCTCATAAGCTCCTCAAACACAGCAAAACCAAGTCCTGGTCTCCATCCTTCACCACCCATCTCCCCTTTGTTATTCCAGATGTCTGTTAATGTCTGCACAGACAGTATCCTTGTTGCCTCCCTTTTCTTCAGCCACCATCTTTAATCAGCCACTGGTAAAAAAAATCAACAGGAGAAGCAGAGAGTAATGTTGCAGTGTGCCCTTCATGCAACCCCATGGCACCTCAGTGTCTCAATACATCAACAATATAAGGTCCAACAGTCTAGAGGATGTGATGGAACACAAGACTGATAATCTCTGAAACCAGCTACACATAAAGTGTAAAGTATAATGTAGGATTCTTTTAGTTCTCAATAGTGTAAAAAGCATGACATTTCAATATGATACAAACCCCAAACACAAACTATGAGCGTATGACATGGGAGCCCTCACTAACATATTAGCTTGTGTTACACCACATCTCCTGTCTGCACTATTTCACACAATGCCTCTGCACCAAGTCCTACCCACTACACTACTTGAATGCTTACAGACTCCACCCCCACATCTGCAGTGTCATGCCCTTGGTCTGGTGGTTTTCACCACCTCTCTCCAGAATGGTTGCAGTGATTTCCCAATCACTCTCTCTAGGTTGGTCCCTCCCTCCATCCCCTCCACTTTCCACAGCCTGCTGCCCACACTCAGCCTACTGATTCAGAACTTCCCATGGGTGAGACCTAGGAACCTGCGTTCCTAATAAACACAAGTGATTCTGATATGCCCCAAATTAGGCAGTCACTGGCTACAGGACCGGGTACTAACACAGGATGACCTTCAAGAATGTCCACTATCCCCTACGCCTTCTGTTCCCATCTACTCGGGGCACACTTTCCTACTTGACCTTTGTCCCCTTTGCCCTGCCCTCCCATCTCCCAGCGTATTCTTTGTAACCTCTTTGAAAAGTTACCCAGACCCCCTTCAGCTGTGTGAACCTCCCCCTCCTTAAATTCTCGTAACACTACGATCACTCCTCTCATGACATTGAACTCCCCTTGCCTGCATGAGACTTGGGTGCACACGATCTTGCTTCCTGTGCTTATCTGGGCACTTTGAACTCAAGGACTTAAATGGCAGGCACTTCTATGATGGAATAGGTAGCCTTTGAGAGGACACATGTCCATGCTGCTGCTGCTGCTGCCGCTAAGTCTCTTCGGTCGTGTCTGACTCTGTGTGACCCCATAGACGGCAGCCCACCAGGCTCCGCCGTCCCTGGGATTCTCCAGGCAAGAACACTGGAGTGGGTTGCCATTTCCTTCTCCAATGCACGAAAGTGAAAAGTGAAAGTGAAGTCGCTGAGTTGTGCTCTTAGCGACCCCATGGACTGCAGCCTACCAGGCTCCTCTGTCCATGGGATTTTCCAGGCGAGAGTACTGGAGTGGGGAGCCATTGCCTTCTCCTCACATGTCCACAACCAACTCCATTTCTCATCACCCTTTCTTGGATAATGTCCAGGTGACAAAAACTGTGCCCTTTCCACAGTGAGACAGATTGTGGCTTAATGAAGGGTCAGATTTTCTTCAAAAGGTCAAAACAAACAAACATCAACAATAACTAAACCCCAAAACAGAGGCTGTTGGTTATCCACAGAGGATTTATTTCCATTTTGTCCCCTGATGGAGGAAACAGTGCAGAGGCACCTTACAGAGGAGTGAAGCTTGTGATATAAATATACAAAGTATAGCATCTTCTATATGCACCGTTCATAGACACAGGAGTGTGCTGTCAGGACCCAACTGGAAGAGCGGATGCTTCCCAATTGCTCTCTTGGAATCCTTCTCAAGGCTTCTGTCTCTGATGGGGAGTCCCCAGGAGAGCAAAACCCGGGGAGAAGGAGGACGGTCAGGCTGGGGAGAGCCAGGGTGAGGTTGCTGGCTTTGGAAGCAGTGAACGCTGGAGCTGGAAGGACCCTGAGGGGGATCCGGTGCCTTCCTTTTATAAATGGCGAAACTGAGGCCCAGGGAGGGAAAGCAATTTGTCAAAAGTTACAAGCCAGTTTGGGGGCAGAGCTGCGGCTTGAACCCAGGACTCTGGGCTCTCCGTCTCCTCTTACGGCCTTTCTTGGGCAAGTCCCTGCTTCTCTTGACTAGGCTCCTGGAAGCTGGAGGAGTGGGTCCCTCAGAACATTCATGCCAGCTGGGTTCTCTGTAGAGCTCAGACTGTAGGCACGCCGTGGGGGGAAGGGGGTCTGGTGGGAGGAGGTCACTCATATGTCCTGAGTCCCCCCTTCTTCCATTTCCCTGCCCAGAGGCACAGCAGGTATGGTGTGAGCCTTCTCTTTCTCCAAGCAATCGGGTTGCGTCTCCACATCTAGGGCTGGGGCTTGGGTAGCCCTTTCAGGTGACACATTTCAAGACTGGAAGGTTGCTTCCTGCTTGTGTGGAGAGTCAGGTGTGGATGTACCCAGATAAGCGTTCTGCGTTGATGACAGGAATTTAATGGGGTTGGAAAGTTTCCCACTGCTCTTCTCCTCCCCCCAGTCATCACAGAGTTTCCTAGCTTTCTCTTTGTCCTTTGAGATTCCTTTAACAGGGAACATAAGGGATAAGGCTTGGACTGCAAGGAGCTTTGGGGAGAGAAAACCCAGGGATGAAAGTACTACAAGGCCTTATATTTAGAGAGAGGGGCCTCTGGGGTGTCATCCCTGTCTCCTCAAATCTAAGGGCTTTTCTGCTAGAAAAGGGTCTAGACCCAGAGGGCAGAGTGGGGAAAATATATGGACTCAGCTCGAGGCAAGGAAACATTTTCTAAGAGTCAGGTCCAAGCTCAGGTACACCAAGGGTGGGGCCACTGGATTTGGTGAACAACTAGGAGTGAATGAGGCCCCTGGGGTGGGCATTCCAGGAGAGGAGTTCGGGCACTGGCCCGAGTCTAGCTTCCTCTGCGTCCTGCGGGAGAGTGAGGCCCAGAGAGGGCAAGGGACTTGCGCCAGGGCCAGGGACCCAGGTTTCCTATGTAGGGCCTTTTCCCATACCACACTGCTGCCTCTCAGGGACCCAGGAGCCATCTTGAGAGGGTGGGAACCGCGTGTCCATCCCTTAGGCTTGCGTGTAACAGTGGAGTGTGTTGTCATTAGGAGGGTGGGGTGCAGTCTTGCTGGAGCTGGGCAGGGCGGTTGGCTGGCCGGAGTCCGGCAGCTCACCGCTCCACCTGCAGCTCCCCCAGGCCCTGCGGGGAACCCATCTGCTCCCATACCCAGTCCACATAATTGGAGACCTTGGTGTAGACCCCATACACCTGCTTGCTGCCACATTCTTCAGGGCCTCCCCAGGACACCAGGCCTTGGGCCACCCAGCGCTGGCTGGCGTCGTCGAGGATGACAAAGGCGCCACCGCTGTCTCCTAGGCACGTGTCCTTGCCGCCCTCGTAGTAGCCGGCGCAGAACATGTTCTCGGTGACGCTGTAGTTGCCCGACCGGGACTCGTAGCTGGTCTTGCACTCGGCGTGGGGCACCACGGGTAGCTTGACATACTGCAGGACGTCTGACAAGGTCCGAGTCCCGCTGCCGATGATCTCGTCCACCGTCACGTTCGGGTTGGAGATGCCCCAGCCGGCTACCAGCCCCAGCACGTGAGGCGCCGGGCCGGCGGGCTCGGGCGGCGGCAGGCAGACGGGGAGGATGCGGGGCCCCAGGGGCACGGGCTCCCGCAGCTGCACCAGGGCGATGTCATGGTTGTAACTCTGGATGTTGAAGTCCGGGTGCAGCACCACTCGGGCGGCCGAGCTGTTGACAGCCCCGGATTTGTCCCGCACGTCGTGCAGGCCCAGGTGGACGGTGACGTGCTCCTTGGAGACCGGTGTCACCGTGTTGTCTCTGCGCTGGGAGCGCAGCACGTGGGCGGCCGTGAGGATCCAGGAGTCGGAGAGCAGGGCCCCGCTCCCAAACCACTTGTCATTGGGCACCCTCGAGGTGTCCTCCACCACAATCAGGGCCTGCCACGGGAAGAGGCCGGGCTCGGCGTTGCGGCCCCCGATGATCCGCTTGACCAGGTTTGGCAGCGAGCGCGAGGGCTGACCGCACACTGTAAGGAGAAGGAGGGGACGGGACGAGAGGAGGAGACTGGTCAGGTCAGCCAGGTGAAAAGAGCCTCTTAAAGAAACGCACATCTCACCCACTGTAGATTATGCCACCGTGGGCCCTGGCCTACGTCCGGAGGCCATGCTGGCCTGGGAAAGCTCTGAATGGGGTTGTTTTTGGCCTAAGTCTTTCTAGCCTGACTCCTCTGGAGTCTGACCTGTCTGTAGCCAGGACCCTCTATGGACCAGACCAGGTTACTTTGTGTGCCTTCACCATCCTGAACCCTTCCAGCCAAGACCACCTGTGGTCTGGATCATCTTTAACCAGGGCTATCTCCAGCAGCAGTCCCCTTGTCCCTTTCTTCTCTAGAAAAGGCATCTCGGAACCCAGATGTGGTCCATGCTGTGGGCACTTGGAAAACTTCTGAAAACCACAGGTCAATGGCTTTGAGAGACAGGAGATTAAAAGACTGTCTAGCAGGTCACAGCTAACACTGGAGTGGAAGACAAGGCACTTGGGGTCTTGATCTTGCTTTTCTCCCTTCTGTCCTGTGTGACTCTGGTAAGGAAATTTCCTTCTCTGGATTTTACTTTTTGATCTGCTAGATGAGACTGTTGGTCAAAATGATCTTCAGGGATCCTTTAAATTACAAATTCCTTTGATTTTTATTTCATTTGCCCTGGCCACTCTCACTTTATAGGTGAATAAAACTCTCCAGAGGGTAAGTGACTGACCCAAGTTCACACTGCAGTTAAGCTGGGTAGCAGGGGCTTAACTAGATTCTAAGAAGAATGTCTTATCCTGTATTCCACAATGCCTCATTACATATGAAGAGCACGGTCTCATGCCCTGTAACCTTTTCTTCTCTGGTCTACGAGACACATGCTGTGAAGGGATGGCCAGGGTATCCAAGCTTAGAGAAAGGTGGCATAATCTACAAGCAATGATGCATGGGCTCTGCTCTGAGCCATCCATCATTGCACCCGGGAACCCAGTAGTACCTGCAGGGGAAGAAGAAAAGTCTGATCAAACTTCGTTCCACCGAGTTGTACCCCGAGCATGCACATGCACCACCAGTCTCCTGCAGCCAAACGCCTTTGGCCCATGAGCAGAGGGTCTTCAGTACCAGCCCCCTGCTGGCTAAGAACAAGCTCACAAGGGCCCCTCCCAGCAGAGTACTTAGGTCTGGTGGTAAGCCTGGTGTGAGTATGGACCTCCTCTTGGTTGCAAATTGTCAGGGCTACACCCCTTGGCCCCAGATACTTTCAGTAATCCTTTAAAGACCATGGAGCATTTGAGTTGTCTTGGTAACTTTGAGAGGTCAGGCTTCCAGCAACCTAATGCTTTTCAGATGCTTTTCTTCCTGATGTTTTATGTGCTCCTGAGGCACCCTGCTGTTCACCCCAGGCCAGATGTGAGACGGGTTTTGCTAATTGGCTGTGGCCGAACCTTTCAGAGTTGAAGGCCAGACTCCCAATTATAAGCAGCAGCGTACAGGGTGACTTCTCAAGGCCGGTCTGTGACTAGCCCTGTGCAGCAACTTGAGTGCTGAAAGACCCGCATCTGATGAGGGATATGCCTGTGGCTAAATCCATGGTCAGAACAAAGCTAGCACTGAATGGTGCCTTTTGCCAACCAAGGTGCCAGTGGCATGCCTCAGGTCACAGAATGTCTCCAAGCTGGGGAAGCTTGGAGAATGGCTAATTTACTGATGGCGAAATTGAGGTTCAGGGAATGCAAGAGGCATATTTAAAGTCATTAGTGACAGAGCCAGGAGTGGAGCCTGTTTCTTTGGATTCTAGCTTCATTTTTTCCACTAAAGTCTGTTTTTCTTCTTTATCTGCTCTTGTCCTTTCAAAAGGTTGAATGATGCCACAAGCCTTCGAGAGTGCTCATTGAAATGGGGCCATTCTTTTTATCTGCTACCATTCTCCATCCAGTCTTTCCTGGGACAGAAGACTTGACTTGAAATACTAGAGCTTCAGCTGTGCTGAAATCAGGTTTGGGCTCTAGAAGACTGGAGGTACTGAGAGAGGGCTCTAAAAACAAAATTGTGATATTCTGGAATCCTGGGTACCTGAGGATGGCAGAGTCAAGAATGGCTCAGCATTGCTTGTGTTGACATCAAAAGTCTTGAGTCCGCCTTCCAGTTTTGCCTGTAACTTTTTCTAGGTAACCTTGGTCAAATCATTATACCTTCGTGGTCCTTAGTTTTCTCAGTGTAAAATAAGGGGAAAATAATATTTGTTTAACAGTTTCCTTGGAAAGGTGGATATTATGATGCCAGATGAAATGGCTTTCTCTATTCTGGCTTGCCTCTGCATTCAATCTCAGTGTTTTAGAAAAGAATTTAGAATTCTCTGGTCTGGTCCGATGATACACCATGTTCTGCTCAAGACTAGGTGTTACCAGAATTTCAAGACTCATTATATCCAATATGCTTTGTATGAATCTAGAGGATGATGACCATCAAGAGTCATAGAATGTCATGGATCACCTGATTCTGCTCCCCAACTTCTGAGGTATGAAATCCTAGCCCCAAAGAGGTCAGATGGCTTACCAAAGATGGAGATCAGGAAAAGGCAACACCAGGGCTAGGAGCTGGGCCCTTGACTCCCAGCACAGTGCCTCATCCCCCTCTAGACATCATGACAGGACTGCCCAGGATGGAACCCACCTACACTGCCATTTTCTTTGGCCCACATAGTATTAGCAAAAGGGGGCTCTGATCTCCAGTTTGCCACAGCTATACCATTCCCCATCTTCTCCAAGGCTTCCCCAGCTGTGGCCCTTAGGTGTGCTCCTGGCTAAGCCTAACTGAGATGATGGGGGCCAGCAGAGTGTGGATGGCTTGACCTTTCCCTTCTTCCAGATCCTCACAAATTCTTTGAATTCTTGCTTAGATTGAAAGCACTCTTAAGTGAAGTCTTCCTGACCCGTCCTCATTTCTCTGCTCCCAGACAACCACGTGTCTTCCTTCTCTGAGATTTTATAGCAGCTGTGATGGCCAAAACTGATGCCCAAATGCTAAAACTTTCTTCAGGTCTCAAGGATAATGGTAGATGGCTCCATAGCCTTCCCATTTTAATGCCTAAATCTAGAAGTCTACTAGGTGAGTACTGAAGGTTACTAAAGTGCACCATTCAAATAATACACTATCTCAGTTTACCCAACACTCTAATTCAGTAAAAATATGAATGCCACACAACCCTGAACCATATGGCAAAGCTACTGCTGTTGCAGCAAATGACGAAATCAACACTGCTTCTCTTGAATGATTATATCTTTCAATCACTATGGATTGAATCACTATTCTTATTTCTTTTTGAAGTGTAAATTTCTGTGTTGTGAATATTTAACTTTTGGTGGGTTATTTATTTAACCCTAGAGTGTGCATTTAGGGCTATAACATTCTAAGTCAGTTTGAATATGTGCATACATCATGATTACCATGTAAATCATTCATATGTTTAGTACTAATGCAAATATCCATAAAATATCCCCCCAATCTATATGCACAGGGACACTTCCTGTTACCACAAAACTCTTTGCTCATTTTAAAGTAGGGTCAATAAGTAAGCTCAGGGGAGACAGCAGTCACTAAGACTTGAGCATACTGCTTTTTGGAAGAACTTGTTGCTCTGTCCTGTGGTTATTTGATGCTTGTCTGATTTCCACCTCCTCTACCACACAGTGAGTGCTTGAGGAGCAGGTGCCCACTTTCCCACTTTTCCTGGTACACAGCCGATACAAATACCAACTGTGTGAGATGAGAAGCCTGGCAGGAAGAGAGCAGAATGGCAGAGAGAGGAGGCAGGAAGTGTCCTGTTGTGATAGAACAGGTTGAACATAGAGGCTGGTTTGTTCGAGAAGATGTGAGGCTAGGCTTTTCTGACCTTTGACCATCTTCAAAAGCAATCAGAGTATCATGCCCCCTACCCCTTACTCCATTAACAGCCAGAGCACCCGTGGACCCAGTGCCTTGCATGGGACCTTGAGGCAGAGAACTTAAGAGCGAAGTACCTGGCAAGCAGGTGGGCTGGCTTCTCCCCAGGACTTCATTCATCCAGACTCCTTGGGCAGAACAGGTATATACACCTGGGTGAGGAAAAAAAGGTTGAAGAAAAAGGAGAACGTGGTTGATTCATACCACGTGGAAAATAGATCTGAGCTCTTAACTCTTCCACTGTGAATCACTGCAAGTCTTCCAAAGAGTCTTTCTGATGCTGTTCTCTCTGAGCCAGTCTGGTCTGCAGCTTGAAGCATCTTTCTAAAATGGGAATCTGATCTCAGTCCTGTCTCTGCTCAAAATCACAATAGCTCCCCATTGGCCTCCAAAATAAATGGCATGCTCTTCAGTACCGTGTCTGAGCCTCTGAGCAATCTGACCCCTGCCTGTGGGGGCCCCGCCTAGACCCTGGAGGGCACTTCTCATCATTAGTCACACAGCTCTGGGTGGCGCACTTGCCCTGCCCCTGCTTTCCCACTTAACAAACCCTTTCATAAACCACACTTGTGCCCACCATCTCACGAGGCTTACACTAGCTCTGTGAGCTCTGCCACTATTCCTCTTTGAAAGAGAGGACTTGGAGGCTCTGAGAAATTCAGAGCATTTTCTTGGTGCTCGTCTGTGGTGCAGGCAGAACTGATTGGCCTTCACATCTTTTTGAGGGTTCCTTCTCTGCGGGGTGCTGTGAGTGTGTCTGTGTGGGTATGTCATATAGGTCCCAGCAGTATGTCATGCTGCTGAGGTGTCATGAAGCTTAACTCTCGGGGTGCAGGCCTGAGGCAGGGAGAGGTAAGTCCCATCTCCAAGGGTTTCTCCTCCTAATTCCTCTCAGCCAGCGGACTGGCTGAATTAGCCCCCAGCCTAACCCTGAGCCACAAGTGTGAGGAGGGAGTGGGCTGGGTAAGCATGCAAGGCTCACCTGTGATATTGTGCAGCATCTCGTAGTAGGGCCTCTGGCAGGAGTATCTGATCTCAGACTTGTATGTGGTGAGGTTGTTCCTGGTGGAGAAGGTGACCACTCCGTTTTCCAGCTCTGCCGGGGTGCCACAGTCCGCAACTGAGAGGGAAGAGAGCAGACCCCTCAGTTGGCCTTGCCTCTTCTTCTTGGGGCCACTGGGTGGGTCTGTCTCATACGATGTGCAAGTTGTCCACTGCACACAGCTCCAGAGAGCAATGTTAGAGCCTTGCATTTGGGGGTCTCTCCCATCTGTGATAGTCCTGCTGGGCGGTCAGCTCACCCGGCCTGGTGTCAATTCCAGGGCAGGGGCTGGTCTGCAGAGATTCAAGCAGATCCTAGACTTTTCCCCGCCAGGGCCCTCTCTTTGACTTCCAGTTCTATTGTGCAATCCTCTTATCCTCTTTTGTCCAAGTATGAAACCCATGGCTCAGTGAGAAAATTCTGGCTCATATAAACTAAAGAACCTTCACTTCTTCCAGCCTCAACCACATGCTGAGTAAGAGCAGTTACTGTGTTCACTTTGAAGCTTGGCATTTAAGAAAAAACAAAAACAAACAAAAACTCAGCTCCCGCACGCCTGCACAGCCCCACCCTGCTGGCTCCCCACAGGCACAGATGGTAGGATGGGGGTGGTTAGGGTGAACCAAACTTTCATCTTCACCTGCATATTTTCTCTGGTTGTGGGTGGTTGCTCCTGGGGGCTGGCTGAAGGACAAGACCAAAGATACCTGCTCCTCAGAGGTGGTCTTAGGAGAGCTTGCCAGTCCAGGCAAGTCTTGGGAGTTGCCAGCACGAGTCTGCCAGGAGCCAGGATGGGGGCTGAGGAGCCAATTTGTCAATGTCTCCGCAAGGGCCTTGTTAGGGAGTGATGCTCATTTCTAAGGAAATCATAATCTTAGGTCAAACAGCCTTTGTCCGAACTGAAGAATCCCAGGGGGCTCAGAACTTCCCAGGGGGAATGGAATCTGAAGTTAGGCAATCTAGAACATCAATTT
Source organism: Dama dama (assembly GCF_033118175.1). Lineage (NCBI taxonomy): Eukaryota > Metazoa > Chordata > Mammalia > Artiodactyla > Cervidae > Dama > Dama dama. The sequence goes on from NC_083699.1 coordinate 39,238,846, forward strand.
TACTTACAGATGAGCCAGAGAGGAGACTTAACTGGTCTAAGATCACACAGTGAATTAGTCAGAGAACTAGACCTGATCTTAAACTCAGTGCTTTTTTTTTAAAGTAAACCAGACTGACAGTTAATAGAATCTGTTTTCTAGTGAAAATGGCCTATAATCAATATTCTGGGTAAGGCTGGACATTAGCTGTCTGTTGTCAGAGGATCACATTCTAAAGCCAGTTTCCTTCCTCCTGAATTTTACCTGCTCACCTTGGAAAACAGAAACAGGGGCGATTTACCCATGAGATGCTACTCAGAAATTGTGATTTTTAACTTTACAATTCCAAATTTATCTTTTTTATTGAATAGAGTGTTATCTAGCTTAAAACATAGGTGATCTTAAGAGCCTCCACCATGGAGGAGAGGGATGAAGGATGGGAGTAAATGCAGGTAGGTACTTCCTATCCGCAAGAAAGGTAAACACACCCAGAGAACTGGTTAGTGGTGTTTCCTGGCCTCCAGTCCCCCTGGATGAATCACTCCCATCTGTTTTGATCGCCCAAAAGTAGACACCCTTCTACTCTGGGGGGGGGGGGGGGGGGCGGGGGTGGGGGAAGTATGTAAGGGTCAGCACTACGACAGCAAGAAGCAATAATATTTACAATCTAAAACTGTAAACAATTTTACATGTATTTTCCTGATGAGTCTCAAAGCAGCTTTTTCTTCCTTTTTTTTTTTTTTTTTAGGAAATATCACTGATTAGTGTCTGGATCTTTGTATGAGCCTTGTCTCCCTTAACTTAGGTCTAGCAGTTTATTTTGCCAAATTATCCTCAAGACCTAGTATCTAGTATTCAGTTCAGTTCAGTTCAGTTCAGTCACTCAGTCGTGTCTGACTCTTTGCGACCCCATGAATCGCAGCACACCAGGCCTCCCTGTCCATCACCAACTCCTGGAGTTTACTCAAACTCATGCGCATCGAGTTGGTGATGCCATCCAGCCATCTCATCCTCTGTCGTCCCCTTCTCCTCCTGCCCCCAATCCCTCCCAGCATCAGGGTCTTTTCCAATGAGTCAACTCTTCACATGAGGTGGCCAAAGTATTGGAGTTTCAGCTTCAGCATCAGTCCTTCCAGTCACTGCGGATGGTGACTGCTGCCATGAAATTAAAAGATGCTTACTCCTTGGAAGGAAAGTCATGACCAACCTAGACAGTCTATTAAAAAGCAGAGACATTACTTTGCCAACAAAGGTCCATCTGGTCAAAGCTATGGTTTTTCCAGTGGTCATGTATGGATGTGATAGTTGGACTGTGAAGAAAGCTGAGTGCCGAAAAATTGATGCTTTTGAACTGTGGTGTTGGAGAAGACTCTTGAGAGTCCCTTGGACTGCAAGGAGATCCAACCTGTCCATCCTAAAGGAGATCATTCCTGGGTATCTAGTATTAGGTGGAGCAATTCCAGGGCTGGTCTTAGACAGGGCTAGGTGTTCAAGCCCCTGAAAGCCTGTACATTTCCAGCACTAGTGGAGACTGTCTAGACTGAGGGCCTGCTTTCACTTCACTCCAGAGAAGTCACTTGGCCCACTGATGAAGCTGCTCTTAAAGCCACACAGAGGGTGTGACAAATAGTTGGAAAACAGAGGATCACTTCAGCTTGTATATAGTGAGTGGGGAAGAGGTGCACCTTCTCTCTAGGTCAACAGTGGTAGGCAAATTACTGTATCTCCATGGGACCTGGAGACAACTTCCCTTAGCCAGACCCTTTGAGCTCTGCCTGACACAATCCAAGATGCTAGATCAGGCCCTGTCTCCTCAGTCTATCTTCTTTGCTTGAGGAATGGTCTTGACATCTTCTCTAAAGTGCACCTGGTCATTTCCACACTCTGGGATAAAAATACTCTTCCTTCCTCCATTCCCTTGGCCTCCCTTTCTCGTTAGTTTCTGGGTTGGGCTCTGCTACCCACACCCTGTCTTTACTCTCACTCTGCTGTCATTTGTTTTCCTTCAGACATGCCTTTCTTGATCTGCCATCCTGAAGATGCTTTGACACAGTCTAGGGGCATCCTATGGTGTGATCACTCACCTAGGGCCAGACATCCTGGAATGTGAAGTCAAGTGGGCCTTAGGAAGCATCACTACGAACAAAGTTAGTGGATATGATGGAATTCCAGTTGAGCTATTTCAAATCCTGAAAGATGATGCTGTAAAAGTGCTGCACTCAATATGCCAGCAAATTTGGAAAACTCAGCAGTGGCCACAGGACTGGAAAAGGTCAGTTTTCATTCCAATCCCTACGAAAGGCAATCCCAAAGAATGCTCAAACTACCGCACAATTGCACTCATCTCACACACTAGTAAGTAATGCTCAAAATTCTCCAAGCCAGGCTTCAGCAATACGTGAACTGAGAACTTCCAGATGTTCAAGCTGGTTTTAGAAAAGGCAGAGGAACCAGAGATCAAATTGCGAATATCCGCTGGATCATCAAAAAAGCAAGAAGTGTTCCAGAAAAACATCTATTTTTGCTTTATTGACTACGCCCAAACCTTCGTTTGGATCAAAACCTTGTGTGGATCACAATAAACTGTGGAAAATTCTGAAAGAGATGGGAATACCAGACCACCCAACCTGCCTCTTGAGAAACCTGTATGCAGGTCAGGAAGCAACAGTTAGAACTGGACATGGAACAACAGACTGGTTCCCAATAGGAAAAGGAGTAGGTCAAGGCTGTATATTGTCACCCTGCTTATTTAACTTCTATGCAGAGTACATTATGAGAAACGCTGGGCTGGAAGAAGCACAAGCTGGAATCAAGATTGCTGGGAGAAATATCAATAACCTCAGATATGCAGATGACACCACCCTTATGGCAGAGAGTGAAGAGGAACTGAAAAGCCTCTTGATGAAAGTGAAAGAGGAGAGTGAAAAAGTTGGCTCAACATTTAGAAAACTAAGGTCATGGCATCTGGTCCCATCACCTCATGGGAAATAGATTGGGAAACAGTGGAAACAGTGTCAGACTTTATTTTGGGGGGCTCCAAAATCACTGCAGATGGTGATTGCAGCCGTGAAATTAAAAGGTGTTTACTCCTTGGAAGGAAAGTGATGACCAACCTAGATAGCATATTAAAAAGCAGAGACATTACTTTGCCAACAAAGGTCCATCTAGTCAAGGCTATGGTTTTTCCAGTGGTCATGTATGGATGGGATAAAGCTGTGAAGAAAGCTGAGTGCCGAAAAATTGATGCTTTTGAACTGTGGTGTTGGAAAAGACTCTTGAGAGTCCCTTGGACTGCAAGGAGATCCAACCAGTCCATCCTAAAGATCAGTCCTGGGTGTTCATTGGGAGGACTGATGCTGAAGCTGAAACTCCAATACTTTGGCCACCTCATGCGACGAGTTGACTCATTGGAAAAGACCCTGATGCTTGGAGGGATTGGGGGCAGGAGGAGAAGGGGACGACAGAGGATGAGATGGCTGGATGCATCACCGACTCGATGGGCCTGAGTTTGAGTAAACTCCGGGAGTTTGTGATGGACAGGGAGGCCTGGCGTGCTGCGATTCATGGGTCGCAAAGAGTCGGACATGACTGAGTGACTGAACTGAACGGAACTGAGGGGCATCCTAGGTAACCACACACCATTGGTTCACCTGGCCCTCAAGATCCAGAAATGCCCAGCCCACCCCACCCTGACCCCAGCCCCACCTTCATCCCTCCCGTGGTGCCTTGTACTCCAGCGTCAAGGACCCCTTCCCTGTGCGGCTGCTTCCCACACAGGGAAACCCTGTGGTTCATGCTCTGCCTACCCTTTGGCCTTGATCAAACATTGCTCCTTCTTGAAAGAGTTGTCTCATTCTTTTAATTGGATACAGCTGCTTCCTCATTTTTCTTTGCATGGCCCTTTATTCTTCACTCTCTAACGCATGTATCTTTTGTTTCCTGGTATTGTAATTATTTGGGTTCATATCCTGTCTTCTGCCTACATGATGATCCCCTCTATCACACTGAGTGCAAGATCTGTTATCTTTGTGCTGTTAAAAATATTGATTCAACTGATGATTATTTTTAGTGCTTGCCCAGCTCCTCTCTCAGGGGCACCCTTGACCTAGGATGGCACTTCAGTCTCTGCATCTTTCTTTGGCCAACTTTGCAGGATTCTGCTCTCATCAAGAGGCCATTCAATCAGCGAATAAACTAATAAGCAGTCACGGTGTAATGCAGGGATTCTCTGATATGCCTACCCAGATTTTCAGGCTGAAGCAGAGATTCCCAACCTCTGCAGCCCCTTCTTCATCATTATTTATAACCCAGTGATGTCCTATGACTCCAAAGCTGAACACTGCTGTTTTCAAGTCTGATGCCTATCTTTTGAAAAACTTTAATTAGGAAATTTTCAGAAATGCAAACTTTGTAAACCCCAGAGGAAAGATCTTCTGATGATATTTTAGCCCCATTTTAGGTACAGGTGGGAGAGAAACTTTTGGGCATGAGACTAGATCTAGGTTTCCTAAAAACCCACACTATATGAGTTATTGTTAACTTCACCTCCTCAGGGTTGTTAAGAAAGTAGCAACAGGTACAAATATTAAAGTCACAAAGTGACTCCGGCCCATTTAACCTTGAAGTGTGGAATATAAATCAGGGCTCACTTTGACCTGGTCCTCCTAAGCGTTTGAATATAAATTAAATCAAGTGTCTCTAGAATCAAAGCCATTTTTCCTTTGAGAAGAGTATAGTCCACACAGAAGTGCTAAAAAAGAAATCCCCCATTGTCTTTTCATTATTTTCCAGCATAATGTTTAAATGATGGGTGAACCCTCAAAAGGAGAGTTGTTCTCATACACGAGGCAGTTTCAACTGCTTGGGCCTGTGTTGCCTTGTTCAGCGTCCATTCTAGTCCGCACTGAAATGGGAAATGGAGTGTTGGCAGGATGGGGAGGGATGGAGAAGCCCTGGGACCCGGGGTCTTGTGAGTGTTCCATTCCTGGATGTCTGCACAGTGTGGGGTCCCAGCATTCACTCTGCCACTTGCTCTGACTCAGGTTCGCTTTCCACATCCTTTTCCGTTTCTGCCACCATGATGAAGATCAAAGAGGGGTTAGGAGTTGCAGAGAAAGGAAGCAGAGAGAAGGGAGAGAAAGAAGAGAAAGAAAAATTAGCAAGCAAAGCAGAAACAGTTTATGCAGGAAATACAGAAATCGCTCCACCAGAATTGATTAAGAATGCACAGTGCAGGTACAGTCAGTGTGAAGGACAGCTTGGGATTGTGGGATGTGTACCATTCTGAGAATTCGCACAGTCATAAGTCCTGGCTTGCGGCAATGATAACATTCTGCTCCCTAAGCAAGCTTTGCATTCATCTGTTCCAAACCCTCATTTGACAGATGGCATCGGAGCAGAGCAAGACTTGTTTGGAGTCATCACAGCAGGTGGAGGCAGGGCCAGGACCACAACCCATAATTCCCACTTCCTGTTCCCATGCAAGTTTCTTCCTGTCTGCTCTCAACCCCTTTCCCTGGGGACTCTCAACTTCTCAGTTTTTTTTGCCTTTGCATCTCTCCTAGGACGCGGCACATGCCTGGAACAAAAGTGCTCAATAAATACCAACTCAGTGAACAAGCAGAGATGCCGGTGTGTCTGAGAGCGGAGTCTACTAGTCCTGATCTAGGCTATGGTGGGAGAACCAGGCCATATTAGGAAGGAAAAAATTCCTCTTTTCCTGATACTTTTGTATATTAACATGTCACATAAGAGTACCATCAAACACATGAGTTGCCCTACTCTATCAACACTTCTGTTACAATAAAAAGTGTGTGTCTCACTAGGGAAAAAAATTATTACCAAAATTTCCAAAAGTGTGAAAGAGAGACCAAAACCTCGTCTTACAGAGGCGGTTGGATGGGGATAAACAAGCTTTTATTGAGTTTTTACTTACTCCTGGTGCACCTTAGGTGTGATGTGTACATTAATTCAGTTGTTGCGCTCAGTCGCTCAGTCATGTCCGACTCCTTTTGACCCCGTGGACTGTTGCCTGCCAGGCTCCCCTTGTCCATGGGATCATCCAGGCAAGAATACTGGAGTGGGTTGCCATTTCCTCCTCCAGGGGAACTTCCCGACCCAGGGATTGAACCTGAATCTCAGTTAGTCCTCAGAACCATCAACAATGCGGGAAACTGAGGCCAAATGAGGATGAGCCAGTGGTTCAGGGATGCTGAACTGGTGGAGTCTGGATTGGAATCTAGAACTTGTCTCCAAAGCGAGATCCTGTCCTTTCTACCCCTCATCCTCCGTCTCCTTCAGAACGCTCCCTTGCCTTGTCCTGCAGAGTGCTTCACAAAGGCCTCAGTCGCAGCACCACACGGGAGCCACCTGCTGGAGGCGGCGGCCAAGTGTCTGCTGGCATTTGAGTTCTTTATCGTCTGGACCTTGTCTTTTCCGACTTCTGCATAGGCAGCCAGTGAACATCTGATGAAACTTTTTGTTGGAGTCATAAAATGCCCCTCTTTCCTACACTGGGCTCTGACTCCAGCCACAATGTCACATTAAAAAGAAAATTTAAAATAAGCACTTTCCGCTCCAAAATTATGCCTGGGATTTGCCTCAAGGGAGACCCCTGAGAGTGTCCCCTTGAGAGTGCATCCATCTGCTTACTGGACCCGAGTCGTTTAGGACAAGGGAAGGGAATAGCACTTCAAAGTTTATATAGGGTCATGAAATGGGGCTGGGGCTGGGTGGGGACCCACTCTAGTTCTTGACGTCTCTCCTTTCCATTCAAAAATAAATCCTCCTCCCCTCCTTCCCTTCTGCTCTTTCATTTTCTGTCACTATGCCTCCTCCCATCACTGTTACCACAGATGTCCTTTAAAACTGTGGTCCTTATAAGTCTTGAGTTGAAATCACCTGGGTAGCGGGAGAAGGTGTGGTGGCTGGCAATTTGTATTTTTACAAAACTTACTGGAGGATTTATGTGGATCGCATTATTTCAGAACCACCGGGATATATTCTGGAATATTAAGGCTAGTCCAAACCTTTTTATAGCTGAGGTGAAGGATCTTGTCCATGATCACAGCATGGGTTAGGAACAGAGCCAAGGCAAGAACTCTGGGTTCCAAGAACCCATGCAGAGCTGAGTCCCCTGCTTCACGCAGGTCCATTGGGCTGACCTCACCACACCCTCCCTTCACAGCCGTCCCAGGAGACAGTGTACACGGCTGATCGCCACATAAAGATTGTCAAGGTCACCAGCGCCAAAATAGTGTCCTATATAAGCAAATGCCAGAGCTAGTTTCAAATGTGGAGACAAGCTATTCCTCTAGCAACTTTGGCAACCTGCCTGCAGGCAGAGGTAAAATTCATATTTAGAAAGCAAACTGGCACTCACAAGCAGTGTCTTTTGAAATCCTAACACCTTACTGCTGAAAGGAACATTTGAGAGCTTTTCATCGAACCGCACTGTGTCTGTAAAATTCCTGCCCCATCCCTCTCAGGGTGTGCTTGCCAGGCTCCCCCGACCCCGTGTGGGCTCTGCTCACATCCTCCCAGTGCTGGGGGCTCATGACCCTTATAACCAGCCAATAGTGTTTTCTTACTTTTACAGGTGGGAATCCTGTTACTCCACGTGCCGTCCTTCAGACACTCCATCTGGAATGTGTCCATCTCCACGTTATCCTAGGAAGAAACATGAAGAAGGTGAGGGAAGGAGGAGGGGGTGGGTTGGTGGCTGTTTCCCAGTGTAACCAGCTCACCCTCCAGAGCTGGCTGTTCTCCACTGGGCTTTCCCAACGGGGGCCTCCCGGGGCTTGAAGTCAAGGGGAGGACAGACCCTGAGTTCATGGCCCCCGTTCCTACTCTGGAGAGACACCTACTGCCAGGGCGGGGTGGAGGGGGGTGTTGGTTGGGGGCTGGGCAGCTGCCTGCAAAGGGACACCTATACTGGTGACTCCTTCTTCAGAGCCGTGGCTCTCAAACCTCACTCAGTGAGCATCAGTGTCCCAGGCCCCCCTCCCAGAGTTTCTGAATCAGCGGCTCTGGCCTGGGGACAAAGACCTTGCATTTCTAACTAGTGACGTGCTGGTGTGGGGGGGACCCCACTTGGATTATCATTCCATGAGAACAGCAGTCCACTAACTTGGCTTACATTGGACTCACCCGGGCAACTTAACAGACAAAATGCTCACGGGCTCAGCCCCAGAGATCTGTTTTAACTGACCTCGGGTGGGGCCTGGGAGGTGGTTTTGTTAAGCTAACCAGAGGATTCCTAGGAGAACCACTGTTTCAGAGAATGAGCAATGCTTACCTGCCCACCTTTTAAAGCTCAGCTTCTGTCCCAGGGCTACCCGGTAAGCCTGATGAACTTTGTTAAGGCTGTTTGTACTGACTGTCGGGCTGAATGGATATTTTGCTTGGACTTTTGTGCCACTTTCAGAAGGGAGAGTCTGGGACACATGCTTTGAATTTTCAGAAGGCTGGAATTTTTGGTGCACTGTGGGAAAGCTCGGAAATACTGTGGTGGGACCAGGACAAGCTCTGGAAGCCCATCTGCCCTGGGAGGCTCTGGGGAATTTCTCCAGCCTGGAGACCCACCCCTCCTCTGGCAGGACCCTGTACCTTCAGCACTTTGTAGCCTGTGTCACAGCTGATGAGCACCTGGTCTTTGAAGGAATACGTGGTTTGCAAGGGTTCGATTTTCCCATGGATAGGAGGCTGCAACTTGGGGCACTCATTCCCTGGTGGGGAGCAATGAAAGGAGTAGGTAAGAAAACAAAGGAAAGTGTGGTCATAAGAAGCCATTCCCTAGAATTGAAGGTCTGATGGAGGTGGAAAAAAACACATGAAAACCACACCCCCAGGGTATGGGGGCCTAGACCTACCAGGCCCTGAAGAAGGCTTACTTTGGACGCTTGAGCAGGTCATTTTCCAACGTGGACCTTTATTTCCTCATCTGTAAAATGAGGTGGTTTGCCAGATGATCTCATCAAAACTCAGGGTAGGAAAAGGTATTAAATGTCTGGGTATAACTCTTGTCTAATGTTTCCTTTCCCACAGTAGACCTGTGGGACATTCCTTCAGGGACAAGGAGCTCAGTACCTACCACTGTGTACCTAAACTCCTCCAATGAGAGGAACAGAATTTTCATATTCAGCTGAAATTTACACCCCTGAAATTTTTACTCAGTGGGAGTAGTTGGCTCTTTTGGGCCACTCATGATGACCCCACTCTTTCTTCCCAAGATCATTCTTCACAGTGCTAGAGAGACTGTGATTTACACTTCAAAAGGCTAAATTGGATAGAATTCCTATGCCTGATGTATTTCCTGGATAAACTCTCCTTCATTAATATCCTCTTGCTGCCTCTCCCCACGAGCAGGCACTGAAGCTGGTGATGAGCCAAGGCCAGGATATAGCGTCTTTGCACTGTATTAGTCACACCCAGCTGTGGTCCTTGCACTGCCCCTCTTCCTCCAGTTACTGCAGGTCCCTTGGGTCAAGTAACTCCAGCAGGGTTTGGACCAGGACTGGGTGCCTCAAGGTATTGGGCAATGAGGCCTATGGGCTTTGTCACTCTGGGTGCACAAGGAGGCAAGTCACTATGATGAAACATTTTGTGCTAGAGGCTCACACCCAAATTTCTGCCCCAGACTTTGGAAGGCCTGGGGCTGGAAGGATCCTCTCCAGGCCTAGTCAATCACAGTGTGAAGTTCTGGAAACTGTTTTTTGTTTTTTTTTAAATTATAGTTTTTTTTTTTCTTTTTTAATTAATTTATTTATTATTTTACTTTACAATATTGTATTGGTTTTGCCATACATTGACATGAATCAGCCATGGGTGTACATGTGTTCCCCATCCTGAACCCCCCTCCCACTTCCCTCCCCATCCCATCCCTCTGGGTCATCCCAGTGCACCAGCCCTGAGCACCCTGTCTCATACATTGAACCTGGACTGGTGATTCGTTTCACTTATGATAATTTACATGTTTCAATGCCATTCTCCCATGTCATCCCACCCTTGCCCTCTCCCACAGAGTCCAAAAGACTGTTCAATACATCTGTGTCTCTTTTGCTGTCTCGAATACAGGGTTATCGTTACCATTTTCTAAATTCCATATATATGTGTTAGTATACTATATTGGTGTTTTTCTTTCTGGCTTACTTCACTCTGTATAATAGGCTCCAGTTTCATCCACCTCATTAGAACTGATTCAAATGTATTCTTTCTAATGGCTGAGTAATACTTCATTGCATATATGTACCACAGCTTTCTTATCCATTCATCTGCTGATGGACATCTAGGTTGCTTCCATGTCCTGGCTTTTTTTTAATAGTTTTAAAAAAATTATTTATTTTATTAGAGCCTAATTGCTTTACAATGTGGTATTGATTCCTGTTGTACAACAAAGTGAATCAGCTATATGTATACATTTATCCCCTCCCTCTCGGACCTACCTCCACCCCTCTCCCCCATGCTATCTATCTAGGCCACCACAGAGCACCGAGTTGAGTTTCCTGTGCTTTATAGCAGGTTCCCATGAACTATCTATTTTAGATATGGTAGTACATATATGTCAATCCTAATCCCCCAATTTGTTCCACCCTCCCCTTCCCCCGACCCCATGTCTGCAGGTCTATCCTCTTATGTCAACATCTCTATTCCTGCCCTGGAAATAGGTTCATCTGTACCATTTTCCCTGGGGCATATACTCTGAGAAAACCATAATTCAAAATGACATGTGCGCCCCAATGTTCACTGCGGCACTATTTATAATAGCAGGACATGGAAACACCCTAAATGTGCATCAACAGATGAATGGAGAAATGAGATGTGATACATGCATACAACAGAATATTACTCAGACATAAAAAGGAACAAAACTTGGTCATTTGTAGAGATGTGGATGGACCTAAAATCTGTCATACAGAGTGAAGTAAGTCAGAAAGAGAAAAACAAGTGTCATATACTAATGCATATATGCTTTTTGTTTTTAAAAATGTCCCCACATGATTCTGAAGTGCAGCCAGTTTTGAAAATACCTTATCCAAAACCACCATCATTGCTGCCCTTTACCCCATTTATAGATGAGAAACTAGTCAGCAGAGGGAATCTGCCTTGGTCCCAAGCTGCTCAGTGGCAGGGTTGGGCGTCCTGCCACATCCCTGGAGGAGCCCCAGGCCAGCACCCCCTCACACTCCCTGGCTGCTATGCCCTGAGGGCTGAGCATAGAAGGCAGGTTGACCCAGGAGGGGAGAGGCTGTGTTACCTGTTGCCCTGTACGACAGCCTCCAGCCCCGGTTCTCCCCTGAGTTGTCGCTGTGGAATAGGATCTGTACGCTGTGGCTCTGGGTATTGATGGGTTCTGGGGCTTTCTCTCCACAGTAGGGCCCCAGAACTTTTGGACCAGCTTTAATCTGTGAGGGGTGAGATAGAAAAAAAGCAGGGTCACACCTGAGTGGCAGTGACTGCTTCTGGGATCATCTCTACTTTGCACCCTGGGTTTTCTGGAAGCTTCCATGTGAGTCCATGGTGTTCACTCACATTCTTAGTGGGCATTACCATTCACCAAAGGGTTCCATCTCCACACTCCCATTCACAAATTACAATCACCTTGGAAGTGGACAAGGCAGGTTGAGTATCCTTGTCTCAGAGATGAACATATTATGGTTCAGAGAGGGGCAGAGCCCTGTCCAGATGCACAGGACAGAAAAGGCCCTGCTCGCAAGGACCCTGCAGTCTAGTCGGGGCAGACTAATAGATAATAATAATAAAAAAAATTACCAGCTGTGGTAAGTATCGCAAAAATAATCAGGGTGATATACATATACATATATAACATAAATGTATGCTCTGTTTATAATTTAAGTAGTAAAATCTATGTAGTCTATGTAATTCATCATTAATATAATAGGTGTTGTTTAGTTGCTAAGTCATGTTCAACTCTTTTGTGAGCCCATGCACTGCCGCCCACCAGTCTCCTCTGTCCATGGAATTTTCCAGGCAAGAATACTGGAGTGGGTTGCCATTTCCTTCTCTAGGGGATTTTCCCTACCCAGGGATCAAACCCCTGTCTCCTGCACATGTCTCCTGAATTGTAGGTGGATTCTTTACCACTGTACGACCAGGGAAGCTTCAGTATAACAGATAATAATTTTAAATAGGTATTTAGAAAAGGCCTCTTCATGGAAGTAATGTTGGATTTGAAACATGTAGGATGAGTAGGAGCTTGTCATTTGGAGAGGAGGGGAGGATAGTTTCCAGGCAGGGAAAGCAATGTATATAAAGGTTGAGGCCAAAAGTAGGAAAGAGCCTGGTAAGAATCAAGAGCAGGAAGGAAGCCAGTGAGGCTGGAGGAGAGGGAATGCTTTGGCTTGAGGATGGGACGGCAGCCATGGGCCATACTGTGTTGAGGAATTCGTGTTTATTCCAAGTACAATCTTGATATAGCCTGGCTTTTATAAAATTTACCCTGGATGCTAGAAAAGAACATATCATGCACAGCAAGAGTGGATGGCAGAAAACCCTCCAGGTAGCTTTGCAGCTGACCAGAAAGAGCAGGGTTTGGACTCAGGTAGAAGCAGCGGAGATGGAGAGAAGGAAGAGGCACTCTGGGCTGGTCCAGATTTCCAGCCCCCAGACCTGGGTCTTGCCTCTGCTTTAACTCTTTCTCCTTCCTCCTCTGAGGACCAGTACATCTTAACTCTCATTTGATGACTTCTATAATCCTGGGTGCATTTTCATCTTGTCACCCTTACTGTGGTGAGGGGGGACAGTGAATACCCTAGAGGTTACCTGCCTAAGGATAAGCTCATAACATAGCTCCTGGGATATAATGTATGGTAGACAGAGTTCTGGGTCTTCCTTGTGGCTCAGATGGTAAAGACTCTGCCTGTAATGTGGAAGACCCAGGTTCCATCCCTGGGTTGGAAAGATCTCCTGGAGGAGGAAACCCACTCCAGTATTCTTGCCTGGAAAAATTCCATGGATAGAGGAGCCTGGTGGATTACAGTCCACTAGAGTTGGACACAACTAAGTGACTAACACACACGGACAGATTTCTAAGATGGTCCCCATGATCTTCACCCTGGTGTCACTTCATGATGATGTTATGTTACCTGGCAGAAGGGATTTTGCAGGTGGGGCAAAGGGCTGGTTTGGGATGAGGGAAGTTCCCTAGACAGGGTCCAATTAAGGTGGTAGATGTTATTTTAAATAATTACTTTTTAGGAAACCACCTGCTTGGCCCCCGATCCTGGAAGAAGGTAGAGAATGTCAATTTTCCCAATTTAGCCAAGATTTGTCAGCATCCCCGGGGCCTGTGGCCACTGTTGTCTTACCTTGATGTAGTCATAGGGGCAGGACACCTCAGGATGGTCCTCAATGTCGAAAATGTCCTCAAACTGCAGGCTGATCATGAAACCCTCCTCTAGCTCAATGGTGTAGAGGCATTCAGAGCTCTTGGGGTAAGGGTTGGGGAAGTCAGGGCTGGTGATCACGCCGGTCCGCTGGGTGAAGAGGTTGTCACTGCACTCCACTGCGGGAAACACATGGGAGAAAAGTGGTACACCACGCTCATGGCCACAGCCTCCCCTTTCTTATCTGCTATGGTACAATTTTCACAGTGGTTCTGAGAGGCAAGTGGGGGAAGGAGTCACTATCTCCATTTTACAGATGGGGAAACTGAAGTTCAGTAAGGGGAAGAGATTTACTCAAGGTCACACAACCAAGTAATTTGCAGGGTTAAGACTCAAAGGCAGTGAGTGTGATATGCCTTTTTGTCCAATTCTCCGATCTTGGTGTGGGGCATGACGGGTCTCAGATGAAAGGTATTGAGATGTGTGGTCAGGGGGAGGATCTTCTCTTTTGTGCTGCTCTCAGGACTCCATGAGCTCTCTGCTCAAAGCCACTCTTGACCCCTCATTAACACAAGACCGTCACACATACCCTCGCTCTCTGGCCCCTGGCCTTGCTTTGTTTCTCTTCATGCTACTCACCACTGCTTACCATTGTGAAATGTATTTCTCAGTGGATTTTCCTGCCCCCACAAAACTCCTAAGTTCCCTGAGTTCAGGGAGTCCACTCTATTCCCCATCACAGCTGCAACCCAGCAACCAGTGTCTTGGATCCTGGCCATGGCTTAACCCTGCAAAGGCCCTGTTACATGCCACTGAACCATTGTCCTTGGATCTGGCATGTCAGTTTTTTCTGGTCATTTGTAAATGAGAAAACTGTGGCCCAGAAAGGGGGCATAGCTAACCCTAACGTCTCTCAGTTACAAGCTACAGAACAAGATTTAGAGTGGTCTCTGAATCCTTGTGCTTTAATATTCTACCCCAAGCATTTTCATGGGGATGACATTGCTCCCAGAGGGGCCAAAATTGGTTCTTAGAGAGGGGAAGTTGTTACTCTTTTTATGCATAACACACAGGCAGACATATAGTACATAAACATACATACAGCGTGTTTGTGGTATTAAATTTCCTGGGTGAGACAATTAGGAAGAGAATGTTTAAAAAGGCTCTTGGCGGGGGCAGAAGCAAAAATGAAAAACAGGATTCAGAAACATTGCTCAGTCTTAGCCCCTCTGTGCTCAGCACATGGTAGATACTCAATAAATACTTACTGAATGAAAACCATGGAAAATATAACCCTCTTCAAGAAAACTCCTGTATGTGCCTGCTTCATACTGATGGGTTTTATTTGGAAGTAGAAGATTTTGAAGGAGGAAGGAAAAGAAATCCTGTTTCTAGCATGCCCTCCCCCAACGCTCCCTCACTCAGCTTCCGGGTGGTCTTTCTAGGACCCACACCCTTACCCCGCAGTCATACTGATCTACTGGCAGTTCCCCAAACATTCCGAATCCTGTCACGCTTCTGAAGGTTTGCAGAAGCTGTGCTCTCTGCCTGTCGTGCCCTCCTTTTCCTTGTCCTTTTTCCTTTATCAAGGGCATCATCTCTGGGAAGTGCTTGCTCACTTGGTACAGACTCAGGTCTGACTGGTGCCACACCCACACTTCGTTTACAACACTTTTATTACATTTCATCATTTGCCTATGTGGGTATTACCCGCTAGACAGGAGGTCCTGGTGGAAATGTCTGAGTCCTCCTATTTCTCCCTCCCCTCCTCAGCCTGGATACTATGGCAGAGAAGGCATGTGGATGAGAGGGGAAAGCATAGGGAGCAAAAAGGAAAGGGATGTTTTCTTGCTGTCTTATCTTTGCCCCTCTCCCCTTCTCTCACTTTCACTGGGTTCTCTCTATCACAATATAAAAGTGAGAGGCCAGGGAAGAGCAGAAAAAAAGGAGCTGATGGGTAAAA
The DNA here is from genome assembly GCF_033118175.1 of Dama dama. Taxonomy (NCBI): domain Eukaryota; kingdom Metazoa; phylum Chordata; class Mammalia; order Artiodactyla; family Cervidae; genus Dama; species Dama dama. The sequence continues at coordinate 39,254,131 of NC_083699.1, forward strand.
TCTAGTTCAGGGTTCAGGACTGGGAAACCTGGGTTTTCCCTTGACTCGGCCTGTTACTTACAGGAGGAGAGGAAATAGGGACTAAAGAGCAGAAAGCCCTGCTCCCCGGGAAGAAAGATGGTCCAGAGGCCAGGGCTTCTCAAATGCAGTTCTCTGAGAATCTGACCCTGACTTCCAGGCTGGTGGGCATTTCAGCATCTTTATCCTTGTGATCTGGTTTCATTTTTAATTGTTCCTACTGCCTGCCGGTCCTGCCTCTGAGCCTCCCCTCATCTTACTGGGAAGTCTGACTGCTCACGGTGATGCACAGCAGCGGTGCTGGGCCCCACCTCGGCACGTCCTGTTGTCCGTGTGGAGGATGTATCCGAAGCGACAGGAGCAGTAGTAGCCGCCGATGTAGTTGTGGCAGTAGTGGTCACAGGACAGCTCCTCGTCCTCCCGCTCCGTGCACTCGTCCACGTCTGCAGGGCGGGTAGAGCCTCTCACAACCCGTTCAAGCGCGATGGTGAGGAGAACAGCCAACATTCACAGGGCACTCGCTGGGGCCACTCACTGTGTTGGGAGATACCTGCCTTCTCTCATGGAAGCCTCCCCTGAGCCTCCAGTGACAAATGAGGAAACTTGCCCAAGGTCACAGACAGCCTGGTCAGACCTGGGCAACCTGACTCGGGGTGGTGCCACTGTTCTCTGACAGTTGTGATGACAGCAAGCAGGACGGTTATGACCCCCTTTTTATAGATGAGGCAACTGAGACTTGGAGCCGTTAAAGAACTTACTCCACGTCACACAGATAGTAAGTGGAGTCCTCTTTCAAATCAAGGTGGGCTGCTCTAAAATCTGGGTTTTTAACCTCTTGTCCATGTTGCTTCTCTCTCTCTAAGTCTCTAAGGTGGGTCAAGCCCTATCTTAGGCATTGGAAATATAAAGAGATGTATGTTCTCAACCCAATTTGAACACACATTTCTTCCCAAAAGATACAGGAATGGCCAAGAAGCTTACACATGAAAAGATATTCAGCATCACTAGGGGCCAGGAAAATGCAAATTAAAACCACAATGAAGTACCACTACGTGCCCTCTGGAATGGTTAAATTTTTTTTTTTTTTTAATTGATGACATCAAATGTTGGTGAGGATATAGAGCAGCCAGAACTCTCATACATTGGTGGAGGGATACAAAATGATGCAAACACTGTGGAAAAAGTCTGACAATTTCTTATAGAACTAAATGTACACCTACACTATAATTAAGCAATTTTGCTCCTAGATATTAATATATACCCCACAGAAGTGAAACATATGAAAACATATGTTTACAAAATGGCTTGTACAAAAAGGTTTGTGGAAATTTTATTAATGGGAGCCAAAAAATGGATAGAACCCAGGTGTCTGTCAATAGGAGAATGGATAAATAGATTGTAGTATATTTATATAATGGAAAATTACTCTGCCAGGAAAAGAAACAGTTACTAATGAATTGGAACAACATAAATAAATATCAAAGACTTTATGCTGAGTAAAATATTTCTCATCTCCAAAATATAATCTGTATGTGTTCATTTATGTGAGGTTTTGCAAGAGGCAAAACTAATCTATGGTGGTGGAAAAAAATCAGGACTGCTGTGGTGACCTCTAGGGAGATAGGAGTGTGGTGTAATTGGAAACGAGCATAAAGGAACTTTGGGGGTTAAGGGTAAAGCTCAACATCTTGTTAGGGATTTAGTTACAAATATAAATTTTTCAAAGCTTAACAATTGTACTTAAGATTTATGTATTTCATTGAATATATAGATTTTACATGAAAAGAAAAAACTGTGAATAGCTGTTGGACCCTAGATAAACAATATGCATGCTAAAGTATTTAGGAAGAAGAGTACTGATGTCTGCAATTTATTTTGAAATGTGTCAAAAAAGATGAATTGATGGATAGAGGATAGAAAGATGGACAGATGTGCGATAGACCAAATGCAGCAAGACATTAGTGGTAGAATTTATGTAGTAGGTGTTCATTTTAAAGAAGAGAGCACAAGGCACTTTTATTTTGAGAGAGAAAGGGAGACGTGGGGATGAGTCACCCACGTCTCCAACTTACCCACAGCCATGTAGTGGGCATCAAATCCTGTGAATCGCTCTTCATCAGAGAAATCTGACCGGAAAGTGATGGACATAAAGGAGCCGGGGGAGAGGACCACTTCCTGGCCAGGGGTTTGTTCTGTGTCCGTGGTCTCCCTGCCACAGAAGGTTGCCAACACCTGCTCTTCAGTTTCTACCTTTAGGGTCAAAAAGAAAGGGAATAAGATGTGCAGCTTCCCAAATTAGCTTCTCTGCTGGTCTCAAGGAGAAAAGACAGAGGGGCTTCCCACAAGTGGACCAGGCAGCCTGGGAAGCCCAAAGAAAGAGGCTTAGGAATTCTGGAATTTGAGGAAAGACACCTTATAGGTTAAGCCAATGTGTCTGTCCTCTTCCCGTTTCATTCATTTTGTTTAGGTCCTTAAGCCAATGTGTCTGTCCAGTCCCTGTTTCATTCATTTTGTTTAGGTCCCTAAGCCAATGTGTCTGTCCAGTCCCTGTTTCATTCATTTTGTTTAGGTCCCTAAGCCAGTGTGTCTGTCCAGTCCCCATTTCATTCATTTTGTTTAGGTCCATTAGAAGTAGCTTCACGTTAGTCCTGTTGGCAACAAAAATGGCTTATTTGTTTAAAAAAAAATTCAATGTTAAAATAAATTTTCATATATAATAAAACAGCAGGGTTAGATTTAACATATGGATTCTAGATACAACAGGAACTTACATTTCCAGGAAAAGAAACTTCATACACAATGTAAGTCATTCATGGAGAATTCAGTGTGTGCCAACCACAGAGCAAAGCGTGGGGTGGGGACGATGGGAGATGAGTAAGCCATTGAGCTGCGCATGCCGAAGGGCTTCCCAGGTCTCTCAGTAGTAAAGAACCCACCTGGCAATGCAGGAGACACAGGACACTTGGGTTCGATCCCTGGGTCAGGAGGATCCCCTGGAGTGGGAAATGGCAACCCACTCCAGTATTCTTTGTCTGGAAAATGCCATGGACAGAGGAGCCTGGCAGGCTACAGTTCATGGGGTCGGAAAAAGTCGGACACAACTAAGTGACTGAGCACGCACATGCCCATGGGGAAGCAGTGTTCAGATGGCAGAAAACAGACAGAGCCATCATACAGTGTGACAGGTGTCTTGGGAAGAATGTACTCAGAAGGAGGCAAAGGATCCCCATTGGAATATAAGCTAAGGGAAGGTGAGACTTTTAGTTAATTAATTATTTTTTATTGGTATATTTGAGCTTTATTTTAAAAATGATACATTATCTATATTAGAATTGGAATTTAAAAAAATGTAAATATGCTTTTTATTATTATTATTTTTTAATTGAAGTATGGTTTATTTACAATGTGTTAGTTTCAGGTGTAAAGTGATTCAGTTACACACACACACATATTCTTTTTCAGATTCTTTTCTTTACAGTTATATCTTCAGTGCATGGAATAGGACCTAGAATATAGCAGTTATCCAATAAATATTTGTCATCCAGAACTAAAACTGAAAGACCTATTCTGAGAACAATGAGAAGCCTGAAATTCTGTGGGGATTGTAGGAAAATATATATTTGGAGGGATAGGTTGAAACTAGATTATTATTGACCTTGAATCACATAACAAGTGATTTGAAATCCCATGGACAGAGGAGCCTAGTGGGTTACAGTCCATGGGGTTGCAAAAGAGTCAGGCACAGCTGAGCGACTAAACAACAAAAAAGGGAAGTCACGTAATCAGAACTGTATTTAATAGGTAGTCTTACTAATACAGAAAACTACGGGAATCATCCCAAAATCGTTGCAGTTTTTTAAGACTCAGCTGCAAAAATTGCCTATTTGCTAAAGAATTCCCTATTTTGCAAGAGCCAGGGGCCCTGGGTAGACTCAGAGACCCAAGGAGAGAGTCTAAACTGGTTGTCTAAAGCAGATTTTGTGTGCTTGGTTTGGGAAACAGTGTTGTAGCTGGCTGGTATATTTACATGACTACCATACTTTGCTTACCTACCACTCTATCATTTATCCCTATCTCGATCCTTTTAAAGAAGCATTTTTATCTGCATCCTCCAGATTGATGTTTTAGCCAAGATGCATGAGAAAAATCTGACCAAGAATGATGTCTGCTGCCTTTCACTCTTTAAAGGAAAGTTCTCAAAGGCTGCCTATCTCTAGTAGCTTCTAATGAATTCATTGTTTTGTTCATTAGCTTAGTATGTCAAAAGTATCTTGACATTTGACACTTCTGTTTTGAAACTAATGGTTTATTTATTTAAAATAAGTGGGAGCTTTAAAGGAAAATAATTTGCCCTGGCAACAAAACACGAGGACAATTAATCACTAGCTTTGGGAACTGAAGTGTAAACAGAAGATGAGATCATGGCTTTGCTATGGTTTCCCCTTCCCTGCAGATACTAGCCAAACTCACACCAGCCTTATTGCTGTAGAGAGTTCCAGTCTGCACACAGCTGAAATGTCTCTTTCTCGAACATCTCAGCTGCTTTGTTGTTTTGATGATCTGAGTTTTCCAGGTAGCTGGAGTTTTACCTACGATTTTTTAAAAAATTGGGGTGTTTGTCAAAGTGCTTTATCCAAATCCTTGCTTTCTCAGGTAAAATATACTAATCCTTCTTGGTGATCCAAGGACAGTGTTATGAATATCAAGTTTCTTGGGGATACCGAGTTTTTTAATGTTGCTTGCCCTGCATTGAAAGCCCCCAGACTATAAAGCCTTTGCAATTCTTATGTCTTCTTTATGTAGATTGGGTTTTATTTACTGTTTTAAAATCAGGTAGAAACTCATTAAGCTGCTGTCATTCGAATTTAATGAGAATAAGACTAAATACATAAAGAGTGAGGGTCTGGGAGAAGGATTCTTCTATGAGTAACCATATGAGCTGGAATGCACTATCTCGGTGACCTCTGCGTTAGAGGTCCTGTTAGAGGTCCTGACCCCTATTTCTGACTCCACCAAAAAGTGGTATATAGCTGACTCCGTAGCGCTCAATTATCCACCTAGTAAACTAGGGGTTTGAACCAGCTGAGCTCTACGTTCTCTTCCAGTCCTGACATACTAGTATTCTAATAAGGCATTATATCCATACATTAAATAAACCAACTAGAGCAGGGGTCCCCAACCTCTGGGATCTTATTGCCTGATGATCTGAGGTGGAGATGATGTAATAATAATAGAAACAAAGTGCACTGTTAATGTAATGCACTTGAATCATCCTGAAACCATCTCCCACCCTTGGTCTGTGGAAAAATTATCTTCCACAAAACCAGTCCCTGGTGTCATAAAACTTGGGATTCATTGAACTAGAGAATGGTGAGGAGGAGTTTCAACATAGAGATTGCTTCGTACTTAAGAACTTGTTTGTGGTCTATACCATATGCTCTAGAAGTAATTACTAATGAAGAGTCAAGCCTTGAGCATCACTGCTTCTAGAAACAGCAGCCTCATTCCTTCTTTGTTATCCCCGAGGTCTCCAGGGTTCTATAGTACCTGTAGCATGAGACTTTCAAGTGAAACCAACCAGAGATCTTTTGGATCAGGGAGAGACCTAATGAAGGTCTATGATAAACAGCCTCCCTTCTTGTAATTTCCAGGCTTAAGGATACCTAAGTTTATGATGGCAGATAAACAATCCTCACCTGTAGACCCTCACTATTTCAGAGGACAGGTAAGCATGCCCCAGCTGAGACCCATGGGAAAATCTGAGTCTGATAGACCTTTAGAAGCAGGGAAGAGAAGGCCCCAGGGCCCTGGGAATTCAGCCTGCAGCTCCAAATAGAGCCTGGAGGGAGGGACTTTTAAGAGCTGTTTCAATCCCCTCCTTCTAGAGGAAACTGAAGTCCAGAGAAGGGCAGTGACTTACTCAAGAGTAGAGAGATAACCACAAGCATTTCCTGATACCAGATTTGCTTTTGGAACAGTTGTGACCCTGGAGAAAGTAGCCCACCAATCCAGAGAGTGCAAGGCAAACAACACAAGGCACTTTGCCAAACAACTTTTCTGGCTCAAGGGCCTCTTGAAACTTTATCTGGGGTGCATGGACTATCTCCCGGAGAGGATGTGGCTCAGTGACAGCTCTGGTCGTAACCTAAACAGAGGGGTCACTGGCCCTACTTAATATTTGCAGCCCTTGCTATGACTAAAATTCTACAAAACCCATTGACTTCTGAGTACAGATGGAGGATTGAGCCCTGGCTTCTGTTTGGACTGTCCCTGTACTAGGGTCATTGTATTAATATGATGGGGGGAAATACCTTATCAAAGGAAAACAAAAAATGCATAATAGTAGAAAACCATCTGGCTGGGGATCACAGAATCTTTTATTTTTCTACTTATTATAGGCAGCCGTGTCCTTTCAGCCGTGTCCTATTGTGATTTTCGGCACTAACATATGGATGCATGTCCTCAATTTACTTTCTTTCATCTCAACAAATATTTAAATACCAAGTTCTGTCCCCATTATAATATGAAGGATGCCAAAAACTACTAATTTGTTGCATGTGCTTAATAAGCAAGCCCCCTGCCTCTGGGAATATAAAATATAGTAGGAGAATAAGTACTCACATGTGTCTGTGTTAAGGAATTACCAGATTATAGTTATTGCAATGAAAGCTAGGAAGTTCCTGGGGTTATAAGATGGGAAAATATTGCATCCAGCTGAGAGGAGTCAGAAAACAGGAAGAAGAGAATGGCCTCTGAGCTGGGACCAAAAGTTTAGCAGGATGTAGGCAGGTAGAAATCGTAGGTGGAGGGCTGGGAAGGGGGCAGTAAGGAGGACATCCAGGTAAGTAGCAAAGTTCTGAGGGCATTTGGAGTCTCAACCGCCCCTCCCTACCCACCACCACCTGATATAGGAAAGGGGTTCTGTTGAGGACAGGGAGCAGAGAAGAAAGCTGGAAGGAGGAGAAAGCAGAGTCTACTTTCTGTAAGTTGTCTACCTTAGTAGAAACAGCACAAACCTCCTAGGCAAAGCTAAGGCAGGGCAGCAGAAAACTTGGTGAACTTTCTGCAAGAGGACAGCTATGGCTTCTTTCCACATGTCCATAAAATTATCTCATCAGAGACTATCAATACATTGACGTCCACCCAGTGACAAACTTGAAGCTGAGATGATTTCAGTGAATCAATCAAAACCATTATCTAGTGAGCGGTGGCTTCAGGTTCACTACAGCTTTCTGATTCCCCAGTTAGTGATGTCTTACGCTCCTTTAAGACACAAGGTGAACAAAAATGGCTGTCCACTACTATGTGATATCCCTTATATGTGGAATCTAAAAAATAATATGAATTGATGAATATAACAAAAAGGAAACAGACTCACAGATACACAGAACTAACCAGTGGGTACCTGTAGGGAGAGGGGAGGGTGGGGACAAGATAGGAGTAGGGGATTAAGAGGAAGGAGCTATTATGCATAAATAAGTAAGCTACAAGGATACATTGTATGACACAGGGAATATAGTTAATATTTAATGATAACTATAAGTGGAATTTAACTTTTAAAAATTGTGAATCACTATGTTGTACCCCTGTAACTTACATAATAATGTATAAACAAGGTTGAAGGCCAAAGAATTGATGCTTTTGAACCGTGGTATTGGAGAAGACTCTTGAGAGGCCCTTGGACTGCAAGATATCAAACAAGTTAATCCTAAAGGAAATCAACTCTGAATATTCATTGGAAGGACTGATGCTGAAGCTGAAGCTGAAGCCCCAATACTTTGGCCACCTGATGTGAACAGCCAACTCATTGGAAAAGACCCTGATTCTGGGAAAGATTGAAAGAAGGAGGAGAACAGGGTGACAGAGGATGAGGTGGTTGGATGGCATCACCGATGCAATGGACATGAATTTGAGCAAGCTCCAGGAGATGGTGAATGACAGGGAAGCCTGAAGAGCTGCAGTTCTTGGGGTTGCAAAGAGTTGGACACAACTGAGTGACTGAACTACAACTGTATATCAATTCTACCTCAATTTTTTTTTTTCCAAAAAGGCTGTCCTATAAGTCCAAATACTTTAGAGATTTGCTTGTCAGTGTTCCCAAGCTATATCCTTGAGCCCCTTTGACATCTTCTCTGGGCCCTTGAAGAACTGTTCAGGCTTAATTTAGGCAGATATTCAGAGAGTGTGCTGATTACCTTCAGAGGTCACATGGCTCCACTGACACTTTAATTTCAGACTTCTGGCCTCCAGAAATGTGACAGAAGAGATAGCTATATATTTATTTATTTATAAGTAAATGAATAAGCCACTAGGTTAGTGGTAATTTATTATGACAGTCCTACAAATTGAAACTGCTCTGTAGATAGGTTTTCCTCATTTGTAAAATAGTGAAAACAATAGTATTTATAAATCATAGGACTTGGTGAACATATATGTAAACTATGTAGAGAGTCACCTGAAATATAGTCAGCACTCAGTAAATCAGAGAGAAAAACAGGAGCACTAAGATTGAGCCAACTGAGGTGACATCTTTCTGGACTCCCAGCTAAGTGGAGTGTGGGTAATTTCACACATTTGAAGAAGAATTAAGAGATTGAAACCATTCCTGGATGCCTTGTTTTCTGATTCCACTCCTTCATTCCTAACCTCACTGGAGCCAGCAACACAGACCTCTCTTTTTATGAGGCCCCCAGATCACAGGTTAATGGGGTGTGAAGGGAACCGAGGGAGTCCTTGACGCACGGCCTCCTCATCTGACAGCTGGCACCTTAGGTCTCTTTGACTCTCTGTACTTTACAAGCTTCCTAATGGTCCTGGGAGGTGGGTGACATGGTGAAGATATTTTCCTAATTTTATAAGAGTGGACCAGAGTAATTTAAAGGATCTCTGACAGCTTTCATCCACAAGAGAATAATATTAAGTCCAGGAAGCTCCCCCTTACTTTCCTGGGTTTCAAAATATTTCTCTAGGTGTGTGAATTTAGGCCAGTGTTTCAGTGACAGCCCTGGACCCAGAACTCCTGATTCCAGGGACTGGGCCAGGGGCAACAGCCTAATGATACTACTTTACTCAGCTGCCCAAACTGCAGTTAAAGATTGTGAAAGTGAAAGTCGCTCAGTTATGTCCAACTCTTTGTGACCCCATGAACTATACAGTTCATGGAATTCTCCAGGCTGGAATACTGGAGTGGATAAGCTTTCCCTTCTCCAGGGGATCTTCCCAACCCAGGGATCGAACCCAGGTCTCCCATACTACCAGCAGATTCTTTATAAGCTGAGCCATCAGGGAAGTCCAAAGACTATGAGAAGGAGCAAATTAAAAGTACCATATGCTAGACAAGAACCTGGGACTGAAAAAAAAAAAAAAAAGGAGATGTGTGTATGTGTTGCATTTCAGAAGTTCTTGTAAGTCACGTAAGTAAAAATAGCACAGCTGGTGTGGTTAAGACTCAAGTTGGCCATATTTGAAAGGGACTGTAGGTTGTTGCTTCAGTCCTGACCAAGTCATCTGGCTATAAAGTAATAATGATAATAATAATTAGAGTACTACTAGTAGTGAGTGCTTAGTCCGTTACTTGTGTCCAACTGTTCGCGACTCTGTAGCCCAACAGTTTCCTCTGTCTATGGGATTATCCCAGCAAGAATACTGAAGTGGGTTACCATTTCCTCCTCCAGGGGATTTTCCTGACTCAGGGATCAAACCCACATCTTCTATGTCTCCTGCATTTCTAGGCAGATTCTTTACCTGCTGAGCTATTGGGGAAGCCCACTAGCAGTAATAGTAGTAGTAGGAATAGAAATAATCCATCCCCACTTTCCATATGGAATTTCCAGTTGACAGGGTATTTTCAGCCATCTTTAGGTAGTCTTGTAGTGAATGCATTTCAGGTAGATAGTAGTTTCTGGACCAGACTGGCGATATGAATCTCCAAATTCATATAGCCTAGGAGTAGTGGAGAAGCTCTATACAGTCAGTGAAAACAAGACCGGGAGCTGACTGTGGCTCAGATCATGAACTCCTTATTGCCAAATTCAGACTTAAACTGAAGAAAACCACTAGACCATTCAGGTATGACCTAAATTAAATCCCTTATGACTATATAGTGGAAGCGAGAAATAGATTTAAGGGACTAGATCTGATAGACAGAGAGCCTGATGAACTATAGACAGGGGTTCGTGATGTTGCACAGGAGACAGGGATCAAGACCATCCCCATGGAAAAGATATGCAAAAAGGCAAGATGGTTGTCTGAGGAGGCCTTACAAATAGCTGTGAAAAGAAGAGAAGTGAAAAGCAAAGGAGAAAAGGAAAGATATTCCCATTTGAATGCAGAGTTCCAAAGAATAGCCAGGAGAGATAAGAAAGCCTTCCTCAGCAATCAATGCAAAGAAATAGAGGAAAACAATAGAATGGGAAAGACTAGAGATCTCTTCAAGAAAATTAGAGATACGAAGGGAACATTTCATGCAAAGATGGGATCGATAAAGAATAGAAATGGTATGGACCTAACAGAAGCAGAAGATATTAAGAAGAGGTGGCAAGAATACACAGAAGAACTGTACAAAACAGATCTTCATGACCCAGATAATCACGATGGTGTGATCACTCACCTAGAGCCAGACATCCTGGAATGTGAAGTCAAGTGGGCCTTAGAAAACATCACTACGAACAAAGCTAGTGGAGGTGATGGAATTCCAGCTGAGCTATTTCAAATCCTGAAAGATGATGCTGTGAAAGTGCTGCACTCAATATGCCAGCAAATTTGGAAAACTCAGCAGTGGCCGCAGGACTGGAAAAGGTCAGTTTTCATTCCAATCCCTAAGAAAGACAATCCCAAAGAATGCTCAAACTATTGCACAGTTGCATTCATCTCACATGCTAGTAAAGTAATGCTCAAAATTCTCCAAGCCAGGCTTCAGCTATACGTGAACTGAGAACTTCCAGATGTGCAAGCGGGATTTAGAAAAGGCAGAGGAACCAGAGATCAAATTGCCAATATCCGCTGGATCATCGAAAAAGCAAGAGAGTTCCAGAAAAACATCTATTTCTGCTTTATTGACTACACCAAAGCCTTCGACTGTGTGGATCACGATGAACTGTGGAAAATTCTGAAAGAGATGGGAATACCAGACCACCTGACTTGCCTCTTGAGAAACCTGTATGCAGGTCAGAAAGCAACAGTTAGAACTGGACATTGAACAACAGACTGGTTCCAAATAGGAAAAGGAGTAGGTCAAGGCTGTATTTTGTCACCCTGCTTATTGAACTTATATGCAGAGTACATCATGAGAAATGCTGAGCTGGATGAAGCACAAGCTGGAATCAAGATTGCTGGGAGAAATATCAATAACCTCAGATATGCAGATGACACCACCTTTATGGCAGAAAGTGAAGATGAACTAGAAAGCCTCTTGATGAAAGTGAAAAAGGAGAGTGAAAAAGTTGGCTTAAAGCTTAACATTCAGAAAACTAAGATCATGGCATCTGGTCCCATCACTTCATGGGAAATAGATGGGGAGACAGTGGAAACAGTGTTAGACTTTAATTTTTTGGACTCCAAGATCACTGCAGATGGTGATTGCAGCCATGAAATTAAAAGATGCTTACTCCTTGGAAGGAAAGTCATGACCAACCTAGACAGTCTATTAAAAAGCAGAGACATTACTTTGCCAACAAAGGTCCATCTGGTCAAGGCTATGGTTTTTCCAGTGGTCATGTATGGATGTGAGAATTGGACTGTGAAGAAAGCTGAGCGCCAAAGAGTTGATGCTTTTGAACTGTGGTGTTGGAGAAGACTCTTGAGAGTCCCTTGGACTGCAAGGAGATCCAACCAGTCCATCCTAAAGGAGATCAGTCCTGGGTGTTTATTGGAAGGACTGATGCTGAAGCTGAAACTCCAGTACTTTGGCCACCTCATGCAACGAGTTGACTCATTGGAAAAGACCCTGATGCTGGGAAAGATTGAGGGCAGGAGGAGAAGGGGACGACAGAGGATGAGATGGCTGGATGGCGTCACCAACTCGATGGACATGGATTTGAGTAAACTCTGGGAGTTGGTGATGGACAGGGAGGCCTGGCGTGCTGCGATTCATGGGTCGCAAAGAGTCGGACACGACTGAGTGACTGAACTGAACTGAACTGAACTGCAGGAGTAGCGGCAGACCTAAGACAAAACCTAAATGTCCTGACATGAGTCAGCTCTGCTTCAATAACTGGAATTACAAGACCATAACAGGTCAGAGATAGAAAGGATATTAAAGACTATCTTTTTCCTCTCTTAGATGGGGAAACTGAGCTCAAAGAAGTGAAGTAACTGGTTGAAAGTCACATGACCACATAATGGTGAAGCCACTGTCAAGGCCCAGCTCTATTGAGAGTCCCAGTAAAGTGTTCTTACATATTTGCTAGTTCAAGTAAGAATCTCTTAACGGAACTGGGGGAAACTCCAAACCCTAGCAAGGTATGTATTGTGCACATACAAATACTGGACATCAATACTGGATGCCACTAATAGTGAGAGGGCCTAGACCCGCTGCCAGGTCCTTAGAATCCAGGAATCCCACTGCTACCAAGAAGGATTGCCCATTTGCCAGGAGGACCCTGGGCAGAAAAGGAGATGGTCTCCGGGCAGCAGAGCCTGGGGAGAAGAAAGAGCTGTCTGGGGAGGGGTAACCTCCAGCGTGGGAAGCAGGCATCCCGCAGGTGAGAAACTGGCGATGCCGGGCATCTCAGTGTGGCGGGGCTGGGGGTGTGGGCTGAAGTGTCTGGGAGTCATGGCTGGGAAGAGGAGCCAGGACGGACTTTACTCTCATTGGCCTGGGAATGGCTTAGACTCTCCACACACCCCTTCTGTGACTTCAGAGACAGGCCTATTCACATGCAAATCTCCTCTGGGACTGGGAGACTGAGCCCCAAATGGTTCAGGGGCAGGAAAATAGCCTGGGGACAGGCAAAAACAAAGCCTTGTTGTGTTCTTCTGTGGCAGAGGCAGCCTGGCTCCAAGTCAGTCGCAGTCAGCACTGGGGTGAAAGCAGTGATTAAATAAGTGCCTAGCAGAGAGAAGCGACCCGCCGCGGGCCAGCGTCGCCAGGCACTTTCCAGGAATGTGTGAGCTGGTGTGTCCCTCCAACATCTCCCAGAACTCTGCCCTGCACCTGTCTGAAAGCACATCTTCAAATCTTCGTGGGGAAATTTTTAAGGTCCCTGGAATAGGGACCTAAAGACCTGGGTTCTGGCCACCACCCTACCACTCATATGTGGTATTATTTTAACCTCTCCCTAGCAAGTGCCCTGGAGCTGGCTCGTATCAACCTATACGAAGCTGTCACTTCTCAGGGATTTTTGCTATGCTTTTGTTAGACACAGCCATTATGAAAGATTCGGTTTCATAAACTTATAGTTAAATAAATTATATTTAAAAGAAATAAATTATGTAAAAACTCATCACCTCCTAACAATTCTAAAATTTTATCATTGTCTCTGCCCTTGAGTTTACTAACTTCTAGAATATTGGAGTGGTAAAGAGCGGGCTCCTGTATATCCTCCCAATACACCCCCCAGTTGCTGATTATGATAAGTACACTGCTGGGTTTTGCCTCAGTTTTCACAAACATACTAGGTGGAACTTCCTTCTATCCTCTAAGAGTCAGGAGGTCAAATGACACATGGGCAGAAAAGCAGCTAGTAAAGTCTGCCATTGCCTGTGAGCATTCAGCAGGGACCCTATATCCCAGGCCCCATGGTGATCCAGCTCCCATCTGTACCTCTGCCTTCATTTTCTACCCCTCTCCCTTGTGCTCCAGCCACACAACCTTCCTTGAAAGTGAAAGTGAAAGTCGCTCAGTCATGTCTAACTCTTTGCAACCCCAAGGACTATATAGTCCATGGAATTCTCCAGGCCAGAATACTAGAGTGGGTAGCCTTTCCCTTCTCCAGGGGATCTTCCCAACCCAGGGATCAAACCCAGGTCTCCCACATTGAAGGCGGATTCTTTACCAGTTGAGCCACCGGGGAAGCCCAAGAATACTGGAGTGGGTAGCCTATCCCTTCTCCAGCAGATCTTCCCGACCCAGGAATCGAACTGGGGTCTCCTGCATTGCAGGCGGATTCTTTACCAACTGAGATATCAGGGAAGCCAGGCTTCCTTGCTGTTCTTCAAATACACCAGGCATTTTCCCTCTAAAGTCTTGTCTGTTCTCTGGTTGAGAGCTTTTCCCCGAAAGTCACATGGCTGACTTCCTCAGCTTCTTCAAGTCTTTGCTCAAATGTCACGCTTTCATCTAGGACTGCCTTGACCAATATATTTCAATGGTAACATGCACCCTTCTTTACCCTGTTCTATTTCATTTCTTTGCCTATTACCTTACTGGTGGTGGTGGTGGTTTAATTGCTAATTAAGGTCCAACTCTTTGCGACCTCATGGACTATAACCTGCCAGGCTCCTCTGTCCATGGAATTTCCCAGGCAAGAATATTAGAGTGGGTTGCCATTTCCTTTTCCATATCTTACTACTCACTATACAATTAACTTTGGATTGTGTTTAGTGTTTATTGCCTGTTCCCCCCAGTGTAATGTAAGCAATGCCAATAAACATTTCTGTCTTAATTACTGCTATACTCCAAGTGCTAGTAAATGGTAGGCATTCAATGAAGATTTATTGAATAAATGAATACTTCCCTTTCCCTTTTCCTTGTATGAGCACACCAAAGTAAATTCACGCTCTGCTTTTTACTAAGGTGTGTCTGAGAGCAGCCTATGTACACTTAGCCCACAGATTTGCACACCAGGAGTACCTATTCTCCAGAGCATTCCACCTCAGTCTTGCCAACATTTTCTACCTCAGAGCTGGGACCGTCCTTCTGTTTTCCATCACTACCAAGGCTGTGCTGCTTGCACCTTCTACATAAAATAAGCCTTTGTCAGACTGTTTCTGAAGCTCATTTTCACTTCTGGATTCTTCTGAATCAATTAGAATGGATTTGGGAACTGGGTATCTCTGGAGTGGAGGAATTCCACTAGGGAATACAATCGAAATTCATGAGAAACACTTGCTTATTCTTCTTTTCCTTCAGGGGCAAGGCCTCCTGTCTACTCCCAGAGAATGAGCAGAGCTGCATCAGTAGTTGAAGGTCGAGGGCATGTTCAGAGTAAACACAGAGGCTGCACAGAAATTAGGAGCCGGGGGCTCAGAGGAGTCAGTCTTGGAGTAGGGCCATGGGAGGGACTTATCTCTCAATTATACAGCAGGATGTAGACTGACCCAGCGAGGCTTGGGAAAGGAGAATCGGTACTGGAAGGACTGGGAGAGGCCAGCCAGTCCAATTTCCTCATTGAGCAGATGGAGTAACTGAGGCTGAGAACAGACAGGTGACTTGCCAATGTCTCGGCAGGAGTCAGTGACTCACCTCTAAACCAGAGCCCTTTCCTTTATGCTCAGCACCAGGAGACCCATGCTTTTTCCTGTTCTGCCCCCCAGGACTGTGTTCACTACGAGAAACAAACACAGACATAGGCCCTAAGCTCATGAGGCTGACAGTCCATACAATGACCTTGAGTTTACTATTAGAACTTGTATGCCACAAACAGATAAATCAAACACTTCCCTCGTGGCTCAGATGGTAAAAGCATCTGCTTGCAATGTGGGGGACCTGGGTTCGATCCCTGGGTGGGGAAGATCCTCTGGAGAAGGAAATGGCAACCCACTCCAGTACTCTTGCCTGGAAAACTCCATGGATGGAGAAGCCTGGTGGGCTACAGTCCATGGGGTGGCAAAGAGTCGGACACGACCGAGCGACTTCACTTTCACTTTCTCCATCCTTCATAGCACGGATTCCATTTCCTCTTATTTTTATAAAATATTTTTTTCCTCGCAAAGTCAGGATAAGAGAGAAAGTTCTTTAACAAAACCTAGACAACACAGGGGCCCTCAAGGTCCCACAGTTTTACAAAATTTTACTAAATTTCTCTTGTAACCAGGAAGCATATAAAAATCCTGATACTCCGCTCAGGATAAAACCTGTTCTGAGAAGGGCCAAACAGAGAGACCCAATCTTAACTTGGGAATAAGAAGACCAGGGATTGAGACCTGGCTTTGCTATAAAGTCCTAGATGAATGCACTTAAGCAAGCTCTTGATGCTCAGTGTCCTTTCCTGTAAATTAGGTGTAATAATTCTGGCTCTCCCTAGTCCATGAGCATCAAAGAAGGTAATAGATTAGAAAGTGCTATAAAATGAAAATATCTCCTGCCATATCAATAAATAGGAAATATCATAGCCGTTGCTGATTTCTGGCCTCCGAATGTGAATGAGGGCTCCCCAAACTGGCATTCAACAGATGCTGTCACCCCTCTAACCGTGATTGCTAAGGAGCTGGGGGAATGCAAGAAGCAGCCATCTGCCACTCCTTAAGGTGAACAAGGAAACAGGATTTGGCACCAGAGAGCGGAGGTGCATATGAAAGGAATGAATTCACTGAGCCCAGAAGCTTGTATCTTCCCATACATAGAACACTAAATTCCTTAACTTGAAATCTGATCTTTGATGTTCAGATTGCCTCCTCCCTTTGTTGCAAACCATTATATAGTTGGACTCCCCCTCTGGCCTCCTTGGAACAGTTTTCTCAGAGCTACTGAGATGCTGCCTTCCGGGCTTGGAGTCCTAAACATTCCCACCAAAGAAAATAGCGCTCTACTTTCAGGTTGTGACTATATTTTTTAGTTGACATTGCCATAAACTTGTGTTACTACAAGGTGAACACACAGCAGAAATAAACAGCCTCTTGGATTTGATCAGTCTGTTCAAAGTACTTTCCCATAAATTGAGAAACTCAGTGACTTGAGCAAGGTCATAGGCAACCAGTTAGTGTTAGAGGAGATGAGGAAACTCACACTGCCTGAGCATCCAGTAATACCAGCTGGCGCTTCAGTACTCACACCCTTGCCATCATCACCACTGAAATAATACTTCCTGAGCTCATTACATAGGCATTGGACACATGCAAATACAGCATTTACCTCACTTGGCATTCACAGTAATAAGCCCAGGAGACAGGCATTATTGTTATCCCTATTTTACCGCAAGTAGTGGAGATAGGACCTGACTCTAGGTCTGACTGGCTCTGGACCCTGATCGCCAAACCATTGAAAGTGTTTGCCTTTTCACTATTGATTCCACTCACAGCCATCATTTCACTTAAATCCTCACATAACCTTCGAGGAAGGTACAGTAGTCTTTTCTTTCTTTTTTTTTTTTTGGTATAATCAAAAAACCAATGCTTAGGGAGATCAAGACATTTAGGGAATTGTTAAATAGAAATTGTTAAATTCCTATTTATCCTTCAAGACTTATTTCAAACATCAACCATTTCCAAAGCCTTTTTTGAACTTCCAGAAATGACCATTATATAGCATATATACTGCGTCATGCTCTTGTGTTCCTCTTCTCAGTTTTAGCTTATTAATTATATACTTGTCTCATGATATACTATGAAATTGTGAGTTCCTGTAGGGCAGGTACTGTTTTATTCATCTTCATGGGCCCCGTCTTTGGTGCAGTGTCCAACTTACGATAGGATATCAATAGAATTCTTAGAATTCAATAGAATTCTTCATTCCACAGGCAGTGGGAAACTGTTGAAAGGTTTTGAGGGTGGCACAACCAAAGCAGTGTTTAAGGACATCTCTCTGGACATATGTAGAGGAAGGATTGGATGGGGAGAGACTGACCGTTGGTAGACATTTAGGAGGCTATTATAATAAACTAGGTGAGAAGAATAAGAACTGGAACTAAGGGGCTAAAGTGAAGAGAATGGGAAAAAAATGTTGAATATATCAAGAATATAGGGTTAAGAGGAGAAAAATAGTGTTACATCATAAGAGCATTTAACAGTTGCCAGTTGAGTTGTGTGCATTCAACAAGAGAAGGAAAAAGAGAGAAAGAGAATGAAAGCCAAATGCAGGTTTTTATTATCTCCTTTTCCAATGAACAGATGCCATGAAGTTAGCTTGAAAATAGGATGTGTGAATCTGCTGTTCCCTTGGTGGTTCTGATTTCTGAGTACCTTTCTCCAAAACTTTGGCCACCTCATGCGAAGAGTTGACTCATTGGAAAAGACCCTGATGCTGGGAGGGATTGGGGGTAGGAGGAGAAGGGGACGACAGAGGATGAGATGGCTGGATGGCATCACCAACTCTATGGGCATGCGTTTGAGTAAACTCTGGGAGTTTGTGATGGACAGGGAGGCCTGGAGTGCTGCGATTCATGGGGTCTCAGAGTCGGACACGACTGAGTGACTGAACTAAACTGAACTTTGCAGTAAGTATAGCTCCAGGGCTCCTTTCTCAGCACAAATCAGTTACTTCACCTGATGCTCAATTAAAGGAATCATAATTGGTTGCATTTCTGAAAAAAAAAAAGTCTCTTCTGGACATTCTAAAAGACAGTGCCCTACTATATTTAAGAGATTAAGTTTGATTATAGACAACACTTGCCTTCAGTTCAGTTCAGTCGCTCAGTCATGTCAGACTCTTTGTGACCCCATGAACTGCAGCACGTCAGGCCTCCCTGTCCATCACCAACTCCCAGAGCCTACCCAAACTCATGTCCATTGAGTCAGTGATGCCATTCAACCATCTCATCCTCTATCGTCCCCTTCTCCTCCTGCCCTCAATCTTTCCCAGCATCAGGGTCTTTTCAAACAAGTCAGCTCTTCACATCAGGTGGCCAAAGTATTGGAGTTTCAGCTTCAGCATCAGTCCTTCCAATGAATATTCAGGACTGATTTCCTTTAGGATGGACCGGTTGGATCTCCATCCAGTCCAAGGGACTCTCAAGAGTCTTCTTCAACACCACAGTTCAAAAGCATCAATTCTTCGGTGCTCAGCTTTCTTTATAGTCCAACTCTCACATCCATACAACACTTGCCTTACATTATACTTAAAAGCCTAAGCATCCATATGATGGGGGATTTCACTGTGACTTAATATTTTTAAAGGAAAAACAGAATGAATGTTTTAAGATATAAATTCTGGTCTCAGTGTGACCTTGGCCCAAGAATTGCCCTCCCCTGTGCTTCAGCGTGATGATCATGAAGTTGAACCATGATTCCTGGGGTCTTTGATACATAGAATATCAGAGCTAGATGAGCCTTAGAGACCATCTGGCTCAACTCCCTGTATGTGAGAGAGGAATCCCTTGCCCAGGGTCTTTTAGTTATAGAGAATGGCCCCAAGAATCCAGGCCTCCTGTTCCCTGGCCCGTGTCAGTGCTCCGCCCTTCGCCTGCAGCATTAACCAGAAGTGACTCCTACGCCTGTCTGTACACTGCAGGAGTCCATACATTCCAAGGAGGCAGACACATTCCAAGGAGGCAAATGCTGTTGTGCAGATGCTCATGAGCCTTGAAGACCAAGGACTGCAGGAGATCAGGCTAGAGAGGAATTTTCATAAAGTGAGAGTATCTGGACCACAGCCCTAGGGTCCTGCTCTTCTTCAAACTGCTGATGTGCAGTGTCAGCAATTCTGTCATCATGACCCTGATGGGCCAGGATGGGAAGGGCAGTCTGTGGGACTGTGGCTGGGCAGAAAGGATTCCTGTGAACTGGAGGTTCTTTGGTGGTCCTTTAAACACTCCCAGGCCTGCCAGGGGAATTCAGTCACAGAGTGAAAGATCCTCAGGACAGGAGTATTATCTCACCGGAAGGAAATGTGTGATATTCAAAGTTCCTTGGAAAAAGAACAGCACTAGAATGATATATTTACAAGTTCTCTTTAAATGACGTGTCACGAAGGCAACTCCAGCAGACTATGGTCTCTTAACAGAGTGCTTATGGCCAAGGAACTTAGAGAAGTGGCTGTTGTACCATATTATTATTATTTTCTGGCATTATCCTACCTAAGATAATGAGGATTTAGTGAGGTCATCTGGAAAGCTCTGGAAAGGAGAATTAAGATTAAAATTCTGGAGTTTTAGGGACCTTAGGGATCATCTCATCTTACTGCTCACGTAACAAATGAAAACACAGAATTTTGTAAAGGGGCATTGACTTGTCTGAGGGTGATATGGCCAGCACGCTCATACTTCATTCAGATGAGAAGGAAGAGCCTCTTTCTCATTCATAGCCAGAAAAGCCACATATCCTGGGGGTAGAGGGTTAGGGAGAGAATGCAATTTTAAAAACTCAGTGGTTTTCAACTATATGTGGAAGGCTTCTGGGTTTGAAAGCTTCTGAGTTCTCAGATGGAAATACTAGTCTTGTACCTGAATTGAACACTTAGGGAGTATTTAAGCTGTAGCTGGGGCTTCCCAGTTGGGCTTCCCTGATAGCTCAGTTGGTAAAGAATCCATCTGCAATGCAGGAGACCCTGGTTCAGTTCCTGAGTCAGGAAGATACACTGGAGAAGGGATAAGCTACCCACTCCAGTATTCTTGGGCTTCTCTTGTGGCTCAGCTGGTAAAGAATCTACCCACAATACGGAAGACCTGGATCTGATCCCTGGGTTGGGAAGACCCCCCAGAGAAGGGAAAGGCTACCCACTCCAGAACTGGCCTGGAGAATTCCATGGACTGTATAGTTCACGAGGCCTCAAAGAGTCAGACTAAGCGACCTTCACTTTCACTTTTCAGGTAGTGCTAGTCACAGAGAACCTGCCTGCCAGTGTAGGAGATGTGAGACGGGAGTTCGATCCCTGAATTGGGAAGATCCCCTAGAGAAGGGCAGGGCAACCCACTCCAGTATTCTTGCCTGGGAAATCCCATGGACAGAAGAGCCTGGAGGGCTACAATCCATAGAGTTGCAAAGAGTCTGACACAACCGAAGCAATCTAGCGTGTGCCCATGCATGCACACAAACTGTAATTCCTACAAGCTGTGACCTTCAGGGGGACCAAGGAGGCTAAGTAAGTAGAGTGAGCTTCTGAGCCACCTTCAGCCCCAACAGCCCCACTTCTGTCTCCTGAATCAGGACTACTAGAAGATTTCTAAGAAGAAAAACGTCCACTGGGGAGAAAGTATTTGAAAAACAATAACAACAATGTGTGTCTAGGTGGGTCTCCAGCATCCCTCTGCAGCTTGACATTCCATAAGTTCTTGAGTCTAGGAGGGGAACTCTGCCAGGCGTGTGTGAGCAAGGGCACTGGGGCTGTCTCCACGTGAGCACCAGTTGACAGCTGATCAGGTTGCAGTGTCCTGTGAAGGAAGGCCTACTCAGGCCCCATGGCTGCTAAAATCTCTGCAGAGGGGCCAGTGATGGTGCTGGACAGCATTCTGGAAGGCAATGAGCTGCGCAAGCCCGAGGAAAGACATACATCTGTCCAATATGTTAATCCCTCCTAAAGGAATGGGGAAAACTGTCGGGCACTTCAGATAGGTGGCTCAAACTTTGTCTTGTCTCACCCAGACTGATTCTTTGCTATGCTCAGAGGTCACAAGTCTAATTTTGGAGCAGAGAATGCTAAAAGACTGTCTTGTCCACTCCAGATCATTCGGGAGTTAGTGGCAGATCTGGGACCAGAACAGAAAGTTCCCAAACTCCAAGCAAGGACCCAGAACATGCTGCCCTTCCAGAGGGCCTAGTCCCATCTCCTTGAATTTTCAGGAAGGTGTCATTGATATGACACCTGGATAGAAATCATCAATTAACCTGCAAAATATTCTCCAGCCAGAAAAGCTAAGCTTTGGGTAAAAATGTATTCCAGTGCCCCTAATTCAGGGTCAGAAGAGGTCTTCATGTTCTATTGTGGCCCTTGAAAAGTACAGTGTTTTTTTTTTTTTCCATTACAAAATAGCCAATGTCAACTCCTTAATCTATCTTGTCAGGAGAATCCACTTATTTGGGAGCAAAGGACGGGGTTACATCCTCTATTGTGTATTTATCATCTTGGTAATGGAGTTCTGTGCTGTGCTGTGCTTAGTCACTCAGTTGTGTCCTACTCTTTGCAACCCCGTGGACTGGAGCCCACCAGGCTCCCCTGTCCATGGGGACTCTCCAGACAAGAATACTGGAGTGCGTTGCCATGCCCTCCTCGAGGGGATTTTCCCAATCCAGAGATTGAACCCAGGTCTCCTGCATTGAAGGCAGATTCTTTACCAGCTGAGCCAGCAGGGAAGCCCCAAAGGTGTCCTAACAAGGTCAGACTTGACCTCTGTCTCAAAAAGAGGAAAACTTGTTAGAAAAAAAAAATTTCAAATGAATTGAGAGTGAATTCTTGCAGTGGAGGGATGGGAAATAATGAAAATAAGTCATTGTCATAGCTAAAGAAAAAAAAATTGCTATTTCTGTGGTCTTGAGGCCTCAACTACTAATAAAGGCAAATGTTTCCACTGGCAAAATTTCTAGATGTTTGACATGTTTGAAAGTAGATAAAAAGCAGTTAGGAAGTTCACTTTTAGCCTTGTCTAAATCAATGGAATTTACTCTTGTATTAAGCCAATGTTTGGTCATTTTCCTTCTGCTAAGTTCACTCTCCAACCTAAATATTTGAGAATACAATAGTGGTACAGCCAGCATTAGCTAGGGGAATGGGCTGGGGGATTCTGCTAACCAAATGCCCCTTACCCATAATACATCTGAGATCTGGAGTTCGGTTCTTCCAGAGGCTAGATTATATCCTCGAAGACATAACTAACCTGTTTGTTAGAAATTTCAGTTTACGATGATGAACACTTAGGGCCTTGGTGAATACTCCCTGTTTGATCTTTGTGACTCTGAGAAGTTGGCTCCATTTGTAATGAATTTATAGAAACTGTATTTGATCTAGATTACCAAGCCACATCATCTCTGAGAGCAGATAGTTACAATATTTCTCATTCTTTCTTTGTCAATCTTTTATCATCATTATTCTTTTCCACCTTGTGCAATGGCTCTTTTTCTAGGCTCATCTCTTTTGGTAACGGACTAGATTTCTGGGTCCTTAAATTCTCACAGTTCCTAGCACAGGACATTCAAAGATGGGCATCGGCACAGAGAGAGCAGTGGTTCTCACATGTGGAGCTTTTGCTCCTCTGGGGCTATTGATAACTGCTGGGGGCATTTTTGGTTGTCACAACTGGAATGTGAGTGCTATTGACATCCAGTAAGTGAAGCCAGGGATGCTGCTAGAAATCCTATAATTTGCAGAATAGCTTTCTTCGGCAAATAATTATCTGGTTCAAAATGTCAATAGTGCTAACATTGAAAAACTGTGCCATGGAGGACCACTTTTAGAAAGTTTTTAGTCACAGAAAACTTGCTTTAAATGGGATACTTGATGCATATCCAACATATGTAATCAGCAACACTCACCATTCAAAATGAGTTAATCAGGGTAGGAGTTCACAGCCCCACTTACCAGGATTCCCTGGCCCCTGCCCCAGTACCCTTGTCAGCCTCTGCGGTATCCTAGGGCTCAGTGGAGTACAGCTTGTGAGCAGTTTGGCGGAGCCAAAAGAATGCAGTATTGAAAGTCATAAGACATGAATTTGGAATCTTGACCCATCATTTACTAGCTGTACAACCTTGGGTGAGTTGCTTCACCTTCTTGGGGTTGTGTCTTTGCCTATAAATGGGAGAGCAATACCTATTTCATAGGATTGTTTTAAAGGTTGAATGAGATTATAAGTGTAAAAACATCTTGTCAACTCACTTCTTTGCTGATGATCAAACATTCTGGTTAATACCAGGTTAATTCTCACTGAATTACAGCTGTAGAAAAATGAAACTATACTAATACCAAAAGTATAGGAAGTCTGTGCTAGAGTGGTTTGATAAGAGCTTCTTCCAGGAAGCCAGAGAGAGGTTATAAGTAGGTTCTTAGGTCTTCATCTCTTTTTGAACCAGATACAACTGTGATGTGTGTCATCTCTCAGAAGTACTTTGACCTTTCTTAGCTCCACTTTCAGAAGAGAACAGCTTCTATGGCATTGCTTGTGAGTACTTTCTACATCCTGAGAAATTGTTGTTTGATGCTGCAATCATTTCCTGCTCCTCTTCCCTTTGTTTTTTACATCCATCATCACATCCATCTCCTGTGGTGACCCCTTACTGTTGCCCATACTCTTTGCTGATAAAATGCAAACTCTTTAGCATTACATTCAAAGCCCTTCAGAATCTCACTCCAGTCCAACCTTCCAACCTCACCTTTTATTTCCCTTGCAGCATACTCGACACTTCTCATTACCGTGATCATTACCTAGGGAATTGGACAATATTTTCTAATGCCTCAGCTTTGGCTATAACGATAGCTTTTACTCTGCAGTCTCTTTTGCTTGTTGGACTAAAGGTGACATTGGGGCAGAGGTTAGCAGAAACGGTAGACTTTGAGAACAGAAAGGAAAAGGGAAGGCTGTGTTTGAGCAACACTTTGCCAATCTCATCTTCCCTTAAGATCTTTTCCAGGTCTTTCTACTCAACCTGCACCTAGCGTACCATCCGCGACCTTCATTTGTCGTGTTATGATATTGTATGTCTCCCCCACTGGATTGCCAGCCTGGGGGGCAAACACAGCATCTAATTCATCTAGGTTCCTCTAACTCCCAGCAGATCCTCTGGTAGAGAACCTGCCACGGTAAGGGAACACCAGGATCTCACCTTCACATAGTCGTATTCACAAAGGTAGGAGGATTCCAAGTTGAAGTGCATGAAGTAAAGCTTGATTCGAAATCCCTCTGGGACAGTGATATTCCAAGTCACCTCTGAATCACTTGGGTAGGCGTCCGGATAGCCAGGAGACTGGATCTGGCCAAACATGTTGTTAAGCTCCACAAGGTGGGCTGAGGCCTTCAGCAAGGAGAAGCACAGAGCGTGAGAAAGAAGGAGCCACCTGAAAGACATGAACGGATTCACTCACACTCAGATAACGGTCCTTGTCATTTAACTAAATCAACAGCCAGGAGACCAAGTTCCCAGCCTGTCACTGACTTGCTGTAATTATTTTTCCCTTATGGGCCTTGCTTAGCCACTGTATAATACTGGAGGATAGCAACTTGATTTCTAAGGTTTCTCCCAGTTGTGCTCTTTTAAAGATTCCATAATAGTATTAAACTTTCCCAGAAAATATCATATTTGGGACTCTGAGACATATTGTTTTTTGGTTTAGGATATAAATTTCATAGGTAAAAAGTGATACAATTTCTTTAGCTCAGCTTAATTTTTTTTTTTTTATTATTATCTTATTTTTTTTTTTTTATTAGTTGGAGGCTAATTACTTCACAACATTTCAGTGGGTTTTGTCATACATTGATATGAATCAGCCATAGATTTACACGTATTCCCCATCCCGATCCCCCCTCCCACCTCCCTCTCCACCCGATTCCTCTGGGTCTTCCCAGTGCACCAGGCCCGAGCACTTGTCTCATGCATCCCACCTGGGCTGGTGATCTGTTTCACCATAGATAGTATACATGCTGTTCTTTTGAAACATCCCACCCTCACCTTCTCCCACAGAGTTCAAAAGTCTGTTCTGTATTTCTGTGTCTCTTTTTCTGTTTTGCATATAGGGTTATCGTTACCATCTTTCTAAATTCCATATATATGTGTTAGTATGCTGTAATGTTCTTTATCTTTCTGGCTTACTTCACTCTGTATAAGGGGCTCCAGTTTCATCCATCTCATTAGGACTGGTTCAAATGAATTCTTTTTAATGGCTGAGTAATATTCCATGGTGTATATGTACCACAGCTTCCTTATCCATTCATCTGCTGATGGGCATCTAGGTTGCTTCCATGTCCTGGCTATTATAAACAGTGCTGCGATGAACATTGGAGAAAAGGGAACCCTCTTACACTGTTGGTGGGAATGCAAACTAGTACAGCCGCTATGGAAAACAGTGTGGAGATTTCTTAAAAAACTGGAAATAGAACTGCCATATGACCCAGCAATCCCACTTCTGGGCATACACACTGAGGAAACCAGATCTCAGCTTAATTTAAGAATCATAAACTCTTGATTCAGTTTTCTAAAAAGTAATAGTAACATGGAAATATTGAGATAAGGCTTGTACTCGATGATGGGATCTGCAGTACCTTAAACAAATTTAACAAAATTAATTAAGAAATATAAAATTTTGGATTAAGAAGAAATGACCAAAGCAAGTTTTTTTCCTTCCCCTTTGACAAGTGTTCTTATAAAAGGATCAAAAACTTACAATCTATTACCAGTTGTAGGACTCCAAGATAATAGACTGTTAAGAGTTGTATAAGGGGCATGGGAAATTCAACTAAAACTTACAGAACACACCCAAGTAGCTGATGCAATAATGAGGCAGAATATCTAAGGCTTGTCAAAAACCTAATGGTCAATGTACAGTACAACCAAGGCATCCAATAGATTGTTCCTCTGCAAGACTCAAGGACCTTGAACTCAAACATCCCCAACCTGGCTCATCAATTTCTCCCCTAAATCTTACTTATTCTGATTCCTATGTTTTGGAAACCCCTCTGTTTCTCCTCAGTCAATTAATTTAAATGTTCATATCTGAACTACTGCTACTGAATCCTAACTGATTTCCTTGGGCCCCATTTCATGCCATTTAGCAATCTTCTGCCAAATTTGATTTTCTAAAACACAGACGTGTCCATGTGGCTTTGCTGTGCCTGCAGGGCAAAGCATCTGCGACTGGGGTGGCTGATGAGCCCCTTTTGATCTAGTGCTGATTTGCCTGCCCGGCTTCATCTCATACCAGCTGGAGGCAGATCATTCTGGAAGCATGCCACACCCATCAGGGCCTCGACTCTATCACACATGCCCCACTCATTCCTCACCTGGTCATCTCATTTATCCTCCACCATCCAGCTCAAAGCTTCCCAGGATACCACGAAATATCCTTCACTCCAGATTGCAGCTCCCTGTACATGCTTCCAATTAGAGCAATGCTTTAGGCACAGCCCTGAAGTTGGGTGTATTTGGGTTCAAATCCCAGCTCACTTCCTTATTGGATGTGAAATCTTGGGGAATTAGTCTCTGAGTTCAGGTCTCCTCGAATGTAAAGTGAAGATTATAGTTTCTAATTTACAGAGCTCACATGAATATTAAGGATGATGTATGTAAAGGACCCAATATAAAGCCTAGTATATAATAGATGATGAATGAATGAATGAGCTAAAGCATGAATGTGGGGCCAGAGTCTTATTAATATATAGTCTAAAAAGTAAGTTCTGGGGAATTATACCAGCATTTTAACATTAATAGTTAGAATCTGACTAATCAGAAAGTTGTTTCTCCCAACCTACCCCGCCCTGCTCAGTAAAAAGATGCATATATGTGTCTATATGCATTTATATGACTTTTTGAGTGTATAAACACAATGAGATAACTGCAATGAAATTATCTAGCTGTCTTACATAATATTTACATAAAAGGTAAATACATAAGTGCAAAAGGGCCTAGAAGGGTATCACTGGGGTATTAACAGTAGTTATCTCTGAAGTGGTAACATAATATTACACTCAATAAAAATGAGTGCTTTCAATTTTACTTTTGTGTATGTAAAATGTTCAAATGTGTCTGGAAGGACCTTGTGCTATTTATTCAATTAAGAAAAATAGAGGTAAATTTTTTCCAAGGCCCCTACAATAGCAACACGTGAGATGCAACTAAGGAAACAAAATGTTTTCATCCAATTGCCAGGGTCAATATTTTTACAAACCAATCTGTGGAGGAAGGGCCTCCAAGGCAGAGAGAAAGGCAGGCATGGGTCCAAGCTCTCTGATGAAGTAGTAGGAGAGGTAAGTCTGAAAACTCTGGCTTGCAGGGGTCAGGCAGCCCCACTTTGAAATGAGGAAATATACTGATATCTCCAACCTGCACTGGAAATTCTGGTTAAGTGCCTCTTGAGAAGGGGAGGGCACTGGTCTTGGGTTGAAAGAGCTGGATTCCAGTCCATACTTTGACTTCATTCATCTAACCCATCTCGGGGAAGTCATGTAAGGTCTCCCTCTCAACTTCTTCATTCATTAAGTGTCGATAGTAATGACACCCCCCAAGGCTGCTGTCACAGTAAAGGAGAATTGGAGAGTAAGTACTTTGTCAGATGTCCAGCCCTAGTCAAACATTAGCTACTATTACCCCGTCAGGCTGCTTCCCGAAAAGCAGGGGTTAGGAATGAGCTTTGGCTCCCAAACTGGACTTCCCTGCAATAGCAACACCCGGATTATGCAAGGCTGAAAGGTCAGCTTTCTCCACTTCTGCTTTTTTCACACCACATGGAGGAGACCCTGAGCTTCCTGCTGCTGGTTCTGTCATGGGCTGGCCCAGGAGGATGGCTCCATCTATCCTCAGAGGCCTCAGACCACGTGTAGTAGGCAACTGGTCAGCGTAGGAGGAAGGCCTGTGAAGCACTCTGTTCTATTTTGTTTGCATTTCAAAACAGTTTCAAACATATGAAACAAATCTCTCTTTTCACATAATAAGCCTGAGCATATGCTCGCTTGCTTGCTTGCGGGGCTGCAAATCAAAGAATGCAAGTGGCGGCTTCCATTTCCCATCACGTTCTCTGAGTGTTTTTGGCTTCTTATCCACCAGGCACCGGCTGTACAAATTCTGACACCTGCTATCTATTCTCCGACTAATCAAAAAGTTTAGTTACATTTGTTTGAAATGTCACAAGTAATATATAAAGCCGGGATTTCATAAGCCCTACTGTAGGAGCAGCCTCTGAGGAATGCATAAAAAACGCCGGCATATAGCCATGGTTGTGGAACAAGTAGCACTTTCTATCCTTTCCATTCACTCCTCACTTCAGCCTACGCAACACCAAGACTGTTTTGGGATAGAAGAGTTGAAAAGGCCTGTGTAGATCTCTTTGACACTCTTACTTGACAGAGGACAAAAAGGATACCCCAAGAGGTGACATGTCATGCCCAATGCCATATGGTGAGTTAGCTTCTACAGAAAGCAGCAATAACAAAGGCTCACAGAGGAAACTGGGTTCATGCCCATATCATGCCTAGGCATCTGGCCAAAGCAATTAATCCTGTGAAAAATAATTCAAAAAACCCATAGCTTCATGTGAAAAAGAAAATACTAATACAAAAGTCCCTCCCCAACAGATTTTACTTTAATTGGTCTGAAGTGAGGCCTGGTCATCGGCATTTTTTAAAATGTACTATAGATTGTTCTAATGTGCAGCTAGGGTTGAGAGCTGCTTATATAGAATAATATACTTGGTTGAGAGTCTGGCACAGTATTATAGAAAGAAATCCTAAACTTGGAGCCCAAAGATCCAGATTTGGGTCTGGGCTTTTTCAAGATCATCAGTGTGGCTTTGGGCAAGTTGCTTAACTCTTTTATCCTCCTGTCTCCATAAACCCTTACCTCATCCAAAATCTGAAGCCCAGATGCGACAGAGACTTTACAAGTGCTTTGCAAACTCTGAAGTGTTGTGTCTGTATGAGGCAAGACCTTTTAGAGACTTCTAGTGGAGCACTTTTCCAGGAGAAGTTTTGCTATTGAATAACTGAATTCAATTCAGTCAGTATTGATTGTATGCAATGAAATGATTGTATGTATGAAACAGACATTATGCTAGGTATGAGGCATACAAAGGTGAACAAGCCACAGATCCTATTCCTTAAGGAACATTCAGGCTTGGAGGAGGAGGTGGACATTTCAACTTGATAATACTAAGAGAGGTAACTTCCAAGGACAGAAAAAGCACAAAAGATAAGATGTTGACTCTGGGGAAACTGAGCAGGGAAGAGGCGGTGATGTTTGAGCAAGCTTGAATGATCGAATCTTGTGGAACAGCGGTCCCCAACCCCTGGGCTGGCCGAGGACTGGTACCAGTCTGCCGCCTGTTAGGAACCGGGCTGGACAGCTGGAGGTGAGCAGCGGACCAGTGAGCAAAGCTTCATCTGTCGCTCCCCGTAGCTTGCATTACTGCCTGAAGCCTGAATCCCTCCCTCCTTGCCCCCATCCCTGGAAAATTTTCTTACATGAAACTGGTCCCTGGTGCCAAAAAGACTGGGGACCACTGCTCTAGAAATGGGGGAAATAAGAGAGCTAAGGGATGAGGAAATGCCAAGACAGAACTGATCATTGGCCCTATAGTTTGGTATGGCTGGGACCCTGGGTGGTAGGGTGAAGACTTGAATGGTGGACAGATGAGTCAAATTGTCATTCCATGTAGAGGGGCATAAATCTCATCTCTTTCAGGAGAAAGGAAAATGAAGTTAGACAGCAGGGTTAACATTACAATGGATTTAAAAAGAACGGAGTGATTGGATTAACCTTAAAGACCTGATTATCTCTCTAAACCACAGGTAATCTGAGTTCAAAGAGTTAACACAGCCTGAAGCCCCTCATTGGCCCCAGACCCTGAAAAGTTGCTAGGTGACTGCAGAAGAGAAACAAATAGAAACCCTTTTTCAACTGAGAGTAAAATTAATGGGAAATAGAGGTGTTCAGAGACTTAACATGTCTCTGGAGTGTTCGTTTTTTCTTTTTTGTATTTTTAACAGTATAAGCACTTGTAAGTAGTAAAAATAATTATGGTGGCTGGATTTTGACACTTGGAGAGGAAAACTTACAAGCAATGTCTAGTAACAAGCAGCTAGTAACTAAGTATATGCTGAGACATTGGAAATATTGAAGAGCTTGGAAACAATTGCAATTTAAAATCCTAGGTTCAGAATCGGGAAGACTTTTTTTTTTTTTTAATTTGAGATATCCCTTTAAGAGTCATCTGGTGCAATTCATAGCCTGATTCATGCTGCTGGCGGCCTCTGATTTCAGTAATAAATGCAGAAATTTATAGGGGACTGTAAAATGTGGACAGGTTTTTGCTTTTCTAAACTGAGGTTTAAACTAGCAAACTTCTGAAGGTTTAAGAAGCCACAGAGCTGAGCAATGGGGATCTGGTTTCTTTTCCGGTCAGAGCAAATAAACACACAAACACATATTTAACTCACAGAGTGTTGGAAGAGAGAAACCAGTGTTCTTTTTAAAGAAGGAAAACAAAAACTCAACCTTGTGGGCAACAGGAGGAAAGTCACACTGGCCGGCAGGCAGCACCCTGCGTTGGCAGAGGAGAAATCTGAGCTCCAGCGGCACCGGCGGCATTTGCACAGAGCCACAGCCTCCCGTTTCAAGTTGCAAGTCTCTGGAGTCCCAGGCAAGGCCCCAGCCTGGCTCCCTTCTCAGAGCCCCGAGAACTGATGAGGAGCCCCTGCACCAACCACAGGACACGCAGGTGAGTCTGCCCAGAGACAAGGTCAGACCTTCCAGGGCTACTTAGCATCTGGTCCCTGAAAGCCACCCCCCCCAACCACCCCATGCCCACTTTTGCCCTGGCACTCACCTCATTTTCCTGCCTTGAGTGCTCCTGGCTGCCTGGTCCCCTTGGCCTGACTGTCCGCGAGCTCGTCCCCAGTGTGGTATCAGCCTTATCTTTGTTCTGAGGTCCCTGTGTGACTCTGGAATTGGCTGGCATTCTCCATTCAGGTCACGCCTTCCCCTGCCTGCAACAGATCCCCTCTCCCCCTCTCTCCCTCTGCCTTCTCCTCTCTCTCTCTCCTCTGACTTGCTCTTACACACACTCAGAGGGACCTGACAGAACAGAATCTGTCTTCTTCCTTACAAGATCTCCTCCTCCAGTTCCCTCCTTCATCCTGTACGGCTGCTTCCAGTTCCCGGGAGAGAATCACTGAGGAGCTCGAATAGGTATTTGTATCACCGCGTGTGTGCGCGTGTGTGTGTGTGTGTGTGTGTGTGTGTGTGTGTGTGTGTGTGTGTGTGTATAGACAGTGGAGAGGGACAACGTCAGCTCTCCCCAGTCTCCCTTGCCAGATGGCTATAATTCTCTGCTCGTCTTCAGGACACTGGCAAAAGGACATCAGTTAACCAAGGACAATACTAAGAAGGCAGTTCTAATACCTACACTAGGCAAATCCCAAAGCTTGTCTGTCTGCAAACAACCACAGGCTTCCTGGGGAACCAAGCAGCTGGCCGGGCTTGTGAGCTAGCGGCCAGTCCTTCAGTTGGCTAGTTGTTCCTCACCAGCTGAAAGTGAGGCTTGAGCTTTTTACCGACTTGGACTGTGCCGGGGCCTGATACCACCCGGGGAGGACCCACCGCAGCCAGAGAGCCTCACACCCCATGGCTGTGAAGAGACCTGGGCCTGTGTACGTGGCTAGACCCAGGGATTGTGGAGAAAACAGCAACAGATCTCAGCCAAGCTGAATAAGGAAATCCCTTTCTCCACAACAATGACCACCAGTCCTGAACAAGGCGAGGGATGTCTGGTTATAAAAAGTACAGTTCACTGAGATCACCTTTTCTGTGCTAGGCACAGGATTAGGTGCAGACATCATCTCAGTTACTTCCACAAACTTGAGAGGGTCACACTATCGTACCCATTTTACAGACAAGAAAACTGAGGCGAGAGAGTCCATAACTTGCCTAGATTATCCAGCCTTTTATTACTCCTACTGCTGTCACAGCTAGCAGTTAATATTTACGGAGCACTATGTGTCAGGTACTGTTCTAATAATGGGTTAACTGCTTTTGATTCTCTTTACATTTTGCAAAGCTGAGTAGTAATATTATTCCTGCTTCCAGATGAAGAAACTGCTCAGAGAGTTTAAGTAAGATACCCAAGATCACACAGCTAGAAAGTGATGGGGAAAAATCTGAGCTGGTATCCACTATGTTGTGCTGCTTCTCACTAACATATTATATAGTGCATATGGCATTACAAATACATAACACAGTCACAGAGAAACTCAATTTGAGGCATTTTTTGAAAAGAGCAATTAGAGTCAGAGTTAGCTATAATCTTTCTTTTCTATTTAAGCGAACTGTATAGTTTGGACTCAATAGTTAACATCTCTGATCCTATTTCCTCATCTGGAAAATAGGAGTTACTATGAGACTTAAAGGAAATTATCCTTATTCTTTTTTAGTTGTTCAGTGTACTCAAGAGACGACTCCCCCCCGCTTCCAAGCAAGGAGGCAAACACATGCATTCTCCACACTCTGATAACACTGCTTTGGCACATTTTGGGGAACAGTGCCTTGAATCTTGCTGAAGTTCTCCTTGTTCCATTTTTTCCTCCAGTTTCTCTATTTTATCACCTTTAAAAGTCAACTTCGCTAAGCTGGGCGTTATTAAGAAGGTGTGTTTGATATTGTGGGTGCAAGTATATGCGATGAGGAAATGTTTGAACCTAGGTACTGTTTTAGCAAAATACTACCTTCTGGTTTAGGCAAGATTAAAAAAAACCAAAAACCAAAAAACAAAACCTTTAAAAGTCCCATTAAGACCCAGAGGGATCGGGTAGAGAGGGAGGTGGGAGGGGGGATCGGGATGGGGAATACATGTAAATCCATGGCTGATTCATGTCAATGTATGACAAAACCCACTACAATATTGTAAAGTAATTAGCCTCCAACTAATAAAAATAAATGAAAAAAAATAAAGTGATGGCTATTAGACTTTAAAAAAATAAAAATAAAATAAAAGTCCCATTAAGAAGACTCACAGGCTCCTCAGACATCAAATAACTCTCACACAACATTTTAATGATTTAAGTGTAAATGAATCAGAAACACATGGACTGCATTTCTCTTGGAATATACAAGCATTTTGAAACCAAGAGAGGAAGAACTTGGCACGAAGCACCCTGCACCATGCAGAGGGCCCTGCCCACTAAAGACATTCCCTCCATTAGTGCTGCAGATGAGCTGGCCCTCTCCTAATTTAGGGCACATCCAGGGAAATGCAGTCATTTGTTCTGGGCAGAGAGGGGAGAGTTTGGGAGGGAAAGCCATCAGCTTCTCCTTGTAAAGTGTCACAGAGCCACTGAGCCTCCCAGAATAATTTCCTATGTTTTTTTTAAGGCTGCCAATGCTCAATGGGAGGCATTTGAAATATGTTCTGAGCCAAAGTTCTGCCAATATACAGCAGAGCTGATATGTGCTTCCTTGGGAGTTAGCCAAGGCTCAGATGGAATCTGCATGAAAACTGTGGCTTGGGACTGATCTGGCCTGGATTCAGGGCAATTTCCCATTGTGTGGGGCTGCACTGGTGATACAGTCCTGATCTTTTGATAAGAACGTCCTGGAGCAACATGAATAAATCATGAAGAGTGGGAGCAATGGGAAAGACAGTGGTCTAGGAATAGACTCAAACATGGGTAACTCATATGTGACCTTGGGCAAGTCACCTACTTTCTCTGTTGCAGGAGGGGAAGGAGGGACATCAGTTTCCTCCACTATAAACTCAGGGGATAGGAGTCCATTGGGAGCATGGAGCACATATAAATGTGAGTGTGAGGACTATGGAATGAAATTGCAGTGGGGGTGGTGAGGTGAATTGCCAGTAATCTGTTAAAAGTCAAAGAGCTCAGAGTGGCCTTCTAGTCTTGATACTTGCTTTTATCTGTGGTCATAATATCATTACATCACTCAGGATTCAATCATAGGTATTCAGAAAGATAATTTCTAAGAAGATTCAACTTGTTTTAAAAAATGGTGATGAAAAGGTTAACATACTTACATTTAGGAAACTAACAGTATGTCAGTCAGAATCATAAAAGTGTAGAATGATGGATATTGGCTCAAGATCCCGTTTATAGTAAGGGAAATGGATCAGAAACCTACTACTAAGAGAGTAAATACTACAGCATTCCTGCAACTAGAACAGGGCTTCGTTTACATGTTCTATCAAAGTGTTTATTATATACAACTCTTGAGCACAGACTTTCTGGAATTCCATGAATGCGTTGGAAAATGTAAAATATTTGGGCAAAGAGTTTTTATTGGCCAACTGTGAATCCAGGCTTCCTATAGAATATCTAAAAACTGATAAATGGCCCCAAAGATTATACCTGAGAATTAAATTTTGGGTTATTCAATACACTGACTGACAGAATGCTGGAAACCCTGACTTCAGAACCTATCAGGTCATCAGAATAACATGGGAAATTAAAAAAATAACAATGCCTGAGCTTCGTCTCAGAAGATTCAAATTCAGTGAATCTTGGGAGGGGCTCTTGAATCTATAATTTTAAAAGCTCCCATGCACAAGTGTCCCATTTTGGGAGGATGATCAGCATCTAGAGCCTTGGACTCCTAACCCTAAATCCAGCTCTCTTTACCCTCATCTGTAGGCCCCTGATCCTGCCTGTGGACTCTGAGCATTCCTGAGTCATGCTGTCATGTGACTGCAAGAATTTAGGGGACGGAAAAATAATTTATATGCAAAAAATAAACCAGGCTCTATTATGGGCTGAAATGTGCTCCTCCAAAATCCATATGCTGAGGCCCTAACCCCCAGTATCTCAGAATGTGTTTGGAGACAGGATCTTTAAAGAGGTGATTAAACTGGAGGTTGTAGGGTGGGCTCTAATCCAGTATGACTGGTATGCTTATAAGAGGAGAAGATTAAGATACAGACCACACAGAGGAAAGATGGGGTGAAGAGACAGCCATCTGTGAGCCGAGGAGAGAGGTCTCAGAAGAACAACCTTGATCTTGAACTTCCTGAAAATACCAGCCAATACCTTGAGCTTGAACTTCTAGTCACCCAAACTGTGAGAAAATATATTTTTGCTGTTTAAGCTACTTAGTCTCTGATCCTTGGTCATGGCAGCTCTGGCAAACTAATACAGACTGTCTAATAGAAGTTCTCCCAAAGCGTAAGCCCATACCACCGCAGTGTCAGGCTAATTTCAAGCACCACATACATGGAATTAACAAATACTGGGCCAGTTTAGGTTTTGTTTGGTAGGTGATAAGAGAAACCTTGATTAGTGCTAAAACAGAGCTTATTTTCCTTGTGTAGCAAGAAGTGAGGCAGAAGGTGGGCCTGGGGACATTTTCTGTTTTTTTCTGTTCTGCCAGTCCTAGGAGGGGTGATGTGCCCTAGGGTTAGGTACGTGAAACATAGACCATCTGTTATGGGCCAAATTATTTCCTCCCCAAATTCATATATTGAAGACTTAACTTCCAGTATCTCAAAATATGAATATATTTGAAGATAGGAGCTTTAAGGAAGTGATTAAGTTAAAATAGGGCTGAATGGGCCTAATCTAATTGTTAATGTAAGAAGAGTTTAGGATACAGAAAACACAGCAGGGAGACCATGAGGGAATGCAGTAAGAAGGCAGCCATCCGCAAGCCAAGGAAAAGGCTCTCAAAAGAAACTAAAGCTGCCAACACCTTGATCTTAGACTTCTGGCCTCTGGAACTGTGAGAAAATTAATTTCTTTTACTTGAGTGACCCAGTTTGTGGTATTTCAGTATGGCAGCCCTAGGAAGCTAATACATCATCTACACTTGCCTTACCTTTGCTCACCTAAATATGTTTAATATGATTCTTATTTGCTATTCACTCATATTAGGTCTCCCCTGCCCCAGAAGTTCCTCAGATGCTAAGACCACATGGACCAAGAAGATACAACCATAGGACAGGATTAATTAGGCCTTCAGAAGCAAATGAACAGCAGGGGTCAGACTTTGTGAAAGGTCAGGGGATTCAGGATTATCACCTCCCTAACTCTCTAGTGCTGTTTTATGACCATTACTTTTCCAAACTCCTTCTAAATTCCCCTGCTTTTCTATCATTCTGGCACACTCTACTCATCTCTATTACAGTCATCTTCTAATTTCTTTATCCTATCCTCTGTTCCTTTCATTAATAACTTAGGCATGTGACACTATGCTCACCTCTCTCCCAATTCCTCCTGACATCCTGAGTGACAATGGCCTCTCATTGCTTGATCTCGTTTAATGATGATTTCTTCCATTTCACCATAGCCATCTACTTTGCGTATAGCCATATCTATGTCTGGAATCTTACCCTTGTGATACCCCATTCCCTGATCACTGTCTCCCTTCTTTCTAAGTCTGACTTCTTCAATAACCCTAGAATTCAACCTCATCAGGATAGCCAGCCCTCTAACACCATTCCATTTCCAGTCTATCAGATTCTCTTGGCTTTATATCTTTTCTGAATTCCACAACC
The DNA here is from genome assembly GCF_033118175.1 of Dama dama. Lineage (NCBI taxonomy): Eukaryota > Metazoa > Chordata > Mammalia > Artiodactyla > Cervidae > Dama > Dama dama. Next base: position 39,291,083 of record NC_083699.1, read on the forward strand.
AATCACCACCACTCCTTAGTGGAGTCTTTTTCTTCTTCTTCTTTATTTAAAACCAGTTTCTTGACTTTCTTACTTCAGAGGAATGATTCTTCATATTTCTGGTAAATCATTGAGAATCTAATGAAAGCCACATTCCCTCTGTTTGGAATATCCCGAACAAGGCCACATAATTCACTCCCTTACTTCTTCAATTCTTTCTAAAAATGTCACCTTATTAGTGAGATCCTTCCTGGCCACTCTATGCTATTCTATTCTCACCCCCATTTGCTCTCCCCATATCCTGTTCCATTTGTCTTTGTGGCACTAGCCACCAGCTAAGATGGTATTTATTTTAAGTTTTTATTGGTTTGTTGCTTGTTCTCCACCCCATTAGAATAACACTGTCTACAAGTGGACAAATATTTTTGTATTTTTTTGTTTACTGCTCTATTCCCAGTACCAAGAATAATGCCTTTGGCTTGCACAAAATAGGCCCTTAATAAACATTTGTGGAATGAGTTTTCTTCCAAGAAACGTTTAATAGGCACTGTTCTTCAAATTTGGGATATAATTTCAGGGGCTTGATGGCGCTCCTAAAACCATGAAGCTCAGCAACTCAATCATAACCAGTCTTCTCAAATATTTCTCATACATCCCACTATAGTTTTAAAAATCATTACATACTGATCACTAGCAAATCTGCTGCTTCTTTAGGCTAAATGTCTTCCCATAGTTCCTCATGCTCAAATCAAATGTCTATTCTCACCTCCACCTCAAGGTTCCATTAGGCAGAAGTCATTTTCTATATCCAACTTGCTCATTCTCTCATATGAACAATGTTCATGAACTACTATCAAATCCGAAATTCAAGCCAGATATTTGAGTGTCATCACTGACTTAGTTTTTCCTTTTCTTCTCATCTGCCATCAATCAATAACTCCTATTGTTCATATATAAGTATCTTTAAAATCCATCATTATTCATAGCATCCATTCCCCATTACCCTTGCACTAGTGGAATGATTCATTAGTTTTCATTGGATTATTTCAATAACTTCTCATTGGTTTCTTTGCCTTTAGTACCACTCATAAGTATACAAGTCTCGTTAATTCTCTCCCTTTGCTAGACCTTTCAGATCCTTCCTTTGCCTAGAGAATAAAATAAAAATACCTTAGAATAGCCTTTGAGCCTTAAAGTCTAATGCTGCCATGAAACTGAAGTAGCCTGCAGTGCTGAGCCAACATGTGGAGGACAGCTGCCTGGAGAATGGCCTGGATCCACAGCAGACTTTGCCTAAGTGATAAAGAAACTGTTGTGTGAAGCCACTGTTGTTTGTTACTGTAGATAATTTAGCCTATTCTGACTGACACAATACTCTTACATGGGATTGCTCTTTCACCTCTGTATTTTTCCCCAGAACCACCATGCCTACACATCACACTTTAATGTCTAGAACTGGTACCAAACTCGTTTCATATTCCAGATTTTATCATGCTCTCTCATGTCTGTAGGCACTTACATACTCGGTTCTATTGGTCCTTAATGCTATTTTCTTCCTCATTTGTCTACAGAACTTCCTCTTATTTATCATTTGAAATCTTTCTTAAACATCAGCTTCTCTGGAAAAATTTCCCCAATCATTCAACATGGAATTAAACACCACCTTTGTTCCTTACACTTAAACTTTAAATTACACTTTAAATTGCATTTTGTTAAATTATAGAGCAATTTTTTTGTTGACTTGGGTCATTCTTTCATCACAATAATCTGAGGTTCTGAACAATATCCTTTGTACTTTCAACTCAAGAAATGCTTATTGAATGCATAGATGTCTAAATAAATTTTTAGAAAGATATCAGGACAGGTAAACACACAATTAAGTCTATAATTATAAATTATGATGAATGCTACACAGAACTATGACAGAGGATAATAGAAGGGCCTAATTTATGCAGAGTGGTCAGCAAAGTCATGGTGAACTGTTATTTAAAATCAATAGGATGAGTACAAGTTTGTTAGTGAAGAGCTGGTGATTTCTCAACAATGGACTACCCTACTTGGACATCACATGTGTGGAAACTCCCCATTTTTATAACCCAGTTCATAGAAATAATAAAGATATAGAAATGTGAACAGCTGCACTCAGAATCAAGAAAAGGAATGACCTGTGGATGAGGAAGTGGGAAAGTCCATAAAAGGATGGTGGTGGATGAGAAGTTGTGGCCGTGAGTTTCCCACAGTGGGAACCCATCCTGACCTTGTGGTAGGTCTTCATAGTCCTGCTGGGGCTGACAAGACTGTATGCAAAGTCAGTGGGAAAGGAGCAAGAATCAGCAACACAGGAAAATTGCCAAACAAGAGTCAAAGCCTGTATATGGAAAAGTGATACTAAACTCAGTAAGAAAAGGATTTCATGGAAGGAAATAGAGTTAATAGAATCACAAGAACAGGATTTTAAAATAAACTGTCTCCAGCAAGTTAAAGGAGGGGATATCATCTATGAGTCAAGGAGAAAGATTTGAAAGAAGAACAGGTTGAAATGCAAAAAAGAAGCAACTGGACAATTAATGAAATTAAAGTAACAATTTTACATTTATTAAATGTTTATTGAAATTAAGAAGTAAGATGCAATTGTAAGTATAAATAGCTGAATGGCTACAAATGAAAAATTAATTAATGATTTGAAAATTCAAGCTGAAGAATTCTCTCAGATAAAGAGATCAGAAGTATAGAAAAAAATAAAGGGATATAGATTCTGAAGTTCTTACATATGTCTAATAGAATTTTCTTTAAAAATGAAATAAAGAGGGGGAATGTGAAACAACCTTTGATGATATATTGGCCTTAGAATTGGCCAAGAATTGAGAAAAGACAAGAATTCTCAGACTGAAAAGATCTATCAAGGCCCAAGTGAGATATTTACATAAAATTAGACCTAGATTCCTTGTCATGAAAGGTCAATGTATTAAGAATAAAATTAGAATCTCAAAATTACCAATTTTTAAGAGAAAAAAAATGAAATTAGATTATCATTCAGACATTTTCACCAGCCACGTGGAAACAAAAGGGAAATAGAGACTATCCAAATGTGAAAAAAGAAAATATCTTTAAATTTATCATTTTTTACTAGCTGAAGGATTATGAAAGTGAAGCTGAAATAATGGAGACATTTTCAGACTCTACAAAGCCTACCATTTGCCGGCTCTTTCAGAAAGAGTTACTGGAGGATGTTGGAGCTGGTTAGCATTGGTGAAATTGTGGAAAAATAAACACACTAGAACCTTGGTGTCTCAGACGGTAAAGAACCTACCTGCAGTGCAGGAGACCTGGGTTCAATCCCAGGTTTGGGAAGATCCCCTGGAGAAGGAAATGGCAACCCACTCCAGTATTCTTGCCTGGAGAATTCCATGGACTGTATAGTCCATGGGATTGCAAAGAATTGGACATGGCTGAGCGACTAACACTTTCAACACTTTCAAGTACACGCGTATCATGCTTGTCAGAACATAAAGTGGCCTGGCTACTTGGAATACAATCTGGGGATATTAACAAAATAAAAAGAGGCATATCCTACAAACCAATAATTTTACCTCAAGATATCTGTCTTAGAGAAACTTCCATTTGCGAACATATTTATTGTAGCATTATTTGTCAAGGTGAAAAACGGGCTTCAGTGGAGTAATGGCTAAATATAATATAGTCATACTATGGAACACAAAGCAACAATAAGAAGGGATATGAAAGATCTACTGATATATGCATCAACCTGGATTTATCTCTAAGATTTACTGTTGAGTGAAATGGGCAGGTTGAAGAATGGTATGTGCATTAGGATACTATTTATTTAATGAAAAAGCAATAGGTTCAACACACAATACATATTTTGCTCATATCATAGATATTTTGCATATATTTTCCATATATAGCTGAAAAAAGTGGTAGGAAATAAATCACAAATAACTAGTTACTTGTGCGGAGGATGTGGTGAGAGGCTTTATTCATATTTATAATAAGCAAAACTTTCAGTGACTGATCAGGGCTGTTTAAGCAGGGGATTTTAAGGGTAAAGGAGGACTCTGGGTATCATGAGGAAAATGGATTTGGAGGCCAGTTTGGAGCCTGTTGCAGTACTTAGGACCATCAGGCACTCTGGGCACAGAGCCTGGGGCCCATGAAAATGTTTTAATTTCTTTTAAAGTCAGAATTAAAAAATAAAATAATAATGGATATATAATAAAGAATCCAGTTATCTTTGTAGCAATGCAACACTAAAATATAATGTTTATTTATTTATATTTTTATGAATAAAGCCCAGATTAGGAGAGAGAATGCCTGGATGGATCGGACTGGTGGTGGTGAACATGGAACCCAGAGGATAAAGACAAAATATATTTTGTCTTTCAGAAAAGTCTGAACCTGGCCGTGAATTGAGAGTGAGGAATTGAGGGAGAGGAAGACAGCAAAGACAACTCCCAGAATTCTGACTCAAGGTTGTGTTGTTGCCACTTACAGAGATGGAGGAATAGTGGAAGGGGGTGAGTGGGGGTCAGGGTGTAAGGAGCCTTGCATGCCACACTAGATGCGGAAAATCTACTAGGCAGGCTGGGGATTTTCTCAACTCTGGGTAAATGAGAGAGTCATGTGGGGAGCTTGAAAAATTCAAATTTCTGCCACAGCTCGCAGACTTGATCCCATCCAAAATCTTGAAAGGGTTGAGAAACGCTGACATTTTAGGCCACAGAAAGGCAAGATTTTTAAATGGAAAATGACATGATCAGATAGCGTTTTGTTTTGTTTTTAAATTCATATTTGAGAACAGTAATGAGTTCGCGAGAGATTGGAGGATAATCTGGAACTACAATACCTAACAAACCCAGGCTGCCTGATTCTCAGCCGCTCCCAGGCTAGGAAAAATTCAGTGGAACTAACGCTGTTTGGAAAAGAGCTGAGATGACCTCCAGGCCAGACCCAGCCCAGAGCACAGCTTGGCTGAAGCCCGGGGGCATTTGGAGCACATGGGCCTTGGGGCCATCAGTATTCTCTGGCCAAACCACAGTACTAATTTAAATTGTCACAAAACAGTGAACCTGAACCATAATGACCTTTTAAAAGCAGGATTTTAAGACCAAAAGTATTTCACAAAAAAAGCATTGCAAGAAAGCTGGCCACCCCTCAGGTAATGATTTTAAAATGGGGGGCTTCAAAATATTTTCGGGCCTTAGATGAAGGGGCTCAAGCAGGAAGGGGCGCAGAGCTCTGTGTGTGTCTTTACCCATATAGGACTGTGAACAAGTGTGACTCTTCTGAAGACATGCCAGCAGACCCTGATAGTTGAGCAGAACGTGATACTCAATGCTGCACTCATCAGGACAGTGAGGGTGTTTGGGTTAGCTGTGGTAACTCTCCGGGCCTGAGTTGTTTTGTTTTTCCCCACAAGATGGGAGAAACGATAGCCCTTTTTTTTTACATCTTGTTTCAAGGACACAGTTGTTCTTAAAGTCTTTTAAAGGAGTGATACCTTTGGGATTCTAAGGAAAGTCGATCTTCTCTGGAGAAAAGTATAAAATTTTCTTGTATCTAGATATTTATAGGACTGGTGATTAATCCTTGGTGAAGTGAAAGTGAAATTCGCTTAGTGGTATCCGACTCTTACAGATTTCTCCAGGCCAGAATACTGGAGTGGGTAGCCTATCCCTTCTCCAGCAGGTCTTCCCGACCCAGGAATTAAACCTGGGTCTCCTGCATTGCAGGCGGATTCTTTACCAACTGAGCTATGAGGGAAGCCAGTCCTTGGTAATGTTTATAAATTGCCTGCAAAGCTCCTGGCCCTCTGTGGAGATTCAACCAATAGTAATTTTTAATAATATAATTAGAAAGTAAGAGTAAGGACCATGATAGGTATATGAAGAAAGTGGCCTTCAGGATGGGCCTGAAAAGATGAGTAGGATTTCAAGAGGCCAAAAGAAAAACAAGAGCTACAGTAATGGCAAAAATTGAAGTAAGACTCAGTGATGAAGGGATTACCCAGAATGAGTAATACTACTGAGACTTAGCTCTTTCCAGGTGTGATATGCATTATTTACTTCAACCTCCACAATGAGATATTGTTAGAGAATAGGAAACAGAGAAAAGGAAACGTTCTTACTCAGAATTACCCACTTAACTTTGCTCCTGGTTCCTTAGCAAAGAATTGATTATCTTTCTGTCATTACAGGTTCATTTGCACTTTCTAGAGATTTAAGCCAACGGAATCATACAGCATATACTCATTTTTGTCTGGCTTCTCTCACTTAGCATAATTATTTTGAGATTCCCTCATGTTGTTACACACGTAATTAGTTCATATGCCATGATTTGCTTGTTCATCTGTTCATGGACACCTGGATTATTACCAGGTTTCAGCTATTACAAATAAAGCTTCTGTGAACAGCCATATATGTGTCTTTGTTTGGAAAGATGCTTCCATTTTTATTTGGTCCATCTCTAGAATGGGATGGCTAGGTCAGATAGTAGGTATATGTCTAATGTTTTAATACATTACCAAACATGTCTCCAAAGTGGTTGTACAATTTTACATTACCACCATAGTGAAGAGCATTCCAGTTGTGCCATACTTTTGCCCAAACTTGGTAAGTTTGATTTTTGAAAAATTTAAACCTTTGTCATATATATGTAGAGGTATCTCATTGGATTTTAATTTGCATTCCCCTAATGATTAATAATTTTGAGCATTTTAAAGTGTTTTCATTCATGTATCATTTTTGGTAAATTGTTCAAATCTTCTGCCTGTTTTTAAATTGTGTTTTTACCTAATTATTGATTTATTTATATATGAGTCCACTGTATATCAGACTTCCTAGGTGGCACTAGTGGTAAAGAATTTGCCTGCCAATGCAGGAGACACAAGAACCATGGGTTTGCTCCCTGTGTCAGGAAGATCCCCTGGAGCGGGAAATGACAACCCACCCCAGGATCCTTGCCTGGAGAATCCCATGGACAGAGGAGCCTGGCTGGCTACAGTCTATGGGGTCATACAGAGTCCTACATGATGAAGAGTCTAAGCACACCACTGTATATCAGATGCATAATTTGCAAATATTTCTCCCTTGTCCATGGCTTGTCTTTTCATTACTTTAATGTTTTTTGCAGAGGAAAAGTTTTTAATTTTGATGAAGTACAAGATCAATTTGTTTCTTCTATAGATCATGCTTTTGGTGTTGTATCAAGGAAATCTTTGCTTAACCCAAGTATTCACAATAATAAAATACCATGTACTGGGTGTTTAAACAATAGACATTTATTTTTCAGTTTGGAGGCTGGGAAGCCCAAAAGCAAAGTGCCACAGATTGGGTTTCTGGCAGGAGCCCTTTTCCTGGTTTGCAGACTGCCTTCTTGTAGTGTCCTCACATGGGAGAAGGAGAGGTGTCTTTTCTTATAAGGACGCTAATCTAATCATGGGCACCGCCCTCATGATCTCCTCCAAGCTTAATTACTTCCCAGTTTCCACCTCCAAACTATCTCATTGAGGTATAGGGCTTCAACATACGAATTTTGGGGGATACAAATGTTCAGTCTATAATACCAAGGTCACAATAGTTTTTCCAGTATTTTATTTTTTTATTCATTGTATTTTCTTCTAAAATTTTTAGATTTAGATTCACTTTAGGTCTATGATACTATGATTTACATTTAGGTCTATGATCCATATGCAGCTGATTTTTGTATATTGCACAAGATTTGAATTGAAGCTCATTTTTTAGCAAATAGATATCCAACTGTTTCAGCATCACTTGTTAAAAGGATAATCCTTTCTCCACTGATTTGCTTTTACACCTTTGTCAGTTGTCCTTCAGTGTGGATTTGTATCTGGTTTCTCAATCTGTTCTGTTCATCTATTTGTGGATCTTTATGCCAGTACCACATTGTCTTAATTACTGTAGCTTTAGAAAAATCTATAAATATGTAGTGTTAGCTCTCCTGCATTGTTCTTTTTCAAAGTTGTTTTAGAAACAGTTTGTTAATTCCTACCAGAAAGCCTGCTGTGATTTTGATTGGAATTTTGTTGAATCTATACATCAGTTTGGGGAAAGAATTGACATCTTAAGAATAATTAAGTGTTCATATTAAGAACATTCAGTATTCTTTTTTTTTTTTCATTCAAGAAACTTTTATTGACCTCCTTTCAAAGACAGTGGGCTGCTTTTCTGGGTGCCTGATGTCCTCTGCTAGCGATCAGAAGTTGTTTTGTGGTGTTTGCTCAGCGTTCAAATGTTCTTTTGATGAATTTGTAGGGGAGAAAGTGGTCTCCCTGTCCTATTCCTCCACCATCTTAGTTCCTCCCAAACATTCAGTATTCTTAAGTGAACACCGTACACCTCTTCACTTATAAAAGTTCTTTAAAATTTCTCTCAGTAATGATTTGTTGTTTTTAGTGAATAGTTCTTATCTACCTATTGTCATATTTATCTCTAGGTCTTTCATAAATTTTTATTTCATTGCATATGACATTTTTATTTTGATTTCTGACTGCTTATTGCTAATATAGAAATAGAAGTGATTTCTTTCTGTCTTCTGCAATCTTACTGAATTTACGTTTTAGTTATAATAGCTTTTTTTTAAGATCCCATCAGATTTTTTACATAGATGATCATATCATCAAAAGAATAAAGACAGTTTTACTTCTTTTCTTTTCCTTGCTTTTTGCACTGGCTGGAACCAAAAGTGTAATATTGCATAGAAGTGGAGACTGAACATAAAAGTTTTATTCTTGATCTTATGGAGAAAGCACTCAGTCTTTACCATTACGTTAGTTGCTAACTGTGGGATTTTTGTAGCTGTCCTTTATCAGATTGAGGAAGTTCCTGTCTATTCCTAGTTTGCTGAGAAATATATACCAGGAATGGCTGTTGGATTTTATCAATTATTTTTTTCTGCCTTTATTTATTTATTTATTTTGGCCATGCCACATGGCTCGTGGGATCTCAGTTCCCTGACCAGGCAGTGGAAGCACAGAGTCCTAACCACTGGACCCCCAGGGAATTCCATTTTCTACTTCTATTGACATGATCATATGATTTTTCATTTGTTAATATTTAAAATGTCAGTGTTAAAAATTTACCACGTTAAAAATATGGTAAATTACATTGATTTATTTTCTTGACTTTTCCAGAAAGTTTATCTTGTGTTAACTCTACTGGGTTATGATATATTAATCTTTTTGTATATTGTTAAATTCAATTTTATAAAATTTTGTTAATAATTTTTTACATATGGTTTTGAGGCATATTGGTATGATGTTTTCTTGTAGCATTTTAATATGATTTTGGTATCAGGAAAACACTGGCTTCAAAGAATGAGTTGAGAGGTATTCCCTTCTCTTCAATTTTCTGAAAGAGTTTGCATAGAATTGGCATCCTTTCTTTCTTAAGCATTTCTTAATACAATAAAGTTATATAGGCTTGAGTTTCCCCCCTTCTTCTCTGTGGGGAGATAATTTTAACTACAAATTCCATTTATTTAACAGATAAAAGGTTGTACAAGTTATCTGTTTCATCTTGAGTAAATTTTTGTGTTTTTCAAGGAATTTGTACTTTTTATCTATTCTTTTTTAAAATTTATTTTTAATTGGAAGTTAGTTACTTAACAATATTGTGTTGCTTTATGCTTAATGGCATAACAGTGTCGTAGTATTGCTTTATTGTACTTTTAATACTTATAAATCTTTAGTAATGTCACCTTTTTTATTTCTGAATTTGGTAATTTCTATCTTCTCTGTTTTTGTGCTGATAAGTTGTTATAGAAGTTTGTCAATTTTATCACCTCCTAGAAGAGGCTGCTCTTGATTTCTTTGATTTTTTTCCCCAACATATCTCTATTACATATTTTTAATGGATTTATCCTCCAGTTCTTTAAAGTTGTGTATCTGGAAAGGTCTTTACCCTTCTCTTGTTTCAAAAAGATATTCTCATGGAAGCAAAAGTCTCTATTATTTTGAATGCAAAGAAAGGCATAATTAAAATGACAGTATACATATATCAAGCACTTAGTTTATGCCAACAACCTTCTGAGTTAAGCATCATTATTATTTGCATTATACAGACTTGGAGACCAAGGCTCAGAAAAATTTAAGTTTTCCAGTGTCATATACCCAACAAGCAACAAAGTGACATTCACACAAATCCAGAGTCTCTAATCTTAACCACAAGAGAGACAAGATTCTGCTGTCTATCAAGAAAATAGAGGACATATGAGTACACAGTCCAGGAAATGCCTCATGCTTATAGTCCCGAGAGAAAAAACTTAAGTCACTTGAGAGTCATTCTAGACTTTTTCCAGGACAATGGTTGTTGTAGCCACACATTCTGGGAAACAAACTCACTCAGAAGGACAATGCAGATAGTGGAGTGCAGTTTATTACACCGGCGGGCCCAAGGCAGAGTCTCCTCTTAGCCAAGGACCCCGACCAGCATTTGCGAAAATCTTTTATACCCCATGTGTACGTGTCCAAACCCACCACCCCATATTCCTTGAGACTTACATAAACTAAGGAAGGGTGAATACAATCCCAATAACCCCATCACTCATGTGCCATGTGCTCAGACAGTTAAACAATTAGCCAATAATCAATAAGCACGAGGTTACACTCCGGACAGGTACAGAAAAATTTATGGCCTGTCTGGAGGAAGGGGTGATTAGTGTGTGTGTTCTCTTAGGTGATGAGTAACCTGGATACAACCTGCAAGGTTCCCCTGTCCGGAGGGGGTCTTATCCTCTGTTGTTGTTTCCATAGGCACTAAACACAGAGTTCACAGTCCATTGAAGAGGTGGCTGAGCATGATCAGCATGAACAGGCCTGAGATGGAGTCCAGGCCCTATGAATTCCTTCTTCATGGTCTTAGCAGGAAACTCCTGGGACCCTGTGAAACCATATAGCTCCCCAGAGACACTTACAGAGAACACAACTAACAAAGCTCCAGGACATAGCTTATTGATCAAAGCCACCGGAAGTCATTCCCAGAGCCTGAGAAATCTTCATAAAATTAGCAGCTGGGGGTTGGAATGGGTGTTGGTTCTAAGAGGGCATTTCCCTATGGATGGCTGCACACACTCAGATGAAAAGACAGCCTCTCTGATAGTGTTGGGTGGGGTAGCATGTTCTTTTCTCAAATGTCCTGTGGAAGTAGCATGGGTAAAACAAAGAACACTGGGTCTGCATGCATGCTACCTGAATGGATGGATTCAGATCTAAGAACCTGAGCAATCCATGCTGCTTGCCTGGGCCTGTTTCCTCATCTATAACAAAAAGACGTGAGTGGTCGTTCAGCCTACCATTTGGTGCTGCAAAAGTGAGAAGGATAATTATTGTTGTTAATACTTTTCTGAATGTTTCAGGATTCTGCACAGAGATACCATGAAAACATTTTATATCACACACTGAAAACGGAAATATACCAAAAAAGCTGCACCAAGTTAGGATTTGGAACAGAAATTATTTACAAGATAGGCAATGCTACTGGGCATGTTTTGGTCTTCAATTAAATTCTTTTTAAACTCTGGCTCCATGGTGTAATGGTTTTGGAATTAGGAATAATAAAACATTAGTTACACCATTGAGTAATGGTTTTATTTAAAACAAGATGAAATATTAACTCGGTGATGCCCAGAACCAAATGTAAGACCTCTAAGTGAATGTTAGAGGCCATTGGTGGGGTCATTGTTACCAACCGTTAGGTGGAGGGCTGAGATATACACAGCACAGCTCCCTGCATCTCACCTCATTATTTCACCTTGCTGTTTTATCTGTGCTTTAAAATCCTTTTGGAAGCACTCAATATTGACTTTTTTTTTTTTTTTTTTTTTAACACTGGCAGAGACACTGGGACTCAGAAAAATTGATTTGGTCAAAGTCTCATGGCTTGTAGGGGTGCAGGGACCAAGTGGTCATGACAGTGCAGAGAGCAGGATCTGATATGAGGTATCAGCTGGGGCAGGTGCTTGCGTAACTGGGAAGCATCTACTATCTTAGAATGGGGATAATACCTACTTCAGGTGCTTACTCAGGGTTTGATGCTTACTTAAAGTGAAGTTGCTCAGTCATGTCTGACTCTTTGCGACGCCATGGACTGTAGCCTACCAGGCTTCTCCGTCCATGGGTTTTCCAGGCAAGAACACTGGAGTGGGTTGCCATTTCCTTCTCCAGGGGATCTTCCCGACCCAGGGATTGAACCCAGGTCTCCCGCATTGCAGGCAGACGCTTTACCCTTTTGAGCCACCAGGGATGCTTACTTAAGTACTAAATAAAAGTTAGCTATTCTTCCTCATCTCCCACCTCACTTTCCATTGCAGCACACGGGGGTCTTGGCAAACACAAGCACAGTCACAGGCAAGCTCCCACTTCCGTAGTCAGTCCCACACCCACCAGGAACGTGCCCCAACAAACTAGTCTGGAATGGAGTCCATTCTGCTCCCCTCCGGACTTCTGAGTCCTGGGCATTGGAGGTCCTCCCCCCAGGGCTCCTTTCCCTCCCTCTGCCTGGGAGAACTTCAGAACTTCAGCCTGGGGCTATCCTCACCTGATTCTGGTGACTTCCCAGGGGTGGGAGTGAGGGCAGAGGGGCTGGGGGGAGGGTGGGGGCGGGCAGTGCTTCATTTCAAGTGGAAAGGGAGAAAGAAAAGGAAAAGCTAGAGCGACCTTCTCTTGAGGCGCCAGTCCCTGCTCTGATCTCTGTCAGACTCCCTCCCATTTGTCACCCTCCTCCCAGCTCACATCTCTTTCTCCTCTTTGGCTCCAGGCCTCAGGGCCAAGCTTCCTGGCAAATCTGCATTTTTTTTCCCTTGGAACATAGGGCCTGTAGCTATCTTCTGGGTTTGCAGAGAACCCATGCCAGCAGCAGTTATCATCTGAGGACTTGCTGAAGACCCACATTCCCTGAAGGAACCAGGCCTACTGAATGGGAACTCTAGGGGTGGGGCCCAGCAGTCTGTCATATAAGAAGCTCCCCAGGTAATTTTAAGGCAGCCGAAGTGTGAAAATTACTGTTCTAGGGAAATGAGTGGAGAAGGCAATGGCACCCCACTCCAGTACTCTTGCCTGGAAAATCCCATGGACGGAGGAGCCTGGTAGGCTGCAGCCCATGGGGTTGCGACAAGTCGGACATGACTGAGCGACTTCACTTTCACTGTTCACTTTCATGCATTGGAGAAGGAAATGGCAACCCACTCCAGTGTTCTTGCCTGGAGAATCCCAGGGACGGGGGAGCCTGGTGGGCTGCCGTCTGTGGGGTTGTACAGAGTCAGACACAACTGAAGAGACTTAGCAGCAGTAGCAGTAGGGAAATGAGGCAAAGCTGAAGACCTGACTATTCAGCTCTGCTTCCTGAGCATAGTCAGAACCTCCCAAATTGTGGTTAAAGAGGGTAAAGTTCTCAAATCTCTTCTGAGTAGATAGAGAAGACAGGCTATAAAAAGAAATAAGAAAAGAAAGAGTTTTCTCAGCAGGAAAAACAGGTATCTGATTTTCTTGGACCCTCTATTGCTTCTTCAGAGACCACCCATGCCTTCCAACAAAAATCTCTGGGTCTAAGCTTCTGCAGCTGCCGTCCAAAGGGACACAGGCAGCAAGGAAGCCGTGGCCGCATTCCAAGAACTTAAAAGTTCATGAGACCTTGGGAGGAATCTCAGAGCTCAGCCACCCAATTCTTCATCTGATGCTTGAGTCTCTATCAGCCTCTGAAGGGAACTCACTACCATTCAAAAGCTTTGATAACTCAGAGTCCTAGAAAGTTCTTTCACTGGACACCAGAACAGGGCTGTGCTTTCTTGTTCACTCTGATATTCTTACTCCCCCTGCTCCCATAGGGTTCAATAAGTACTAGTTGAATGAGTGGATGGATGAATGAACTAATGAGCAGACGTTCTGCCCAGTTTATGTGGTTAGAAGCACAGTGTTCCTATGAAGGAGGGTGGCAGCAAGTGAGCCTGGGACGCTGCTTCTGTGACCCACCCAGCCAGTGCCTTGCTGAGGGTAGGAGCCCTTTGAACTTGTGATGGATGGGAGAGCTCCAGACTAAGAGGTCCCTGGCACAGGGAGACAACTCTTTCAAGTGTTCTGAGTGTCAGGGCCCAGTGGCAGCCTTCCTCCATGGCAATGACTTATTACATTCCTGAATAAGTGAAGGGAAATTCAATCCATATGTTCTGGAGTTATTTGCACAATACTCAGCAAGATGCTGCTGTTGTGTAAGAGCCATTTGACGTCGGTGGCATGACTTTCTTCTTTCTGTTCTGAGAACAGTCCCTGAAGAAAAGCCAATTCTACTGTCCCTGAAGAGAGAGGGGCAGGAGCACAGGGGCCAAGTCGTCTAGGGCCATCCTGCAGGCAGCTCAGGGCTTGGGGAGACTGGCAAGTCTCAGGAGGCTGAGGAAAGGGACACTCCTGCCCAGCTGTACGCCCACATGGGCTCAGCCAGCTGCTGCCAGAACAGCCTCAGTGGCGGATGGGGTGGAAACAGCTTAAGGAGTTGCTGAAGAACAGGGAGGAAAAGCCGACGCATTGGGAAGATGGGGGCATCAGAAAGAGCACCTGGGTTGCATTCTGGTGTAACTTTGGGTAAGTAACTTCCTCCCTTCCAGCCTCAATTTCCCCTTTTGCAAAGTGTGAGGCTACACTCATGCTCCACCATCCTCATGCATCCCGATAGTCTATTCTAGGACCCTTTTTTGTGTCTTACTATGAATATTATCTGGCAATACCTGGATAATATTTTTACCACAATCCTTAGTAAGAAATACATTTCACAGAGTAACTTAGTATATGTAACTGAAACAAAGTTTTCACAAATCAAGGCTTACCCTTCCTGCAAGCACTGACATGTTGATCAATGGAAAGCAGAGAGAATCCAGAAATAAACATACACATTTATGGTCAAGTGATTTCCAACCAAGGTGCCAAGGCAATTCAATGAATAACAGCTTTTTTAGGTGGTGGTGGCACAATTGGCTATCCATATTCAAAAATACATACATTCATATACGCCTATGTACACTTACAATACTTCACATAACACACACGAGTGAATTAAAAATGGATCCTAGATTGAGATATTAAGAGCTAAAAGTAAGTAGTGAACTATGTGTTTATGTTAACAGCAAGGATGAACCCTCATGAACATTATGTGAAGTGAAAGAAGAAAAACATGAAAACTAAATACTTTGTGTTTCCATTTATGTGACATTTCTAGAAAAGGCAAAACCTTAGAGACGGAAAGCAGATCATAGGTTTACTTGGGCTGTAGGGCTGTGTGTGGGGGAACTAATAGGTGTGGGGGAACTTTGTGGAGTGACAGCAGTATTCTAAAACTGTGATGAATGTTATTCAGCCCTGTAAATGTGCTAAAACTCATCCAACTGTACCCTAAAATGGGTGAACTTTACAATATATACATTATAACTCAAAGAGATATGACAACTAATAAAATTAAACCCGAAGGATAAAGATGATACATGATTTGTTCAACTGTGTTGTTTTTTGGGCGTGATGAGTTAGTTCTGGACCACCTCTTATTGTCTTATTAGTCTCTCTTCATAACATCCACAGCATCACTGCACATAAATATACTACTCATGAATACTAGTAGTTTGAAAATATTTGAAAAGATTAGAGTGATTAGGTTTATATTGAACACTAAAACTTTTTAAAGGAGTTTATAAGCCGGAGCAAGTCTTCTAACATTATGCAACACCAACAAATGCCGTTCAGTTCAGTTCAGTTCAGTTCAGTCCCTCGGTGGTGTCTAATTCTTTGCGACCCTATGGACTGTAGCACGACAGGCTTTCCTGTCCATCACCAACTCCCGGAGCTTGCTCAAACTCATGTCCATCGAGTTGGTGATACCATCTAGCCATCTCATCCTCTGTTGTCCCTTTCTCCTCCTGCCTTCGATCTTTCCCAGCATCAGGATCTTTTCCAATGAGTCAGTTTTTTTGCATCAGGTGGCCAAAGTATTGGAGCTTCAGTTTCAGCATCAGTCCTTCCAATGAACATTCAGGATTGATTTCCTTTAGGATTGACTGATTTGATGTAGACCATAATTAGCCATAATTTCAGGTATATAATTTGTCATACTTCCCAAAGGCATAATCTGATAGCTCTGAATACTTGCAAAACACAAGGGAAAAAGTTCTGTTTCTTTTTAGTAGCTTAGTGTGGCAACCAGACACCTCCAAAGATTTCCTAATCAGTTCAGTGGCTTCCAAACCTAACTGATCATGAGAATGATTCATGGAGAGCCTCCTACCTCACTCCCAAGACCCAGGCCATCAGAGCATCTGAGGGGTGGAGATTTAGGATTCTTTAGCCTTAGAAGGACTTCCTAGGTGGTCAGGGAGATTTGTGAGTTTCATTTGGTGAGATCATTGTGATTAGATTTGAGATAGAACACAATGAACTAGTTTCCAGTTACAGTTAAAAGATCAAAGTTTGCAAATGAATGACTTAAATATAAAGCAGAGTATAGATTAAGTTGTCTCAACAATCACACCACCCACTCTTCCTCACTTTCATTCCTTTAGAAAGGGATGGAGTAACAGTCTTAAGCGAGAATTCTGCAAATCCCTGGATCCTACATTGATAACCTCAAATTCTTAGCTTTTAAAAGTCTCATAATCCTTTTTAGTTAAATGAAGAATATCATCAATTATTATTTTTTAAAAATAGCTGGCTGCCATTAAGTTAAGTTGCCCTTTTGTATTTTCAGATGCTAATTTTTAAACCAAGTGCAGAATTTACATTTGCATGGTTAAAGTCAGTTTTTAGGTCTTCATTTGAGGCTCAACATTTTTTTTTAACTCTTAATCTAGTTATTTAATGAACTCTATTTCTCCCAGGTTTACTTATCAACTCAAATTTTGACAAGGTAAGTTTACATATTTACACTATTTGTTTTCTTTTGTCCCTTACTTTAGTCAACCTGCAAACCTATTTGCATTCACACTTTTTCTCTTATCATCTGCCTCAGGAAAGGAGGGTCCTGCCTCTGGCGGCTCAGGATGGCTCCCCAATCCTGCCTGCGCTCTGGGAGCCCCACCTCTCTCTCCTGGACCCTCTGCTCTGATGTCAGCCCACGCGTCCTCCAGCGCATGGAAAAATATCGCAGTCTTTCCCATCTAAAACCAAAATGCTTCCACACTATCTGTCCCTCTCCACTCAGCCTCCATTCCCCTTTTCATTTTCTTTCCTAGTCAAGCTTCCAGAAGGAAAATCCCCTGAGTATTCATGCTTCTCTCCTGCGGGGACTTCCTACCCTCTGTTGTCTGGCTTTTGTTCCCACTGTTCAATAAACCACTGCTGGATAGAGTCAGTAATGACTGTGTAGTTGTCCAAATCCCATCAACCCATTGTCTCTTCATACCTAATTTAACTTTCGTGTTGAGTTTTTTTTGAGGAACTGGTCTCTCCTTTTTTTCGTGTGTGTGTGACTGGTCCCTATTTTATTTTTTAAATTAATTTTTTAATTGGAGGAAAATTGCTTTACAATGTTGTATTGGTTTCCGCATACAACAATGCAAATCAGCCATGACTATACATATATCACCTCCCTCTTGAGCCTCCCTCCCTTCCCCTCATTCCTTCCTTCTAGGTCATCATAGAGCACCAGGTTGGGCTGTTTTACAGATGGTATGTGGATGCCACTTTCTTCACTTGTTCCACTCTTTCCTTCCCTTACTGTGTCGACAAGTCCCTTGCCTGTATTTGGGAAGGAACAGTCTCTCCTCCTTAAAGCCGTCTTCCTTCCCTTTCTCAGGCGCGGCTTCTCCCTTCCATTTCCTGTTCCCAAACAGTTTTCCCTCCACCACCACCTTCACTGCCCACCCCCTACATGCTGCCTTCTCTCCTCTGCTCTCTCCTCTTCTCATTCTCCTCTGTGATACCTCGAGTGTGCCCTCAAGTCTCACGTATCAGAAACTCTCAAAGGGTTTGCTTCTTGCTGAAAGTGCAAATGTGCAGACCTACTGAACCAGAATCTCTGGAGGGGACCTGGGAATCTGCATTCACGCTGGCTCTCCTGGGAATTCGAAAGCATGATGAAGTGTGAGAACAACGAGCTCTGTGGACGTCCACTGGGCCACACTTTTTAATCCAGCGTTTCCTGATTCATCGACCCCACTGCTGTCCAGGCCCCATCTCATTGTTCTCCTTAAAGTCTTGCATGGCCTTCTCTCCCCTGGAAACAGAGGCTAAGCTCCCAGATCCTGGCATTAAGGCCTTTCTCATTTGGCCCTGGTGCAGCTCTTGGGTTAGGCTTCTTCTCCCCACAACTCTGAAGAGTTCCCCATACCCCAGATGGACCCTTAACACACCTGCCTGCTCCACCTCTGGGCCTGGTTGGTCCTGCTGCTCTCCATCAAGTTTCTCCTGAATTCACCTTCAAGTCCCAGAAACTTCCCTGAACGGTCTTCACCGAAACTACCCTGAGACTGACAGCCACACCATGTTCTCTTTTTGCCCTTCGGGCACCCAGGGGTAAGCACCCCCTGGCCCCCACTCAGTATTGTCCTGGCTGGGCCTCCTTCCCCCTGGAGCTCTTCACACGGGGACCCCACCTGCTCTCTCCAGGACCCCAGGAGCATGGGGTTTCATAGCAGAGAACAGGAAGACAGTGGCTGTGGTGAGAGGTGTGGTGAAGGTGCTCCTGGTTCAGACACAGACTGCGCTGCTCACCTGGTGAGCAAGGTGACAGGTGACTTCTCTCATCAGTTTATATCTGCTGGGCTCTAGGCTGTGAACCGTCTCTGCTCTCACGGGTCTCTTGTCAAGTGAAGGACACAGGAAAGTCGATGGAGAGACCCTGGGTAGAGAGAGAATCTGTAATAGAGGGAAGTGCGGGACTGTGGGAGCATGGAGGGGTACAGCCCGCCCGGACCTTGTTTCCAGATGCAAAGTGCCTGTCCCAGGAAAAGGGCCGCAAGATAGGAAAGATGAAGCACAAAACACGCCGCAGGGTGCGAAAGAGCTCCTGAAGGACAGCGAGAAGGCTTGAGCCTCAGTCTGCGCTCTGCCACTGATAAGCTGTGTGACACGTGCTTATACAATTCCCGAGCTGCAGCTTCCTGTAAGTAAAGCGAGGAGTTTACACTGGGTTCAGTTCTGAACCCCTTGAAAAGATCTGAGACCGAACTCCATACAGATGCATGTTGTAAAAAGGTGCATAATTAGCATTAGCCACCAGATGGCAGGAGAGGATCTCTTTTTTTTTTCCCCCCACAAACTTGCGTCTTGCCTCCATCACTGAAATCTCATTCGGGGGCAGTCTATTTGAATTGGGCCTGATGGACGCCACCAGCTCCAGATGTGGCTTCCATGTAAAAGGCTCTTCTGAGATATATGGGCAGCATATAAATACCTCACTTTGGGGGAACTTGTCATTACCTGTCTTTAAATACACACTTTTGAAAAGCAGCCCCTGATGCCTGCGGAAGGTCGTCCTAGCATTGCTATGTTGCAGCTCTGGTTCTGACAACATGGGCTAGATGCCTGGAGAGAGATGTTTTGTTCAGGTCCTAGTGGGACAATCTGCCCAAACCTCAGTCTTTGTGGGGCCAGGTATTGATCACCTGGGCAATGGAAATTGCCAAGAAATGGCTGGGCTACCTTGCTAGGGACCTGTGTCCCATCCCTGGGCCTTTGAGCAAAGCTGGGAAGTTGGGGAGGTAACTCCAGATCTTCAGTGGCTGAACTGAAATCAGAGACCTCTGTGAGGATCTGATGGAAGCTGTGGATGCTGTCCTTCAGAACGCTCATGATATACATGTTATTTCAGCAGCTTCTCAGACCTTGTTTCTAGGGACCCAGGCTGTGAACCACTCAGAATTCTCAGCCTTAAGAACCTGAGGTCATGTATTCACTCTCAGAGGTCAGCTATGCTGGGCTTCCCAGGTGGCTCAGTGGCGAAGAATCTGCCTGACAATGCAGGAGATGTGGGAGACATGAGTTTGATCCCTGAGTTGAGATGATCCCTGGGGGAGGAAATGGCAACCCATTCCAGTATTCTTGCCTGGGAAATCCCATGGACAGAGAAGCCTGGCTGTCTCCAGTCCATGGGGTTACAGAGTCAGACACAACAACTGAGCATGGTCAGCTATGCACATTGCTCTCTGATTTGTGGTTAGACTAAACTCTTGGTTATTTCCCCTAGAGAAGAAATAGCAGGAGTGATGGATCCTGAGCCTTACTATGGCTAATAGCTAAAAACTAAATAGTGGACCATGAAGCATCAGTTAGATATAACTATGGTGCGTTTGGATGTGGGTTTCCTTTGAGCACTTGAGCCCTGCAGAAAGGCTGTATTCTGGAGCTCTGCTCCAGGGGATGCTGAAGAGCTGCGTATCTTTCCAGCCAGTGTCTGCTTGCTGTAACACACTTTGTTCTGCACAGGGAGGGCATGGAGCTTTTTGTCAGCTATATGCCCACATCTCTGTCCGGAGTTTCCTTTGAATATCTTTCTCTGTGCTGGAAAACCTTTGCTGCCTGTTCTGGGCACTGGATGGCTGTTACACCTACTCATGGCTTTAGGGTTCTTTGCTTCCTTAGGCTAGTGACCTAGAAGCATCAAGGGACCAAATGACTAGCAATGACCTTAGGTTAGGAGGCTCTGCCTGGTCCTGGCTCTGCCATTTATTAACTGCGAGTCTCTAGGCCTTAAATCTAGAATGGGGATGACTCCCTTTTCTGGTCCCACAGGGTTCATTTATTTGACAAATATGCACTGACAGCCTATTATGCGCCCCTCCCTGCTCCAAACACCGTGGATACACTGAGTGAAGCAGACATGGTTCTCTGTCCTGATGAAGCTGACAGTCCAGGCTAGGTTGAGAATCAAAACCAGAAAACATATCTGAATACCTTCTGTTAACTACGAAGTGCTCTGCTGATATGCAATCTTCCTACTGGTTTTGTTTGAATGATTTTGCAGGCTGTTGTGGCAGGAGACAGGGTTCCAAACAGACACAGACTCAGGGCTCCAAAGAACACAAATATGAGGAAGTTACCTCCTAGCAGAGTTGATGAACTCAGTCCTGCTAGGTGGGAAATTGTAATTGGTCTGACCATGCCCATCCTCTCTTTCTTTTTTGAAATCTTTCTTCTGGAAGATAAGAGCATGGGACTGGGGATACCAAGCAGGACCCTCTGGGATTCCTGGGCAAAAAGCCTTTCTGTGTCCCTCAGTTCTTTGATAACAGGAAATAGGCTTCATTCACCCTGGTGCTAGCAGTAAAGAATCCATCTGCCAATGCAGGAGACATAGAGATGCAGGTTCGATCCCTGGGTGGGAAGATCCCCCTGGAGAAGGAAATGACAACCCCCTCCAGTATTCTTGCCTGAAGAATCCCACGGACAGAGGAGCCTGGCAGGCTGCAGTCCATGGGGTCGCTAGGAGTCGGACACGACTGAGCGACTTCACTTTCACTTTTCACTTTCAAGCATTGGAGAAGGAAATGGCAACCCACTCCAGTGTTCTTGCCTGAAGAACCCCAGGGACGGGGGAGCCTGGTGGGCTGCCATCTATGGGGTTGCACAGAGTCGGACACAACTGAAGCGACTTAGCAGCAGCAGCAGAAGCGACTTAGCACGCACACACCCTCCATGATCTTCCCTGAGTTTCAACAGGCAGATTCAAGCAGTTGTTAATTAGGGAGGGGAGAGGATGTGAAACCAGGGAAAAACAAATAGTCAAGAAAAACAGTAGAGCATCCCTGGGGCAAGGTCCTGGTTCCCCATTAAGGGATACATACAACAATATCTTTGAGCTATTTTGCAGATACTGAAACCCCAACCATGTGGGAGAAGTTAACAGTTAGTGACAGGATGCTGACCATAAACATGTAGACCCCAGACCAGCTGGAACCAGAAGGTCGATGATGTTGATGGACTTCCATTTACCTCATCACCAACCAATCAGAATAATGTCCATGAGCTGATCACACCCTCTTTGAACCATTACTATAAATCTTCACTGCTCTCTCCAAGGGGGACACAATTTTGAGGGCATTGGCCCACTGTGGCCCCCTTTGCTTGGTGAAGCAATAAATCTATTCTTTTCTGTTTCACCCAAAACTCTGTCCCTGAGATTTAATTCAGTGTTGAAGTACAGAGGCTGGATTCAATTTTACTGGGGATTTCACGATTCAGACAAAACACGAAGTTCTCCACTGAGATTTGGGCAGACACATAGGACCTTATGCGCTGCTGGCCAGGGAAGCACCCCAGGACACGTCGAGTCTCCTGTTCCTTATATTCTTCCTCATGATGTCCTGAGCCTCCCAGGCCAGATGATTCCTGAGACAACCAGTTGTAAGTTTCTGTCTGGTCTTACTGCTTCCTGTGATCCCAAATTTCCAAATCATAGGCTACCTACACAAAGTAATCTAGTTTTAATAATGGGGAGTTGGGAGACCCTTGGTCCTCTCCTCCACTCTTTTCCCCTTTTTGTCTCCAACAAGGCCCATCCTCTGGGTCAGGCTCCATCTGGGTGAGACACTGTCATTGAACAGATTGACACTGTGTAAATGCAGAAGTTCAACAGCCCAGAGGACACTGGACCAGAAAACTAGTCTGGCCCTCACCCCGAGTGTTTAGAAATGTAAAATACAGCCCTTCCCCGTCCCTGCCCTCCTCTCAGTCATTCGAATACTCACCCCTCTCACTGGGTGAGCTTTAACTCAACACTGACATAACACCACACACAAAAATAAACTCAAAATGGATTAAAGACTTAAATGTAAAGCCAGAAACTACAAAGCTTTTAGGCAGTACATAGGCAGTATGCTCCTTGACATAAATCACAGCAAGATACTCTATGACCCTCTTCTTAGAGCAACAGAAATAAAAACAAACAAACAGAAAAAACAAATGGGGCCTAATTAAATTTAAAAGCTTTTGCACAGCAAAGGAAACTCTAAGTAAGGTGAAAAAAAAACCTTCAGAATGGGAGAAAATAATAACAAGTGAAACAACTGACAAAGGATTAATCTCCAAAACACACAAGCAGCTCATGCAGCTCAATACCAGAAAAACAAACAACCCAATCAAAAAGTGGGCAGGAGACCTAAATAGACATTTTTCCAGAAGACATACAGTTGGCTAATACACACATGAAAAGATGCTCAACATTGCTCATTATTAGAGAAATGCAAGTCGAAATTATAATGAGGTATCACCTCACACCAGTCAGAATGGCCATCATCAAAAAAATTTACAAGCAAGAAATGCTGGAGAGGGTGTGGAGAGAAGGGAACCTTCCTGCATTTTTGGTGGGAATGTAAGTTGATACAGCCACTACAGAGAATAGTAAAAACTAAGAGTAAAAACTACCTTTAAAAACTAAGAGTAAAACTACCATATGACCCAATAATCCCTATACTGGGCATACACCCTGAGGAAACCAGAATTGAAAAAGATACATGTACTCTAATGTTTATTGCAGCACTATTTACAATAGCTAGGAAATGGAAGAAACCTGGATGTCCATCAACAGATAAATGGATAAAGAAGTTGTAGTAAATGTATACAAAGGAATATTACTTAGCCATTGAAAGGAATGCATTTGAGTCAGTTCTAACGAGGTAGATGAACCCAGAGCTTATTAGACTGAGTGAAGTAATCCAGAAAGAGAATATTGTATATTAACACATAAAAATGGAAACTAGAAAGGTGGTACTGATGAAACTATTTGCAGGGCAGCGATGGAACGCAGACACAGAGAACAGACTTGTAGGGACAGTGAGGGAAGGCGGACAGAGAGAGTAGCAACAAAACATATACATTACCATATGCAAAGTAGGATAACCCAACAGAGGAGAATTTGCTGTATGATGCAGGAGCCTTAAACGTGGTGTTCTGTGACTACCTAGAGGGGTGGGATGGGCTGGGAGGTGGGAGGGAGGTTCAAGAGGGAGGGGACATATGTATGCCTATGATTGATTCATGTTGCTATATGGCAGAAACCAACACAGAATTGTAAAGAAATTATCCTTCAATTAAAAATAAATAAATAAATAAATCAACACAAAACTTTTAGACAAAACCTGTGTGTTGACGGTCTGAATTCACTCAGGAAGCGCTGTGAGTGTGTGGACATCTTTAAAGTTGCATTTTCATTAAACAATATGTTAGGCTTAAGCTATTCTATTATGTGCAAGTTATTCAGAAAATGAGTTTTCCTGAACAGAGTGAAAAAAGGAAGCAGGGAAAGCAGGAATTAATTATTAGAAATTCTGAGGACAAACCCTTCTCTCTCAAAAACTCTTCTCTGCTTTACAGAAGACATATGTGCAACGTTTGTGTACAAAACAATTTTATTTAATACAACTCTTCCTCTGTCCACCCTCACATACATCTTCTCAAAACCAAGAGTGTCCTGTGGGTCATGCGAGGTGCTGTGAGGGCTCCCATCTCTCTGGGGCTCAGCCTCAAAACAATGCTGTCTTTGTGACCCCTTTTTCTCTTATGCCACAGATCCAACCAGTCAGGAAATCCTATTGACTCTATTTTCAAAGCGTATCCGGAATCCAAGCATATCTTGCTTCTCTTACCGTGATCTGAGATTTCAGTAGGATTAGTGCAATAGCCTCCTAATTGCTTTCCCTACTTCCCCCATACACTCTATTTAAAAAATTATACCCAGGGTGGTCCTGTAAAATCTAAGTCACATTAAATCACTTCCCTTGCAAACTTTTCTATCAAAAAAAAGTTATAAACCATTTGCATGCTCTACTGATCATGGGAATGTCTGACAGGCTCAACAGAATCTATGTGTCCTTTGTTCAGTAGTATTAACTACTACCAGCTCTTGGGTTTGGACCTAATTCTCCTAAAGTCTCTTAAAGACTGAAAAATCCTGGAAATGAGGTAACAGCAAAAATTGGCTGAGATCTCTTTGAGGTTATTAATTTTTACTTCTCTCTAGCTAAATTGGGCCTGAAGTTCTCCTGAAGAGCACAGAGCAGTGATTCAAGCAGAGCCCTGCCAGGGTAGGTCCAAGGGATCCATCCAAGTCTGGCACAAGGGAGCAGTCAGAGGAGAACCAAAAGAGCCCATGCAAAGTCATTTGGAAATAAATGAGCCTTGGATAAGCATCTATAACTGGCAGATTTCCCCCCTTTACCCAGAATCTTTTTTTCAAGGGGAACTCTGGCAGCCCTAGATCTTTCTGCCACAAAATCTGATTTGAATATGGATGATGCATAATATTATTAAGCATGTATTTTGTGCCACACAGTATTCTAGCTACTTTATGTTCATCCATTCATTTATTCACTCATTCAATAAATATTTATTGGGCTTTTAATAAATTTATATATAAATCAGAAAAATAACCCCCCCGCCTTCCAGAACCTACATTCTAGTACAGGGAGACAGAATTTATAGGATAACCATAATGAATAAATAAATCATATTGCATATTAGGAAGTAATGGGGCAGGGGAAGGGAAAGGGAACATCTGAAAACAGAAATCACAATTTTATTGTTGGTCCAGGTAGGCCTCATTGAGGAAGTGACATTCGAGAGGAGATGGAGATGGTAATGAAGTTATCCATGGGGCTACCTGGGGGACCAGTGTTCCAGTGCAAAGACCCTGCAGGGAGAGCAACCTGGTTGCTCTGGGACCACCAAGGACCCCTGTGGCTGGAGTAGAGGGAGGGGGGATGAAGTCAGAGGCCATGAAGGGACCAAGAAGCCACTGGAAGTGCCCAGTTTTCTCTATAATCCAGTGAGAAGCCGTGGAGGACTTTACTTAAGGTGACCTGTGTCTTCCAGGAGCTGACCACTGTGCTGAGAATAGAGCGTAGGATGCAAGGGGAGAAGTAGGGAACCAGTTAGGTGGCTGGTGCAATGATCTTGGTGAAAGATGGTGGTAGTTTAGCAGAGGGAATGAGAAAGATTTAGATTCCAGAGATGATTTAAATGTAGAGTTCATAGGACTCCTTGGATCTATGGCGGAAGAGAAAGTGAGATGATAAAAACGAATACCAGATTTTGGCCTAAGCACCTGGAAGGATGGAGTTGCCCTCAGTCAAGGTGGAGAAGAAAGCAGGAGAACAGACTTTTGGAGGAAGACTGGGAGTTCAGTTTGGAATATGCTATGTTTGTGTACCTGCTGGAGTGGGCATTTGGCTATGCGAGCCTGGAGTACAGGGGAGTGCCTTGGTTGGAAGTGTGCATGTAGGTGTCTTTGGCATGGTAATTAACTCTAGAGCTTGGATGCGTGCACTGAGGAGATATATGTTGTGTGTAGGTAGAGAGGAGGACCAAGGACATGACCTTGGGGTGGCCCACACCTTGAGTCTGGGAGAAGATGAGAGACTGCCCAGGGAGAATGATCAGGTATAGTCAGAAAGGGAGGACAAAGTCAGCAGCATGTAGTCCCAGAAGCTAAGGGAAGAAGTGCCTTGAGGGTGCAGTAATGACCCGCTGTGTCAAAGGTCACTGGTGGTTCAGACAGGGGTAAGACTGAGCCGGCCAGTAGACATAGCAATGTGGAAGCCGTTAGTGACCTTGACTAGAACTCTTTATGTGGAGTAAAGGTCATGAGAGCATCAAACTCATGAGAGAGTGTGAGTGTGTTTAAGAGAAAATAGGAGAGGAATTGGAGACAATGAGTGTATCAACATAAGAAATTTTGCTGCAGAGTGTTGTAGATAGAGAAGAGAAGTGGTAGAAGGCAAGGCAGTGAGTGTTGAGGGAAGTTAAAAACAGTAAACATCTTTTTGAGATGGAACAAATAACAGCCTTTGTGGAGCTGATGAGAATGATACAATAGACAGAAAAAATTAATGCTATGGGGGAAAAGTGCTGCTGAAGCCAGTGTCTCTGGGTCTTCTAAAGGGGGTAGTATCTAGTCACTGAAGTGACTGAGGGTCAGCTTTTTGGTAGTTGTCTGGAGCCTGCCAACACAAAGGACCATAAGCCAAGTGGCTTGAACAATGGAAATTAATTTTCTCATAGTCTTGGAGGCTAGAAGTCCAAGGTTAAGGTGTTGGCAGTGCTGGCTCCTTCTGAGTCTATAAGGGAGGATCTATGTGTAACCTCTCCCCTAGCTTCTTGTGGTTTGCGGGAAATCTTTGTCATTTCTTGGCTTGTAGGCACATCACCCTGGTCTTACCTCCCTTTTCACTTGGCATTCTTCCTGTGTGTATCTGTGAACAAATTTCCCCATTGTATGAGGACACCAGTGGTATTGAATTAGAGGCTCACCCTACTCTAGGGTGATCTCATCTTAACCAATTATCTCTGCAATGTCCTTCTTTCTAAATAAGGTCACATTCCGAGGTACTGAGGGTCAAGATTTCAATATAAAGTTTTGAAGGGCACAGTTCCACCATAATAGCTTTCCAGAGTAGGTGGAAAATTTATCTTTAGTAACAGAATGGAAGGTAGAACAACATGTTTGAAAATGCTGGCAGGTTTATAGATAGGTTTGTAGGAGTCCATGGAAATGCTCTTTTGACAGCTTCCATTTTCTCAGTGATGTGAAAAGCAAGGCCACTCGCCAAGAGTGTGGGCAAAGGCAAACTGAGGAGGAGGATGTTGTGAAGTTGTTTCTAGCAGGGTGGGAGAATGGTTGGTCTAAGGGGATAAAATAGGGAAGCTGAACAGTCTTAAGTGCATCCCTGTGGTCCTTGGTCCTGCATCTAAAGCAGTCAGTGTGGTCCTGAGCTTTTTTCAAGCTCCACTCAGCTGCGGGAGGGCAGGCAGAGAGCTTGGGGAGACTTACAACTCATTAGGATGTGATCTTGCAAAGTGAGTACAGCACCGGGAAGAGAAAGAGCAGCAAGGGAGTTGAGAATAAGTATTGATACAAGTGAGTTGTCATGAGAGACTGTGGAAATAAAATTGGATAACAGGGAAGAGAGGATCCTATGTGAGGATCCTATGGTTACTCTGATTTCACAGATGAAGAAAGTGATGTATAGAGAAGGGAAGTACTTCTGGGAGTTCAGTCAGTGGCACAGTCAGAACCCAAGTCCAGCGAGTGTGGCTCATAGCCTGTGTTCTTACAGACAAGACCAGAAAGGTGGGAGGAAGGAGGCAGGAAGGATGAGGCATCAGTAGTTATGAGACTGTTCTCTCCACTGGCTCCACATGACTGTAAGCAAGGCATTCCCCTCCCCTGAAACACAATACTCTACAATTCCAGTACCTTCCTCCTTCCTGGAGAACAATATTTTCTCTTTTGTTCTGACAGATATTCTGTTTTATTTAAGACAAATATATGTATGCCTAGGAAGATAATAACGATGGTGTGATCTCTCACCTAGAGCCAGACATCCTGGAATGTGAAGTCAAGTGGGTCTTAGGAAGCATCACTACAAACAAAGCTAGCGGAGGTGATGGAATTCCAGTTGAGCTATTTCAAATCCTGAAAGATAGTGCTGTGAAAGTGCCGCACTCAATATGCCAGCAAATTTGGAAAACTCATCAGTGGCCACAGGACTGGAAAAGGTCAGTTTTCATTCCAATCCCTAAGAAAGGCAATCCCAAAGAATGCTCAAACTACCGCACAATTGCACTCATCTCACACGCTGGTAAAGTAATGCTCAAAATTCTCCAAGCCAGGCTTCAGCAATACATGAACCATGAACTTCCAGATGTTCAAGCTCATTTTAGCAAAGGCAGAGGAATAAGAGATCAAATTGCCAACATCTGCTGGATCATCAAAAAAGCAAGAGAGTTCCAGAAAAATATTTATTTTTGCTTTCTTGACTATGCCAAGGCCTTCGATTGTGTGGATCACAATAAACTGTGGAAAATTCTGAAAGCGATGGAATCACTGCAGATGGTGCTTGCAGCCACGAAATTAAAAGACACTTACTCCTTGGAAGGAAAGTTATGACCAGCCTAGACAGCATATTAAAAAGCAAAGACATTACTTTGCCAACAACCATAGTCAAGGCTATGGTTTTTCCAGTAATCGTGTATGGATGTGAGGGTTGGACTATAAAGAAAGCTGGGCACTGAAGAATTGATGCTTTTGAACTGTGGTGTTGGAGAAGACTCTTGAGAGTCCCTTAGACTGCAAGGAGATCCATCCAGTCCATCCTAAAGGAGATCAGTCCTGGTGTTCATTAGTAGGACTGATGTTGAAGCTGAAACTCCAATACCTTGGCTACCTGATGCAAAGAGCTGACTCATTTGAAAAGATCCTGATGCTAGGAAAGATTGAGGGCAGGAGGAGAAGGGGACAACAGAGGATGAGATGGTTGGATGGCATCACCGACTCAATGGACATGGGTTTGGGTAGACTCTGGGAGTTGGTGATGGACAAGGAGGCCTGGCGTGTTGTGGTTCATGGGGTCGCAAAGAGTCGGACACGACTGAGCGACTGAACTTAACTGAACTGACCTGCCTCTTGAGAAACCTGTATGCAGGTCAGGAAACAACAGTTAGAACTGGACATAGAACAACAGACTGGTTCCAAATAGGAAAAGAAGTACGTCAAGGCTGTATATTGTCACCCTGCTTATTTAACTTATATGCAGAGTACATCATGAGAAATGCTGGGCTGGAAGAAGCACAACCTGGAATCAAGATTGCCGGGAGAAATATCAATAACCTCAGATATGCTTAAACAATCCTTACAGCAGAAAGTGAAGAAGAACTAAAGAGCCTCTTGATGAAAGTGAATGAGGAGAATGTAAAAGTTGGCTTAAAGCTCAACATTCAGAAAACTAAGATCATGGCATCTGGTCCCATCACTTCATGACAAATAAATGGGGAAATAGTGGAAACAGTGACAGACTTTATTTTTCTGGGCTCCAAAATCACTGCAGATGGTGATTGCAGCCATGAAATTAAAAGACACTTACTCCTTGGAAGGAAAGTTATGACCTGCCTAGACAGCATATTAAAAAGCAGAGACATTACTTTGCCAATAAAGGTCCATCTGGTCAAGGCTATGGTTTTTCCAGTGGTCATGTATGGTTGTGAGAGTTGGACTATATGCTTTTGAACTGTGGTGTTGGAGAAGACTCTTGAGAATCTCTTGGACTGCAAGGAGATCAATCCTGGGTGTTCATTGGAAGGACTGATGCTGAAGCTGAAACTCCAATACTTTGGCCACCTGATGCGAAGAGCTGACTCATTTGAAAAGACCTTAATGCTAGGAAAGATTGGGGGCAGGAGGAGAAGGGGATGACAGAGGATGAGATGGATGGCATCACCGACTCAATGGACATGGGTTTGGATGGACTCCGGGAGTTTGTGATGGACAGGGAGGCCTGGCGTGCTGCGGTTCATGGGGTTGCAAAGAGTCGGACACGACTGAGTGACTGAACTGAACTGAACTGAACTGAAGTAACCTCCCATTCTCCCTTCCACTCCTCCCTTAAATATTACACTGTTTCATTGTTTACAACATAACCTTTCTATTCATTTTCACATTTTGTGTCCATAGCCACCCTGCTTAGGCAGTTATCTTCAAGATAAGGAAATGGAGCTTAAAATAGTAAAGAGATGGACTCAACAGGCAGTTCATAGTAGATGCAGGCCTCAAATCTAAACCTTTAATTTAAAATCAATTCTCTTTTTAGCTCTTAGAATATTTTCTTTGAAAATGGTGATTTTCTGATTTTGAAAGAGGGTGAATTGGAGGGCAGGTGTATCCAGGAACATAGATCAGCAGTCTTCTGAGATTCTGAAGAGTAAATTCAAGAAGTAAATGTGGTGTTAGAGTACATGCCAATCACATTTTCCACCTTGGCTCTGGGGTAAGTCAGGTAATATATGTCTATGTTAATAGAAGGAAAGCTAGTTAAATGTTTTAGTTATGGTATACTGCTGTTAATATCATGTTTAACATGGTAGGTGAAACTGTTATTGGGGCATTCTTTGTCTATTAACAAAAATGCATCTAAAATATTTGGTCAAATTCCTCAGTGAAGTTTATTCACTCAGACACTCAATCATTCATTCCTTAAACTTTCATCGAGCCCTTGCTATGAGCCTGAAATTGTGCTAGGCATTGAATCCTTGTCTTTAGGAAATTCATCATCCATGAGGTAATATAGACCTATGAATAAACACATACCTTATAAACACTGTTGGGAGAAATGAACTAACTGCTAAGGAGCACAGGGCTAGGCCTGACCAATTGCCTGGGCAGATGAAGGAAGACTTCAAGTTGGAGGTGACATTAACGCTTCTTAGAGGAGGTTTCCAGGCAGTGCAGGGGAATGATGGCACAGCCTGCCATAGTTCTTTCCATCCCTATACCTCAGACTACTCTTAGCCTGACCTCCAGACCTGTAATGACAAAATGTACACCGCACTAATAGTTTAAGACAAGTGAAGAGCAGAATGTTTCTTCAGATCAAAGAGGCCATGGGATTCAAGACCCAGACATTGCTGTGACCAACGTGATTATGGGGAAGAAAGGGCATGAGTGAGCAGAACTGAAAATCCATTTGGGCTTCTTGTATGAGACAGAAACTCCACCCACATGTCAGTCATGTGTTCCTCTAACAATAGAATAAAGCAAAATCTTCTATATCAGAGAGAAGGACAGAGGACTGGTATGGACAACACTCAGCCAATGACTTGTTGACTGAGAGATTGTCGGCTGACCACTTCCTCTTCCTCTTGACCACAGTTCATACAATATGGAACTGATATTGCCAATTGTGATGGGCTTATAGATAAAAGCCTTTTCTTTAAATTATGTTTACTTTTTCTGTATTTTCCATATTTTCTGCAATGAAAATGTTTTAATTGACCTTAAAATGTTAATGTATTTATTAACTTTTAAAAAAGTGAAAATGAAGAGGTTATGGTAAATGACTTCTGAGACCCACTCCAACTCAAAATCTGATTTTAAAGAAAGAGTAGAAATAGAGAAAACAAGCAGAGAGTATTGACTTTTGGTGGCAGTAATACATTATGCTGATGATGCTTCTTTATAGCAGCTCTCATTTACTGAGTGCCAAGTCTTATGTAAAACACTTTATGTACATATTCAAATATGTGGTATATATATCTAGCTATTTATATATCTGTAGACAAGGCATATATCTGTATATAGATATTCAGATAGATGTCTATATATAGATCATATATCTCTAGATAGATATCTATATATAGATATAGATATGTTCTTGGGATAAGAAGAAGAAAAATAGTGAAGTGCCTGGGGTCCTTTGGACGTGGAGTTAAGTTCTGGCTGGGTCTACACAGTCCTCATCTGTCTCTGATCCCAGTTCTAATAAAATTCAAAGACAGAAACATTTCCTCTTTATGTGAGCATCAGCAGTATACTCTTCCCCAGCAGTATACTCTTCCCCAGTATAGTCTGTTGAGATATCAACAGACTATCTCAAGATCCACTGCTAGTACTATCAGTCCCTATCTCCTCCCTTCAGTGAGACAGCTGGAAGTTGCATGAGTGAGTGCCTTTAGATCAGGACACCTCTGAGTGCTGGGGCTGCAAAGAAGGGCAGGGCCTGTGATATTCAGGAGCAACTGGGAGCTCCCACATCCAGAAGTCTGGCTACAGGCACAGCTCATTGCCTATAGCACATCCCCCCCCCCCCACCCCCCACTACAGGGCTAGAGTCAGATTTTGGTAAAGAAAAAGCATTCTCAGGTGGCCTTAAAGGCAACCTCTAATAAAAACTGAGCATGTTACTAAAAATTGCTAAAGATTTAAGGAAAACAAACATTGTGTAAGAAAGGAACAAAACTCAACAAACAGAAATACTGGCACCCTAGGAAAGAGAAAGTGGACTAGATAAAAATGGAAAACTGTAATTAATACTTACATTTATGAAACATGAATATTATGAAAAATACAAATTAGAGATTTCAAAAATGATAAAAAATGCATGTTGAAAAGAAAAAGTGAATAAATGAGGTGTAGAGCACATTAGACATAACTGAAGGGAAATGAGTGTGTAGTAATATGTGTTAATATACAACATTTGTTTTTCTCTTTCTGACTTATTTCACTCTGTGTAACAGGCTCTAGGTTCATCCATATCACTTCAACTGACACAAATTTGTTTTTTTTTATGGCTGATTAATATTCCATTGTATATATGTATCCAC
Source organism: Dama dama (assembly GCF_033118175.1). Lineage (NCBI taxonomy): Eukaryota > Metazoa > Chordata > Mammalia > Artiodactyla > Cervidae > Dama > Dama dama. Next base: position 39,324,156 of record NC_083699.1, read on the forward strand.
AGTTTTTAAAACAGAAGGACCAAGAGCCAAAACATACAGAGAAAGTGAAGATATGTGGAGGACAGAGTCAAAAGTCCAATATATAGATAATGAGTTGAAGGTGGAGAGAAAAGACAAAACAAAAGAGAGAAAAATCAAAGATACAATAGAAAAAAATATCTCAGTGCTGGAGAAATATGTTTTAGATGGAAAGAATCACACCTTGCTTCTGAGTAGAATGAACAAAACAAAACAAAAATTCAACCTTAGATACATCCTTATAAAATTTGGACATTGAAGGGGAAAAAGCAATCTAAAAGCCTCAAAAAAAAGTACCTACAAAGAAGGAAGAATCAGATAAACAACAAGCTTCTGATTATCTATAATGCTACAAGGGATAATGGAATAATATCTTCAGTATTAGGAGAGGAAATAATTTTGAGCCTAGATTCTATAATTATCCAAATAATCATTAATTGTCAATTAATTATAATTCTATAATTACCCAAAATATAAGGTCAAAATAGAAGGATTTTAGAATACAAAGTTTGTACAACAACTCTTTTTTTTTTTGTACAACAACTCTTATTGTAAGCATTTCTGAAAGCTATGGTCCAGCAAAATAAAAAATGAATAAAAGAGAAATTATTGCAGAGAGACAATTTTAAATTAAATCTTAATAATTTTTGACTATAAAAAATAAATCAATATTATGTTAGATCCCAAATACAAAATGATTCATATGTATGCTATGGGGAAGAGGAAGCTGCCATATTCATTGTTACAAAAATGGGAAAATATAGGTATGGTTTAGTTTTAGATTACAGAAAAATATGTTTATTGTGTTGTTTGGACGCAGCAATAAGTGTGGATTGTTTCCAGAGATTGAAAGGAAAATCAATAAGATATGTATAAAAGAAGAAAAAAGAGACTAGCACTGAAATGCATTAAATGGGACCAGCGTTCTTGGCTAACATCTCAATTACTGAACAACTCATTTCCTTCTAACATTTATTGGCTGACTGTTTAAAAGTAAGAATGGAGCTTTGCTCAAGCTTTGCTATTTGTTAGAATCACCTGGATAGTGTTTATAACTCAACACCCAAAAAGTGAATGAAGTTGCTCAGTCGTGTTTGACTCTTTGCAACCCCATGAACTGTAGCCTGCCAGGTTCTTCCATCCATGAGATTTTCCAGGCAAAAATTCTGGAGTGGGTTGCCATTTCCTTTTCCAAAAAGTGAAAGTTGCTCAGTCCTGTCCAACTCTTTGTGACCCCGTGGACTATATAGTCCATGGAATTCTCCAGGCCAGAATACTGGAGTGGGTAGACTTTCCCTTCTCCAGGGGATCTTCCCAACCCAGGGACTGAACCCAGGTCTCTCACATTGCAGGTGGATTCTTTACCAGCTGAGCCATCAGGGAAGCCCAAGAATACTGGAGTGGGTAGCCTATCCCTTCTCCAGCGGATCTTCATGACCCAGGAATCGAACCGGCATCTCCTGCATTGCAGGCAGATTCTTTACCAACTGAGCTATGAGGGAAGCCCCTCAAAACCCAGGCCCCACATTAATTAACCCCACATTAATTGTGTTAGGATCTCTGGGAGTGGGACCCAGGCATAAATAAGTAATTTATAAAACGTCACAGGATATTCCAGTGTGTAGCTAAGTTTGCTAACCAGGGGGTAGCGGAGGGAACCTCTACGGAAAAGGTCACACTTCAGGTGGGATTAGATAGCCGAGACTCTGATACTCAGGTCCTTGCACACTCAGATATTCTCTGAGCAGTTAGAGTTGCCAAGCAGGAGCTCTATGTGCCCTGCATGAGCCGAGGAACTCTGATTCTATAAGAGCAGTCTCAAAAAGAAGAGAATGTGCTTACTCCCTTCTAAACTCTACCATCTGGGACCTGTCTGTGTATAGAGCTCACCTCTGTTTGGCCATCGGAGCTGGCATCCACACAGTTGCTCTGTTTGCACTGGACCCCAGTTTCATTAGCAGCTTGCCCACAGCTATCATTTAAAAAAAAAGGAAAAGGCCCATCAAGGCCTTCTCAGTCTATGACGGTGACTAGTACTCTTGCTGAGAACCGCTGATGGACCCAGTGGCAAGCCTTGCCCAGCCTTAAATACCTTCTCTCTCTTTCCTGCCTATTTAGGGCACACTCCATTTCTCTAGTAAGATATGGCTTCTTTCTCTCAACTCCTAGTAGATACTTAGGAGTATTGTCTTAGCCCCTAAATAGATGTCAACCTCCTATTTGGCTTAAAAAAAAAATCCTCCAAATGCTTGTTTGATTCTAATTCCAATGCAGTTAAGAGGGATTTAAGCCTGCAGTGCTTGTATGCATTCCCATCATAATCCACCAATGTGTAGGTCAATCTCCTGAATCTGTTTCCCCTCTTTGACATGATGAAATCCAAATGCCTTTGTGTGCCATTTACACCCTTCACAACCTAGCGCTCATCAGCCTTGCAGAACATCACTCTCTCTCTGCTTTCCAGTTAAGCCCATTCTCCAGCTGTCTCTCCAAGGCTCCAAAGCATCACTGCTAGGAGAACATGATAGTCACACAAGTGTTCCATCAATGTTGTCTGTGAACTGTTCCTGGACTTCCCATTCAGAGCTGAGTTCACTTGCCTCTATGCTCCTGTACTACTGTCTTCCCTTCTCTGTGACAGCAGTCGTCACTGTATTATAATCACATTTCTAATGTGTAGCTTTTCTAGCTAGATCAGAAGGAACTAGAAAAGAGAGTCCTGGTTTCTGTCTTCACCCATGGCTAGCACAGTGTTTAATTGTTAATAAATATTTACCAGATTGGAGAAGGAATTGGCAACCCACTCCAGTATTCTTGCCTAGAGAATCCTGTGGATGGAGGAGCCTGGTGGGCTGCTGTCCATAAGGCCGCACAGAGTCGGACTTGACTGCAGTGACTTAGCATGCATGCATGCATTGGAGAAGGAAATGGCAACCCACTCCAGTATTCTTGCCTGGAGAATCCCAGGGATGGAGGGGCCTGGTGGGCTGCTGTCTATGGGGCCACACAGAGTCGGACACGACTGCAGCGACTTAGCAGCAGCAGCAGCAGCATTTACCAGATGAATGAACAAATCAGTGAATGATTTAAGACCCTAACTGACCTAGCAGAAGGGAAAAAAAGCTCATCTTGGCTAAAATCAGAATTAACACAGAAATTTGTTAAAATGCTTATTTCTAAACTTCAGTCCAAAATGATTTTGATTTAGCTGGATCAAGGTAAGACCTGGCAATCTGTATTTTCAAAATCCCCCCTCCCCCACCAGTTGAGTCTGATTTGTAAGATCCGGGAATCTACCATGGCTTTGGGAATTCTTCCTCGATGTACTTCTGCCCTTGTCCCAGTGCTCAGATCCAGAACAATGAGACTGCTCATGGGCCTGTTTGTCTCTTCCCTCTCCAAGAGCACGAAGGAGATCAGTTACCCCTCCAGTACACTGACACTGCATAAAGGAGAGTCTTTACAGCTTAAAACTTTCTGAGAGCTATGCCCTGAGCAAGGCAGAACTGTGCCCACGCAGACGTGTGGGGTCATGGAGCCCAACATGACAAGAGATTTGCATTTTGGCTAATTTCTAAATCTGAGAGGATGTGAGGAAGACACAGCAACATTTGGCTATTGGGGTCCTGTCATCCTGTTACTTTCTGATGTGATTGACAACCCTAGTATGAACAGTCTGCTTTTCAGCCTCCATCTTCCTCTAAATGAATATTGATGCTGTGTTTACCTTTAATTAATATTCATTGCGATAAAGGAATTACACTCATTCACTTTTAATTATATCCTTCTTGCATAAACAGGCTTTTAATAACAGATTTTCCAGAGCAGAAAAAAACAAGCCCTCTGCCCCCAGCCTTGTCTGCTGCCAGGAAAGCCGCCTCTGCAGTTGATAAAGGGAATTTCAGTTTGTAAATTGGTGCAGAGGGAAGAACCATGGTAGCAAGTTAACTCTTCTAAGTTCTAGCTCCATCCAGCTATGCCATAGCTACTGTGCATTCTTGGACCAATTCTTTGCCCTCCTGTCCTTTACCTTCGTATCTGAAAAATGGTGATGGACGCCAATGAATCGTTTTCATTCCTGACTGAATATGAGGATCACCTGAGGGAATAATTGAACAATACCAAAACCCAGATTATAGTCCAGATGAATTAAAACAAAGTCTCTATGGGCTGGATGTAGGCTCAGGTATTTTTTTAAAAAGATCCCCAGGTGGGATTCTTTTAATGTTGAGAATTATGGCTATCATTCTCATCAGACTTCTGGTTGCTTCTAGTTGCCTGTGGCTCCAGCCAGGGTGAAAGACTGCACATGGCCCAGAAGGAAGGCCAGCACTGTTCTCAAGTACCAGTTCAGCCCCGTCCTGGTGCTCCCCTGTGCTGGCTGGGGTCTCACATCCTGGGACAGGTTCAGTGGTATTTTCTAAGAGCAGGGAGGAAGGATAATGTTCACTGAGTACCTGCTCTGTGACAGACACATCCAATGTCTCATCTGTCAGTCATTAGACCCATCTCCTGTCTTCTGTGTCAGGCATGAAGGGCTTAATGCTGGTGAGAAAGGCAGTTCCGGCCCTCACAGAACTTATGCTGTAGTCTCTAGGAGGGAGAGACTTTAAGCTGGTAATTAACAGTTACATGAATTTATGGAATTGAAAAAGAAAAGCATAGGTTGCAATCAGAGGACATAACAGTAGTGGAGAAGTGATGGCAAGGGAGACCTGCTTTACGAAGCAATGGCTAAGGGCTAAGGCCTGAGGATGAGCAGGACTTAGTTCAGTTCAGTTCATAGATGGGGAGGGGCATTTGAGTAAGAGATAGCGCTTCTACAAGGCAGATGTTGGCACTCTTGTTCTACAGGTGAGCAAACCCAGTCCCAGAGAGACCAGATCCAGAGCGACCTCCTTGGTTCTGACTTTTCAGCTGGAAGGAGTATCCGAACCCACTGAAATCACATGGTGGGACAGAGCTCATTAAAATGTCCATGGCTGCAGCTGGACAGAGCAGAAATCAGGTTGAAATAGGAAAGGAAGAAAGCCACAGGATTAAGGGAGTCTATAGGCAGAAAATGCCACCTGCTTGGTTGGGTCATAGGCCACATGTAGTCCTGGGAAGGAAGTTGCATCAGTGTCCAGCATGAATCTTGAATGGGAGTGGGGTTCTCTGTCAGGCAGCCCAAGACTTGTGTGGCATGGATACTGGAGGGGTTGAACAGAAAGGGATGTTTTGATGATCCTACCAGGTAATACAGAGCAAGGCAGTCTTTCAGCCAATAGAAAGTCTCCTCTCATTACCCTGGGGTTGGGGGATGGGACCACAGACTCTGAGAAAACTAAGGTAATTCCTGCCAATCAGAGCTGGAGAAGGTCAGCAATGCAGCTCCTTCAGGGAGCAAAGTGAGACCCCACCTCCGCAGCTGGCTGGGGCTCAGGGGTGAGACTAAAACAGGCCGTCAGAGCCAGTTCAGTACCCGGGGGGCCTGATGCTGAGATCCACAGCCTGAGTACAGTATCAGAACTGGAGGTTGGGCTAGGGGGGCTTTCCTAAGGGTGAAAATTAAGTCTTTCCAGGTGAGGTGGAGCAGGTAGGCAGAGGTGAGAGGCAAGCAGGGCCTGACTGCCCATTCCAATCGTTCTCAGTGGGCATGAGATTCTAATATCCTCTGAGAATCTACTTCAACATATCAGGATAGGGTGTGGGTACTTTCATTTTTAAGAAGCTCTTAAGAGCCCCTTGGACTGCAAGAAAATCAAGCCAGCTAATCCTAAGAGAAATCAACCCTGAATATTCATTGGAAGGACTGATGCTGAAGCTGAAGCTCCAATACTTTGGCCACCTAAGGAGAAGAACTGACTCACTGGAAAAGACCCTGATGCTGGGAAAGATTGAAGGCAGGAGAAGGGGACGACAGAGGATGAGATGGTTGGATGGCATCACCGACTCAATGGACATGAGTTTGAGAAAACTCTGGGAGATAGAGAAGGACAGAGAAGCCTGGTGGGCTGTAGTCCATGGGGTCTCAAAGAGTCAGACATGTCTTAGAGACTGAACTACAGCCACAGGCAATTCTAGTGTATATTTTTGGTTAAGAATCACTGAGATAAGCCATTCCCTTCAGTTTTCTGATGAAGAAATCTAGACTTAGAAGTGACTTGCTCAAGGTCCTATAGCACACTAGGAGAAATAGGACTAAAACCTTGATTTCTTCCTCCCAGTCTACCACCTATATGTTCAGGTTAGTGATTAACATCCACAACAGTAACATCAGCTCTTGACATGCATGCACCCATGCCTCTGATATCACCCGATCTTCTCAGTTAGGGATTATCAATGCCCCAGGTTACAGATAAGCAAACAGAGTCTGTAAATGTGAAATGATTTGCTCACTCAAGACCATGGAGCTGACTGGGACAGGAACATATTTCTCTTTCCTAATCTTGAGATCTTTCTCCTGCTTCAGGCGCCATATTATGAAGCTTGAGTTTAGGCTTTTCTCCCAGGAGGTAAGACCTGACCTTTCTCAACCTGGCTGATCTAATGGCCTCTAATCCATTTCCTGTGCATGTGGCCAGCAAGCCCCCTAATGGAGTGTAGCTATAAGGCTAAAGGGGAGCCCAGTAATTAGAGACCTAGAGGTGTAAGTGACATTTGGACAACTGGCCAGCTGGCTGCAGTGCATTTAGCACCCCAAGGGCTCCAGAAACCGGAACCAGAGTGCCAAGCATGTCAAACTCATGTCACCAAGGTCTGTGCTCAGCTGCTCCCCTAGCATTTGCAAAATGTCCTGCCCACACTCTTCCCCTTGCATCCTCCCTTGGTCATTTGCAGAAGCAGATGAGTCGAGGTTACATGCAGCTGATCCCAGACCTGCTGGTTAATTATCTTGGCCTGTAATTAGTGTTTCCTATTCCTCACTCCTTGCCAACTCCCGTGGTTAATGTATCATTGCTCTCTCCGCAGAGACTCCTTTGGGAGGGCTCCGCAGCCCCAGAATGTATGCTCCTGGTAGTGGCAGCCTTTTGGAGGTGTTCCATCCGCTGCCTGTCCCACCACCCCTTGGCATCATCCCTGACCCCTCCCACCTCAAAGTTTACATTCATCACCAAGTGTTCAGTTCTGTCCTGAACATTTCTGAAATGTGTCTCTGTTTTTCCAGCTTTGTGCCTATGATTTGATCAGACCTCATAATCTCTCATTTGGACTCCCACAGTATTTTCAAACAGGGCCTTCCTGTCTTGTTCCTGCAAATGTCTTCTCTGCAATATAGGAAGAATAATCTATCTAAGTTGCCAATCAGGCTGTATGACTCCCTTATCTGACAGTCCAGCCCTTTTAGTTTGGCACATAAACGACATGGTGGTCTGCCCGTCTTTCTACTCCTTCTTTCACAAGGTTTTTACATGGTTTTAAATTCAGAACTGCTGTAATTTTCTCCTTTTCTCTTTCCCTTATATGTCCCTATACACGTGTACATTTGTGCGTGCACACACATACACACACACACTCCATCCATTCATGACCAGAATGACAGGACAGGAAGGGGATTGACTTGGGCAGGCACTCTAAGAACCATCATGAGGAAACCCAGAAGGGACTTAATCTATGTGGCTTTGAAAAAAAGAAAAAAAAAATCTACGTGGCTTTGGAAAATAGGATTAGAAACTATTAAGCTCATTTTAATATTCAGAGTAGATATTTAACTGATAGGAACAGAGTAAAGAGACAAAGTAGATGATTAAATAGTTAATCTCTCTAGGGGATTGTAAGTACAGAAAAAAGGTATGGGAGACTCCTGTTAATTAATGATTACAAGAAAGCAGGCTTGCCTAACAACAAACCAATGCAACTGAAGCACGAGGCTTGCCCCTCAAACAGTAAAACAATAGTGGAATGAGATCTACTTCCTTCCCAGTGAAGTCAGTAAGTTAATGGTTCCTAGGACGGGCTTCTCTGTGCATACTAAAAACAAAAATACAGGGAAAAGGTGACATTATACTGAAACCTGAGATGATTTATCATATTTTAGTATATTACCACCTTTTGGCCCATTTCCATTGCACCACAACAGTCCTAGTTTGACTACATAGAAACAAGAAAACTCCCCTGCCCAACATGGAGGAGGAGTTGATGATGGAGGTTTGATGTCTCTTCCAAAATGAGGAAGAAGTTGGTCTTTCCCCCTCTCTGCTTTTCCTTCGATTATAAAACTGTAACCCACTAAGCTCTTCAGGTCAGGCACTCCCTTGCCTGTCCTCTTGTATTTCTCACAAAAGTCCTGTACTAATAAACCCTGTTTATTAGCACTCCGCCTCTCACTGAATTCTTTCTGTCCTGGGACAGAAGAACCTATGCACATTTTGGAGTCCCAAAATGTGTTCTGCGATTTCATAACCGTTGAAGTTATTTGAGCACATAATGGGCTCCCCCGGGAAACAGTGAGTATACCACCTGGAGGATTCAGGCAGAGGCTGTCAGTCAAGGTGCCATAGATACAATTCTTGCACTGGGCATGATCTGGGAGTCTTTGGCCCCAGATAACTTTCTAATTCCAAGATTCTGTAAATCTCTGATACAAAAGCCACATCAAATTTTGCTATTTCCACTGAGACTTTCCTATTTGGGAAAATCTCTCACCTCTGAGCATTTATGTCCGAATCCCCTCTACGCGCGCGCATACACACACACACCCCGCACACACATATCTCTGACGTGGAAATCTCTATTACACGGAGAACTTCACCACACACTGAATTAAGTTACTTCAAATATCTGGTGGAGGCACATCTTACACTCACTCAAGTATAAAAGCTGGAGGGGGAAGCAGAGTGGGAAAATAATTTGAATAATGTGGGGATGCCTCCTGGCTTTCCACTCAATAAGCAGAGGCCTCAGGCCACGCTGAGTTGAGAATGGGGGTGGTGAGAGCCCACCGTTTCCTCATTCTCTGTGTGCTGCTCAGAGTTGTGAGGCATCTTGAATAATACAGCTGCTGAACATAAGCCAGCTACTGCAGCTGAGGCATCACCAAAAAGCAGAAATCAGTTCCAGCCTCAAATGACCACTGGTGGTGTTGGACTCAATGAGAGTTTGGACCAGTGTCTGTTGTGGGGGCCTTCCAGAATTTTTAAATTTTTAATTTTAAAGGGGCTTTGGGTGCCGCTTGCTTTTCCCTCATACGCCAACTTTAGAGGGTATTGAAGTCCAACTCCTCTGTATAAGATCTATCACCACAACTGGTGTGGACCAGGCAATGGGAAGGCTCCAGATCTCCCACTACTGTCATCCCCCATGGAACTCTGAGAGAGCATGGTGCTGGGCATATAGTTACTGAGTAATTATTTAGAAGTTACTTTAGTCTTCTAGGACTGGTTGTGGTAGAAGAAACACGAGTTTAATGGTTAGTGACCCAATCGCAGTCCAGGCCAATTCTGTGATTTTAGGTAAGTCTCTTCCTCTCTGTGGGGCTCAGCCTCTTTATCTGTGTGTGTGTGGGCTATGGTGGGGAGGGGAGGAAAGAGTGGATTAAATGATCTTCTATCCCATATGAATGTGCTAGGGTTCTGATTTTTTTTTTTTTTTTTTTTTTAGGGTTCTGATTTTTTATTTCAGAGATTGGCAAAATTTTCCTGTAGAGGGCCAGGTATTTTAGGGTCTGCACACACAGTCTCTGTGGCAGCTACTCAGCACTGCCATTATTGCATGAAGGTAACCATGTATGAATGAATGAGTGATTTGTCTCAATAAGACATTATTTACAAAAACAGGTATCAAGTTGAATTTGGCTTGCAGACCCCAAGTTTGTGGACTTTTGTTCTAGTCTAGTCTATCTGTTCTTCATATACTGGGGCTTTCTCATTCAGTCTGAACAGAGTGGTGGGACTTCATTGTACACTACTCAGTCAGCTATTTCGTGAAGAGACTCTCACCAAAGTTCCTTACTCCTTCTCTGCCGAAGTTAAGTGGTTCCAACCCACAGTAGCTTTTCCTTAGTTTGTCTCAGAGTACTGCTGAATTTAGAGCTAAGAACCACGTAGTGAAGAAAGTAATAGTTGACTATTTTCACTCTGTCAAAGAAGCCTAACTCTTCAAGATTTCCCAAATCACTGTGATGAGTGGAAAATTTGGTCAATAACTTGTGTTGAATCTTTTCATTAACAACATCTGGGATGAATATATCAAGAGCTGGACACATTGGTGTCCTAAGCTTGGCATTCAATATCATCTTGCTCTATCATCAGTGACTTTTACATACTCTCCTATAACCTCCAACCAGACGTTGAATCAATTCTATCATCGCTAAGCTGTGTGAATTCAAAGAATCTCTTTGTGCTTCAGTTTTCTGTCTAATGAAATTATTTGTTTTAAAGAGCTTGGCATGGCACCTGACATACAGTAAGCACTTGATAAATTCCATTATTATCACTTTGCCTATGAACGAGTCCCTCATCTTTACCTGCCCCTGGGGCTTGGCTTACCTTTATCCTGGCACATCTGTATTCTCTTCATTCCTCAGGATTGAACTCACAAACTGATTGTCCAGGAAACTTTCCCTGAACCTCTCAGTGAGAAATAAGCTTCCCATGTCCCACTCACCCCTCCATCTTTCTCTACTTCTACTTATCATGGTTATTTTCTACTTTGTCATAGTTTGTTGACACAGTTTGTATGTCACCATAAATATCTTAGAGATAGAACATGTCACCAATTCTTTTCTGGATCCCCTCCATGGTGCTGAGCCAAGTGCCTCACCACATAAAGTGTTCTGGCTAAGTGTTGGTTGAATAAAGGAATCAAGTAAATCAAGATAAGCCTCAACAGCCAGATTTCATTTCCCCTTTCATTTTTCATTGTGACACTTTGTTTCATGCAGATAGGGCTCTATTGCCAGTTTCCAGTGGAAGTTTAACAGGCTCATTAGTTTTCAGAATGTATTGGATATGATAATTGACAGAGATGTGATTCTTGCTCAGGTTTCATTTGCATATGGGTGGATGGTTTTTCTTGATAACTTGTAGCCTATGAACTCATCTGTTTATACCTTATCTAGGCACAGATTGGAGACTGGAATTCTATGCCTAGGAGGCAGCAGGAGTAGGTGGCCTTGGAGCCTGGAACTCAAGAGAGAATTGGTCAAGTTTTGCTAATTAATCCTGGGATCCATTGCTCTGCCCACCTGCCAGGATGAGGACAATGGGCTGCAACTAGTCATTTTGCTGAAGAATTCCCACTGACATTTTTTACTGTTATTAGTGAGAGAGAAGTCTGTGTGCATTAGCCACATATCCAGGCCATACTTTACCCCAATTTGGAATATATATTTGTTCCTACTTGATTTCACATTTATGGAGCTGAGTTTAACTTCAGGGAGATTTCAGTTCCCAGGCCTGTGATATTTCCAAGTACTGAATGAATCACAGACTTTTAGAAAATTGAAAAGGGTCTCAGAGATTAATGATTCTAATGTCTGATTCATCCATCTCCCCAAATGTCTCTAAGCAAGGGCTGTGCAACTTTGTTACACATGCTTCCACTGACAGGGAGTTTTATTGCTATATGAGGCAGCCCATTTCTTTTTAATTATAACTCAAATTCTATTGATATTAATAGTAACACCGGCTTGCATTTTCATGGTGATTTACTTCCAAGAAAGTATCTTCACATTTATAGTGTTTGATTTTCAAAGGTGGTTTGGAAGAGGCCTGGGCCCCTGGGTTCCATCGTCCCTACTTCACTGGGGAGGAACAAAGGCCTGAATGGCTCTAAGTCACGAATCTTGTTTAGGGTATTGGACTCAGCATATGAGGTGCTTCTACTATGCCATGAGCTCCCTTTTTAAGAAATAAAAGCTATTTTTGCTTTCAGTTTTAAAATAATGAAAGTGTATATATATATATATATATATATATATATTTTTTTTTTTTTTTTCTGAAAAAGTAAAGGGAAACTGAAATACTCGAAGTGTGTGTTTTGAACTCATTCCCTATGTCAGTACTCCTTTGAGATGGCTTAGCCCTGTGAACAAAGTTATGGGAAGCAAGGAAGCCTGAAAGAGGTCCCACTGGCCTTATTACGGTCTTAGTTTCTGTAGAGATGATTCAGGCAGCCACCTGGGATTTGCTTGCCATGGGCAATGGCTTGCATCTCAGAGAGCAAGGAGCAAAGTCCAGGAGAAGCCAGTCTTCCAGTTACTGTGTGTTTGACCCCAAGAGGAGCTGACCCTACTGGTATCAGCTATCCTGGTGGGCCAGTCCTGCTGAGGGGATCTTTTCCAGTGCCCCACTTGTCTTCTCATGAACCTGGACAACTTTATGAACTCAGTGGTCTGTCCTTTATCTGAATTCAGGAATCCTAGCTTGACTACACTTTGCTGTTGATCTACTTGGAAAGAGTCTAATGTGTTCAAGTCACCAACAGCCTGATATCAGTATTGTTGAAGGAGCCTACACTGGCTGATGGTGCTAGCACGTCTAGGCCTGTTTCCGTAAGAAATAAAAATGCACATGTACATAAGAAGTTAAAGAAGAAAAGAAGAAGAAGAAAGAGAAGGAGAAAGAGAAAAAGAAAGAGAAGGAGAAAGAGAAGAAAGACCGGATATTTGAAAGAATGAGAAGACTAAAAGAAGAACTACAACATTGAGAAATCAAAATAAAGTGGAACCTGTTTAAACAGAATAGAGGCAAGAGAGCAAGAAAGAGAACTCTCTGATACAAATTTTCAGTGAGATTCAAGAAGATATTATCAAAGAGAGACAGCTCTCTCTTTATTAGGAAAAATATTTAATTATTAGGAAAATAATTTAAAAAATAGTTTCTGAAATTAAAAGAATCCAGAAAGAGTAAAAATATATGGAAGGACAGAAAACTGAATTATTGATCTCAAAAATAGACTTAAAAATATATTCCAGAATATAGAGCAAAAGGAAAAATGAATGAAAATTATTACTAAAAGTGAGAGACAAAAGGAAAAGAGACTCAGGATGCATAATTGACAAAGACAAGCAGCTCAAGAGGAAAAAGAGGAAAGAATGGAGGAATTACACTAAAAAATAAAAATAAAATTTTCTGAAGCTGAAAAAATGACCAACATTTTTGGATTAAAAGTCACAGAATTATATATAAGATTAATAAAAATAATATAAACAAGTATTTTCTGGTGAAAATGTTAATTTCCAGGAATATAAAATATATATCATAAGCTTTCAGAAAGAGAGAAGAGCTTACTTACAAGAACAAGATAGTTATTTTGACATTAGAGTTCTTATCACAGCACTGGATGCTAGAAAACGTTGAGAAATAGTTAAAGAATATCAATGGAAAAGGACTGTGATTCTTTGGTTTTCCAACCAAGAACTTCAAGGACTCAAAAAACATTAAGCCATCAACTTCTTACAAAAGATTTGAAAAAGTATGTCTTTTCCATTAAAATGGCAGTAGGAAAAAATATCAGATTGGGGAAGATAAAATATGTAAGAAAAATACTGATATTCAATGAATTCAGTAAATCTAATTTTTAAGTGTAAATCAAGTTTCTTACAATAGAATACTGCAATAAACGTTTAAAAAATTCCAATCATCTTAACAGGCGGGAAGAGGATAGAATGAAAGAAAGAATTTTAAGGGTCTCTTCTTGAGGGTCCATGAGCATATACAATGTACAAAAATCAAATGTATCCAGTTAAAACATAAAATTCTAAAACTGTATCATTTATAAGGACATAACAATATGAAATATCTAGGATAAAATCTAACAAAGCTGTTCAAACCCCTTTGCAGGTAAGTATACATTTGCTGAAACATTAAGGAAGACGAAACTAAATGGGGAGATACAATATACTCGAGGATTGAAGACCTACTGTAACACAACATTTCTTCCAAATTGATCTAACTATGTAATATAATCCCAATCAGAATCTTAAAGTGTTATGATCATGTTTGTGATAATCTCAAAACTTATCTTTATAAGTTGATTATAAAATTTGTATGGAAATATGAAGAGTCAAGCATAGCCAGGATACTTTTGAAAAAGAAACCAAGGCAGGAAGACATGCTATAAAAATATGAAGACTTATTATAAGGTATTAAAACAATGTAATATTTAATAAGTGATATGTAATAAGTAATAATTAACAGCATAATATTTAAATGACATAATATTAATAATTATGTAAACATTATAGCTATTAAACAATGTAAATTTAGCACAGGATAAGAAGCCAATGAACTAGAATAGAGAGCCTAAGGCAGACTCCAGTATATATGGATGTCTGATATATAAGTGACATTTCAGACCAGTAGAGGAAGAATGTTTTTTTTTTTTTTCACTAAATGGTATTACCTGGACCCCTACCTCACAACATATGCAAAAATTAATTCCAAGATAATTTGAGATCTAAATGTGGAAGACAAATAAGAAAACATTTTACAAGCCAAAACAGGCAAATCTTTTTATACATCAAGGAAGGTAAATTTTCCTTTAAAAGTACATAAAAGAGAAATCCCTGGCTGTCCAGTGGTTCGGACTCACAGCTTCTGTGGCATCAGGCATAAATCCAATCCCAAGTTGGGGAACTAAGACCCTGCAAGCTGTGTGGCACAGTCAAAACTAACTAAATAAAAATAGCAAAAAGACATGAAAGCAATAATCATGTAATAAAAGAATGAAAAATTTGAGTATATTAAAATGAAGAAATTATACTCATAAGAAGACGCCATTGAGAGAGTGAAAATACAAGCCAAAGAGTGGGAGAATATTTTTTCAAGGGGTTCATATCCAAAGTGAAAGTGAAAGTTACTCAGTCATATCTAACTCTTTGCGACCCCATGGACTATATGGTCCATGGAATTCTCCAGGCCAGAATACTGGAGTGGGTGGCCTTTCTTTTCTCCAGGGGATCTTCCCAACCCAGGGATCAAACCCAGGTCTCCCCCATTGCAGGCAGGTTCTTTACCACCTGAGCCGCAGGGAAGACCAAGAATACTGGAGTGGGTAGCCTATCCCTTCTCCAGTGGATCTTCCTGACCCAGGAATGGAACTGGGGTCCCCTGCATTGCAGGTGGATTCTTTGCCAACTGAGCAATCATGGAAACCCTCATATCCAAAAATATAGTTACAAAACAAATCAACAAGAAAATGGCTGATAATCCAAGAGTTAGCAAGAGTTTTGAACAGGCATTTCACAAAAGATGAAAATTTGTAAGAAATTAATGTATGAAAAAGCCCCCAGTTTCAATAGTAATCCCAGAGATACAAAATTAAAACCACTGGAATATAACACTACGCATTCGCTAGAATGATTATAATTAAAAAGAATAGCCATATCTCGTATCAGTGGGAATGTAAAGTAATAGGAACTCATACATGTGGGAATTATGAATAGGCTTAACCCCTTTGTATAAGTTAGGCAATCTCCACTAAATTTAGTCACCATGATCCAACAATTCTACTTATTGTTAAATAGCCAATGGAAATATGTGCATAAGAAACTTGTTTAAGAATGTTCACAGCAACATTGCAAAACAGCCCAAACTGGAAACAACCCAAACGTCAGATAAAGGTGGAAGAGAAAAATAAATTGTTGTGCATTTGTATAATGGAATATTACACAGCATCACCACCCATAACCAAAAGCTATAGCTACACACCCCTTAGGATCCCTTAGAAAAAACGGAGTAGCCATCATAGTCAACAAAACAGTCTGAAATGCAGTACTTGGATGCAATCTATCAAGGGTGAAACAGACCACCAGCCCAGGTTTGATGCATGAGACAAGTGCTCAGGGCTGGTGCACTGGGAAGATCCAGAGGGATGGGATGGGGAGGGAGGCGGGAGGTGGGATCGGGATGGGGAACACATGTAAATCCAAGGCTGATTCGTGTCAATGTATGGCAAAAACCACTACAATATTGTAAAGTAATGAGCCTCCAACTAATAAAAATAAATGAAAAAAAAAAAAAAAAAAAAAAACCGACAGGATGACCTCTGTTCGTTTCCAAGACAAACCATTCAATAGGCCTGGGCTAGGCCAGACCTTCTAGAAATAACACCCAAAAAAGATGTCCTTTTCATTATAGGGGACTGGAATGCAAAAGTAGGAAGTCAAGAAACACCTGGAGTAACAGGCAAATTTGGCCTTGGAGTACGGAATGAAGCAGGGCAAAGGCTAATAGAGTTTTGCCAAGAGAATGCACTGGTCACAGCAAACACCCTCATCCAAAAACATAAGAGAAGACTACACGTGGACATCACCAGGTCAACACCGAAATCAGAATGATTATATTCTTTGAAGCCAAAGATGGAGAAGCTCTGTACAGGCAGCAAAAACAAGACCAGGAGCTGACTGTGGCACAGATCATGAACTCCTTATTCCCAAATTCAGACTTAAACTGAAGGCCATTCAGGTATGACCTAAATCAGATCCCTTACAATTATAGAGTGGAAGTGAGAGACAGATTTAAGGGACTAGCTCTGATAGACAGAGTGCCTGATGGACTATGGATGGAGGTTTGTGACATTGTACAGGGGGCAGAAATCAAGACCATCCCCAAGAAAAAGAAAAGCAAAAAAGCAAAATGGCTGCCTGAGGAGGCCTTACAAATAACTGTGAAGAGAAGAGAAAAGCAAAGGAGAAAAGGAAAGATATACCCATTTGAATGCAGAGTTACAAAAAATAACAAGGAGAGATGAGAAAGCCTTCCTCAGCGATCAATGCAAAGAAATAGAGGAAGACAATAGAATGGGAAAGACTAGAGATCTCTTTAAGAATATTAGAGATACCAAGGGAAGATTTCATGCAAAGATGGGTTCAATAACAGACAGAAATGGTATGGACCTAACAGAAGCAGAAGATATTAAGAAGAGGTGGCAAGAATACACAGAAGAACTGTACAAAAAACATCTTCATGACCCAGATAATCACGATGGTGTGATCACTCACCTAGAGCCAGACATCCTGGAATGTGAAGTCAAGTGGGCCTTAGAAAACATCACTACGAACAAAGCTAGTGGAGGTGATGGAATTCCAGCTGAGCTATTTCAAATCCTAAAAGATGATGCTGTGAAAGTGCTGCACTCAATATGCCAGCAAATTTGGAAAACTCAGCAGTGGCCACAGGACTGGAAAAGGTCAGTTTTCATTCCTATCCCAAAGAAAGGCAATGCCAAAGAATGCTCAAACTACTGCACAATTGCACTCATCTCACACACTAGTAAAGTAATGCTCAAAATTCTCCAAGCCAGGCTTCAGTAATACGTGAACTGTAAACTTCCAGATGTTCAAGTTGGATTTAGAAAAGGCAGAGGAACCAGAGATCAAATTGCCAACATCTGCTGGATCATCAAAAGAGCAAGAGAGTTCCAGAAAAACATCTATTTCTACTTTATTGACTATGCCTAAGCCTTTGACTGTGTGGATCACAACAAACGGTGGAAAATTCTGAAAAAGATGGGAATACCAGACCATCTGACCTGCCTCTTGAGAAATGTGTATGCAGGTCAAGAAGCAACAGTTAGAACTGGACATGGAACAACAGACTGGTTCCAAATAGGAAAAGGAGTCCGTCAAGGCTGTATATTGTCACCCTGCTTATTTAACTTCTATGCAGAGTATATCATGAGAAACGCTGAACTGGAGGAAGCACAAGCTGGAATCAAGATTTCTGGGAGAAATATCAATAACCTCAGATATGCAGATGACACCACCCTTACGGCAGAAAGTGAAGAAAAACTAAAGAGCCTCTTAATGAAAGTGAAAGTGGAGAGTGAAAAAGTTGGCTTAAAGCTCAACATTCAGAAAACTAAGATCATGGCATCAAGTCCCATCACTTCATGGCAAATAGATGGGGTAACAGTGGAAACAGTGGCTGACTTTATTTTGGGGGCTACAAAATCAGTGCAGATGGTGACTACAGCCATGAAATTAAAAGATGCTTACTCCTTGGAAGGAAAGTTATGACCAACCTAGACAGCATATTAAAAAGCAGAGACATTACTTTGCCAATAAAGGTCGGTCTAGTCAAGGCTATGGTTTATCCAGTGGTCATGTATGGGTGTGAGAGTTGGACTATAAAGAAAGCTGAGCACCAAAGAATTGATGCTTTTGAACTGTGGTGTTGAAGAAGACTCTTGAGAGTCCCTTAGATTGCAAGGAGACCCAACCAGTCCATCCTTAAGGAAATCAGTCCTGGGTGTTCCTTGGAAGGACTGATGTTGAACCTGAAACTCCATTACTTTGGCCCCCTGATATGAAGAGTTGACTCATTTGAAAAGACCCTGGTGCTGGGAAGCATTGAAGGCAGGAAGAGAAGGGGGCGACAGAGGATGAGATGGTTGGATGTAATCACCGACTCAATGGACATGAGTTTCGGTAAACTCCAGGACTTGGTGATGGACAGGGAGGCATGGCGTGCTCCAGTCCATGGGGTTACAAAGAGTCAGACACGACTGAGTGATTGAACTGAACTGAACTGATAGCTACTCATAACAAGATGAACAAATCTTTAAAATGTAATATTCAGCAAAAGAAGTAAGACATAAAAAATTTATACTGAATAATTTTCTTTATGTATATTTCCAGAAGCTGGCAAATCTAAATTTTAGAGTGCTGAATATACACTTAGGTGGTTAAAATACGAAGAGAAAGAAGCCAATTCCTATACAAATCAGGATAATGGTAAGATTCAAAAGGAAGCTTGAGAAGAACAGTTGGTTTTTAGAATTCTCCCAGTGATCTACATTGTTACTCAAATGGGGTAGTGGTTAGATGAGCAATTCTTTAACCATACATTTATGTTCTAAGCATCCTTTTCTATATATTTGACAACAAAAATTTAATGTATATCCTTAAAATATAAAAATAAGCATCCCTCCTAAAACTGGCAGTATTAATATCAGATAAGGTAAAATTTGAGGCCAAGAGTAAAAATAGAAAAAGAGAATATTTCCCGTTTGGTTAAAGGCACCAAGACTATGAATTCTCTGGTGGTCCTGTGGTGAGAACTTGGTACTTTCAGTACAGTGGCCTGAGTTCAATCACTTATCAGGGAACTAAGATCTCACAAACTGCACAGCATGGCCAAAAAACAAAAACAAATCCCCATAAAGAATACATATTTGTCATAAACTTTCACGTACTCTAAGCAATACATAGCAAGATATACAAAGCAAAATTCTTAAAGAAAAAGCAAAATTTGATTAAAAAAAATTGGTTTTTTTAAAACAAGAGTTTGATTAACCAGATAGACAAAAGAATAGAAAAAGGCTACAAATGAGTTTAATCACATAAATAGTAGGATAAACTTACTAGATAATCTAGTACTTGATACCTTATAGAGCATACATATTCTCACTTACTGATAGAAGTAAAGTGTGATGTATTTAGTCATAAAGGAAATCCCGAATAACACATTTCAAAATTTAGAAATCTTATTGACCACCTTCTGGGACTATCACACAATCATATCAGAGCCACATTAATTGTAGATCAAAACAAAATGAAAACCAAACAAATAAAATTCCACAATTTCTTTAAAGAAACTGTAAATGAAATCAAAAGTATACCCTGAGAGCATCTAAAAATCAACAAAAATAAGAACAGTGCGTAGCAAAACTCTTGGTTGATGCCAACAGGAACTATTAATAGATTTCAATGCTTTTACTATTTTACTCAAAGAAGGCCAAAAATAACAACCAAGATTTCAACTCAAGACAATAGAAAAGTTAACAAAATAAGCCAAATATATAACTTACACATAATAGTTAATAAAACAAAAGAAATTAATGACTTAGGATACTAAAAATAAAACACAGAATTAATTAATAAATGAAGTGATTCTTCAAGAAGATAAAATAAGCAAGTCCCTAGGAATTTGAGCTTTGAATAAAGGGAGGAAACAAAAATATAAAGCATTAGGAATGAGAAAGGTATAACTACATGAAGAAACTAAGTGAAATATAGAATTCTTTAGGAAAGTTGAAAAAACTAAAACTGACTTTCAGCAGGGCTCTCTGGCTCTCCCACCTTGTGTATGTGGGTACAGGAGTGTCAGTGGAAGAGGTCTTTGCTCTCCAGCACGATCAGTAATAGGGAAGCTCAGTTCAGGGGGATACTATTACACTATTAGAGCTACAGAGCTCACTGTATTCTTCAGTCCATCTTTGCCAGTAATAGAGGATATACGGTATTTTCATTCCCTCTTAGGTTCAGTATCTATTTTTTAATGCATGCTGAAAATGAATAGAAGGAGGTGAGAGTAATTAGCTTTCCAACATATTCAGAGTGTAAATGAAATGAAAAATTTCCCAAATCTTTTTTATGAGATCAACATAAACCTAATACCAAAACTTAGTAAAAGAGCATAAAAAATTAAAACACAGATAGTTCTAGTTTATGAATGTTATATTGTCTCAGCTGTTCAGTTCAGATCAGTTCAGTTCAGTCACTCAGTCGTGTCCAACTCTTTGCAACCCCATGAACCGCCAGGCCTCCCTGTCCATCACAAACTCCCGGAGTCCACCCAAACCCCTGTCCATTGAGTCGGTGATGCAATCCAACCATCTCATCCTCTGTCTTCCCCTTCTCCTCCTGCCCTCAATCTTTCTCAGCATCAGGGTCTTTTCAAATGAGTCAACTCTTGGCATCAGGTGGCCAAAGTATTGGAGTTTCAGCTTCAACATCAGTCCTTCCAATGAACACCCAGGACTGATCTCCTTTAGGATTGACTGGTTGGATCTCCTTGCAATCTAAGGGACTCTCAAGAGTCTTCTCCAATACCACAGTTCAAAAGCATCAATTCTTTGGCGCTCAGCTTTCTTTATAGTCCAACTCTCACATCCATACATGACCAGTGGAAAAACCATAGCCTTGACTAGATGGACCTTTATTGGCAAAGTAATGTCTCTGCTTTTTAATATGCTGTCTAGGTTGGTCATAACTTTCCTTCCAAGGAGTAAGCATCTTTTAATTTCATGGCTGCAATCACCATCTGCAGTGATTTTGGAGCCCAGAAAAATAAAGTCAGCCACTGTTTCCACTGTTTCCCCATCTATTTGCCATGAGGTGATGGGACCAGATGCCATGATCTTAGTTTTCTGAATGTTGAGCTTTAAGCCAACTTTTTCACTCTCCTCTTTCACTTTTATTAAGAGGCTCTTTAGTTCTTCTTCACTTTCTGCCTGGCTTAAGGGAAAAAGGGTACTTACATTTAAGTTACCAAAAATATGGGCATATGTCTTTTGTCATGCTATAACAGGTGCTTAAAGCTTCTCTTTGTGCTGAGTGCATTCACAAGTACATTTCCACCTGGCTGTGTACCAGTGGTACAATCTAACATTCTATTAGCTTGGAAGTCCAGCAGAATAAGAGCATATCTTTCCCAACAATACCTGACAAGTTCTGAGAAGTCTCATTGGTCTGGCTTGGCTTCAGTGCCCATCACTGAACTGTTCATTGTGGCCAAAAGACTGGTATTTCAGCTGGCCAAGAGTTGGTTATAACTCCTCTCCTAGAGCAGAGATTGAGTTAGCCTGACCTGATCCTCATAGTCTGGAAGTGAGAAAGCAGTAATTCTCCAAGGGGAAATTAAACCTCTTTTTAAAAAGAAGTGAGAATGGATGCAGGGTAGGCAGAAAAAGAAAGAAAGAAAAGGAAAAGAAAAAAGAGACAAACAAAAAAATATAAAACAACATTTAATGTAAGATTTCTTATAAAAATCTTGGAAAATCAAATGTAGCTATATATTTAAGACTACTATATGGTCAATAAGAAGAGATTATTCCAGGGCTTCCCTAGTAGCTCAATGGTGAGGAACCTGCCTGCCAATGCAGGAGACATGTGTTTGATCCCTGGTCTGGGAGGATCCCACATGCTGAGGAGCAACTAAGCCGACGTGTCAAAACTACTGAGCCTGTGCTCTAGAGCCTGCCTGGCAACCAGAACTACTGAGCCCATGTGCCCCAACTGCTAAAACCCGTTCACCCTAGAGCCCATGCTCCACAAACAAGAGAAGCCACTGCCACGAGAAACCTGAGCACCGCAGCTGGAGATTAAGCCCCAGTCGCTGCAGCTAGAGAAAAGCCTAGGCAGCAACAGAGATCCAGCAGAGCCAAAAGTATATAAAATAAAATATTTTAAAAAGAGTTTATTCCAGGATTGAAAAGATGGTTCAGTATTAGAAACTCCATGAATGCAAATCATGACATTAATTATTAAAAAAGAAAAAACATAGAGAAGAGAGGCTTTGGACTTGATTCAGCATCTATTTCTGGCTAGTTGATCATTTCTCCAACAAGCATTTTTTTCAGTACCGACCATGTGCTAAAACCTTTTCTAGTCATTGGATACAGGAGTGAATAAAATGGGCACAACTCCCTGCCTTGTAGAAGTTATATATTAGTGACTAAAACTCTATGCAAAATAGTAAGAATACAAAACATCTTAAATATGGTAAAAAGTACCCGTCACATGCTAACAGCAAAATTTACGTTAAATATTGAAGTGTTAAACACATTCCCATCCTAGGATTTTTATTTTATTTATCTTTTAGGGCACAATTTTAATAAGATTTCTGGAAAGAGCTGATGTAATACTGAGTTCTTACTTGTTATGAATATCTCTCCCTGCCCTTTCAAGTGAAAAGAACTTGCAAGATTTTTCAGCCTTGAATATTGTCCCTTTAAATTCTGCAAATGTTGCTACTTTTCCTTCTGGCATTTAATATTAATGAGAAATTATCTGAAGCCAATCTAATCTTTGTTTCTTTGTAGGTAAGCCATATCTTCCCACTCAATGAAGAATTTTACAGGACTTTTAATTAATTTTATTGCTCTTTATGAAAACTTTTCAACCTGAAACACTGTCTTTGACTCAAGAATTGCTTCTCCTCTTCCTTTTATTGTTTCTACTCATTTCCCTTTTCTCCTCTATTTAATACCTAAATAGGATCTTCTAAAGTTGTTCCTTATGTCTTGTCTTTTGTTCACCTCCTTCTCCCTTTCCTTGGACTTGTGGAGACATCTTTTGAATTTTCTCCAGCTTTGATGGTTCCACACCACCACCCTTTGGTCTGTAGTCCCCTGTTGTTTGTATTTTGGTATTATTCTTCTCAGGCTAGCAAAGGAAGACAGGCTTTCCTTTATCAAACTGCATGATGTTGTTAGAAGAAGATCTCCTTTTAGTTAAACATTCTCAGAAAACAAATTAAATATTCTCTCTTCTTTCCCTAGCAATCTTATTTAATAGAAGGATGTGTTGTGATTCCAGAAGTCCATGCTTTCTCTGTATTAGATATTGAGCCTGGATCTGTCAACAATTACTTGTTGACCTTTTAGACATTTAGGTCTAGACAAGAAGAGATTGGAAAAAGGTTAGATTTAAAGTAGTTTTCCTTTCTTGTTCTGCATTCTGGAAGCCTGAGAAGGGGAGGCAGATGTTCAGGGGCAAAGATAGTTGGGATCTTTGCATTCTTTGCAAGGCTCCTTTCTTTTCTTGTATTTTATTTGATCTGGGGCAGTAGCCTCCTCTGCCCACCTTCAGGGTTCTGTGGTGCCTGGCTTATAGGTCCTTGGACATGCACCAGATACCAGCATACCTTTATATTACCAGGACCGGGAAACCTATTTCAAATAGTTTCAGGCAATAAAGGAGAATGACGTGCTCAGTTAGCTAAGATAAGGTGAACTCCACAAGGGTTGTTTGTTGTTCTAAGTTTTTTTTTTTTTTTTTTTTTGCCATAGCCCAGTGATGTCAAGGACTAAGTTTCTTTTGATCTCCTTCCTCTGCCTCTGAAGTGTCAGCCCCACTCCTAGACTGAACTTCCTTAAGGAGATGAGGTAGCTGCAGGTGTTCTGGACTACACGGACCTGCAGGAGAGGAAGCCAGCTAACTCAGTATGATGCACCTGGACTCCATGTGACTTCTGAAGGAGAATGCAGTTTTACTAATGAGCTTAGACCAGTCTTGGCACTCCTTCTGCTCCAGGGCTGGGATGGGGGCAAGTCACGTTTCCTTACTCCACTACACAGCTGCTACCCAGGGGCGAGGGTGAAATGGGTGGTGAGAAGTCAGCCATAACATATTCAGATTTTTAGTGTTTCTTTTAGTGTGTTCCCAGAGTTGGGGAGACAAGTTCCAGAACTGTCTAAACAATGCAGGGATAGTTCATTTGGTTATGTAAGTCTATTATATTAATTACCCAATTTGTTAAAATCATGTAATCCAATTTTGAGAGTGAGAATTTGGGAAAGATCCTTAGCTTTTGTATCTGTTTTATTTCACTTTGATACTTTGTCAATGCAAAATCAACTAGACAGGAGAAACAAAGATGGACTAGCAGAATCTCATAAAATAATACTTAATTTGGACATTAAATATGGACATTTGGATTCATTTATTTATGTAAGAAATACTTTTGAGCACCTACTTCTTGCCAGATATTTCATTCCTAAATGTGGGAAGTACAATGGTCTACCAGATAGAAAATATTCCTGCTCTCAAAGAGTTTAGGTTATAGAAGAAATGATAGTCAAGTCAGTAGATTTGTAAGTGTGAAATAAAAGGAGAAATACCAGCTGCATGTATGCTCAGTTGTGTCCAGCTCTATGTCCCCATGGACTGTAGCCCACCAGGCTCCTTTGTCCATGGAATTTTCCAGGCAAGAATAATAGAATGGGTTGCTGTTTCCTATTCCAAGGGATCTTCCCAACCCAGGGATTGAACCCATGTCTCTTGAATCTCCTGCACTGGGTGCCAGAAATCCAGGCAAATCTCCTGCATTGGGTGCCAAATCCAGGCTTGGAGAAGTAGTTCAAAGCTTACTTATCAGAGAAGGAAGTCATCTGAGCTAAAACTTAAGAGACAGGTGGGAGTTAGTCAGGTGAAGAGGAGATAAAGGGTCTTTCTGGCCAGAGGCTCAGCATGTAGAAAGGCACAGAAGAGAGGGAGGCAGCCCAGCAATTCTAGCGCTAGAGTACCTGGTTTGATTCCTGGCTCTGCCACTCAGCAACTGTGTGATAGTGAACATTCAAGTTCTCTGTTGCTCCATCTGAGAAGTAGGTAAGCAAGGGAGCAACCTCATAACGTTATGAAGACTGAGCAAGTTAATATTTGTAAAGCACTTAAAACAATGCTCTGTTTGTTACATAACAAATAGCATAAATCTTACGTAAACCACAGAACACATCCTTCCACACTGCTTCGGTCAGCAGGGAGTAAGAGAGAAGTTACTTTTTGGGGTCTCCTGTTCAAGAGAACCATGCTTTTCCTCTAACCTCCACAGTAGTGGGTCCAGCTGCCTGAACAAGACTGTCCATTCAGTACTTCCTTGGACCGAACTCCTGGTCCACTCAAGAGACAAGCTAGAACTTCTCCTGTGGTTCAGTGGTTAGGACTTAGCAGTGCAGGAGGGGCAGGCCAAAAAACCAAAATGTAAAATAGAGACTATATTGTAACAAGTTCAATAAAGACTAAAAACGGTCCACATTAAAAAGAAAAATCTTGAAAAAAGAAAGAGAGACAACCTAAAGCATGAGATCACAGGAGAACAGTGAGAGAGTGAGATGGCAGTCAGATCAGCAAGTCAATGTAAAGATGGTCAACAAGGAGTCCAGGAGAGTTGGTTGTGTACTGGAAAGTGAAGGAAGGGGCAAGGCAGCAGTCAGCCGCCTGGGAATGCTGTCAGACATACTGATAGCAGGTCCTTGCCAATGCTTCCAGACCCCATGCAGAGGCCAGACTCCATCTCTAGGAAGCCCAACCAGGGCTAAGCCAGCTCCACACCCAGGAAAACCACAATGCCAGGTAGGCTATCAAACCAGTGATCCTTTCTTTCTTTTGTTCCTTCCACAAAAAAAAAAAAAAAAAAAAAAAAATTATTAAAATGCTTAACATGTGCCTGACTACATGCCAGGTACTGGAAGTATTAATGATAAAACATTGTCTTTGCCTTCAAATGGTTTCTATTAGTGAGACTAATGACAAGATAGACAGTAAATAATGTGGTACTTTGACCAAAAAATGCACAGGGCACCAGCGTAACAGTCCCAAATTTCTGCCCTTACCAAGCCTAGCGGTAAGTTGAGGGGAAAGGGAAGGAAAGGGGTCAGGATAGAGAGTGTAGACTAAGAAAGTCTTCACTGAGAAGAAGCACAATTATTAATATAAGATCAGAACAAATGGCTTCCAGAATGGCCTGTTTAAGCTATATCACAACATAACTCTCTAGAATTTAGGAGTTGAAGTGTGCAAAGAGAGAATCATATAATGAAGATAAGGACAGTGTCTGAATGAAAGAGGAAAAAATGCAGGGTATCCATTATATTGGGCTTCCCAAGTGGCGCTAGTGGTAAAGAGCTCACCTGCCAATGCAGGAGACATAAGAGATGTGGGTTCAATCCCTGAACTGGGACACTTCCCTGGAGGAAGGCATGGCAATCCACTCCAGTATTCCTACCTGGAGAATCCCAATGGACAGAGAAGCCTGGCGGGCTACAGTCCACAGGGTGGCAAAGGGTCATACATGACTGAAGTGACAGAACACATACCCATCCTTTATATTAATGAGCAAGCCTCAAAAATACCGTCATATAGACTGTTATTCAGCAATAAAAAGGAATGAAGTACTGATACATGCTATAACATGGATGGATCTTGAAAACATTATGCTAATTTATAAAATACCACAGTATTGCATGAATTGCATCCATTTATATGAAATGTCCAGAAAAGATAACTCTATAGTGACATAAAGTAGACTGGTATCTGCCTAGAGTGTGGGTGGGGTGGGCGGGGGTTGGAGGAAAATGAGGAGTGGTTCCTTATGGGTATGAAGCTTCTTTTTGGCTGATGAAAATGTTCTAAAATTGATTGCGATGATGGTTTAACAGCTCTGTGAATATACTAAAAACCTATGAATTTGTGCACTTTGGGTAAGTTGCATGCTACATGAATTACATATTTAAAAAGCTGTCACAAATATAAAATAAAAAGTGGCTCAGTAGAAGAATAAGGAAAAGCTAGTGTGACTATATAGGGCGACTATAAGTTCTATATAGGGTGTCAAGTGTTGTGACAGATTAGTCTCAAGAAGTGGTTCTCCACCTGGGCTGATTTTGCCCCAGGGTACATTTGGCAAAGTCTGGAGACTTTCCTGGTTATCACAACTGGGGAGATGGTGTGACTAGTATCTAGTGGGTAGAGGCCAGGGATGCTGCTAAATATCCTAGAATGCACAGGAAAGTCTCCCACAATAAAGAATTTTTTAGCCCAAAATGTCAATAGTGCTGAGGTTGAGCACTCTGGTCTGAAAGAGGCAAGCAGAGTTCAGATCATGAAGGGTTATGGGGTCAAGTCACGGAGTTTGGCCTTCCTCTTAAGAGGAGTAAAGAACCACAGTATTTGGTGAGGGGTTGGCGTAGTGAGATCTGGATTTTAGACAGATCACTTCTGGTGCAGTTTAGAAAATAGATTAACAACGGAGGAGGGCTAGAGATACTGATTACCCAACTAGGATGGCAGGAGAAGAAATGAAGGGATTTGTTAACTTAGAAGGAACAACTGGTGGAGTATGATGATTTGCTTGACTCAGAATTTGGAAAAAGATGGAGAAGAGGGGGAGGTTGGCATCTAGATTTCCTACTTGTGCTAACAGCTGAATGGCTGTAGTGCCATTGACTGAAATAGGAAACAGAGGTAAAGGAGCTGGTTTGTGAAATAAAATAATAAATTATATTCTAGATGCATTGAAAGTCCTGTGGAGATAAAAGTAGAGATGTTCAGGTGATAATAGAAGATGAAGTTATAAACTTGGGCGAGATTGGAACTGATGATGGTCATCAGGGTATATAAAGAATTCCCAGGATGACCAAATGAGATGAGATGAGAAGGCAGAACTCTGAGGGGTATTAACAGGCACAGGAAAAAAAAATTGCAAAGGAACTCAGAGAGTAGCCAGAAAGTTGAGGAGAAAAACCAAACACCACAAAGCAGGAAGGTATGGCATCATAGAAGTCAAAGGAAGATTGTTTCAAGGAGGCCAGGAGTATAAAATGTTGCATGGAGATCAGATAATATAAAGACTAAGAATTACCCAATGAATTTAGCAATAGTAGTTTGAGGGAGACAGGAGTTGGACTGGTTTCAGTGGTGTGTGGGGAACAGGGAAGTCTGGTGTGGTGGGTTGAAGAGTAAGTGGGAGGTTAAGGAATTGGAGGCAGTGAGTATAAGTGACTCGGGTACGGTGAAGGGAGAGAGCTCAACTGGTAGCTGGAAGAGACTGTGAGGTTCAGATTGGAGGCTTTATGAGAAAAAAAAAAAGACTTCAACACTTTGAATGCTGAATGAAGGGGTTGGTAGACAAGAAGGTTAATATATAGAATAGGAAATTAAGATATCATTGCTTAGTTTAGGTTGAAGGACATCTTGCTATCAAAGCAGTAGAGAAGGACAAAAGATGGATGCAGTTAAAATAGAGTTTATACTCTTGGTGGCAGAAAGTTGAGGATATATTCATTTGAATATTTCAACTTTCCCCATGGATGAGGTAAGGTGATCTCCTGAGGGTAAGCCAGTGAAACAGCAGGGTTAGACTTTTGTGGAGAGTGGACACAGTTTGCAATAGTTATAGTACAGTGGAAGAGAATGAAACAGATTGATAATCTAGAACATGACAAGGTCAGGTAACATGGCCATGGGGTTGAGTGAATTAAATAAATAGAGGTGAAGGTGATTGAAAATGAATGGTGTCAGGAATTTAAGATGGAATTTCCTCATTGAAGCTGATTGGTCTTGGCAGAGTAAAAGTATATCATTCCTCTCAGGATATGTTCAGATTCTAAGTAGTGTCTTGTTCTGTTTTTGGTTCTCAGTTGGATTTTATCCATAAACTCAGATTCAATAGTACTTGTTACACTTCAAATCTCTCTGTCACTTGAACTTAAGGGAACTGTGCAGAGAACAATGGAAATATTTCAGAAGGCTATAAATGAATATGGTCCATGATGTGCTCAGTGACTTGAAGGTTGCTTTCTCTTGCCCCTGTATAATTTTTGGTCATTCCAGGTACTATCTGTCTAGTGCATTTTCCCTTCCTCAAGGTAAATAGTCCCATTTACTTTGCCATTCTTACCTCTTCTCAGACACTGCCTTAAACCTGTGTAGTAGCTTTTTTCTCTTCCAGCATGTATATTCCAGATCTCCTCCTTAGCTAATTGGGAGTACCCCAGTTTTCTCCAAGGGAAAAGCCTACCAGGAAATGGCACTTTGAAGGATGGCACTCAGGGCAGTACTCTACTGCACACCTGGGACAACAGCACTAACTCAGGATGCCAGAGTACTCTTTTACATCCCCTAATGTAGATACAGAGAATTGATCTATCCGTAGGATGCCAGATCTGGAACTGATCTTGGAGACCATCTAGTCCAATGTTCTATTATGCAGAAGGGGAAGCTGAGGCAGGGAGTTGAGGCAATATGTCTAGATCATGGCAATCAGCTAGTGGCACGGCCTGGATTCAAATCCAGATCCTCTGACTCCTAATTTGATCCAGGTCAGGAAGCAACAGCTAAAACTGGACATGGAACAACAGACTAGTTCCAAATAAAGGAGTATATCAGGCTCTATATTGTCACCCTGCTTATTTAGCTCATATACAGAGTGCATCATGAGAAACACTGGGCTGGATGAAGCACAAGCTGGAATCAAGATTACCGGGAGAAATATCAATATTTCAACTGAACTGAACTGATGTTTATCAAATTCCCTGAAATAATATCTCATTTTCTTCTCTCTAAATATCTATGCCAGAATACTTTTTCAGCTCAGTTCCACATATCAGTACTCTGAATATTCATTCCCCAAACCTCAGGAGCTTAACAAAAACAAAAAAATTAGATTAGAAAAATCAATTCATTATTGGGTGACATGGATTATAACAAATACAGACTGTGAGAAAACATAAAAGAAAGTAAAACCTCAGAGTGTTTACAGCCTTATGACAATCATCAGGCCGTGACCGAAATTGGACATGACAGAGTATTATAAATAGTGGGACTATAACGGAAGGACAGGGAGAGAAAATAGTACAATAGCGCTGATGCCTCAAGCAGCATTCATCACCTATAATCTCCCAGACTCTCCATCTTTGGAGCGGGTCATGTACAGGGCGGGTTTTTGTTCTGAAGTAGCTGCCCTCACTGATCTCTCTCTTCAGACCTGACACCCGCAACTGATACCTTGTAATTAAAAGTGATCATAGGGCCAGACAGACTCCTGCTCATTGCATCAGGGTTATAATGTATCTGGATTTTAAAAAATGAAATGGAAAAAAAAAATCTCTGAAGAGTTGTCAAGGAGAGCTATAGCTTTGACCTCTTTTTCCACAACAACAATGGAAAACCTGATCTTCAATCTTGTAGCTGAGAATGAAGAGTACCCAAAGGACAGATACACAAAACAACCTGTCACGATGAACTCCAGTGAAATCAATAACGTCAGCGGAAGACTCTAGGTTATGTTGTAAAATTACTCCAGCATGAATCTCATGAACTATCCTGTAGGGTGGCAATGCTGAATCTTTGCAAAATACCTACATTGAGGTCACAATCAGGAGTCCTTTAATGAACTCACCAAACCACCCTTGGGTGAGTCTGTGGCTTTGAATCTGCTTGTTTCCTGCTCCTGGCCTGGGGTCCTGGCTGCTCTTTGCACATGTTGAAAATTCTCACTGATGTCAGGAGAGGCCCTGGGGCTCTCACTGAGGCCCGAGCTATACTTTCATGGCCAGACCGAAGCCGCAGAGGTGAAAAGCCAGTTCGGCTTATTAGTGTGAACAGTAGCCGACTGTATGGCGTCTCCTGCTTCTTGTTGCCATGGTCCTGGATGGTCTGCCTTCATTTTCATAGCTACTCTCTCTGGATTCCACTGTGTGCTGCCGTTAATTAAATTCATACATTAGGACTGTGGCCGTCTCTTGGCCTCCATCCATCAGAGAGCAAGCAGCTATCTGGTCTCGGGTCAGCTCAGCCATAATAACTAACGAAGGCTGACCTTGCTTTCCAGAACAGCACAGTGGAAAAAAAAAGCACACAAGTGGGATTTAAATACCTCGATTCACTTCCTATTTCTGCCACTTTTGTGTTAGATCTTGGCTCAGCAGTAAAGAATCCACCTGCAATATGGGAGATGCGGGTTCGATCCCTGGGTGGGGAAGATCCCCTGGAGGAGAAAATGGCAACACACTAGTGTATTCTCGCCTGGGAAATTCCATGGACAGAGGAGCCTGATGGGCTATAGTTCATGGGGATCACAAAGGAGTCAGATACGAGTTAGCGACTAAATAACAGCAGCATGTTAGATCTTAGGATTTGCTCAAGCTTCCTGAGTCTCAGACTTTTAATTTATAGTGATTTTTATGCAGGAGTGTATCTTGGTATCATTCTTGGAAATTTTTAAAAATATATGACCTCCATATCCCCAGACACGCAGAATCAGAATTTCCAGAGGTCGGCCTGGACTTCCAGATTTTACAAAGCTCCACTACACACATCTGTTCTGAAACATTCATTATTAAGAGTCATAAGCCATTGGGCTATTGCAAGAACAACAACAATATGGTGATAAACATATCTAAGATAAAGTACTCTAAAATTTAGTTGTTCATTTTATCTTCTGCTTTTCTTCTCCACAACATACAGATATTTTCTAGGTTCTTGGTCTTATATATCTCTCTCCTTTACATATAAAGGTACTTATCTCTTTTTTACCCTTTATATATCTAGTTCAAAGGTTCTATTCCATCTAAGAGCTACTATTTCAAGCCTCTATGTAGTTTCTTTTTTTTTTAAAAATACTATCTGATATTTTGTAGTTATGGTTCACATTTAAAACATATTAGTACATATACCATTAAACCTAATGAAATAGGTATTATTATTTCCATTTGGTAGATGAAGACATCTTCATCTTAAGACAACTTAAGACAACTTAAGTTCAACCATCTTAAGTAACTCAATAAGTATTAGAGGTGGAATCTATACCCTTGTTTTCTAATTTTAAGTACAATGCCTTTCTCCCTGAGTCGGTCTAGAAATAGTATCTGAATTTTTACTCGTAATTCAAATGTTAACCATTACGAAGCAAGGAAGTAGAGAATAGGCCTGAGAGGCCCTTTAAAATCTCTTCTGTGGCTTGGTGGTTTAATGTTTCTAGTTGTATGTTTAGAAATCTTGATAGCTGGATTCTTTATTCCTCCCCCAGGTATTATGAGATGAGTAGAGAATTAGTTTGACCTGTGTGGGACCTGGCTCCTCTCCTGGAAGGCAGCACAGACGTAGCCTCACCCTAAGTGTATGCCAGGCTCAGCATCCTCGGCACTGGAGGTTTGGTGGGCTTTGTACTCATTACTGAGCAGAAAAGGAGAGGAATCATCTCATCCCCCACAGTGAAGGATGGAAGGACTGGCATTTGGATAGTTCTTGTCCCCCAGGTCAGCTAGGCTTTTGTAAAATCCAAATGTGTCTTGCTCCAGTGAAACCGTTTTCCTTAAAGGCAGACTTAAAGAACAGAGAGTTCTAGGTGTTTTGAAAAATGCTTTTTTTTTCTCCTTTCCTGGCAGAAGCAGAGGAAGACTGTTCCATCTTCCTAGTGAGTTTTTCCTGGAGGGAAAACTCACAAAAGGCTGGGAACACTCCCACACCTTAAGCCTGGGCCTCCTGGATTTTTTAAATTCCCATTCTTGGCCACTAAGGCTCCAGTTCTGCTGGTACTATTTCTTGTGGTGGCTTCTGCTTCTCAGCATTTGACAGCAAAAAGCTGTGATCCTCTGTATCCCCCAACCTGTCCCTCCAGTTTTCAGGGAAGCAGTTTGCTCTCATGAATCTGCGAAGAGTTGTTGATGTTGTCTGTTCAGCGTTTTTCTTGTTGTAGGGATGGGAGTGGTGACTTCTAAGCTCCTTCCATGTCAGACTAGAAACTGCCTTTTCACACATGGGCAGGAAGTGAAGGAAAATTAAGTTGCTCTTTGTCTCCATTGGGGTTCTTCTGGAAGCACAGCCTGAGGTGAGAACTTGGTAGTTAATGTGAGGGGTGATGCCTGGGGCAGGAGTGAGGAACTGTGTAAAGTGAGTCAGGTATGAAAGACAAGCCCACGAGTGGGTGCAGCTTCCACCTGCTGGCTTCCTGGCTTGACCTGTGGTGGCCACGAAGTGGAACCTAGAGACCTTGCTCTATCACAGCTTCACCACAGCTTTGGAACAGGGCCCAAATAGTTCTGACTCTGGTTCTAAAACCACCTGTGCTGAAGAAAAGACGGTGGTTGTCAAGAAGGGGAGACCAGGGCTCTGTTTGTAGGTTAAGCAGCCTGGAGTTGGCCACCCTCCTGTCCGGGGTCAGCTCTCTTCAAGCTCATAGGTCTTTCTACCCTAAAATACTTAAATGCTTTTTTATCAAGGCAAGCCCCAGCTTCCTAGATGGACTGTGCAAGGCCTGACACCAAACAAGTTTTCACAGAACGTGAAACAAACTGCCTCTGAAAATTTGTTTTTGTTTCAGTTCTTTTGATTTTATACATTGCTTCTGGTACTATCTAAAAACTTTTCTCTATTATCTTCTGAGTGTGATTTTTTTTCTGTCTGGAATGGTGTTCTCAGGAGGCTTAGCCCTGGGCCTGAGCAGCAGCAGGTTCTGAGCTTCCTGCTCCTTTCACAACTCTTATTTCACCTTTTACAAAATAGTTGACGATCCAGACAGGGGCTGGACATGAATCCTGAGGTAGCCCTGGCCTTACCCAGGGAGGTCCATGGTACAGAGAGGGTTTGAAAGTAGGCAAGAAGATGTGATAGGACTATGTATCTCTGCCCAGACTGGGTTCCTAAGTGACTACTGTGCTCTCGGAGTCCTTATATACACACTTTTTGTAGATTTTTTCACCCTGTACCACTACAGATAGATAGATAGATAGACCAAAGACTTTATGGTAACTTACAAAGAAACATGCAACATAGCGACAATAGAAAACTAGAAAAGACTTCTATTTGTTTACTAAGTGCCAATAACTATTTTAAAAAATGTATTGGAGTATAGTTGCTTTACAATGTTGTATTAATTTCTGCTGTATAGCAAAGTGAACCAGCTACACATATACATATATCCCCTCTTGTTGGATTTTCTTCTGATTTAGGTCACCATAGAGCACTGAGCAGAGTTCCCTGTGCTGCTCAGTAGCTTCTCATGAGTTACCTATTTTATACGTTGTGGTGTATATGTGTCAGTCTTTTAATGGGTGTCAATACTATTTTTTAAACCTCATTCAATCTTCACAATAGCCCTGTTAGGTAGGTAGTGTTGCTGTCCCTACTTTTTTGATGGAGAAACTGAATCACAGAGAAGTTAAAGGGACTGGGCTTCCCAGATGGCGCCCATGGTAAAGAACACACCTGCCAATGCAGGAGATGCAAGAGACATGGATTCAGTCCCCGAATGGGGAATATCCCCTGGAAAAGGGCATGGTAATGCCCTTCGGTATTCTTGCCTGGAGAATCTCATGGACAGAGGAGCCTGGTGGGCTCCAGTCCACAGGGTCCCAAAGAGTCTGACATAGCTGAAGCTACTTAGCATGCATGCCCAGACCACCAAGGTGTAAATGGCCAAACTAGCACTCACACTGGGAGGGCTGGCTTCAGATCTACGCTCTTAACTAAAAGGATAAACTGAGAAAAGTGAGACAGGGCAAAGTAAAGCTAGATGGTCTTTTACATACCTGTCTTTCCTGCTGGGCTATGCCCTGCCTGAGGTTAAGAACCAGCTGGTGATAGATATCTGATAAATGTATGATTTGATCTCTTTAAGACAACTGTCTAACTCTGCTTTATCTTAACTTCGCTGGTTCCCTGTTGTGTTTGCCACTATCCATGTGTGCAGTGCAGGGTCCATGATGAAGAGTAAAACCATCCCATCCCGTTACATTCAAGGTAATGGGGTCACAAAGAGTCAGACATAACTGAAATGACATCCTAACTGGCGCGGCAGTCTTTCCTAGGACATTCCCAGGAGCCCCAGCTCAGAGAGAGCCACCCTCAGAGGAACGGCAGGAAGATCCCCACTCAGATTCCCCCAGATGGCTCCCTATACCTTCTGCCTGTCCTTCTACCACGAGCAACTCACTTTTTCTTCACACAAGCCCCTTCTTTCATGAGACTTTGTACGGCATCAGAGAAATTTGAGTCCTGACTCTGCCACTTTATGAACAAGTCATCCTAGGGTCCAAGAGATGAAGATATTTGTCTGGCATCACCAGCACATCAGGGACTCCTTGTCCAGAATTCACCTTCTGTGCTCTGAAACACTGAGGCGGGAGAAACGGACTTATGTTAGGAATCATTCAGCCTCACCATTCCCCAGGTTGATCACCTTAAACGTCTTTCTGTATGTTCCCTATACCTAGAGTGTTTAACTAGTCAAAGAGACTTTTTAAAGTTATTACAAAATATTGAATATAGTTCCCTATGTGATACAGTAGGTCCTTGTTTATTTTATAGTAGTGTGTATATGTTAATCCCAAACTCCTAAATTATCCCTTCTCTCCCCTTTCCCTTTGATAACTGTAAGTTTGTTATCTATGCCTGAGAGTCTGTTTCTGATTTATAAATAAGCTCACTTGTATCTTTTTTTTTAATTTTATTTCACTTATTTCACAAATAAGTGAAATCATACAATATTTGTCTTTTTCTTTCAGACTTACTTCACTTAATCTCATATTCTCTAGGTCCATCGATGTTGCTACAAATGGCATTATTTCATTCTTTTTATGGCTAATATTCCATTCAGTATATATATCACATCTCCTTTATCCATTCACCTTTCAGTGGGTATTTAAGTTCCTTCCATGTAAGAAAGTGCTTCTATAAACATTGGGGTGTGTATATATTTTTGAATTAGAATTTTCTCTGGAAAAAGATGTTTAAAATGTAAAATTATCTCTACATTAAGGACTACCTTTGTTGTTTCTTGCTTCTCTCCTTTAACCAAGCCAATCCTTCCATCTCCATCTATTCCCAAGCTAGAGTAACTATCGAGATAAAGTATCTACCTCTGTTTCATCGACTACGCTAAAGCCTTTGGCTGTGTGGATCATAAGAAACTGTGGAAAGCTCTTAAAGAGATGGGAATACCAGACCATCTTACCTGCCTCCTGAGAAATCTGTATGCAGGTCAAGAAGCAACAGTTAGAACCCTGTATGGAACAATTGATTGGTTCAGGGTTGAGAAAGGAGTACGACAGGGTAGTCTGTTGTCACCCTGTTTATTTCACTAACACGCTGAGCACATCATGAGAAATGCTGGGCTGGATGGGTTACAAACTGGAATCAAGATAGGTGGTAGAAACATCAACAAGCTCAGATATGTGGATGATACGACTCTAATGGCAGAAAGCTAAGAGGAACTAAAGAACCTCTTGATGAGGGTGAAGGAAGAGAGTGAAAAAGCCTACTTAAAACTAAATACTAAAAAAAAATAAGATCAAGTCACCTGGTCCCATTAATTCATGGCAAATAGAAGGGGAAAATGTGGAAGCAGTGACAATTTTCCTCTTCTAGGGCTCTAAAATCACTATAGATGGTGACTGCAGCCATGAAATCAGATGATTGCTTCTTGGCAGGAAAGTGATGACAAACCTACAAGTGTGTTGAAAAGCAGAGATATCACTCTGCCGACAAAGGTACATGTAGTCAAGGCTATGATCTTCCCAGTGGTCATATACAGTTGTGAAAGCTGAACCATAAAGAAGGCAGAACACCAAAGAATTGATGCTTTCAACTATGGTGCTGGAGAAGACTCCTGAGAGTCCCTTGGACCGCAAGGAGATAAAACCAGTTGATTAAAGGAATCAAGCCAGTTGATTAAAGGAAGTCAACCCCGAATATTCATTGGAAGGACTGATGCTGAAGCTGAAGCTCCATTAATTTGGTCACCTGATGCAAACAGCTGACTCCTTGAAAAAGTCAGTGATGCTGGGAAAAATTGAGGGCAGAAAGGAGAAGAGGGCATCAGAGGATGAGATGGCTGGATGGCATTATTGATGTAGTGGACATAAACTTGGGCCAGCTTCGGGAGATGGTAAGGGACAGGGAGGCCTGGCATACTGCAGTCCATGGGATCATAAAGAGTTAGACACAAAAGTCTGTTCTGTACATCTGTGTCTCTTTTTCTGTCTTGCATATAGGGTTATCATTACCATCTTTCTAAATTCCATATATATGTGTTAGTATACTGTATTGGTCTTTATCTTTCTGGCTTACTTCTCTCTGTATAATGGGCTCCAGTTTCATCCATCTCATTAGAACTGATTTAAATGAATTTTTTTAATGGCTGAGTAATATTCCGTGGTGTATATGTACCACAGCTTCCTTATCCATTCATCTGCTGATGGACATCTAGATTGCTTCCATGTCCTGGCTATTATAAACAGTGCTGCGATGAACATTGGGGTGCATGTGTCTCTTTCTGATCTGGTAAAGTAATTAGCCTCCAACTAATAAAAATAAATGGAAAAAAATAATTAAAAAAAAAAGAGTTAGACACAACTGGATGACTGAACAACAACAATATCAAATGGATTACTGTCATAGATAGGGCCTCCCTCTCCTCTTTCAGCCCACCCCCTCAATCCCTATCAATAATGTTCTTTCTTGCTCCACTTAAAATGTCCCCAAAAAACCCACATCTCTTTGTATCAAACTTTGTGCTAGACTTTGTGATAGGTCATGTGATATTCTGAAAATGGGTACATGCCTAAGATTATGAAAACTGTACTTTAGTCCTAGTTTAATCAAATCTATCTTGGCCTAGGCTTCTGCAACTTGTAAAATGAGGAAGCTGGACTATTGCAGAAATGGCAAAAAAATGTTCAGTTGGCAATGACTGCCTAAATCACTGATAAAAAAGTTTTTGAAGTTATGCCCAGACAAAAGAGAAGGGTGCAATCATTGATTAGCGATGTCTGTCTTGAATAAGAATAGGGCATTGACATCATGTGCCATCCAAGGATTAGATGACCCTGAAGATTCATTTCAGCTCCAAACTGCTGAGTATTTAAATTTTCCTTTTTCAGAACTGACCTGTGCTTTGTGTTCTTTGGGGATCCTTCCTCTTTTCTGATTGTCTCTCAGAAACTTTTTAGCCAATCTATGATAAGGTGCCAATAGTTGATGAAAACATTCAACTCACCACTGTCACCCTGTGTGAGATGGGTAAGTTGTTTCAATATCTTGTCTCTCAATGACATGGGTGGGAAAGTCACAAGATGATATCTGAGGTTTCTTCCAACCATCAGTTCAGTTCAGTTCAGTCACTCAGTGATGTCTGACTCTTTGCGACTCCATGGACTGCAGCATGTTAGGCCTCCCTGTCCATCACAAACTCTCGGAGTTTACTCAAACTCATGTTCAGTGGCATCAGTAATGCCATCCAACCATCTCATCCTCTGTCATCCCCTTCTCCTCCCACCCTCAATCTTTCCCAGCATCAGGGTCTTTTCAAATGAGTCAGTTCTTCACATCAGGTGGACAAAGTATCAGAGTTTCAGCTTCAACATCAGTCCTTCCAAAGAGTATTCAGGACTGATCTCCTTTAGGATGGACTGGTTGGATCTCCTTGTCATCCAAGGGATGCTCAAGAGTCTTTTCCAACACCACAGTTCAAAAGCATCAATTCTTTAGTGCTCAGCTTTCTTTATAGTCCAACTCTCACATCCATGCATGACTACTGGAAAAACCATAGCTTTGACTAGATGGACCTTTATTGGCAAAGTAATGACTCTGCTTCTGAATATGCTCTCTAGGTTGGTCATAACTTTTCTTCCAAGGAGCAAGCGTCTTAATTTTGTGGCTGCAGTGACCATCTGTAGTGACTTTGTAGCCCACCCCTCCCCCAAATAAAATCTGTCACTGTTTTCATTGTTTCTCCATCTATTTGCCATGAAGTGATGGGACCAGATGCCATGATCTTAGTTTTCTGAATCTTGTGTTTTAAGCTGACTTTAAGTTCCATGATTTGATTATCCTGAAGTCATGATGTCTTGGCACAAAGAAACAAGTGGTTTACAGTGGATCCATGGGGTTTTTAAAAGGCTGTGATTTCTTTCTCTTTCTTCTTTTTTTTCCCTTCATGGTAGTGAGGAAGATAATGGGCTTCCTCCAGTTCTCAAGTCTCAGTTCATATCCCATGGCCTCCCCATGCTCCTGTTCTTGGACCAGGCTGGCCTGGAGCAGTTGCGTATATCAAAGGAAACACATCAAGCACAGGCTAAGGGAAATGGCAGGAAGTGCAGTGGACCAGTCAAGGCAACATCTGGGGGGAAAGTACCATTTGAGGAGTCAGGAAACAGGGAAGCTCTGAAGATACAGGACAAAAAGAGTGGGCTCGGGCTCAGAAAGTAGAAAAAGGATGGGGAAAGGGCCTAGGCATGGTTGGGCAAGTGAGCAGAGTTCAGAGCTAGAAAATGGGATGTCTGTGTTGTGGCCCTCTATTGGCAAAAATTTTCTGCATAACCTTGGGCAGAAGGATACTTTCCTTTGTGTTTTTGTTTTTGGTTTTTATTTATCTACTTATTCATTTATTTTTGGCTGTGCTGGGTCTTTTTTTTTTTTTTTTTTTTGCTGTATGCAGGCTTTCTCTAGTTGTGGTGAGCAGAAGCTTCTCTATAGTCATGTTGCACAGGCTTCTCATGTTACAGAGCACCAGCTCTAGGGTGCATGGTCTCAGTAGCTGCAGCCTGTGGGCTCCGTAGTTGTGACTCACAGGCTCTAGAGTGTGGGCTTAGTTGTCCAGTAGCATGTGGAATCTTCCTGGACCAGTGATTGAACCCAAGTCCCTTGAATTGGCATGTGAATTCCTAAGCACTGACCACTAGGGAAGTCCTATGTCTCTGATCTGTTTTTTCAGGTATAATAGTCAGAAGGAAAAGAGGACAAGTTGATTCCTAAGAGATTTCCAATTCTAATACTCCCTGGGTTTAACCTGAAGTTCCTACAACTATCTGTGCAGACAAGAATATCCTATATTGTTTCTGCAGACATAAGCACCCTCAGTGTATAAAGTTATGAGAGTGGGAGAGTTTGTATAAAACAGAATATCCTGGGAAGGTAGGATAGGGGAAGAGGTTTCTGCCTCCCAAACAGAGCACACTAAAGTCTAGAAAGCCTGAGAAGATTTAGGGTGATCCTGTCTGGGACTTCCAAGGATTTTAGTGGGGTTTCCAAGGACACAAACACCCTGCTTGTCTTATCTCCCTCATTTGAATTGCAACATCAGAGGGACAGAGCTTACTTTCTGGGATCTCAGACTGTTTTTAGTTAGAAGTGACTTTGTTGTTGTTGTTGTTTAGTTGCTAACTTGTGTCTGACTCTTTGCAGCTGCACAGACTGTAGACTGCCAGGCTCCTCTGTTCAAGGGATTTCCCGAGCAAGAATACTGAAGTGGGTTGCCATTTCCTTCTCCAGGGGATCTTCCCAATCCAGGGATCAAACCCATGTCTCCTGCATTAGCTGGCAGATTCTTTACCACAGAGCCACCAGGGAAACCCAGAAGTGACTTCTGAATTTACAGGTCATCTATTCCCAATACTTTACCCCAGGAATGGGAACTCTATCATGATATCCAAAGATGGCTCCCACTCCTGCTTGTATATTGCTTTGCACAATAATTTATACAGTGAAAGGAGGAGTTAAGAAATCCTTTCATTTGTCTTAGTGTCCTGCCTCATGACCCAGGAAATCTCACTAGACCAAATCAGGGTCTCAAGGTGGTCAGGGTCTCAAGATGGTTCTTCCCACTGGTTCCAGGATGCCAACCTGGAATCCAAAACACCATCCTGAGCTCTCCTTGGGGAAGGAGGTGGCTAGAGACATTGCAGGTTAAGAGTCACACAAGAGGAGGAGCCAAGATGGCGGAGGAGTAGGACGGGGAGACCACTTTCTCTCCTACAAATTCATCAAAAGAATAACTGAATGCAGAGCAAACTTCACAAAACAACTTCTGATCGCTAGCTGAGGTCATCAGGTGCCCAGAAAAGCAGCCCATTGTCTTCGAAAGGAGGTAGGACAAAATATAAAAGATAAAAAGTGAGACAAAAGAGCTAAGGACAGAGATCCGTCCCGGGAAGGGAGTCTTAGGCGGCATTGCTTGGGGTAGGGTCTGGGCCTGAGTGCCCTGAGGACAATCGGAGGGAGCTTCTG
This sequence comes from Dama dama, assembly GCF_033118175.1. Classification (NCBI taxonomy): domain Eukaryota; kingdom Metazoa; phylum Chordata; class Mammalia; order Artiodactyla; family Cervidae; genus Dama; species Dama dama. The sequence continues at coordinate 39,365,386 of NC_083699.1, forward strand.
TGAGTTGCCAACTTGAACTGTGGGAGACCAAAAGAGAGAGAGAAAATTAACCGGCCCGAACACACCGCCGGCCATTCGCAGAACAAAGAGACCGAGAAAGTCCAGAGAAGAGCTCGCAGGCTGCGGACCGGCCCAGCCCCGCCGGAGGCAGGAGGCAGGGGGAGGGGATGGTCGCGGCGAGACACAGGGCGCAGGCACCCGACCGGCGCGGGCGGGGACTGGGGCTGGGGACGCGGAGGGCAGAAGGCACACGCACCAGACTGGGGCCAGCGGAAACTGAAACTGGGTCCGTGGAAGGGAGTGGGCGCGCCACACCTGGGGAGAGTGCGCCCACCAAGCCCCTGGCTGCCTGGACCGCTCTGACGGGGAAGGCACAGAGAGCAGGCACAGCTTCTCGTTCCGCGCTTTTGTGGAACACCCCAGGGCTGGAACCTCGCGCAGCGCGGGGCGTGCTCCATATAGAACAGCCGGGAGCCTGAGCAGCACAGACGGAGAAAGCAGCGTCAGCCCCTCCCGGCAGCGCCAGCCCGTCCCCACAGCGCCAGCCCCTCCCCGCAGCGCCAGCCCTCCCCGCAGAGCGACGGAACTATCTACCTAAATAAGAGTCCACCTCCGCCCGCCTGTGTCAGGGCGGAAATGAGGCTCTGAAGAGACCGGCAAACAGAAGCCAAATAAACAAAGGGAACCGATTCAGAAGGGACTGGTGCAACAGATTAAAATCCCTGTAGAAAACACCGACTACTCCGGAAGGGGCCTGTAGATATCGAGAAGTGTAAGCTGGAATGAGGAGCTATCTGAAACTGAGCCAAACCCACACTGACCGCAACAGCTCCAGAGAAATTCCTAGATATATTTTTACTTTTTTTTTTTTTCTAAGTAAGAAAAAAAAATTTTTTTTTCTTTTTTCTCTTTTATTTTCCTTTAAAATTCCCTATTACTCCCCTATTACTCCTTAACTTTCATTTTCATAGATTTTTACGATTTTTTTAATTAGGGAAAAAAAAGTTTTTTTTTTTTCTTTCTTTCTTTTTTTTTCTCTTTGTTTTTTTTTTATTTCTTCTTCTTTTTTTTCTTTCCTTTTTCTCTTCTATTTTCTATTTTTCTTTTTCTCTTATTTCTTTTAAAGTCCTCTAGTACTCCTCTACTACTCCTTAATTTTCATTTTCAATACACTATAACCTTACAAAAAAAAAAAAAAAAGAAGAGAAGCCCTATTTTTAAACCGAAGATTATTCTCTCCCAATCTTGACTCTCTGTTTTCTACCTCAGAACACCTCTATTTCCTCCTTTCCCCTTCTCTTCCCAATCCAATTCTGTGAATCTTTGTAGGTGTCTGGGATACAGAGAACACTCTGGGAACAGACAGCTGCGTAGATCTGTCTCTCTCCTCTTGAGTCCCCCTTTTTCTCCTCCTGCTCATCTCTATCTCCCTCCTCCCTTTTCTCCTCTTCATGTAACTCTGTGAACCTCTCTGGGTGTCCCTAACAGGGGAGAATCTTTTCACCATTAACCTAGAAGTTTTATTATCAGTGCTGTATAGTTGGAGAAGTCCTGAGACTACAGGAAGAATAAAACTGAAATCCAGAGGCAGGAGACTTAAGCCCAAAACCTGAGAACACCAGAAAACTCCTGACTACATGGAACTTTAAGTAATAAGTGACCATCCAAAAGCCTCCATACCTACACTGAAACCAACCACCACCCAAGAGCCAATAAGTTTTAGAGCAAGACATACCACGCAAATTCTCCAGCAACACAGGAACATAGCCCTGAACGTCAACATACAGGCTGCCCAAGGTCACACCTAACACATAGACCCATCTCAAAACTCATTACTGGGCACTCCATTGCTCTCCAAAGAGAAGAAATCAAGTTCCACGCACCAGAGCACTGATGCAAGCTTCGCTAACCAGGAAACCTTGACAAGCCAATCGTCTAACCCCACCCACTGGGTAAATCCTCCACAATAAAAAGGAACCACAGACCTCCAGAATACAGAAAGCCCACTCCAGACACAGCAATCTAAACAAGGTGAAAAGGCAAAGAAATACCCAACAGGTAAAGGAACATGAAAAATGCCCACCAAGTCAAACAAAAGAGGAGGAGATAGGGAATCTACCTGAAAAAGAATTTAGAATCATGATAATAAAAATGATCCAAAATCTTGAAAACAAAATGGAGTTACAGATAAATAGCCTGGAGACAAAGATTGAAAAGATACAAGAAATGTTTAATAAAGACCTAGAAGAAATAAAAAAGAGTCAATTAAAAATGAACAATGCAATGAATGAGATCAAAAACACTTTGGAGGGAACCAAGAGTAGAATAACGGAGGCAGAAGATAGGATAAGTGAGGTAGAAGATAAAATGGTGGAAATAAATGAAGCAGAGAGGAAAAAAGAAAAAAGGATCAAAAGAAATGAGGACAACCTCAGGGACCTCTGGGACAATGTGAAACGCCCCAACATTCAAATCATAGGAGTCCCAGAAGAAGAAGACAAAAAGAAAGGCCATGAGAAAATACTTGAGGAGATAATAGCTGAAAACTTCCCTAAAATGGGGAAGGAAATAGCCACCCAAGTCCAAGAAACCCAGAGAGTCCCAAACAGGATAAACCCAAGGCGAAACACCCCAAGACACATATTAATCAAATTAACAAAGATCAAACACAAAAAACAAATATTAAAAGCAGCAAGGGAGAAACAACAAATAACACACAAAGGGATTCCCATAAGGATAACAGCTGATCTATCAATAGAAACCCTCCAGGCCAGAAGGGAATGGCAGGACGTACTGAAAGTAATGAAAGAGAATAACCTACAACCTAGATTACTGTATCCAGCAAGGATCTCATTCAGATATGAAGGAGAATTCAAAAGCTTTACAGATAAGCAAAAGCTGAGAGAATTCAGCACCACCAAACCAGCTCTTCAACAAATGCTAAAGGATCTTCTCTAGACAGGAAATGCAGAAAGGTTGTATAAACGTGAATCCAAAACAACAAAGTAAATGGCAACGGGACCACACCTATCAATAATTACCCTAAATGTAAATGGGTTGAATGCCCCAACCAAAAGACAAAGATTGGATGAATGGATACAAAAACAAGACCCCTATATATGCTGTCTACAAGAGACCCACCTCAAAACAAGAGACACATACAGACTAAAAGTGAAGGGCTGGAAAAAAATATTTCATGCAAATGGAGACCAAAAGAAAGCAGGAGTCGCAATACTCATATCAGATAAAATAGACTTTCAAATAAAGGATGTGAAAAGAGACAAAGAAGGACACTACATAATGATCAAAGGATCAATCGAAGAAGAAGATATAACAATTATAAATATATATGCACCCAACATAGGAGCACCGCAATATGTACGGCAACCACTAACGAGTATGAAAGAGGAAATTAATAGTAACACAATAATAGTGGGAGACTTTAATACCCCACTCACAACTATGGATAGATCAACTAAACAGAAAATTAACAAGGAAACACAAACCTTAAATGACACAATGGACCAGCTAGACCTAATTGATATCTATAGGTCATTTCACCCCAAAACAATCAACTTCACCTTTTTCTCAAGTGCACACGGAACCTTCTCCAGAATAGATCACATCCTGGGCCATAAATCTGGTCTTGGAAAATTCAAAAAAATTGAAATCATTCCAGTCATCTTTTCTGACCACAGTGCAGTAAGATTAGATTTCAATTACAGGAAAAAAATTGTTAAAACTTCAAACATATGGAGGCTAAATAACACGCTTCTGAATAACCAACAAATCATAGAAGAAATTTTAAAAAAATCAAAATATGTATAGAAATGAATGAAAATGAAAACACAACAACCCAAAACCTATGGGACACTGTAAAAGCAGTGCTAAGGGGAAGAAGGTTCATAGCATTACAGGCTTACATCAAGAAACAAGAAAAAAGCCAAATAAATAACCTAACTCTACACCTAAAGCAATTAGAGAAGGAAGAAATGAAGAACCCCAGGGTTAGCAGAAGGAAAGAAATCTTAAAAATTAAGGCAGAAATAAATGCAATAGAAACTAAAGAGACCATAGCAAAAATCAACAAAGCTAAAAGCTGGTTTTTTGGAAAAATAAACAAAATTGACAAACCATTAGCAAGACTCATTAAGAAACAAAGAGAGAAGAACCAAATTAACAAAATTAGAAATGAAAATGGAGAGATCACAACAGACAACACTGAAATACAAAAGATCATAAGAGACTACTACCAGCAGCTCTATGCCAATAAAATGGACAACTTGGATGAAATGGACAAATTCTTAGAAAAGTATAACTTTCCAAAACTGAACCAGGAAGAAATAGAAGATCTTAACAGACCCATCACAGGCAAGGAAATCGAAACTGTAATAAAAAATCTTCCAGCAAACAAAAGCCCAGGACCAGATGGCTTCACAGCTGAATTCTACCAAAAATTCAGAGAAGACCTAACACCTATCTTACTCAAACTCTTCCAGAAAATTGCAGATGAAGGTAAGCTTCCAAACTCATTCTATGAGGCCACCATCACCCTAATTCCAAAACCAGACAAAGATGCCACAAAAAAAGAAAACTACAGGCCAATATCACTGATGAACATAGATGCAAAAATCCTTAACAAAATTCTAGCAAACAGAATCCAACAACATATTAAAAATATCATACACCATGACCAAGTGGGCTTTATCCCAGGAATGCAAGCATTCTTCAATATCCGCAAATCAATCAATGTAATACACCACATTAACAAATTGAAAGATAAAAACCATATGATTATCTCAATAGATGCAGAGAAAGCCTTTGACAAAATTCAACACTCATTTATGATTAAAACTCTCCAAAAAGCAGGAATAGAAGGAACATACCTCAACATAATAAAAGCTATATATGACAAACCCACAGCAAGCATCACCCTCAATGGTGAAAAATTGAAAGCATTTCCCCTGAAATCAGGAACAAGACAAGGGTGCCCACTCTCACCACTACTATTCAACATAGTGTTGGAAGTTCTGGCCACAGCAATCAGAGCAGAAAAAGAAGTAAAAGGAATCCAGATAGGAAAAGAAGAAGTGAAACTCTCACTGTTTGCAGATGACATGATCATCTACATAGAAAACCCTAAAGACTCTACCAGAAAATTACTAGAGCTAATCAATGAATACAGTAAAGTTGCAGGATATAAAATTAACACACAGAAATCCCTTGCCTTCCTATATACTAACAATGAAAAAACAGAAAGAGAAATTAAGGAAACAATACCATTCACCACTGCAACAAAAAGAATAAAATACTTAGGAGTATATCTACCTAAAGAAACAAAAGACCTATACATAGAAAACTATAAAACACTGATGAAAGAAATCAAAGAGGACACAAACAGATGGAGAAACATACTGTGTTCATGGATTGGAAGAATCAATATTGTCAAAATGGCTATTCTACCCAAAGCAGTCTATAGATTCAATGCAATCCCTATCAAGCTACCAATGGTATTTTTCACAGAACTAGACCAAAGAATTTCACAATTTGTATGGAAATACAAAAAACCTCGAATAGCCAAAGTAATCTTGAGAAAGAAGAATGGAACTGGAGGAATCAACCTGCCTGACTTCAGACTCTACTACAAAGCTACAGTCATCAAGACAGTATGGTACTGGCACAAAGACAGAAATATAGATCAATGGAACAGAATAGAAAGCCCAGAGATAAATCCACGAACCTATGGACACCTTATCTTTGACAAAGGAGGCAAGGATATACAATGGAAAAAAGACAACCTCTTTAACAAGTGGTTCTGGGAAAACTGGTCAACCACTTGTAAAAGAATGAAACTAGAACACTTTCTAACACCATACACAAAAATAAACTCAAAATGGATTAAAGATCTAAATGTAAGACCAGAAACTATAAAACTCCTAGAGGAGAACATAGGCAAAACACTCTCCGACATAAATCACAGCAAGATCCTCTATGACCCACCTCCCAGAATATTGGAAATAAAAGCAAAACTAAACAAATGGGACCTAATGAAACTTAAAAGCTTTTGCACTACAAAGGAAACTATAAGTAAGGTGAAAAGACAGCCATCAGATTGGGAGAAAATAATAGCAAATGAAGAAACAGACAAAGGATTAATCTCAAAAATATACAAGCAACTCCTGCAGCTCAATTCCAGAAAAATAAATGACCCAATCAAAAAATGGGCCAAAGAACTAAACAGACATTTCTCCAAAGAAGACATACAGATGGCTAACAAACACATGAAAAGATGCTCAACATCACTCATTACCAGAGAAATACAAATCAAAACCACAATGAGGTACCATTACACGCCAGTCAGGATGGCTGCTATCCAAAAGTCTACAAGCAATAAATGCTGGAGAGGGTGTGGAGAAAAGGGAACCCTCTTACACTGTTGGTGGGAATGCAAACTAGTACAGCCGCTATGGAAAACAGTGTGGAGATTCCTTAAAAAACTGGAAATAGAACTGCCATATGACCCAGCAATCCCACTTCTGGGCATACACACTGAGGAAACCAGATCTGAAAGAGACACATGCACCCCAATGTTCATCGTAGCACTGTTTATAATAGCCAGGACATGGAAGCAACCTAGATGCCCATCAGCAGATGAATGGATAAGGAAGCTGTGGTACATATACACCATGGAATATTACTCAGCCGTTAAAAAGAATTCATTTAAATCAGTCCTAATGAGATGGATGAAACTGGAGCCCCTTATACAGAGTGAAGTAAGCCAGAAAGATAAAGAACATTACAGCATACTAACACATATATATGGAATTTAGAAAGATGGTAACGATAACCCTATATGCAAAACAGAAAAAGAGACACAGAAATACAGAACAGACTTTTGAACTCTGTGGGAGAAGGTGAGGGTGGGATGTTTCAAAAGAACAGCATGTATACTATCTATGGTGAAACAGATCACCAGCCCAGGTGGGATGCATGAGACAAGTGCTCGGGCCTGGTGCACTGGGAAGACCCAGAGGAATCGGGTGGAGAGGGAGGTGGGAGGGGGGATCGGGATGGGGAATATGTGTAAATCTATGGCTGATTCATATCAATGTATGACAAAACCCACTGAAATGTTGTGAAGTAATTAGCCTCCAACTAATAAAAAAATTAAAAAAAAAAAAAAAAAGAGTCACACAAGAATGAGTTCAAGTCTCACTTATACTGCTTACTAGCTGGGTGACTTTGAACAAGGTAACCCCCCAAACCCAGCTCTCTGTGCCACTCACCTGAAAGACACCAGGAATAATCCATCCCCCCTGAAGGGACTATGGTGAAGACTTGTCAGGTACGTGAGAGACGCCTTGGACACGTGCTCCCCTACATCGACCCCTGCTCTCCAGTGTCTGCACGAGGGTGTGAGCACCCCATGGGGGTAGGAACTGCTTTAGTTGATGTTGCATGTCCCAGTGCTGAGCATAGCGCTGTGTGTGTGTGTGTGTGTGTGTGTGTGTGTGTGTGTCCCTGGTCACTCAGGCATGTCTGACTCTTTGTGACGCCATGGACTGTAGTGCACCAGCTTCCTTTGTCCATGGGGATTCTCCAGGCAAGAATACTGAAGTGGATTGCCATGGGATCTTCCTGACCCGGGAATTGAGCTAGGGTCTCCTGCACTGCACTGCACCTGCACTGCAGGTGAATTATTTACCAGATGATCTACCAGAGAAGGCCCAGCATCGTGCTTTGCCTAGTGTAAAAATAAGAGAAAAATAAAATAAAAACGAACTAATAGGTACCTCCAGAATCCAGACCAGAGTTTTGCACTTGGATGCCCCTTAGCAAGACCTGTTCACAAACTAGCTCATCCCTGCTGCCCCCTGTCCTCAGAACAAAAACTTGCTCTGTGTACTCAGACAGCCTGAAATGGAAGTTAAAAAAAAAAAAAAAAAAAAAAAAGCTGCTGACGTGTGTTCAGAGAAACTGAAACAGTATTTCCCTCTTGCTGGAAACTGAAAGTTACTATCAACATGGACGCCAAGCCTCAGAGCAAGAGAATAGCTTTGGATATCAGGGAATGGGAGCAGACATTTCAAGAACTGATCTGTCAGGAGAAACCCCGGGCCAGATGGACCCTGAAGATGGATGGAAGCCTTCGGCCAGACTGTGTGGCCCAGGGGTGGAAGCAATACCAGCAGAAAGGATTTGGCAGGTATGTGAGTCTGTCTAGCTGTGGGCCTTTCTGGGCCAAGAGGCTCAGCTTGGCACTGATGAATTCTTTTGAGGGCTTGTTAAAAAGAATATGTGTCACCAGGCTGTTCATCCTTTTGCAGTTATAGTGTTCTTTAGTGTGGAAATGACATGGTTCTAAGTCTCTATTTTGGCTTAATGGTAGGAAATTTCTTCTTTTACTAGGTTTGTTCCCTAAATATTTTTGGAAATCCCCAGGGGATGAAATAAATCTTCTCCCCTATCCTCTCATCACCATTTATTCCAGACTGCCACTATATAGAGACTTCTGCTATCTTACTTCCCACCTCAGTCCAGACTGGCTTCCACAGGCTGCAGCAGCCCTACAAGCCTAGTCCTGGTCAGCACCAGCCTAGGACTGGGGCTTTCCTTTATAACCCCAAGAACTCACTAAGGCCAGACAATGGCTTTGAATATTACTTTACTGACGAACTGAAGAGGGGTTGGTGCTGCAAGAAACTAAAACCTGGTTCTTTATGTCCTTAAACACTGCCCCTCCCTTGTTGACTGTCTTCCTCTTTAACTTCCAGTGAGACTTCAAGTTGCAGGAGGCAGCTTCCTTGCCCATGCAGGAGGGTGAGAAATGCTGACTTGGACAGTCAAGTCTACTTTTTTAAATGGCATGCAGGGACCTTCACTTCAACTGTTATATGTCTTCCTGGCCTTCTCCTATCTCACCTCAGATGTCCTCTCTTCCCTTCCTTATGGGTTATTAGCCATAACATACATTTCAAGACTTCTATACCCTTGTCCATGATGTTCTGCCTATTCAGCAGGTCCTTTCCTTCCTGCCTCCCTATTTATTCCTCAAGGAATAACTCAAGTGCCCTGGAATTCCTAGGCAGAGTAAGTGTTCCTTCTTCTCCATTCTCATAAGACAATGAATAGTTCTCTCTCTCTCTCTCTATATATATATATATAATAGTTTATATAGTTTATATGTATATATACACATAAACTATTGACTTGAGTCTCTCTCTATATATGTTGGTAACATGTTTATAAATAACTTGTTCATATATTACATATTACAGAACATATATATACTTATATATAATTATTTTTATCTGCAGAACCTATTGTTATATAAAGCCTTCTGGGGCTGTACAGAACCCAGATTTCAAGCCATTGGCTAGAGCCCATGTGGCAGTTATTCTGCTCTGCTTGGAACCCAGTGTACCATATAAGAGTCTCTCTCTTTGCACCAGTCAGAGCTCTTTGAGGGACTCATGATGTCTTTAATCAGTTTGGCACTCTCCCAAATGAACAGGTGCTTCTCTTGTTCAGATGAATTGACCTGATAGTCATTCCAAGATGGAAAAAGCAACCTACCAACATAGTTTTAGAAGAATATTAACCAGTTTTTGAAAAATACTTTGTAGTTTACAAGATGCTTTCACATATTCTCATTTAATGCTGACAATCTAACTCTTGAATATTTTTCCTTTTATGAATGTAAAAAATGAGGCCTAGAGAAGTGTTTTTTTAAAAAGTTCCCCTAATATAAGCTACGGGCTTCCCAGATGGCTCAGTGGTAAAGAAGCTCCTGCCAAGCAAGAGGTGCAGATTTGACCCTTGGATTGTGAAGATCCCCTGAAGAAGGAAATGGCAACCCACTCCAGTATTCTTGCCTGGGAAATCCCATGGACAGAGAAGCCTGGTGGGTTACAGTCCATGGGATTGCAAAAGTAAGACATGACTTAGTAACTAAATAACAACAACAATGTAAATTACTGACTTGAGTCTCCAACCCAAGTATTGTGGTTCCAGGTCCTAAGTGAGGTATGAAACAAACCCCATTGCTCAGTAGAGTAGACGGATCATGGCTTGCGATTGGAAACATGGCTCTACCATCTAACTTTGTGAGTTCCTTAGGCAAGTTGTGTATCATTTTATGATTCAGTTTCCTTATCTGGATATTGGGATCAATAATGCCTACCCAAGAGGGATGCTTTAAAGATGAAATGGGATAATACTGTAAAACATTGCTTCAGAATAGGCACTCTGTAGGAGTTCTCTGTAACCTTGTGAAGACCAAATTTCACTGGCAAATGGCAGAAATGTTTTTCCCTCTGAGACATTCAGAGATGTTCTACTAGCAAAGAGGCAGACTTGGGACCACATCTGGGTGGGAGTTCAGTGGGCCACAGGAAGAAGCTTTATTAGAAACACAGTCCCTCTCATTCTTGTCAAATTGTCAATATCACATGCACTTTTTCAAGTTGAAAGGGTTCTCAGAGACCAGGCCAGGCCCATTTCCCCCAGGTGGCAACAGCTGAGGGTACAATGGTCTTCTGTCTGCCTGCAGGTTCTCGTGTTCCTCATGCCGTCGAAGCTGGGCTTCTGCCCAAGTGAAGATCCTATGTCACATGTACCTGGAGAACCAGAAATCCCCAGGCAAGGTGCTCATGCGGATCTTTGGACAGAGGTGCAAGAAGTGCTCCCGGTCTCAGTTTGAGAAGCCTGATTTCTCCCCAGAAAGCAGAAATAGGATTCTGCAAAACCTGGTGCAGCGTGTTCTGGAGAAATTCTACAGAAATGGTTTCAGGAAGGTTTCGGAGTTACCCGTGATCCCGGAAGTACCTTTGAATGGGTCCCACGACACGGCCAATTGTGAAGCATGTGTTCTGGGCTACTGTGTACTGAACTCAGAAAACGGCATGACAGGGCCAGAAAGATCCTCTGTCTCCTACATGGAGATTGGGAGTTCCTCTCCTCACAATGGTGACCAGTGTGGCCAAAACCGATCTAGGAACCACTTAGCAGTGGGGAGTGGGTATTCTGGTGCCCATATAGGCTCAGGGCCCAGCCATGTCACTGCTGGGATCCAAGTGCCTGGGAAAGGCCCTCAGCCTAAACGGGAGATGGGCGAGCTGTTCAGACCAGGGGCAGATCGACAGGCTGCACGGGCAACCGGCCCACAGCCCATCCGAGTAGCAGGATCACTTCCCCCAGGGTGGACAGATCCACGGCCCATTCAAGCAGTAGGCCCACTACCTTCAGGGCGTGCGCATTCACAGTCTACACAGGGGAGAGGACCACAGGCCCCCCGGATGACGTACTCTCAGGCTATAAGGAGGTCAGGCCAGCAGTCAACACACGAGGCACAAGCCACAAAAGGGGCACAGCTTCAGGCCACAAAGGTGACAGAACCACAGCCCACCAGAGCGACAATCCCAAGGGCCACATCAGGATCAGACAGTCAGGCTAAAGGGATGACAGGCCCCCCACCACAGAGGTCAAGCTCACAGCCCACACGGAAGGCAATCTTGAAGGTCACATCAGGGTCAGACAGTCAGGCTAAAGGGATGACAGGCCCCCCACCACAGAGGTCAAGCTCACAGCCCACACGGAAGGCAATCCCGAAGGCCACATCAGGGTCAGACGGTCAGGCTAAAGGGATGGCAGGCCCCCCACCACAGAGGTCAAGCTCACAGCCCACACGGAAGGCAATCCCGAAGGCCACATCAGGGTCAGACGGTCAGGCTAAAGGGATGGCAGGCCCCCCACCACAGAGGTCAAGCTCACAGCCCACACAGGAGGCAATCCCGAAGGCCACATCAGGGTCAGACAGTCAGGCTAAAGGGATGATAGGCCCCCCACCACAGAGTTCAAGCTCACAGCCTGCACAGGAGGCATTCCCGAAGGCCACAGTAGGGTCAGACAGTCAGGCTAAAGGGATGACAGGCCCCCCACCACAGAGGTCAAGCTCACAGCCCACACAGGAGGCAATCCCGAAGGCCACATCAGGGTCAGACAGTCAGGCTAAAGGGATGACAGGCCCCCCACCACAGAGGTCAAGCTCACAGCCTACACAGGAGGCAATCCCGAAGGTCACAGTAGGGTCAGACAGTCAGGCTAAAGGGATGGCAGGCCCCCCACCACAGAGGTCAAGCTCACAACCTGCACAGGAGGCATTCCCGAAGGCCACAGTAGGGTCAGACAGTCAGGCTAAAGGGATGACAGGCCCCCCACCACAGAGTTCAAGCTCACAGCCTGCACAGGAGGCATTCCCGAAGGCCACAGTAGGGTCAGACACTAAGGCTACAAGGAGGGCAGGTCTCCCACTGGAGTCAAGCTCACAGTCCACATGGCCACATGTAGGACCTTCATGTGGAAGTCAAGCTGCCTGGGGCAGGGAGGAGAGGTACTCACCTGGAGGGTCTGTATCAGACAGCTTTTTCAGATTACCTCCCTCAAATGATCTCCGTAACCAGGAGCAGCTGTTCAGGTGGGGCTATGTCTGTATTTTTGCTCTGTTTACCTTTCTGGTGTCTAAATACTTATGAGTAGAATGATGGAAAAAAAAAAAAAAAAAGAGCTGTCTTCTCTTAATTCCATGATAGTCAGTGAACTGGCTGCCATTTTAATATGACAAAATTTGCTCTGGGACCAATGCAGGGTCAAGTTTAGAGAATAACCAATGGATCCTGGACCTCCTCTGCAGGTAGTTTAAAACATGACCCAGGGAATGCAAATTGATTAAGCTACTATAAAGAATACTATGGAGATTCCTTTTAGAAAACTAAGAATAAAGCCATCATATGACCCGGTAATCCCACTACTGGGCATATACCCTTAGGAAACCATAATTGAAAAACACACTTGTACCCCAATGTTCATTGCAGCATTATTTACAATAACTAGGACATGGAAGCAACCTAGATGTCCATTGACAGATGAATGGATAAAGAAATTGTGGTACATATACACATTAGCTACAGAAAGGAATGCATTTGAATCAGTTCTAATGAGGTGGATGAATCTAGAGCCTATTATACAGAGTGAAGTAAGTCAGAAAGACAAATATTGTGTATTAACACATATATACAGTATATATGGAATCTAGAAAGATGGTACTGATGATCCTATTTGAAGGGCAGCAAAAGAGACACAGACATCAAGAACAGACTTAGGGTCACAGTGGGGGAGGGAGAGGGTGGGATGACTTAAGAGAGTAGTGCTGAAACACATACATTACCATATGTAAAACAGACAGTCAGTGGGAATTTGCTGTATGATTCAGGGAACCCAAACCAGGTGCTGTGACAACCTAGAGGGGTAGGATGGGGGCGGGGGGAGGTGGGAGGGAGTTTTAAGAGGGAGGGGACATATGTATACCTATGGCTGATTCATGTTTATGTATGGCAGAAATCATCACACTATTGCAATTATACTCCAATTAAAAAAAATGACCTCACAGTTAATGGAACCAATAATATTTGTTAAATCATTAAAAGATTTTTGCTGGTGCATTCACTCATTCATTGATATCAATATATATAGACCATATCTTGACTAGAACTGAGGGTCCTGAGTTTCATCAGAAAATTATTGTAGTATGTTGAATAATGGTTCCCCCCAAATGTTGATATCCTAATCTCCAGAACCTGAAATATGTCACTTTACAAGGCTAAAGGGACTTTCCAGTTGTGATTAATTTTAAGGATCTTGAGATGAGGAGATTATTCTATATTATCCAGATGGGCCAAATGTAATCCCATGGGTCCTAATAGGAGGGAGGCAAGAGGGTCAAGGGGCTTCCCAAATGGCGCTAGTGGTAAAGAACCCCCCTGCCAATGCAGGAGACATAAGAGATGCAGGTTCGATTCCTTTTGTCAGGAAGATCTCCTGAAGGAGGGCATGGCAACCCACTCTGATGTTCTTGCCTGGAGAATCCCATGGACAGAGAAGTCTGGTGAGATGTGGTCCATAGTGTCACAAAGGGTTGGACACAATTAAAGTGACTTAGCAGGTAGTATGCATGCACAAGTTGGTCAAAGTCAGAAAAAGGAAATGTAACTGTAGAACTAGAGATTGAACTGATGTGTTCTGAAGGTGGAGAAAGAGGTCACGAGCCAAGAAATGCATGCAGCCTTTAAAAGCTCATAAAGGCAAAAAAATACATTTTCCTCTGGAGCGTCCAGAAGGAGCCAGCTCAGCTGACATGTGACTTTAGTTAAGTGAGACTGATTTTAGACTTTTAACCTCCAAAACCATAAGATAGTAAATTTGTGCTGTTTTTGAGACACTAAAGTCATGGCAATTTGTTTTAGCAGCAACAGGAAGTTGCTGTAGGGATCAGGCAATTATGTTTTAGAATGCTTTAGCTTTAACAACAACATCAAAGATCATAGATTAGAAATATTTACAAGCCTATCCCCTCTTGTTCTTTTTTTCTCCTACTTAAACTAACTCAAATATTCCCACCCCATCCCACAGAGATTTTCTCAAGAGTCATCAAATCAAAAGGTATTGTTTAGAATGGAGATATTTGGGTGGGCTTAAGTAGTCTGGTGACCCCCAAGGAGGCTACCTATCCTTCTTGCCTTGGATTGGAAGCATGTAAGAACTTGCCAGTCCTGTGATCTTGTGATGCATAACTGCATCATTCTTTCTCTATTTCCATCTCTGTGTTAGGCATTTTACACGGCTCTCACACTGCCATCTCTACATTCCCACTTTCAAAATCAAGCTCATCAGCATCTCTGGTTTTCTTGTTCTAATTTGCCTCAGTCACTCAAGCTTATCACCTGAGAATCATCTTTAACTTCTCCTCCCTGTCACCAATGCTTATTATCCCTTCTTTTGTCAATTTCCTCCCATCTCTTCCACTATGTTTCCCTATCAACCCCTCTCCTCAACCAGGTCAGGGACTTGGATTACTGAGTTACTGAGGGGATTTGGATTTTACCTCATAGGCAGTGGGGAGTCATTGCAAACATTTGAGAATATGGGCAATTTCAGTAGAATAACATTTTAAAAATATTATATCTTTCTGGAAAAGAATGGAGTAGAGGATAGAAACAGTGAGGAGTCTGGCTTGAAATAAGAGAGTGGTAAACACAGAGGCTTCCTTACTGGCTCCGTGGTAAAGAATCCTTCTGCCAATGCAGGAGTCACAGGAGATGTGAGTTCCATCTCTTGGTCAGGAAGTTCCCCTGGAGGAGGAAATGGCAACCCATTCCAGTATCTGGCCTGGGAAATCCCACAGACAGAGGAGCCTGGTAGGCTACAGTCCATGGGGATCACAAAAGAGTTGGAGAAGACTTATCGACTAAACAACACAACAACACAAACACAGGGAGGGTTCTTGTAGATAATAAACATCTTGAAGGAATTTGAAGACAAGAACTGCAAGATGGCAGAAAACCCAAGGCTGAAAGCACTTCTTTTATTTTTTTTCTGGCCATCTCATTTCGCTTCCTCTTACGCCACTTCTATAAGCACTCTCCTTTTATATATGCCCCCATCCTCAAGCCACTTTACTGAATGTCTGCATTTCTCCTGTTTTCATACCTTTTTGTTTCTTTCATAGTGAACACACACATGAGGATGAGACTTTATTTCTAGCCTGGTTATGTCATATGACCTGTTGCAAGTCATTATCCCTCCCTGAGCCTCAGTACCTCCATCTATAAAATAAATCAATGGCTCCTAATTAAACATGGAGGATTGAACACATGCATTACCTTCTGATCCCTCTTGAAATCCCACTGTATGGTAGTGAAATGGGGAAACAAGGCTTCAGTTCACAGGGGTAAAGAGAATGGGTGGAAACTCCAACCTGATAGATTACTGATGTGTAACTGACTTAACAGAGCAGAGATCTGTAATAGAAGTTAGGCAAAGGAAAACTGAGGTGCAAGGCAAAAAAGTGTGGCATAGTTTCAGAAAGGCTCAAAAACTGTAGGCAATAAGTACCTCTGAAGGTGGATATTAGGAAGTCTGAAGTGGGAGGATTCGCTAAAAGCCTTTATAAAAAGTTCCTCATCTCCACTCCAATGCAGCCTTGTAACCACTCTTAACACACTCCAGAGTGAAGAATGGAGGTTTGTTCTCTGAAGACACTGACCCAGAGGGACTTGAGGCTTAGGAACTTGGGCATAGTTAAGGGAGGGAGTACTGAGAGGCAATCAGAAAGACAGTGAAATTCTGCATACTGAGTATAGGCACTCCCTTAGCTCACTAAATAACAAGGCGAGCAACTAATTCTGTGTGCAAGGAATATAGGACATACTTTTGGCTAAGAAAAGGTATGAGATACGGATATACATTTTTGTTAATGGAAAAGAAAATAAATTTTTCCTAAAGTAAAACTGATTATTTCAGAATGGAAAGAAAGGAAAACAGAGAAATGGAGGACAAAGTATGGACATATCTGTATCTACAGAGAGAGAGGGAGCCTGAGCATAAGCACAGGAAATTTTACCTTGTCTCTCATCAAAGTAAAATTAAATGATTTTTAAAAATAAGCCTTAATATTGATAGTATATTTATATAAAACTAAAACTTGATTTTTTTTCATCTACTTAAAGGACAAAGTTTTAGTGGTCTGTTTCACTTTTCTCTGAAGAGGTTGTGAAAGATTTTTCTTTACCTATTAGATAACCTGCCTATAAAACAGAAGTTCTATGCTTTGTCAAAATAATTTCCTGTGCTTTGTCATCTTAATCAAGACTTTGATAACTTAAGAAAACTGAATCTTCTCAATATTAAAAGAGTGAAGTTTTGTTAACAATTATGTAACCACCTTTATTAGCCTTTGAAACACTTTATTGTCACTTTATCAAATAGAAAGTTAAGTATTGTTTATTAACGGTTTGTGATCTTATTTAGTCAAGTGTCTGAACCTTTTGATATTTTTGACAAACTTCCCCAAATTAAATTCTAAATCAAGTCTTTTTGACCTTGAACTAATTTTAGGACTTCTCACAGGGCCCCTGGAACATCTCAAAAGATTTGTTCTCTCTCCTATTTCTTTTTTTAATTGAAGTACTATTGTTTTACAATATTATGTTATTTTCTGGTGTATATCAAGGTGTATATATATATACTTTTTCATATTCTTTTCCATTATAGTTTATTATAAGCCGTCGAATATAATTCCCTGTGCTAAACAGTAGGACCTTGTTCTTTATTTTGGATATAGTACTTTGTATCTGCTAATCCCAAATTTTTAATTTATCCCTCCCCTACCTGATCTCCCCTTTAGTAACCATAAATTTTCTTTCTACATCTGCGAGTCTGTTTCCATTTTGTATACAAATTCATTTATATTATTTTTTAGATTCCGCATACAAGTGCTATCATATGATAGTTGTTCTCTCTCTTTACAGAGAGATGCTGAATTAATTAAATTAAGTTTGTTTGATATATTGGATTACATGAGAAGCATTGGCAATTAAATGATACTAAATTTCTTAGATTATATTCATGTGGCCACACATTATTTATGTTCCAGAAATTATATAAAATCTGATACATCTTGGTATGTTATCATTTTTAATTCTAATTATTATCTTGAAGTGTTGTGTGTCAAAGAAATAAGCATTTTTCCTTATCAATTGCATTATAATGAATTCTCATGAGATCGTCAAATATGGCCATTTTAAAATCGTTGTCATTTACAGATAGTTATTCTTTTACTTTCATGCTTTTGCAAATATGTTTCATCTTTAGAGCCATTCATGGAAAGGACACAAATAAGTACTCTAGAATACAGGTTTCCAATAACTTTGATACCATAAAACTGAACTGAGTAGGAGTTTCCAGAATTAATAGAAAAGTTAGACTTAAGCAGAACAAAAATTAATAACATGGGACTGAATAAACTGATGGGGATGATTATAATTTTTATGACTTTTTATTTGAAACATTGTTGATTTTTAAAACTTTCACTTTTTCCAGATTTGAGGAAAACTCTCCCTCTTTTCTCTTAAGCTATCGGCAAAGATGACATATTTATCTTTTTCTCCCTTCTTGATACCTCCAAAATTCAGAAATTCTCATTTTTTATTTTTATGGCAATATATTCATTTGCATAAATTCAATAAGAATTTGTTCTTCTAACAGGACACAATTGGAAACCCTGGTTATATTATCAAGGCTTTGACCAGGATTTGAGAATGTGCGTAGAATCAGATATAACCAGATATCTTAAAGGGACTATGGTTGACATTATGAAGCCAATAAAACCCCTTGGAAATATTGGCCTGCTCTTGCTTACAACATTCCCAGCAACCGAATCAGGTGACTAAGGAAGGTCACTTCCTGAGAGGTGTGACTACCTCAGGATACTCTAGGTACCCCGAGAAGAGAAGAACTCACCCAAATCTGTAAGTGTTGCAGAAAATGTCTGATGGCAAGTTCTTGGTTTGGCTTTCTGGCCTCAAAAGGATTTTAAAAGTTCAGTCTGAGATTTAAGAAAAGTTCCTCTGAGCAAAGAGCGTCTATGATCAAACACTATTCTTGCTATACTTATGTAAATAATCAGGTCAATTTTTTGGAAGTAGATGTATTTTACAAACTGAACTTAATTTGGCTATCTTTGGTAGAAATGGGGGTGATTTTTGAGAGAAAAAGTTTATTTCAGTAACACACCTTTGTGGATATTAGATTCTAGTGCTGTTAATTGTCTTTGAGGTTTCTTATTTGCCTGTAAACTGGACTGAATCCTGAATTCTTCTAGTTTCCTCTAATATGTGGCTATAAATCTCCAAGCTAATGTTTCCAATCTCTTACCATTTTGACTTGGAATCACTAAAATCAGAAGCTGCTCCATTTGCTGAAACCCTGCGAACTGAATGTGAATGACTTTATACAAACTTTAGAGAGATCACCACAACAGTTTGTGTGTAAGAGATCTGTTCCTGTGTTGGCTACTCAGAAAGTTGACCTAAACACGTGATGACATCATTAGCTACAAAAGATGCTTTGACCCCAACATCTGGAAGCATTCTCTAGAAATCTTCTGGACTGACTGCTCTCAGAACTCAGACTGGGTTTTCAGTCTGCTGCCATCTTTAAGCTTTGTTTTTCTTCTGTTTTTATAGAAATGCCTTATTAAATACCTGATTTCTCACACAATAAAGGCCTAATTTGGGGATCCCAAATACAAGACAGCCTCCTGAAGTAAGACACAACCATCACTTAACAGAACTGATACATTCTCAAGACTGAGATTGGTTTAATGAGATATGAAGCAATATATCAGTTTGGCTTCCAGATTGTGAAATTTCTTACTTGAAGTTTAAAAGGCTGGACTGAAGCAGAGCAGAATTTGTCATCCTGAAACATGCCTCTTTAACATAAAGATTATTTTAAGCTTATTGTTGTTTAGTCGCTAAGTGATGTCCGGTTCTTTGTAACCCCATGAACTGCAGCATGCCAGGCTCCTCTGTCCTCCACCATCTCCTAGAGTTTGCTCAAATTCACGTTCATTGAGTCTGTGATGCTATTTAACCATCTCATCCTCTGCTGCCCTCTTCTCCTCCTGCCTTCAATCTTTCCCATCATCAGGGTCTTTTCCAATGCATCAGTTCTTCACACCAGGTGGCCAAAGTGTTGGAGCGTCAGCTTCCACATCAGTCCTTCCAATGAATATTCAGGGTTAATTTCCTTTAGGATTGACTGGTTTGATCTCCTTGCTGTCCAGGAGACTCTCAAGAGTCTTCTCCAACACCACAATTCAAAAACATTTATTCTTCATGGTTCAGCCTTCATTATTTTAGGCTGAATATTTTTTTAAAAAACAGCAGACAGAGGTAAAACTCTGAGAACTGAGTAGAAGCTTCCATTTTGTAAGGGATATTTATATTTTTAAGGAAAATATCTCCATGTGTGAGAGTGTTACCCTCTCTGTACCAGGAAGAGAAGATGATTCTAAATCTCTGGAACCACTTTGCAATAAAGAAGGAAAGAATGTAAATCTGCTGAACAACCTTGCTCTTGTTTACTATGCTTTTCCCAGTCACCTGTTATAGCTGACTCCCCACTCTCAACATCTTTAGTCTTTAGCTGAAGATAATATTTAACATGATAATTCTGACCATCTTAGGGAGTTACTCAGTTTCCCTAGGTCTTTCCCATGTATACATGGAGATACACATGGGTTATACATTTATTTGACATTCTCCTGCTAATCTGTCTTATATCAGTTTAATTATTAGGCCAACCAAAGAAACTAGGAGGAAAGAAGGGGAAATCTTTTCAATCCCACATAGCCCAGAAAGCATTAGTCCATCTCCATACTGGGTAATTAACTTGAATTATGAAATAATGGATTGAGATGTTATTGGAGGGATGAAAGAAATGGAGAGAAATTCAGCAGCACCTAACCAAGCCATAAGGAAGTATTATCAGTCAGGTCTGGCAGCCAAGCAGGGAACAGAAACAGAAAAGTAATATATGAAGAATATACAGAGATCTGATTTGAGAAGACTCAGCAAAAGGGAAAAAAAAAAAACAAACAAAAACTCCCGTTAACAAAATCAGTCATTCTCTCAAAAGGGAAAGTTTTTCTATGTATTGGTCATTAATGGTAGCCTAGGGCCAAAAGCTATGGATTTCAAGGAATGATAAATGCATCCATTGACCTTTCTTGACCTGCCTTTCTTGTTCTATGCTCTCATCTATCTTTTACTTCTCTGCCCCAGGTTAATTCAAGGCAATTTCAGCTTTTGTATAATGTCTAAACATCTTCAGGCCAAGAAGTCAAAGGAAGAGAAGTCTCTGGAGGTTTCGAAGGACAGACTCATCAGATGTCAGAGCCAGAAGCAGGTTTAGAGAGAAATCCTGACCCATCCCTTTGCAGCAATGGGAGGGAAGAGTGTAGCTGTTTGACCCCTGGTGTCTCAACAGAGGCCAAATGTCATCCATTTCCACTTAGGGATGTCAAAGAGGTGAACACTCTGGGGTGATGCCTCATCCTCAGGATTAAACTAAAAGCCTGGGGTGTGGAATTAGGAAGTCCTGAGATTCACAGTAGGAAACAGGGAATGGCTGGAGGAGATAAAGGCAGGGGAATGAGAGTAAACTGGGTGAAACAATGCAGTCTGGCTCCTGGGAACTTCGAAATAATCTTAGAGTCACTGCAGGCAAGTGTTCTGTATGATCTGACCACCTCTCTGGGGACTGGATGACTGGGAACAGTGTTGGCAGGTGCTGATTCTCAGTTCTAGAGTTAGTGTGGCCCTTTCTCCAGAGACCCTGGAAAGCTGGGAAAGAGGGGGCGGGGATCCCAGGCGGCTTAGTGGCTCAGAAACCTTAAAGCGGGCTCTTAGAGAACTTCTAGTCCTAATGTATTTTTTAACAGATATGAAAACCTAAGCTTTAGAGGCAGAGGTTTGCCTGTTAAAGTATAATTTTAAAAAAGCTAAAATCATGTTTCTCACACATACATACAGATGTTAAAAGAACAGGTTTCAAAGATTTTATTGAGCTCATTAATTAATGAAGGAGGCAGCAAGATTTAAAACTGGCCTCAAAAACATCTGAGAAGCTAGGTATGTATATGCAATTTAATGGCTTGCTGAGTTACAAGCTATCCAAAAACTGGCTTATGTTTAACAGGATCATAAACTGTAAACATTCAGGCTATTAGTTCCACTGGGAAGAAATTATTTGCATCTTTACTGAACAAAATTTTCCAAATGAGATTTTGCCTTATAGTGATATAAAGTCATCCAGTAAATTGAAAGTTGTCCGCACTGAAAGAATACCCAACAATTTCTTTTACCTATTTCCAAGTTTCAGATAATTTTAAAAACTGGTCCAAGATAACACTGGTATGCTGTAAGATAATGTCTGATGTCAGATAATATTTGAAGTCTAATTATGCTCAATCCAATATTTTGTCCTTGCCACAGGTGGACTACAGTCCATGGGGTCACAAAGAGTTGGCCATGACTGAACGACTAAGCACACTCAATCCAGAAAGACCCAGATGCACAAGAGCCAAATTGTGAAAGGAAGAAAGGACTGCTTAGGAAGTGCTATATTCCCTACTCTGGTCTGCCTGGCCCATCCACTCACTTAGGGTGCTGTTTATGAAACACAGACCTGTGAGGTCTTCCAGATGGTGCTAGTGGTAAAGAACCTGTCTGCCCGTGCAGGAGACGTAAGAGACTTGGATAAGATCCCTGGGTCTGGAAGATCCCCGGAGAAGGAAATGACAACTCACTCCAGTATTCTTGCCTGGAGAACCCCATGGAGAGAGGAGCCTGGTGGGCTATAATCCGTTGGGTTACAGGGAGTCGGACATGACAGAATTGACTTACCACTGATCTATGAAAAAGCCCAGACTAACCCCTTGTCCCCATATTTCCCAAACTCAAGGTGTGGTCTCAACCCTCTCTTTCCCTCCAGTGCCCTACAGGAGTCCTTAATCACCGTGCCTCACCCACCACACACACTGAGTCCTCAAGGACAGTCAAGACAGTTCTTGACTGTCTCTAAGCTCCTTTTCTGCATATTCTTTATTGGAGCTTTCATTATATGTGTTTCAGTGAGGTTCAGTGACATCTTAGTGGAGATATCAACTAAAGAGATTTAAGACTGAAGGTACTGGCTTGCCATAGGTATCCATTAATGTTCTTCCGCTTCTTAAATTCAAGTATTCTGTAATAGTTTATTTCCCAAAATGGGAGTGAGAACTTGCGTATAGAACCAGAAGGCCTCAGGCGGATTTGCAAAGTCTGCATTGATTTTTTGGCTTTAAGAAAACTCTAATTTCTTGTCTCTTCATTAGCAGGAACACTCATGTCCTTCATTTGGGGAAGGCTCTGGGGATAAGTGAGTTACTATTTACCAAAAGATTTGGGAGCCTGAGACAAGTAATACCAAGCTGCTTACCAACAATGACAAGGCATCTGCATAAATATCCATCCTTTTGTTCCTGCAAGATCTTTGTGGATGGCGGAGCTTGGAATAATTTCATTACCAGAGTTCATCGGACTTCTCAGTGTCTCTTTAAGATTGTCTTTTTCAAAATTACTTTGTTTGTCTAAAATGGAATTCAGGTAGATAAGGAATGAAAATTGTGCAGGAGTAGCTATTAACCATTCAAAGGATAACATGATGGGAATGAATCATCTACCCGCAGGCCCTGATTTTGAGGCTTGCTTTTACATTCTTTTTATCTTCTATATAAAAAGAAGAGAAAATTTCTAAGAAGGATGAATTTTTTATGGTTAGAGTTTTTTGTTTTTGTTTTTTAAAAAAGAGAGGCCACAAACCCAGTGTGGAGTCACTTGTGCTAAGCCAAATACCTAGTTTGATTACAGCTTCAGCCTTTCCCAGGAAAAGAACCTCAAACCAGTCAATCTGGAATCACCTGGTCAGTACCAGTGAAGTAATCTGTTTAATAGACCCCTGCTGGCCCCTAAAGGAAGGTGATCTTGCCACAACTAATCCACTCTTTGCTGGTATAACTTCCATGTCTTGTTCCCTCTGTCTTTAAATCTTTGATTTTGTACAGGTCTTCGGAGTTCCTTTCTGTCTGCTAGATGGGTTCTGTTCAATTCACAAATCACTGAATAAAGTAATAAGATCTTTAAAATTTACTGAGTTCAATTTTATTTTTAACACCAGCATCATAATATACTGTTGACATCACAAGTCTGAAACAGAGACAGAAGCCTTTTGAAAGTGCTATGCCCAATCCCACTCCTGGGCACACACACTGAGGAAACCAGAAATGAAAGAGACACGTGCACCCCAATGTTCATCACAGCACTGTTTATAATAGCCAGGACATGGAAGCAACCTAGATGCCCATCAGCTGACGACTGGATAAGAAAGCTGTGGTACATATACACAATGGAATATTACTCAGCCACTAAAAAGAATACATTTGAATCAGTTCTAATGAGATGGATGAAACTGGAGCCCATTATACAGAGTGAAGTAAGCCAGAAACATAAACACCAATACAGTATACTAACACATATATATAGAATTTAGAAAGATGGTAACGATAACCCTATATGCAAGACAGAAAAAGAGACACAGATGTATAGAACAGACTTTTGGACTCTATGGGAGAAGGTGAGGGTGGGATGATCTGAGAGAATAGCATTGAAACATATATATTATCAAGTGTGAAACAGATCACCAGTCCAGGTTGGATGCATGAGACAAGTGTTGAGGGCTGGTGCACTGGGATGACCCAGAGGGATGGGATGGGTAGGGAGGTGGGAGGGGGGTTTAGGATGGGGAACACATGTAAATCCATGGCTGATTCATGTCAATGTATGGCAAAAACCACTACAATATTGTAAAGTAATCAGCCTTCAACTAATAAAAATAAATGAAAAAAAGAAAGAAAGAAAGTGCTGTGTCAAAATTCTCCTTTTGTTGTTTGACTCTCAGCATGTTAGGGCCTTGGGAACATGAGAAATCATTGTTTTATTGGTTGAGAGATGAAGACCCAGAGAAGGAACGCAATTTACCCAAGTTCACACAGCCATGTTGAGGTGCATATTTTGTGATTTATAGGGGATGAGGTAGAATGAACCAAATTCTAAGATATGGGAGCTAGTACCCTGTCTACTAAATTATCCCACTGGAAAGACTTATTTCTCTTAGGCTTGAGCTACAAAACAGAATGGAGACAAGAAGGGGTAATTTCAGCCCATTTACCCTCTTCTCAGTTTAAAACTTTCTCTCTTCACTCCTGAGATTTTGCCTTTAAGGCCTGCACATCCTGCCATTCTCTCCGGCCAACCGTGCTCCCCAGCATTTTCCCTGTGGACTGTCTTCTCACTTCTCCTCAGAAATATTAATAAAAAGGCCATTTTTTTGGAACTTCCATTAGAAATGCCAAACTTAGAAACACGAAACTGTTATCTCAATTAATCTTCACAATAACACCAAGTCCAGTGCTGTTATTCTCATTGAATAAGTGGGGGAAACTGAGGCTCTTTGGATACTGAGATCATATATCCATTATCCCACAGCTGATAACAGCAGATCAGAAAGTTGGACTCCTGGACTCTGCTCTTCACTACTCTGCTTTGTAATCTCTCATGATTAATTCTCTTCTCAAAATCATGCCTCTCTTATTCTGCTTCCCTCCCTGGTGACAACTTTCACTTCTACACAAGTAGGAGTCATCTTCATTGGATCCAAGCTGGGATCAGAAAATCAAAGACAGGCAAGTGAAAGGAACCATTCAGTTCAGAGCCAAGAGAGATCTATACATCTGATTTCCTGGAGATTGGGTGGCCTGTCCGGCACTCATTTTTCATATTCTCCTTAAAGAGCATGATTTTTTTTTCAGGTATTTATCTTTCTCTTGCAAAGCTCACATGCTTCACCCACAACCCCAAGGAAAGTTCTGATTTAACCAAAATCACATACCCTGGACAGTGCTTGATTTATAAATGAACATCTGTAAAAAGTTGGTCAATAAGATGAAAAGAGAAATTTGTAGAGAGACTCTGGGAAATTTTTCCTCACTGTTCAAATAGAATTTCCAAAAAGTGACCTGCATATATTCTCTGGACAACCCATACCCACATTTGAAGTCTGGAATGTCCACAGCTGTCTAACTAATAGGCTGAGGATAAAACCTCAGAGGAAGAGAGAGCCAGGGCTACAGGCTTACATGCACTCTAAGGTTTGCCCTACTGCTGGACTTTGTTAGAGAAGCCAATAAAATACCCATTTGTTTAAACCGCACAAAGTCCAGGGATGAAAATGGAATCATGAGTTAGGCAATAATTCAATGGAAACATTCTCTGAGAAAGCTGGGTAGGGTAGTAGAAGATACTATGAAGCGACAGGAGAAGGAACGAAGATATCAGTACAAAGGAGGATGCTGGGAATCAAGAGTCTGAGGCAAAATTTAAAGAGATTCCTGATAATCTGGGGCATTATTTCTGGGGCTGTGTGCAAGGCAACTGATCTGTTGGTCATTGGCTTATCTTGACTCCTAGAATTTTCTTGTCTCAGTCCAAATGCCACCCATCCTCAATCCCTAGCTCAAATCTTACCTCCTGTGGGGAGTCTTTCCGTTTGCACTGGGTCTTGTTTACTGGTCCCCTGCTGAGACTTTCTTGTTTTTCTCTTCTCTACAGAAAGTCTCTCATAAAAACCGCTATGCATCCTTGGCTGGAGTCTTGTCCCTTAAGGTCAAAGGAACTAGTATGTCTTTGTTTCTTCTCCCACAGAGCTGACTCCAGAGTTATTCCCAGAAATCACAAGAGAGTAAATCCACCCCTACTCCCACCCACAGCTGAGTTCAGGGGGAGGACCTCTCTTCCATTTTAAGGCTGTGCTGAGAAATACCACAGCCCTGTCTCTGAGAGAAGTTCCCACTAATACTGGGAGAGGTGAAGGAACCACTTTGACTTTAATACTTGGGACTGTGGAATACATGAACTGAACTGAAGCTTTAAGGTCATAGAGGCACATTTTTTTTTTTTTTTCAAGCAGGGAAAACTGAGGCAGAAAGTAGAAGGAATCTGCATAAGCTTCCACTATTAAAATGATCTTTAAACAATCACCATGGAATAGATGGGGAAGCCTGAGCAGCCCATCATTTTCTTAAAGACAACTCCTTGTTTAATTTTTAGGTCTCCTTTTCACTAAATATGTGGGCCATTTGATAGTAACTAAGAAAGTTATCTAAAGAAATGGCTATTTTAGAAGCAATAATTACTCACATTTCTATATAGCTCTATAGTTTAAAAAATTTTATAGCTCGGTCTTTCTTACAGTTGTTTTCTGGAGGTAGAAATTGTTTTTAATTTCAATTCAGTTCAGTTACTCATTTGAGTCTGACTCTTTGTGACCCCATGAACGCCAGGCCTCCCTGTCCATCACCAACTCCCGGAGTTCATGCAAACCAACTCCATTGAGCTGGTGATGCCATCCAACCACCTCATCCTCTGTCATCCCCTTCTCCTCCTGCCCTCAATCTTTCCTAGCATCAGGGTCTTTTCAAATGAGTTAGCTCTTCGCATCACGTGGCCAAAGCATTGGAATTTCAGTTTCAACATTGGTCCTTTCAATGAACACCCAGGACTGATCTCCTTTAGGATGGACTGGTTGGATCTCCTTGCAGTTCAAGGGACTCTCAAGAGTCTTCTCCAACACCACAGTTCAAAAGCATCAATTCTTTGGCGCTCAGCTTTCTTTACAGGCCAACTCTCACATCCATACATGACCACTGGAAAAACCATAGCCTTGACTAGATGGAGCTTTGTTGGCAAAGTAATGTCTCTGCTTTTTAATATGCTGTCTAGGCTGGTCATAACTTTCCTTCCAAGGAGTGAGCATCTTTTAATTTCATGGCTGCAATCATCAACTGCAGTGATTTTGAAGCCCCCCAAAATAAAGTCTGCCACTGTTTCCACTATTTCCCCATCTATTTGCCATGAAGTGATGGGACCGGATGCCATGATCTTAGTTTTCTGAATGTTGAGCTTTAAGCCAAATTTTTCACTCTCCTCTTTCACTTTCATCAAGAGGCTCTTTAGTTCTTCTTCACTTTCAGCCATAAGGGTGGTGTTATCCGCATATCTGAGGTTATTGATATTTCTCCCAGCAATCTTGATTCCAGCTTGTGCTTCTTCCAGCCCAGGGTTTCTCATGATGTACTCTGCATATAAGTTAAATAAGCAGGGTGACAATATACAGCCTTGATGTAGTCCTTTTTCTATCTGGAACCAGTCTGTTGTTCCATGTCCAGTTCTAACTGTTGCTTCCTGGCCTGCATACAGGTTTCTCAAGAGGCAGGTCAGATGGTCTGATATTCCCATCTCTTTCAGAATTTTCCACAGTTGATTGTGATCCACATAGTCAAAGGCTTTGGCATAGTCAATAAGTTTTTACTTTAGAAAGGTAGAAACCAGTCTCACCTCACCCAGGCCCTACTCCTGTGAATATTCTTTTTTGTTCACATGGGATTGAGAAACATCAATTCCGAAAATCAGTTTGATGCCTCCAATGTTTCCAAGCCCCATTTTCCCTTTAGAGTGGCAGAGCCCTGGATTTATCAGCCCAGCCCTAATGCCAGAATTTGTGTCTAGACCTTCCTTCCTTCTTTGGTTGACAGTGGAACCTTTTTAATGAAGTGGCCTAGAAAATACTGCCCAGTGCCTTCAAATATTAATAAATTCATTTGTTTCCAGAACTTAGGGAAGGTGTCATAAAAATTAATGAATGTACTGGTGGAAATCAATTGTCTTCTGCAAATGGTTCTCTGGATGGTGTCGTAAATTATGTGAATTTTTTTTTAAACTTCTGGAATAGTATATTTCTAGCTAAAGGGTATATTTTGATTATATTTATGATCCAGAAAATGGAGACTTTATAAAGATCTGGTCTTTGGCTTTGAAGACAGATGAAGTTTGGAGAAAAATAATACCAAAGAATGAAAACCCAAGGGAACCACTTCAACCAAATATTTCTCATAATTTTGGCTTGGGTATTTGTATTCCTCTTCAATTCTTGTATTTTTATGCTCAGAATTGGGCTAAGGTAAATTCTTACTGAGTTGGAGACACAGAGCCAGACTCAGAGAGGAGGAAATTTAGAGTATCATAGTCCAGATAGTAGGGGAGATCACTGATACCCAGCCCATGATTTTTGCTGTATTACATTACCTATCTTTCCTGTTCTCTCTTAAAAAAGAAAGAAAAAACAAAGAAAAAAACCTGGGCATTGGTATAGAAATTAGCAATGTATTCATTTTTTCTTAATTTTCCAAATTAAAAGTTTTTTAATTACATTAAGATCACAATCTTTTCCCACTCTAAATCTGGCTTCATCTCAAATTTACTAATGTCAGATGGCATTAGATAGGCTGTAGGCTTTTTGGAGGCCCAGCTATGAGGGAGTTGAATTGGAGATACATTTAGCCTGGGTTGAATGGACCACTCTGATGTATTTCACATCTCTGAACATGGATAAAACACACAATTTTATGTAGAGAGTTGGTAACATTTAAATACATCATATTAGTTACAATTTGAAAAATATATTGAAACATTTCAGTAAATCAAGTGAGAGTTTATTGACTATTGATTTGGACATACATGAAGCATACTTTGTTTTCCTTTGAAAATTATTTATTGAAGAACTGAAGGAAAATTCAGGTAAAAATTGGTGAATATTTACTGTACCATCTTTTCAACTGTTTTTGATTGTTTGAGATCATAATAAAACTTCAAGGACTTTAAAAAAAATTAAGAGAACACAGGACAATAGTGATCAATACAAAGAAACTGACAGAAATTTTCTGATATTGAGAGGCAAATTCTAACAAAAACAAAAATTACCAAAGGAAGTAATTCATTAAGAAGAGAGAAACTTCCAATCACATTAGTGAATCAGTTCCAGCATTGTTTGCTAATGTAATTAACAAAGTGAAGTGAATGGTATAAACACACTGGAAAATTTTAAAATATTCTGTAGACCTGACCTGGAATGATAATATCAGTGAAAGATAATATAAAACTGGTGACATACACCACAGCAAGGACATCAACAACAAACTCATTAATGAGTGACTTGATTCGGAACATTAAAGATGAGTCACTGTATAGAGAAACCTGAAATGCCCTGGAAACTTCCTGCTCGCATATGAAAGGAACTTGATAAAAGTTTTCCCTTATTTGCCAACAAGTCTAAAATTTTGCATGGCATTATTAATAAAGAATTGTAAAGCAGAAAGGAACTTTCCTAAACTATCATAATTTTTCAAGAAATTGATTAACTATGTTAGGAGAAAACTGTATTATCTTTTTATTCTGTCTATAATAAATGATGTTACAAAATCAAATAAAAACCTGATCCAATTTTAGGGAAATGTATTCTAGAGACATGAGGCTATGTCATTTTTCTGAATTTTGTGATATCTGTTTACATTTTACAATTTGCTGTGATTTGTTTTTTCATTCTAAAGAAATATTTACTTTTGCTCCTAATTTTGTATTCTCTTTCTGAACAAGGGCCTGACCATATTTTATGGACTTCAGGCCCTACCAAAGCTGCGGTCCTCTGGCAGTGAGAGTGGGAGAGGCTGATGGATGTTCCTTACTGAGGCATAGGTGCAAGTCAAGGAGGAAAGTGAGAAGAGGAAGCATCGACGTAAGCAGTGGCGCAGTGGCAAAGAATTTGTCTGCCAGTGCAGGAGACACTAGAAATGCGAATTCGATCCCTGGGTCTAGAAGATCCCCTAGAGTAGGCAATGGCAACCTGCTCCAATATACTTGCCTGAAAAATTTCATGGACAGAGATGCTGGGTGGGTTATGGCATATGGGGTCTCTAAGAGTTGGATAGCCAGCAGCAGCAAACAGCAAATGTTGGCTAAGTTAGGTGATTTCCAAAGCTTCTTAATAACAATGACAATGTCAGTCAGTCAGTCAGTTCAGTCGCTCAGTCGTGTCTGACTCTTTGCAACCCCATGAATCGCAGCACGCCAGTCCTCCCTGTCCACCACAAACTCCCGGAGTTTACTCAAACTCATGCCCATTGAGTCGGTGATACCATCCAGCCATCTCATCCTCTGTCGTCCCCTTCTCCTCTTGCCCCCAATCCCTCCAAGCATCAAGGTCTTTTCCAATGAGTCAACTCTTTGCATGAAGCGGCCAAGGTATTGGAGTTTCAGCTTCAGCATCAGTCCTTCCAATGAACACCCAGGACTGATCTCCTTTAGGATGGACTGGTTGGATCTCCTTGCAGTCCAAGGGACTCTCAAGAGTCTTCTCCAACACCACAGTTCAAAAGCATCAATTCTTCTGCGCTCAGCTTTCTTTATGGTCCAACTCTCACATCCATACATGACAACTGGAAAAACCATAGCCTTGACTAGACAGACCTTTATCGGCAAAGTAATGTCTTTGCTTTTTAATATGCTGTCTAGGTTGGTCATAACTTTTCTTCCAAGGAGGAAATGTCTTTTAATTTCATGGCTGCAATCACCATCTGCAGTGATTTTGGAGCCCAGAAAAATAAAGTCTGTCACTGTTTCCACTGTTTTCCCATCCTTTTGCCATGAAGTGATGGAACCAGATGCCATGATCTTAGTTTTCTGAATGTCAAGCTTTAAAGCCAACTTTTTCTCTCTCCTCTTTCACTTTCATCAAGATGCTCTTTAGTTCTTCTTTGCTTTCATCCATAAGGATGGTGTCATCTGCATATCTGAGGTTATTGATATTTCTCCTGGCCATCTTGATTCCAGCTGTGCTTCATCCAGCCCAGGGTTTCTCATGATGTACTCTGCATATAAGTTAAATAAGCAGGGTGATAATATATAGCCTTGACATACTCCTTTTCCTATTAGGAACCAGTCTGTTGTTCCATGTCCAGTTCTAACTGTTGCTTCCTGACTTGCATACAGATTTCTCATGAGGCAGGTCAGATGGTCTGGTATTCCCATCTCTTTCAGAATTTTCCACAATTTGTGGTGATCCACACAGTCAAAGGCTTTGGCATAGTCAATAAAGCAGAAATAGATGTTTTTTCTGGAACTCTCTTGCTTTTTCGATGATCCAATGGATGTTGGCAATTTGATCTCTGGTTCCTCTGCCTTTTCTAAATCCAGCTTGCACATCTGGAAGTTCACAGTTCACGTACTGTTGAAGCCTGGCTTGGAGAATTTTGAGCATTACTTTACTAGCGTGTGAGATGCGTGCAATTGTGCTGTAGTTTGAGCATTCTTTGGCATTGCCTTCTTTTGGGATTGGAATGAAAACTGACCTTTTCCAGTCCTGTGGCCACTGCTAAGTTTTCCAAATTTGCTGGCATATTGAGTGCAGCACTTTCACAGCATCATCTTTCAGGATTTGAAATAGCTCAACTGGAATTCCATCACATCCACTAGCTTTGTTCATAGTGATGCTTCCTAAGGCCCACTTGACTTCACATTCCAGGATGTCTGGCTCTGGGTGAGTGATCACACCATCGTGATTATCTGGGTCGTGAAGATCTTTTTTGTACAGTTCTTCTGTGTATTCTTGCCACCTCTGCTTAATATCTTCTGCTTCTGTTAGGTCCATACCATTTCTGTCCTTTATTGAGCCCATCTTTGCATGACGTGTTCCCTTGATATCTCTAATTTTCTTGAAGAGACCTCTAGTCTTTCCCTTTCTGTTGTTTCCCTCTATTTCTTTGCACTGATCACTGAGGAAGGCTTTCTTATCTCTCCTTGCTATTCTTTGGAACTCTGCATTCAAATAGGTATATCTTTCCTTTTCTCCTCTGCTTTTCGCTTCTCTTCTTTTCCACAGAATCATTAGATGTAGTAAAATTTAGTTGTTTTCATCCATTAAGTTTGGAGTAGTTTTTTATACAGCCATAGATAATTGGAACAGTCTCATATAATCCTCATCACTGCCCAGTGAGATAAGAATTATTAATACCAGTTTTTGTGTACAGAACCAAAGTTTGAAGAAGCCAAGTTACATGCCCATGTTATATGGCTGATGAACGGTAGAGCCACAGTTCAGACTTGAGTCTAATGGACTGCAAAGCCCATGTACCTGACATGCCTACTGCACTGACATTCTGCGTGCTGAACGCTGGCAAAGCTAGGAGACAATTTGTCAAGCAGGAGACCCCTGAGAAAGTCATTCTCCCAGCCCGAGTGGGGTTATATTCAGTACCCAGCTTCCACAACACAGAGCAACTAATGTTGTGCCAAACATTGGTTCCTGGGCAATTTGCCTGATAGCATTTCTTTTTCATCCATGATATGTTTTTATTCTCTTCCAAGACATTTTGCTTTCTCTTTAAACAGCTTTATTGAGGTATAAAACACATACCACAAAATTCACCCATTATAAGTGCACAGTTAAGTGATTTCTAGTAAATTCACACAGTTGAGCAACCATCACTATAATTCATTTTAGAACATTTCCAAATGTTCTAAATGTTCTGAATGAATATTTCCCAAAAGTTTCGTCATACCAGACTGTGGTCAGTCCCCACTCCAACAGCTAGCCCCCAGAAACCACGGATCTGCTTCTGCCTATAGAAGTTTGCCTTTTCTAAAAATGTCATATAAATAGAAGCATGTGTTATGTGGTGGGTGGTGTCTGGCTTCTTTTTACTTAGCATTCATCAGTAAGTAGTTTGTTCCTTTTAATTGCCAAAAAGTATGCCTTCATATGTATCGCTAGTGTCAGTCACAGAGCTGGGCTGTGCTCAGTCGTGTCTGACTCTTTGGGACCCCATGGACTGTAGACCACCAGGCTTCTCTGTCCACGGGATTTTCCTGGAGAGAATACTGGAGTGGGTTGCCGTTTCCTCCTCCAGGGGATCTTCCTGACCCAGGGATCGAACCTGCATCTCCTTCAACTCCTGCATTGCAGGAGTCTTTCTGATCCCAAGTTGTGTATATGTCCATCTCATCCAGTAGCCTCTATTCTCCTGAAGATCAGGAATTGTCTCTTTTCTATCTGTATCTGCTCTATGGCTAGTACAGTGCCTGGTACACAATGAGAACTCAGAAAATATGTTTGCTGTCCTGGAGTGTTTGTTATCTCCTGCATCTTTTACTTAGGCAATTCATTTACCCCTTGGAATAGTTTTGCAAAACATTACCACCTTAGTTTCCACAGAGGAAGGACCTAAGCCTAAGAGAAAGTAAGTGAGTCATCCAAGATTGTACCATTAGTAAACAGTAAGACCAGGACTCAAATCCTGATCTGCTTTCTATGGAGTCCCTCTTTTGAGATAGAGATGCAGGACATCAGAATGATCAAACACAAAGCTTTCATCACTATCCTGCTGTTGTGGATTTCTCTTTTTTCTTTCCTTTTCACTCCACTGACATCATATAATGTTCTTCAATTACAGCTGTCAACTCCATCCCACAATTGCTCTGTATTCTGGGCTGTAATTCCTCCTCACAGAATCTGAGCCCACATGCCTACAATTTCTCTATCAGTTAAGCAGCCCCCAGCTGCCTCCAAGGGACCATGGCTAATGCAGCCCACAGAGGTACGTGCACCTGTGATGACTGCCATTTTCCACTTTAGTTATCCCAGGAGAATCGCTATGCTAGAGTGCCTTTTAAGTGATGTGCAGTGACAACATTCTGATGTGGGTAGGTGGCCAAGAATCATTATCCTCCACAATAGTATTTGAGAAATGGAACCTTCAAGGTGGGAGCTGACACGTTTACTTGGACGGTTGAGGGTGGATGCAAAGGTGAATCCCTCTGGTACTGAGATCCATTTCCTTCCTTAATGCTAAGGGCACAAGGCTCTTTCCCAGATAATAGACTAAACCTCCACTTAAGGCAAAAACTACAGCTAATCAACTCTCAACTTTCATTGTAAAATAAAAAAAAGTAGTTTAGAAATAAAGAATTTCTCCAATTTCTTCTGTATAGGAATCCCTGAAATTCATTTCAAAAGAACTCAAGCAGGTCATAGAACCTGAGAACTAAAATGGTCTTGTATAGATGGGAGAATGGGATGTAAGGAGGGAACAGGACTTGGTGAAGTCACCCAGCAAGTGGATGGCAAGAACCAGATTTTAAGACTTCTAGACAAGGTCCTTGTTCACCTTGGTTAAACTGAGGGTTGAAGGAAAGAAGTGATGCCACTTCTACCCTCTGTCTCTTGGTAGCCTCTGACAGGGACAGTTATAAAAACGCCGGGTCCATGGGATTGCTAACATCTTATTTCTAGAAGACCCTAGTCCAGAATGCAGTTCAGAAACTCTGGCCAAGAAAGCCAAATGTTGCTGAAGAGATAAACAAACACAATAAAACTCTAATAGGGCTACTGAATGTGCCTGAAATGAGTGTCCTTTCTCCACCTCAACACTGAGAGAAGCTGGTCAAGGTCAGGAAGCTGATTCTAGGAATCTGAGAAGATTTGGGGAGAGCCGAATGGATCAGTATAAAGATTTTCCCAATCAATTCAAAGTCCGGGGTGCCTAATCACCATCACAAAGCAAGGGACTCTCTTCCTGGAGGTTAAGTGTCAATCTATGAGACTTCTCTGGTGAATTCTTTCAAACATCTAAGGAAGAAAGAATAACAATTCTATACATTTCAGAGAATAGAGAAGGCAATAATACATTGCTCTGCCGCTAGACAAAGACATTAAAAGAAAACACTGGCAGCATCATTTAAATCCTGCCTGCCTAACAGAGCCTTATGGTATCTGCAATTCCAAGAGCAATGAAAACATACACCCATGACACGCTTAAACATATTCTGTAAAATGTATACAAATCTTTAAAGAAGTTATTTACATTAAGTAAAAGCTGGTAACAATCTAGATAAACATTAGCAAGAGAAGGGAATAAACAAATTGCAGTACATACACATGGTGGGGAAATATTTAGAAATAAAAAGAAACAAGGCTTCCCTGGTGGATCAGTAATAAAGAATTTACCTGCCAATTCAGGAGACACAGGTTCAGTCCCTGGTCTGGGAAGATCCCACATGCCACAGAGCAAATAAGCCCATGGGCCACAAATACTGAGCCTGTGCTCTAGAGCCCAGGAACCACAGCTACTGAACCCACACACTGCAACCCATGTGCTCCAGAGCCTGTGCTCCGCAACAAGAGAAGCCCCCTCAGTGAGAAGCCCACATACCACAGTTAGAGAGGAGCTCCCGATCACTGAAACTAGAGAAAAGCCTAAGCAGCTACAAAGACCCAGCCCAGCCAAAAATAAATAAATAAATAAATGAAATTAAAAGTAAATAAATTGCAGATAGATGCAACAACATGGATTAATCTAAAAAAAATTACACCTATCAGAAGGAGCCACATACAAAAGAGTGTATTTGCATAATCTATTTTTATAAAAATTTAGAATATGTAAAGCGAATCTATAATTGTAGAAAGCAGATCAATGGTTACCTGAAGCCAGTTGTGAAGGTGGATGAAAACACTTACTTTTTTTGGTAGTGAGACACTCTGTTTCTTAAAAGGGGTAGTGTTTAGTGTTTCAAATGTATGTATCACTATCAAAAACTCATCAAACTATATGATTTAAATGGCTACATTTTATCACATGAAAATTATATCTCAATAGAATAGAATTGAAAAAATTAATCAGAGAAATAAGTAGAAATGAAGAAATTAGGTAGAAGGTTATCAAGGTTGTTTCTAATGTTTCAATCAGGGCAACTTGATGGATGGTGTTTCCCGTCAGTATTGTGGAAATGCTGGAACAGAACCAGGTTTGAGGGAAGGGATATTAATACAACAGTACTGAAATGTTGAGTTAAAGATGCCTATGGGAGTAGTGCTCTGTAAGCCATTTCTCAGGGGAAGAAAGAATAGATGGGGAGCCCTGATTTGTAGCATTTTCTGATTTTCATAGTGTAGATACTTCCATCACACCTGATTTCAAGCTACCTATCGTTTAATAACCAGCTTAAAAAATCTTCAAAATGTAACAATAGGTTCTCATGACCCAGAAGGAGCCACTGCCTTTGCATCATCAAAACAAACACAGTATATAAAGCAAGAAACTATATAAATAGAGGAGTTCTCTGAACAAATATAGGGGGAAAATGTAGTCATTCGTGAATAGATGTTAATACAATACAGGTATGTGGATGCAGTTAAGGAAAAATATATAGAGGGGAAAGAAGAGGTGCTTAGTATTTACCTTGGGCATGGTTTAAAAAAGATCACCTAGAAGAGAATGGGCAAGTAGAAAAAGGTGAGAAGTAAGAAACCAGAGAGGTAGGAGGAAAAACAGGATGGTATGGTGTCAAAGGGGTCAAGGCAATGAGCTAAGAAGCGGTGCAGTATTAAATTCAGCTAAGTCAAATGAAGACTAACATTTGGGTGTATGTGGCTTATGGTAACATTTGAGGATGCAGTTTCAGTGAAGTTTTGGAAGCTGAACAGGTTGCAGGCAGCTGCTTTCATCCAGAAGTGCAGAGAGGGGAGTAGGTCATAAAGAAGTCTACTCAGAGAAACATATGCTGGCTGCAGAAGCCTGTAACTGCAGACTGCCACTTAGGTGTGTCACCACCCTGATTGTCTTCCGTGACCCACATTAACTACTCTAACCAGGGGCAGAGGTGTCTTGACACCTGAGTTGACATTCCCAGGCCTAAACTTGTACCACCACACACACACCTAGGGGTATGTATAGATGCCTAATATGTATAAAAAACAAACACTATAATGTGCTGCGGTGTATAAAAGTAATATATTTTTTAATGTAAAGCATGAGATTTCAAAGAAATTTTATGTTTGCAGCATGTTACTTTAATCTAAATGTCTATATTTCCTTCAGTTCCTGCCCTCCACTCCACACTTATTCCCACCTCCATGTTGGGTGTCCATATTCATTCTCCTCAGCCATCAGGGACATTTGGATGAATAAGTCTGACAGGCTGAGAGAAGGCCTGTGCTGACAGGTGCTAAGAATAAGGAGGTGATTCCCAGTGTCAGAAGCTCTTTGACTTCTGGGCACCAACTATCCCTGAAGAACCTGGAGGACTGTTGTTTCTTAGGGTCCTTCCCAGAAGAAGTTGTCAACCTCGTGGTTTAACACTTTAATTTACCATCCTTCACATGATCCTATTTACCACCACTTCAGTTCACACCAGGCCCACAAGCAGCCCAGAGTCTACTGCATACCCTACAACTCAGACTGAGGGGTCACAGAGAGGGTCAAACATCCACAAACATGTAGACAAGGGACTTCCTGGTTATTACTGATGCCAGCACTAGCTTCAGAGACTAAGTCACCAGGAGAGAATGGATATGGGATAAGCCTTCCCACACTTCTATGTAACCGGGAGCTTATTGAAGCCTGAAGGCTTCTCAGAACAGCTCATGGAGCATCAGCCCTGCTTCATAGACAAAGCTTTTATATATAGACTCTAGGCTGTACACTCTTCTTTGCACACTCATCACATGTTCTCTCTATGAAAAAGATACCTCTGGAATTGAGCGTGTCTCTGTATGACAGCCCTGGCTCCAGGTTTCTGAAAACTTTGCCAGTCAGGCTAGCGTCTAGGTCTCCTACCAGGTGAAAGAAATTTGGACTGAAGGGACCATGGAAGGTTTGGGAAAAGGATCTGCCCTACATTCTAGGAAGTTGACTCTGGTGGCTGTATGGAGGGCAGATGGGAGAGAATAAGGATTAGAGGTTGGGGAACAACCGAGATTTCTCTTTAATGAGTCAGTGGTTTTTAATTGGGCTTCTGAGGCATGTTTTTGAAATTTTGTGGGATCTTATGATTTGTTACTAATGTTTAGTGAACAAGACAAAGATGATATACATCTAGGCATTTTATGCCAAACAACTAAGAATTATTCTGAATTCCACATAAAAACTGAATATTCCTTTCTATAATAGTCTGGATCTGACATTTAACTCTGTTTTATCTCTATATACACTACAGGACTTCCCTTGTGGCTCAGACTGTAAAGTGTCTGCCTACAATGTGGGAGACCTGGGTTCGATCCCTGGGTCAGGAAGATCCTCTGGAGAAGGAAACGACAACCCACTCCAGTACTCTTGCCTGGAAAATCCCATGGATGGAGGAGCATGGTAGACTACAGTCCATGGGGTCACAAAAAGTTGGACACGACTGAGTAACTTCACTTCACTTCACTTCAATGATAGTTGAGTCCTAATACAACACACCTGTGCATGCATGCTTGCTAAGTCGATTCGGGTGTGTCCAACTCTTTGTGATCCCATGGACTGTAGCCCACCAGGCTCCTCTGTCCATGGGCTTATCCAGGAAAGAATACTGGAGTGGGTTGCCATTTCCTTCTCCACAGGATCTTCCAATTCCAGGGATCGAACCCGTGTCTCTTACGTATCCTGAATTGACAGCTGTGTTCTTTACCACTAGTACCATCTGGGAACTGGTCTGCATTTATAACCATGACAATCAAATTATGAAGAGACACAAGCATTTGACTGCTTGATCACATACACTAGCCTACTGAAATATGATATTAGTTTGCTATAAACTACTTTCCTTTTTTTCTCTGTGTTTTAAATTCAGGGTATTATTTTTATGTTTGTGGAATAATATATTTTGATAGATTATATTATCTATAATTTTCATTTCCATATACTAAAAAGTCTATCACAAATATTTTTATTTTTATTTATTTTTTAGGAAAGAAAGCATTAGATCTAATAATGTTGAAAATGACTGGTTTAGGTGATAAATATTGAGAGGCTAGGCAAAGCCCTGTGGGGAAACAAAAGTTGGATGTAGAATTAACAGAATTTGGAAAATGATTTGATTCAGAGGATTAAAATTAAGCTCTGTTTCAACCTTCTCTTCTGCAGGGCAAACAAACTAAATAAACCCAGAGCCATCATCCAACCTGGTCTGCTTCACAAACCTTTCATTTTGTGGTTGCTGTATCCGGAAACACTTCCCCGAGTCTCAAAATGGTATTCAGTTCTAGAAACTAAAAACTTAAATATATCGAAGTGAGGAGCTGAGACCCCGAACCCCCAAACAAATAAGCCATGTACTAGTTCATAGATCTGACCATGGACATGATACACACATGTAGCAGACATTGTCAGTAGCCTGAAAATATTCTCTTGTCTTCTGTATCTGCTGTTGTTCAGTTGCTAAGTCATGGCTGATTCTTTGCAACCCCATGAACTGCAGCACACCAAGTTTTCCTGTCCTTCACTATCTCCTGGCATTTGCTCAAACTCATGAGTTAGTGATGCCATCCAAACATCTCATCCTCTTTTGCCCCCTTCTCCTCTTGCCCTCAATCTTTCCCATCATCAGTGTCTTTTCCAAAGAGTTGGCTCTTTGCATCAGGTGGCCAAAGTATTGGAGTTTGAGCTTCAACATCAGTCCTTCCAATGAAACTTCAGGGTTGATTTCTTTTAGGATCAACTGGTTTGATCTCCTTGCTGACTCTGTATCAGCTGAGAGTCTTGCAACTATCAGCCCTTGGATTTCTTTGATTAAGAAACTTCTTTGGCCACTGAAGCCTGCTTTGCCCAATGAAGGAGGCTGGAAGTGCTAGAATAAATGCATATCCCCACCCCCTAAACAGCCCTCAAACAATAACTGGGTGGATTTGCTGTATAAATAACCTGGCTATCTGGGGTTTTTTGTGCAATAACTCTAAAATGTGTGTCCTATGTTGACTCCCAGCATTTCCCCAACAGGATAAAGCTCTAGTCACCCACAGTAATAACTGACTTGATAATGCATCCTACATTAACTGCCATTTTCTGGCTTATTTCCTTCTTCCTCTCCTGGGTATTTCTTACCTCACCCCATCAAAGTACTTTGCTATCATATTCTTTGCCTGAGGGTCAGCTTCTTGGGAAACCCAAACCAAGGAAACTTGTTATCTATTGCTCTGGGGACCTCTTATAATAGGTGGATGTAATCAACGAGAACAGCCCTAGGAAACAGGCCTGAGTCTAAGCCTCACCATCAGACCATTCATTGCATTAACATGTCCTGGAAAAAAAGTGTTTACTGTATCTGTGATTTCTCAATAATTCCCATGGTCCTTCCCCATTTGTAAGGTCTTAGCAAGGGCTGCCCAGGCTGCTGGGAGATTAACTGTCATCTCAAACCATGAGTAGGCTTTCCCAGGTGGCTCTAGTTGTAAAGAATTCACCTGCCAATGCAGGACACATCAGAGACGGTTCAATTTCTGGGTTGGGAAGATCCCTTGTAGTAGAAAATGGCACCCCTCTCCATTATTCTTGCCTGGACAATCCCATGGACAGAGGAGCCTGGTAGGTTACAGTCCACAGACTTGCAAAAAATCTGACAGGACTGAGCATGCAGACATGCATGCAAACCATGAGCAGTGTGCTCTCTCCAAGATGAGTCAGCTGCAGGGAGGATGGAACCAAATTCTAGAGGTGTTTTGAGCTTCAATTTTCTCAATGTTTGTCTCCCTGAAAAGCTTAATCTTTAGTTGTTATTGACAACTCTTGTGACCACATTCGAGAATGTGTGCAAGGAGCTGTGTAGAGAAGTGTGGAAAAGCAGAAAGGAGAGGAGACAAATTGGCAGAAATGATTTTAAAAGATGCCTGTTTTCCCAATTACTTAAGCTTATCTGGTTTTGTCGACATCAAGAGAGGCATAATTTTCTAGTTTTTAAAATACAAATTATACCTCAGTAGATAGTAAATGTGTTATCACAGGTAAAAGGAAAATATATCGTCAAAATAATTGCTGTGGGAGCTAGAATCTGATTTCAGAAAATTTTTTCAGTTTTTCACAGGCAGGGAATAGTCTTATTAGAACAAAATAACCAAAGTCATTGGTACAATAGCTTCTGCTCAACTTTCTCCTTATCAGTTAACATTTCTAGTTCTGTGCATCTTCACATTTTTTGTGAAGATGAGGATCCTGTTAAATAATTGTTTTTTAAATTGAGAATCTTAAAATGCTAAAAGTTGTACTATTAGTAACTGTTAAAGGGAGAAAAGACACAATAGTATTCCAAAGTATGCAATATACTGTTAAAGGGACAAAATATGCTATCATTACTTAACAAACCACTTCAAATCTAGTGCTTTAAAACAACATTGGTTTGTTTGGCTCATAAGTCAGCATTTGGGCAGGGACTGGAAGGAACAGCTCACATCTGCTCCTCATGGGGAGCTGAGTCAGCTTATAGACTGGGGATCAGAATCACTGCAGGCCTGAGGCATTCGCTTGCCAGAGGTCAATAGTGACTATGATATGACAGCGGCAGTTGTCATCCACAAAGCCTATACGTGGCCCCCCCTGTGGTCTGTTTGCTTCCTCATGGCATGGTGATTGAGTTACAAATGAACATGTCCCAAGAGGACCAGATGTCACCCATATTGCCTTTTAAGGCCTTGGCTCAAAAGTCCCAAACTCATTTCCACTCTAGTAATAAGCCCACCCAGACTTAATGGGTACAATGTCAACATTGTAGGAAGAATGTGTGGATCATATATATTGTTGTAGTTGTTGGTCCTCTATTGGACCAGAACCTGGTGGTCCGGAGTCAATGATAAGAAAGTGAAAGAAGAAGAGAGGCTAATATTCCCTGGGTAATGCAGCCGGCCTTTGCACTCCAGGGAATCAGCCAGAAATAGAGAGATAGAGAGAAAGAGCAGAAGAGAAAAGAAAGATATACCTGGGGACCCAAGCTCTGATGGAGCAAAGGTGTTTTAATCAACATGGTGTGAGCATATATACTGTCTTACAAGGTAGTTATTCTCAGCAAAGATAAAGATTAAAATTCCAGACTTACAAAACATAAGGCGATCCTTATCAAAGAGAGAGTCGTAAACAATCACTTTTACCATACGGTTCATAAAAAGGAAGAGGGTACTTGTCACTGTATAGAAAAACTAATGAAGGAAATCCTGTGCAAGCATCCCATCTCTTTGATCTCGGTCCCAGGAGAGGCTTGCCTGCTCCTCTCGCCCCTGACAGGGACTGATAAGGAACAGAGGGCTCAAGAGAGACAGGAAACAGCACACAGGAATCTTACTGTTAAATGCTTCCTGACAGTAGTCATTTGGAAAAATGTGACCCTTCACAAACAGCAGAATGCTCACAATTTCAGCAATGATTTTAAATGAACACATGAGCCTATCACCCCTGGCAAGGATGCCTCAGAGTCTCAGGATTTCTTACTATCATTGGGCACCTCTGCTCCAGAACAGATGCAGGTAAAACACACTCTAACAGGATTTAAGCAGTTGCCCACAGCTTCAGACCCTGACTATGCCATGTTTTCATCCATGGAAGAGGAACCTCCTTGGCCTCTACTGAGCATACCTTCCAGCCCACTCCATATTCTGTTCATTCTGTTCTTTACCCAGTCATTCACCTGTGCTGTGCTTAGTCACTCAGTCATGTCCAACTCTTGTGACCCCACTGACTGTAGCCTGCCAGGCCCCTCCGTCCATGGGATTCTCCAGGCAAGAATACTGGAGTGGGTTGCCATTTCCTCCTCCAGTCCAACTCTTTAGGACCCCGTAGACTGTAACCCTCCAGGCTGCTCTGTCCATTGAATTTTCTAGGCAAGAATACTGGAGTGAGTTGCCATTCCATTCTCCTACATGTAGTTTATTTCTCATTCAGCCAACAGCATTTATTTTTTCTAAAAATACATATCTATTCACAAAGTAACCCACCACAAACTAACTCTTGTTCAATTTGCCTACAAAATAATGACAAAAACATAAGTAGCTATCATTTTGAACACTTAAATGCCAGTCACTGAGCTGAGTGGTTTAAAAACATGAACTAAATTAATCATCGTTGATATAATAAGGCAGGTTCTAACATTAGCATATTTTGTAAATTAAAAGAAAAAAACCTCTGAAGTTTACAATAAACTTACCCAAAATTCCCAGTAAACTATGGACAAGTCCCACAAAGACCTTGCTTTCCATCATTATGATGCTGTGGGTTTCTGTATAGGATAGGCTGATCTACTCAATGACATGTTCATGGACTTGTAAGAACTGGACATTATTTTTCTAGTTCCACATAATAACAGTTTTCCTTCACATCCATACAACTTATACAACAGCAATCTAGTATTTTCTAATTAAATACACACTCTT
Source organism: Dama dama (assembly GCF_033118175.1). NCBI lineage: Eukaryota > Metazoa > Chordata > Mammalia > Artiodactyla > Cervidae > Dama > Dama dama. The sequence goes on from NC_083699.1 coordinate 39,408,934, forward strand.
TTTTCTTTGTTCATTTGCTTAATGTATCTTTCTACTCTCCAACCAGAAAAACAGAAGTTTATTGCTTAAATGCCATCTCCTCTGGGCAGTCTTTCCTGGCTTCTTCAGTTAAATGTCCCCTCCACTGAATTTCTATGACAGTACATTTCTCTACTAAAACTCCTTAGTGTCATTCAATTTATTTGTCTATCTTTTCCATAAGACAATGAGGGCCTAGGATATGTTGTTTATCTGTGAAGTCTCAAAGACTAACACAGCACTTTGTACCAAGTAGTCACATCGTCTGTATGTTGGAACTTCAGCTTCCTGTCCTGATGGAGGAACAGATACCACACCAGCTCTCTTTTAGTTAATTAGTATAAACCTAGACTAATTAGATAAAATAACTGTTTTCTGATGTAGAACCACATCAGTGGCAGTGCACTGTGATCTCAGAGATAGGAAACAAACAAGATAATCCCAGATCCTGGAATGGCTTTCTGTTTTAAGGCACTTTCCAGACTGTAGTACAGAAAAGGGAAGGCAAAACAGAGTGCAACTGCTTAGCAGAGCTAAAATGATGGAGATTCAAATTTGGGGTTACTGAGGCAGGTAGAATTTCTGGGACAGGGTAAGAGGGAGAAGGAAGCTATGTACAGAGGGAGCTCCAAAACTGTGCTTAAGGACGCCCTTGAGTCTTAGGTGAATACTAACCTGTGTATGTGCAGAGAAAAACTGCATAAAGCTAGAGTGAAAATATCTCTCAGAGGGGAAAAAAAAAAAACTGCTGGGAACTATGAGTTAAACAATATTAGGGCTTCCCTGTGGCTCAGATGGTAAAGAATCTGCCTGCAATGTGGGAGACCTGGGTTCAATCCCTGGGTTGGGAAGATCCCCTGGAGGAGGCCATGGCAATCCACTGTAGTATTCTTGCCTGGAGAATCTCCATGGACAGAGGATCCTGGTGGGCTACAGTCCATGGGGTCGCAAAGAGTCAGACATGACTGAGCGACTAAGCACATACATACAGAGTTTGTATAAGGCTTAAAGGTGTTTGCATTCTCACAAGCCACAGAAGAGAGAGACTTTGCTGAAAATCTCAGAAATTCAACAAAACCCATATAAAGGCAACACCTTAGGAACAGGAATAGAACTAGCCCACCATAGAGTAATAGTCACTCTAGACCAACTCTTTAGAAGTTTCTAAAGAAATCTTGAAAGGGCTATGTTTGTCCATGAGCAAATTAAATGCCTGCTGTAACAAAGCACTAAACTCTATTATGAATAAAGATAAATTCCTTCAAAAATATGGTACCTATAATGTCAGCCATAGAATACAGTTTACTAAATGTGTAAATGAGCATAAATACCTGATATGCAATCAAAATAAAAATCAGAAAAATAGAAGACAACCAAGAAATGAGAAAGATGATGAAATTTGCAAACAAGAACTTTAAAACAGCTATTATAATTATATTCAAGAATGTAAAGGAAAATATATTAACATAATAAGCAAAAAATAGGAAATCTTATGAAAGAGACCCTTGAGACAGAACAAAGTGGAAGTTCTAGAATTAAAAGTTACATAATCTGAAATTTAAAAATTATGAGGTTAACATCAATTAGTGCATACGAATGGCTAATAGGAAATTCCCTGGTAGTTCAGTGGTTAGGATTCCACTTTCATTGCCAAGGGTATGGGTTCAATCTCCATTTGGGAAGCAACTGTGCGATGCAGCAAAAAAAAAAAAAAGAAAAGAAAAAAGGCCAATAAACTTGAAGACAGAACAACAGAGATTATATAAATGGAAGCACACAGAGATAAAATGCTTGAAAAAAAAGAAAAACAGTCTCAGGGCCAATTGTCCTATGATCTAATATCAAGGGATCTACTTTATTTATTTATTTTTTGAATCTACTTTTAATTTAAGTGACATGAAAAATATAAACCCACAGACATAAAAAGCTCAGGGTACTTTACGCAGGATAAACACACACCCCACACAACAGTCAGAGTGTACTGTAATCAAATCATATTAAACTAATGTTGTGTTAAGCAAACAATAAAGAAAAAAATCTTAAAAGCAGCTGGTTGGAGTTGAGGGAGGGACATATTACAAACAAACAAAGGAACAATTATAAGAATTACTGCTGGTTTCTCATCAGAAATAGTTCAAACCAGAGAAAATTGGAGCAACAGTTATGTCTTATAATCATTATTTCATAACATTTTTTAGTTGACAAAGTACTTTCCCAACACTCATGTCTTCATATAAACTTTACAACATGATCCCAAGAGAGAAACAGGATTAGGATTATTATTCTAAATTTATAGATGTAGAAAGTAAGCTCAGAGTTGTGGATTTGCCCAACAGAACTAGAACTAAATCCTGATCTTCAGGGTACCCAGATCACCATCATTGCCATCACACTGACTGGTATACCTCCCTTGGGTTGATTTCTGATATACCTCTTCTTCTGGGCTGTTTTCTAACTAAAATAGCCATGACACAACAATAATCCCCATTTCTTGCCAAATTCTAACTCCCAGTTTCCTGCCTTCCCAATTCTGTGTTACAATTCAGGACTCTGAGGAGCCTGAATGATCCCTTTAGCCCTTCCCAGGTAAGAAACACAAATATGAAACCATGGTTTCTTAATCATAGCTCAGCTGCCCCCCTTGAGTGGTTCATATGATTCTGGCATACCTCAAATTATATGTCATATCCCAAGTTTGGACCGTGATAACCCAACAGTCCTCCCTGTTAAAGCTTGACCATCCTCTCATTGGCTCCTCAAAGTCCCAGCTTTCAGTGCAAAACAGAAAATTTCCTTTCAGAGTGACAGTAAAGGTAGTAACAGCAGACAACAATTAAACCCCTCACGTGTTTTCTATGGGGAGGGGGCAGCTAGCTTTGTCTGGTCTCATCCTCTAAATGGCCCATCACCAAACATAAAATTGGATTCACTCAGTACACCTCCTAGAATGCTTTGCAAGACAGAATGAAGTTGAGAGGATGTGATGCACAGCTTTCACCAGTTCATAAATCTGGAAGGAAACATTTCACTTTAGACACACAGTCCAAGATTCTGAAAGAGAAGTGGTTTGCAGAAGGTCACCCAGAGACCTGGCAGCTGGACTAGGACAATGACTTTCAATCGCTCCCAAAGTGTCTCTCCTTCGGGAGAGGTAAATTCCAAGGTAAGGATGTGATGATTCTGGTTGAGAGATTTCCTCTTAGATGAGGTTTAGGTTGAAAGAGGAGACAACTAACTGCCCTCTGGGTGAACAGGCTCTATTTCTCAAGAAAAGGCCTTGCATTTATGTTCTCCTCAGGTTTCGTTCCTTTGAAGAGGTCTCATTGCATGCTTCTTGTGTTTGTGTGTTTGTCACTCAGTTGTATCTGACTCTTTGCCACCCCGTGGACTGCAGCCATCCAGGCTTCTCTGTCCATGGGATTTTCCAGGCAAAAATACTGGAGTGGGTTTCTATTTCCTTCTCCAGGGCATCTTCCTGACCCAGGGATTGAACCCTGGTCTCCTGCATTGCAGGCAGATTCTTTACCATCTAAGCCACCAGGCATGCTTCTTACCAGCCACTTATTGTTTTCCCTTGGCAATATGTTCACTACATTCCTTTATATTTGCTTGAAATGCAGTTCTCATATATGCAATTAAAACCTCAAGAATTTGCTGGTTCAATTTTTGATTGTTCTTTTCCAAGTGTTGTCTACTTCAAAGCCCTCTTCACTCCAGTGGGGGTGGGGGTGGTGATAGGAAATTCAGGAGTGAACTTAGTCTTAGGAGTCTCACTATATTTCTTTAAAAAGGAAAATCAGCATAGCCTTTGATAAGCATGTCCCAAGGTTTAATTTCCCCTCAGAATGTCAGAGAAAGTCGGTGTAATGAGCATACATCAAGCCTGCAACCTTTCTTACAAGGAAATTTCAACAGGGTCTACTGCCCCTGAAAGCAAGCAACTCTGTGCTCTGTAGCCAAACATATCCCTAGGCATTTAAAAAACCCTTTCTGAAGGGAGAGGAGACAGCTCATCTCAGCAACAGATCTGTTGCAAGCAGTTAAGAGGCCAGCAGAGAGTTGGAGTGGTGCTTATTACCATTATTAGTATTGGCTGTTGCCATTGTTATGATCATGTTGCAAATTCACTTAATGGTAACAACAGGGGCTGGCCCCAAAAAGAGATTCAAAAAAGATGCAATCTCTGCCCAGAGGCCTCATTTTTTGGCTGAATGTTTTTCCAGTAATCCATTCTCATAGTCCTCTGGTGCCTGTTGTGGATATGTCTGTGTACTTTTACCAGCCTGGTTAGATTCATGTCGATAAACTTTGCACACAGAGAAACTGTCTAGCTCATATACATTTTACTGCTGCTTTTGATAAACCAGAGCCTCTTTAAAATAACAAGATGTATTGACATAATTATGAACATACTGTGTCTTCTCAAATAGGATTTAAAGAAACTAATAAGATGCTTGGTGTTGGAAGTGACCTCAGAGAGCCAACCACATAGTGCTAAAGTTCTGCCCTTCAATCTCTTGCCCATTCTTAAATACTCTTAATGTTGTAGAACTCAGCACCTCTTAAAGGAGTCCATTCCATTCTTAGACAGCTTTGATAGAAGGTTGCTTCTTATATTAAGCATCTGTTGAGTCACTGTCCCTCTCCTCTCAGAGAGCAGCATTCTCTGTATGGGAAAGCAAAGGCCTCTCCCTCTCTTTGCTCATGGCTCTGCCCTCTCTAGAGGGCTCCCTGGAACTGGGGAGCTCTCTGGTTTCTTCTGGCTTCTCTACGGTTGCCCTTCAGCCCCCCTGGGCATCACCTGAAGTTCATGCTCCAGTAAAGGGGCTGATGCTTATTAAGTCTCCCCAAAGCTTAGTGGCTTGAAGCAAGATAGAATCATTGCTTGTTATGATTCTGAGTATTGGTTGGGGAGTTGCTCTGCTGGTCCCTCCTGGGGGTCCCTTGACTGGGCTGGAAGAGGCAAGTTGGCATCACTCTTGTGTCTGGCAGTCAATGCTGTGAGTAGCCTGGGGCTCCTCAGTTCTCTTCCATATGGCCACTCTTTCTTCACTAGGATAAGCTGGGGTTCTTAAGTGGTGGTCTCCTGACAGTCGTCCAAGGGGGTGAAAGGTCTAATCTCGAAAATAGCACATCATTTCTGCCACATTTTTATTGGTCAAAGCAAATCACAAAGGTATCCCAGATTCGAGGCTGCCAAGCAGACTCCACCTCTCGGTAGGCTGTCACGTTCTTCAGTCTACCAGCCTACTTTCTGCTGGAATGCACAGGAGGTACGTGCACAGAAAGGAGAAAGGAGATGTGGAGCACAACAGCTTTCCTTGTCTCTCTTGCCACCTTGTTCCTTCATCTTTTCAAGACCAGTATCTCTGGGTATATGATTATACATGATTTTTTAAATAAAATGTTTCAATGATTTGGGAAGATAATTATTGTATAGAAGGAAGAAAGTATAATTGCAGTAAAGTTGAATATTGCCTTAAACTCAAAAACAAAGGATCCTAAAAACTCATGAAGAGATCCCCTGAGGCCACTTTTCAGACTCTCATTCTGGATTCTTTATCTTCAGGTTCAAGAGTTTCCTCTTCCCTCATGTCAAATGCCTCGTGGTTCAAGGGTCAATATCCAAAAATTTCCACTTTCACTCCACTTCCTTTTAGGAAATTGTACCTCTTATTGAAGGAAGGGAGTCCCCCACCCCAGATTCTTTGCCCTTTCCTGATATAAAATGGCTGAAGTTTTAAGCTTGCAGTCATAGCACCTCAAACCCTTGCTAATATTGGTCATCAGCCAAATTTCACAGACAGGCATGCACATGATGGGTGTTGGATCCCTGGGGGAAGTTGGGTGTGGTAGTCTTTTGGAGTTTCCCTTTTTACATCCCCTTGTGAAGGCTGATCAGTGGAGAAATAACTCCAGAAAGAATAAAAGGGATGGAGCCAAAGCAAAAACAATGCCCAGTTGTGGATGGGACTGGTGATAGAAGCAAGGTCCGATGCTGTAAAGAGCAATATTGCACAAGAACCTTGAATGTTAGGTCCATGAATCAAGGCAAATTGGAAGTGGTCAAACTGGAGATGGATGGCAAGTGTGAACATCAACATTCTAGGAATCAGCGAACTAAAATCAACTGGAATGGGTGAATTTAACTCAGATTATCATTATATCTACTACTGTGGGTAGGAATCCCTTAGAAGAAATAGAGTAGCCATCATGGTCAACAAAAGAGTCCGAAATACAGTACTTGGATGCAATCTCAAAAACAGCAGAATGATCTCTGTTCATTTCCAAGGCAAATCATTCAATATCATGGTAATCCAAGCCTATGCCCCAACCAGTAATGCTGAAGAAGCTGAAGTTGAATGGTTGTATGAAGACCTACAAGACCTTTTAGAACTAACACCCAAAAAAGATATTCTTTTCATTATAGGGGACTAGAATGCAAAAGTAGGAAGTCAAGAAACACCTGGAGTAACAGGCAAATTTGGCCTTGGAGTATGGAATGAAGCAGGGCAAAGGCTAATAGAGTTTTGCCAAGAGAACGCACTGATCATAGCAAACACCCTCTTCCAACAACACAAGAGAAGACTCTACACATGGACATCATCAGATGGCCAACACTGAAATCAGATTGATTATATTCTTTGTAGCCAAAGATGAAGAAGCTCTATACAGTCAGCAAAAACAAGACCTGGAGCTGACTGTGTCTCAGATCATGAACTCCTTATTGCCAAATTCAGACTTAAACTGAAGAGAGTAGGGATAACCACTAGACTATTCAGGTATGACCTAAATCAAATCCCTTATGACTATACAGTGGAAGTGAGAAATAGATTTAAGGGACTAGATCTGGTAGACAGAGAGCCTGATGAACTATGGACGGAGGTTCATGACATTGTACAGGAGACAGGGATCAAGACCATCCCCAAGAAAAAGAAATGCAAAAAGGCAAAATGGTTGCCTGAGGAGGCCTTACAAATAGCTGTGAAATGAAGAGAAGCTAAAAAGAAAAGGAGAAAAGGAAAGATATTCCCATTTGAATGCAGAGGTCCAAAGAATAGCCAGGAGAGATAAGAAAGCTTTACTCAGCAATCAAGGCAAAGAAATAGAGGAAAACAACAGAATGGGAAAGACTAGAGATCTCTTCAAGAAAATTAGAGATACCAAGGGAATATTTCATGCAAAAATGGGCTCAATAAAGGACAGAAATGGTATGGACCTAACAGAAGCAGAAGATATTAAGAAGAGGTGGCAAGAATACACAGAAGAACTGTACAAAAAAGGTCTTCACGACCCAGATAATCACAGTGGTGTGATCACTCACCTACAGCCAGACATCCTGGAATATGAAGTCAAGTGGGCCTTAGAAAGCATCACTATGAACAAAGCTAGTGGATGTGATGGAATTCCAGTTGAGCTATTTCAAATCCTGAAAGATGATGCTGTGAAAGTGCTGCACTCAATATGCCAGCAAATTTGGAAAACTCAGCAGTGGCCACAGGACTGGAAAAGGTCAGTTTTCATTCCAATCCCTAAGAAAGGCCATCCCAAAGAATGCTCAAACTACCACACAATTACATTCATCTCACACACTAGTAAAGTAATGCTCAAAATTTTCCAAGCCAAGCTTCAGCAATACGTGAACCGAGAACTTCCAGATGTTCAAGCTGGTTTTAGAAAAGGCAGAGGAACCAGAGATCGAATTGCGACTATCTGCTGGATCATCAAAAAAGCAAGAGAGTTCCAGAAAAACATCTATTTCTGCTTTATTGACTACACCAAAGTCTTCGACTGTGTGGATCACGATAAACTGTGGAAAATTCTGAAGGAGTTGGGAATACCAGACCACCTGATCTGCCTCTTGAGAAACCTGTATGCAGGTCAGGAAGCAACAGTTAGAACTGGACATGGAACAACAGACTGGTTCCAAATAGGAAAAGGAGTATGTCAGGGCTGTATATTGTCACCCTGCTTATTTAACTTATATGCAGAGTACATCATGAGAAACACTGGGCTGGAAGAAGCACAAGCTGGAATTAAGATTGCTGGGAGACATATCAATAACCTCAGATATGCAGATGACACCACCCTTATGGCAGAAAGTGAAGAGGAACTAAAAAGCCTCTTAATGAAAGTAAAAGAGGAGAGTGAAAGAGTTGGCTTAAAGCTCAACATTCAGAAAACTGAGATCATGGCATCTGGTCCCATCACCTCATGGGAAATAGATGGGGAGACAGTGGAAACAGAGTCAGACTTTATTTTTCTGGGCTCCAAGATCACTGCAGATGGTGACTGCAGCCATGAAATTAAAAGACGCTTACTCCTTGGAAGGAAAGTTATGACCAACCTAGACAGCATATTCAAAAGCAGAGACATTACTTTGCCAACAAAGATCCATCTGGTCAAGACTATGGTTTTTCCAGTGGTCATGTATACATGTGAGAGTTGGACTGTGAAGAAAGCTGAGTGCCGAAAAATTGATGCCTTTGAACTGTGGTGTTGGAGAAGACTGTTGAGAGTCCCTTGGACTGCAAGGAGATCCAATCAGTCCATCCTGAAGGAGATAAGTTCTGGGTGTTCATTGGAAAGACTGATGCTGAACCTGAAACTCCAGTACTTTGGCCACCTGATGGGAAGAGTTGACTCATTGGAAAAGACCCTGATGCTTGGAGGGATTGGGGGCAGGAGGAGAAGGGGACGACAGAGGATGAGATGGCTGGATGGCATCACCGACTTGATGGGCATGAGTTTGGGTAAACTCTGGGAGTTTGTGATGGACAGGGAGGCCTGGCATGCTGTGATTCATGGGTCGCAAAGAGTTGGACACGACTGAGCGACTGAACTGAACTGAACTGAACTGTGAAGGCTGAGGCTGGCAGTTCCTCTTACAAGTGATCTATTAAATTAAGATCTGATCCCAAGAATAAATATCAGTTGTGTGGTGTGTGTGTATGTGTGTGTGTACAAGCATGTGTGAATACTGGAGAAGTATTATGGGAAGACTGGAGATGGTTCAAGTAGAGTGGGTTTTTCTCAATTAAAAATGGAGTCACGTATAGCACAGGGAACTATACTCAATATTGTGTAATAAAACATAATGGAAAAGAATATATGTGTATATTCAGTTTTATATATATATTAAGTTATATATATATATGTATATGTATACTTTATATATTTTGTTCTTTAGTTGCTCAGTTGGGTCTCTTTTGAGACCCCATGAACTATGGCTCACCGGGTTGCTCTGTACATGGAATTTCCCTGCTGGTGCTAGTAGTAAAGAATCCACTTGCCAATGCAAGATATATGAGTTCTATCCCTAGCTTGGGGCTATTCCCTGGAGTAGGATATATGTGCATGTGTATATATATATATACATACACACACACACACCTGTGTGTGTATATATATATACATACACACACACACACACCTGTGTGTGTATATATATATACACATACACACACACACATATATATCTTGTTGATTAGTTGCTCACTCATGTCCAACTCTTTTGCAACTCCACAGACTGTAGCCTGCCAGGCTCCTTTGTCCATGGGATTTCCTAGGCAAGAATAGTGGAGTGGGTTGCCATTTCCTTCTTCAGGGGATCTTCCTGACTCAGGGATCAAACCCATGTCTCCTGTATTGCAGGCAGACCCTTTATCATGGAGCCACCTAGGAAGCCCAAATGTATATATGTATGTATAACTGTATGTATATATATGTATGCATAATCACTGCTATACACCGGAAACTAGCACAACACTATAAATCAACTATACTGCAATTTAAATATATATATATTTATATATATAAATATATATATATTTATATATATATATAAAAAATATATATAAAACACCATTAAACATACTGAAAAAATTCTACCACATTGGTAAACCCAAAACATCAACAACAACAAAAAAACAAACCAAAACAATAACAGCAAAAATGCAGTCAACGAAACCTTATTACTGATTGAGAAGATTATGTGTTTTCTGCTACTCAGTCTTGGTTTCTGCCAGAAACACAATAGTCTGTGTCCCTGACTGTTACTTCAGTGGTCCCTACCACCAACCACACGTGCACACACAAACATACCTCTGAAGGAATGTGTTGACTCCTCTTACTCTATCCTGGAAGAAATCCATCTTCTTTCCCCCTGAGGACACACAGAAAATTAATTTTTTATGAGAGACTTTCGTGTATTTCAAGAAAATTACCATGTCCTTCACAAGTCTCATCTTAAATATTGCTGCTGCTGCTAAGTCACTTCAGTTGTGTCCGACTCTATGCAACCCCATAGACGGCAGCCCACCAGGCTCCTCTGTCCCTGGGATTCTCCAGGCAAGAACACTGGAGCGGGTTGCCATTTCCTTCTCCAACGCATGCATGCATGCTAAGTCGCTTCAGTCGTGTCAGACTCTGTGTGACCCTATGGACAGCAGCCCACCAGGCTCCTCTGTCCACAGGATTCTCCAGGCAAGAATACTGGAGCGGGTTGCCATTTCCTTCTGCACTTAAATATTGAGACCGGCTTAATAAAATTTTATCTGGCAAATGTCACATTAGTGATGCAAAAGCTATAAGAAAATATATTTATTTGAAAAACTCATGCCTTTTGTTTTTATTCTAGATATTTGTTCTGCACTGAGCAGAAATCCTAAAGGTTAGACACGGATATGGATAGTGGATGAGGTGTTGAACATAAAATGTTAAATCAAATTCTGTTTCTATTTCTCTTCTTTTGTGTCCAGCACCTACTCAAAAAAGATAAGAAGGAAAGAAGACTATAGAAAAGATTCTATATTTAATCTGATAATTCTTTTCTATAACTAGAAAAGTCCTACAAATTCATTTAATAAGGATTTAACAATATTTAGTATTATCTATTAATCACCTACTATATATCAGTCACTGTGCATCTGGAACCTAGAAAACCTTTGGTAAATGCCTTTCAGGTAAAGTAAGGGGATCACTTAATTGATCAAACTCTGCAAAGTAAAAATTACTCCCATTTTCTAGAGAAAGAAATTAGAATTTGGGGAGGTAAGTGAGTGTGCCAGATTGTTACAAGAAAGAAGGGTAGAACCCAGGTCTTTCTCACTGGACTCAGGGCATACCTCTCCTGGGCACTGGGGGTTATGGAGTAGAAACAGTACAAGGGACTCCCACTGTGTTCTCACTGTCTACATGTGAGGAGGAGAAGCCAGGGCTCAAGAAGAAGGCTTCCCTCAAGGAGGAGGGAAGCACTGAGCTGGTTGTGGAAAAACAGTGGCAAAGGGGCCACAGGAAGGGCTACTGACAGGGAGGGACTCAAGAACTAAGAAGCGGAAACAGGAATGTGCTGGTGCTCAGAAAGGTGCTGAGAGGACCATTCTGGCCAGATGTGGGAGGACTCATTTTAGGGATGTGTGGAGGTAGCCTTGGAATTCTGTGTTTGTTTGACTCTAGTCTTTGATATAGTTGGACCATGGAGAGCTCAGAATGACAAATTATGGAAGTTTATTACTATGTTTAGGCCAAGGTCAAAACACGGGCCATGTTTCCAGAGATGTGGATAGACCTGTTTGGGGAAAATTCTATCTTCCTCTTGATGTTAGGCAAGTTCTGGCTGGCCTTTCCTCACTATTGCAGTGGTTAACTGGAGATATAGATTTGGGATTGGGGAGATAGAGGAGACTAGCTCTTTTGATATGCTTACCTACCACCAGAACTGGGAAAAATGTCTCCACACAGTACCTGGCATATACTCTCCTCACAAGTCCCTAGAATGTTTTGCAACAGAATTCAAAGATGCTAGATCCTATAGCCTTGACAGTTAATTCTTAATCTTTCTTTCATCCAAAGTCCAACAAGAAGGAGCCAGTGAATACCTTAGCAGAATAGTCACTTGAAGAAAAGTGTTGTGTGGGAGCATTGACCTTGGCCTCATGGCTCAGCACGGCTCAGAGAAGAGACCCAGAGGCAGGGAGATCAGGTGGGAGACGGCATTAATTCTTACATGTGGTGAGCAGGTTGTCCAGGAAATGTGAAGAATCCGTTCCTCCATTTACTCATTCAGTTACTTGTTTATTTGTTCACTCAGTATGTAGAGAAAACCCACCCATGTGCTAGGTGGTGAGTGGGTTATAAAGCTCTGAAAACTAGGGTGAACAAAACAGACATAATTCCTGTCCTCAAATAATTTACAGTGATTTTTCTAAACTAATCATCCAGTATTACAGTGTTTCAGGGTGATGGGATACCATAGAATTCAAGAATCCAGCAAAGGGAGATGATGCCTGAATACATGGTGATCTGCCTGAACCTGGAAGCAATTTCTGTACCTAGTCGAAATCTGACATAAATTTCTACCAAAACAGAAGAATCTAGAATTCATGTTTAGAAGTGTGTGCATCTGAACCTGAGACTTTTTACTGGGATTGAAAGGAATTATAAAAGGAAGTAGGAAGATATTTTTCTTCCTTCTTCTGGAGCAAAAACAATGGGGGATAGAGAAACCACAAGTCAAGTCTCCTCAGGAATGCTGAGGAATACAAAGCTCTGTGATAGCCAAAACAAACAAACAAAAAGTCACCCTTTAGGTTTAAAGTGATTGCAAAGTCAAGAAAGCATGAGTCTTTTCTTTTTGCTCTAGGCATGGTGAGGTAATTGACTCAAAGAGAAATGATCTTAAGAAATTCACCGCCAGGAGGATGGATGATAGAAGGTATACTTGCAGTAATCAGCTTATTTCTTTAGTTTATGCCTCCATCCTCATCATGTAATTGTACCAGTCCCTTCTCCAAGTCTCATGACATTATTTGTGAGATAATTTAACATTCTGCTGTGTAACCTTTCTGAGTATCAGTCTTCCCTTTTGTAAAATGATGATATGTTTGGGAAGGCACCGTAAGACTGAGATGATACCACATGAACAACTTGCCAAACACAGCACCTGAAACTTAACAATTGCCTCATACCATCACATCGAGAAAAGCAAAATACTTTTTAAAAAAGATCATTTTTTTTCTCGTATCTTGTGAGAGAAGTTTGGCAAAAAATAAAGGAAATTATTAATACTGGTTTCCTTAGTCAAGTTTGAAGTTCCCTTAAATTATTCATCCCAGTATTGGTGGGAAGCTCAAATAAGGTACTGTATAGACAAGTCCCTTGCAAACGATTAAGTGCCCTCCACACCTGAGGGGCCAGATTAGCCCGAGGGGCCTGGTCCCTGCCTTAGCACAGGAAATGTGGTTGTCCCCAGGCATCACTGCATGGAGGTTTTCCACCATCAGGCCCTCTTCTGATTCCAATTTGTGCAGCCTATATCTTCCTTGGTGGCTTGGAGGTTTAAGCGTCTGCCCGCAATGTGGGAGACCTGGGTTCAATCCCTGGGTCGAGAAGATCCCCTGGAGAAGGAAATGGCAACCCACTCCAGTATTATTGGCTGGAGAATCCCATGGACAGAGGAGCCTGGTGTGCTACAGTCCACGGGGTCGCAAAGAGTCGGACACGACTGAGCAACTTCACTTTCACTTTCACTTTTCATAGCTTCTCTGCTTCCCGGAACCCAGGCTCCAGAAGCCATTAATAGTCATGGACACCGGAGTGAACCTCCACCCAACTTCAGCCAGCATAGCTGACTTCCTAACAGAAAATAAATGCTGATAATCCCCTTACCAGCAGGGAGAGACTTCTGATTAACAACTTGGGGTGGGTGACCCTGGGCTGAGCAACAAATCAGGATGCAGATGGTGCTTGGCACTGCTGACCCTGTGGCCACGGCAGCTCTCACTGCTTCCTGGCCCCATTGCCAGCAGCTAATGACCTTCTATCTCATGGAAGGCCTCTCTGAAGCTGTTTCCAGGAGTGCTTCTGGAAGGAGCCGAGATGATACTTCCAGAACTTTCTGATAGCAAACTCCATCGTATGAGTTTCTTGACTATAGATAGACCTGAGGCTACAGTACAGCCTCCACTTAAATGTAGACCCGGAGGAGAAGCTACTTTGAATAGATTCATTTCCACTTTTCCTTTCTCAAAAAAAACTCCAAAACCAAAACCCCATATATATTCATTGGACTTCCCTTGTGGCTCAGCTGGTAAAGAAACTGCCTGCAATACAGTAGACCTGGGTTCAATCCTTGGGTTGGGACGATCCCCTGGAGAAGGGAAAGGCTAGCCACTCTAGCATTCTGGCCTGGAGAATTCCATGGACTGTATAGTCCATGGGGTTGCAAAGAGTTGGACACAACTGAGCGACTTTCACTTTCATGTATATTCACTATTCCAACTGTTATTACTCTTCTGGGGTGAGGGGGTGATTCATTCTCAAACCTTGGTGTATGTCAAAATCACCTGAAAACACTCTAAGTAGCAAGATCTCTCCCTCTACTGTACCTGTACAAACCTATGAACATCAGAGGATCTGTGTTTTATCCAGTTTCCCAGGCAATTCCTACGTAGATGATTCTTAGACTACACTTGAAAATGCATTATTCTGAATACAGAACCTGTGTCATAGAGTGTTAAAATTGGAAGAGACTTCAAAGATACCTAAACAATCTCACACTCTGCAAACGAGGCAGCATCATATCATGTACCGACCCTACTAAACAGCCAGGTTAAATTCCTGGCTTACTCTGTTACATGCAGTATGATTTGGAGCAAGTTAATTTAATTCTCTTTGCAATTTTTTCATCTATAATATAGAGATAATATAAAATGGAGATTTATATCATAAGAGATTGTGATACACATCTCAAAAGAGATTGTGGATGTTTAAATAAATTAATATTGGCAAAATATTGAGAATGTGCCCTGTGTCTAGTAAGCATTTGATAGATATCATTTTTATCATTCACAATTCAGAGAAACAGAACCACTTCACATGGTATAGATTCAGGAATATATCACAAGGATTAGAAAGAAAGAAAGTTTAGTCACTCAATCATGTCAGACTCTTTGCGACCCCATGGACTGTAGCCTACCAGGCTCCTCTGTCCGTGGGATTTTCCAGGCAAGAGTACTGGAGTGGGTTGCCATTTCCTTCTCCAGGGGATCTTCCCGACCCAGGGATTGAACCCTGGTCTCCCACATTGTAGGCAGACGCTTTACTGTCTGAGCCACCAGGGAAGTCATTACAAGGATTGCTGCTGCTGCTGCTAAGTCACGTCAGTCGTGTCTGACTCTGTGCGACCCCATAGACGGCAGCCCACCAGGCTCCCCCATCCCTGGGATTCTCCAGACAAGAATACTGGAGTGGGTTGCCATTTCCTTCTCCCGTGCATGAAAGTGAAAAGTGAAAGTGAAGTCGCTCAGTCATGTCCGACTCTTGGAAACCCCATGGACTGCAGCCTACCAGGCTTCTCCGTCCATGGGATTTTCCAGGCAAGGGTACTGGAGTGGGTTGCCATTGCCTTCTCCATTACAAGGATTAGGCACACACAATTGTGGGAGCTGATTATGTTGGCTATTTAAGGCTGTAGTTTCTGCATTTGGTGCTGGGCCTGAAGTCAGCAGGGCTAGAAATGTAGAAGGAAAGTAGACCTAAAGTAGAGACACCAAGAGCAGATTAGAACCCATAAGAATTAGCTGGAACACTACATTAAGTCCCCCACATACAAATGAGTTCAAAGAGCACATTTGTAAGTCCAACAATGTTAGCCTGGGTACTCAACTAACACAACTAGTTATATAGTATTGTACTGTAATAGGTTTATAATACTTTTTGCACAAATAGCATATAAAAAGTAAATGCAAAAAACAAAACATTTTTAATCTTACAGTACAGTACCTTGAAAAGTAATAATACAGTACAACAACTGGCATACAGGGGCTGGCATCCAGTGAACCGGCAAGAAGAGCTACTGGCTGGAGGAAGGAGAAGAGGTGAGAGATGGTAGAGCTGAAGGACTTTCAGAAATAGATGGAGAAATAGATGGAGACAAACCACAGTTTCACTCATGCCTGACGTTGATGACACAGTTCTGGTTCTTTGTTGGATTCAATTCTGTCCACCATCTTGAAAAAATGATCCAGTGATGTGTGGGTAGTAGTGCTTTTTTTCTCATCAGAGTTGACTTGATAGCACTGGATTGCATTCTGAATGGTTGCTGCAACCTTTGTGCACCATTCTACATTCGGGTCCTGTGCCTTAAAAACTAACAGTGTCTCCGCAAGTAAAGAAAACCCGCTTGTCATTTCCTGCATCCTGAATCTCTTCAGTTCTTCAGTTACTGCTTCTATCTCTTGTCTCCTCTCTTCATCCTTTCTCTAGACCTCCAGCTCCTGGCACTTCTTACCAGTATCAGCTGCATCACTGCTGCTTTTACGCTTGTGCCTGGACATCCTGGGCTTGAAATAAAGATGCTGTACTACTGTACTCTATACAGGACTGAATAATAAGGTGCAGAAGAGAACAGCCACTTGTTAAGGACGCAAGCACATGACAATGTATGCCAGACATGTGAACTAACTTATGTAGTTAGGTATGCCAATGTATGTTTGCATCTTTTAAAGTCCACAACTTAAAATTTCACATGTAGGGGCTTTACTATAATCTATCTCTCATCTCTTTCAGTCTCCTTGATGCTCTTGACCTACACGATGAACTAGCACCCTGCACCACAGAGTAGAACCCGTGTTTGGCCCAGGATTCAGGGAAGTTGAAGTCAGGGACATGGCAGAAGCTGGAGGGGATCGAAGACCTGACTATATCCCATACCAATAAAGTAACGGAGCAGACCAGCAACAACGTGCATGAGCTACAACAGTGCCTGTCTTATTGACCTTTAGAATGGAAAAAAAAAAAAAAAAGGCTCTCCTTTATGTCCCCCTTCCCAAACTCACATGACCCTAACTTGTGGTCAACTCCAACTTGGAATCACATAGAGAAGGGAATTACAACTGTAACTTTGCATTTTAACCTTAATGTGGAACCATATAGAGAAGGGAATTCTGGAATTTGTAGTTCCAACTTAGCTAAACATACAACACAAATCACATTATCAGTTTCTCTTACTACTTATCAGAAAACTGAAGGCAGAGAAGGAGAATAACTTAAGGTCACACAGCAAATCTGTAGAAGATTGACAAGGGCCTGGACCTATTCTTTCCTATGTCTATCCTTCAAGCCTCTGGTTACTGCAAATATCTTAAGAATGTGTCCATCTGAATATTCTTTGGACCTATAGACAGAAGGTTCAAGGGGGTAAAGGATCCAAGTCAATAATAAATTTACTGAAGTCCTGCTAGCTCCCTGCTACTCTGTTCCTAGGCAGGGAGGAGTCCCTATTCTGACACTGATCACTGAGAAAACAACTGCATCAGTAAGGACAATAGAAGGCTGTAGAGACATCCTTCAAGAGAAAAACAATGGTAGTGTTTTGGGGTGGAGCCTGATGAAAAATGGGACATTAAGATGACATCAGGGCCTTAGGGCCTTTAGCTTAATTTGCAGAGTCCATCAAGTCTAACTCCATCTCTCCACTCTCTTATCCCTTCATACTCTGCCCTGGTGAAGCCAGAGATATGATTTGTCTGGAACTGAGGGGCTTCCCAGGATGTAGTGCTACAACTGGAAAACTCCAGCAAACTGGGGTGAGTTGGTCACCTCAAGGCCCAACAAAATTTATCCAAGGGAAACAACAGGTAAATAGAAAAGCCAGCTTTGGAATCATACAGTCTTTTCCTGGCTGTTATGACCCTGTAACTCTCAGCTCAACAAGCCCAAGAAATTCTCATAAGCAATAAGCAAGCCAATAAAAGGAAACAAGACTCTCCAGTCATCCTCAACTCCTCAGAAGTCCCTGAACTTCTATTCCCACTTGGATTCTGAAATCTTTTTAACTTTCATCTGTTTCCCCACAATGTATCAAAGTCCTGTTGGACTCAGTTTTGTGTTCGGCCTCTGGAATTTACTGCGGCTTTTTCACTGACTTTGGCCTCGCTGTTGCCTTCCTGATTCTTCCCAATTAAGAAGACCTAGAGGAGGACACCCATACTCAAAGCACCCAGGACCTCCAAGACAGAAGGACCTTGAGCAGAAAAGAAGGCAGTGGAGGCCTTATCTGGTTTCTAGTACTGAGACAGCCACTTAAAATATTCTCCAACTCTTTGGTTGAAAAGTTTGAAATAATCATGGATGCTTATCAAGACCTTTAGCTTACACCATACAAACATCATATCAGATGAATCACCTTCCGGATCTACCAACCAGTGTCTTTGTTTGGCTTGCACAACTAAAATTAGCAGCCCATTCACATTCCATAAAGGCTGGGGAATTAACTCATACACATGGGACAAAGGAGAAGGATCCAAAGAGGGGCCTCTTCCCTAAGTCTCATCCGTGAGATTCTTCTCATTAAAGAGGCGCTCTCAAGCGTCCAATTTGCCGCAATTATAGCAATCAAAAAAGCATTCATTCAGCCTCCTTCCGCACCTGACAAGCCAGCTCATCCATTCTCTCCAACAGTGGTGGGCTGGATGCTAATGCAGCTCCCACCCCGCCTTGTTCCAGCTACAGCCAGCAGCAATCCCACCCGACTCCCACCCTCACAGCTGGGGCTGGTTCACAGGCCCAGATAGTCAGGTTGATGCCGTATGATAGACCTGTGCCTGTGCCTGACCCACCCGGGGTTCATGGCTCTTCAGAGAATGAGCCTTTGATGCTGGCTTATATATCTTTATCCCCAAAGGCTGGAAGAGAACTGATTATTGGCAACCTCCTCCATTCTGTGACTTTCTAAGGGCTGATAAAGAAGCTCCTGCTGAGATAACAGGTGCAGGTGGAGCGCCGTGGAGTTGCTGGGGCTTGTCTGATTACTGCATTGTGCCAGCCTCCATGGCACTTGAATGGGAGCTTTGTGAGTGTACAGTCTCCCCAGATTGTGGGGACCGGCTGCTGCTGATGGTGGAGTGGAGATCTGCTGATTAAAGGCCCATTAACAAAGCGCAAATAACTCTCAACTTCCTCTTCTCACCTGCTTCTTTGTTTTAGTCTAATGACTCTTGGGGGAGCTGAAAACGTTATTTAATTATTCCTAACCCCCATG
Organism: Dama dama; assembly: GCF_033118175.1. Lineage (NCBI taxonomy): Eukaryota > Metazoa > Chordata > Mammalia > Artiodactyla > Cervidae > Dama > Dama dama. The sequence goes on from NC_083699.1 coordinate 39,427,994, forward strand.
CTGATGCTATGATGACTCCTTCTAGAGCATGCCGTCCCCAGCAAGGCATCTGTAAACATACTTATGAACTGCTCCAGGCTTGGCAATAGATATAAGTCTGCAGCCACTCCAAACAGTCAGGCTGGTATTGAGTCATCTACGTGGACCATCTCTGTACTACTCCCTTGAAATAGTCTGGCTGCACCATGACATGTTTCCAACTACCTTTAAGGCCAACTGACCACAGCCTCTGGGTTATTACTCACCACGTTTCTCTCAATGTCCACTGAGAATCTTTGGAAAACAATAAGCAAATATTTATTGTTGTTAAGTATGGTCACTGAGCCCCGTGGGACATTCCCTCACCTTTTCTGTGTCTATAAAATGTGGATAATGGGAATAATCAGACTTTCTTCAAAGGGTTGTTATGAGTCACAAATAAGATAATGTCTGCAGTATACGACGTCATGCTCCATTGAGTTGGTGCTCAATTGAAGATCACTATTATTTCATTATTGTTTCTGTGGCATCAGTTTTTAGTTTATTTTTTTAAAACTTTCTCCATAATGTCTCCCAGTCTAAGGATAAGTTCTGCTACAGCAAGGCACACTTCTAGATTTTTCTATTTGCCACACAGTGTACCAGGCAGCTAGAATGTGGAACAAGGATTTGCGGAGCTGGAAGCCTCAGGCTAGAGCCCTGGCTCTGCCTGTTCCTCTCTGGCTGTCCACCACCAGGCATCCTTTGGTCTCCTCGCTGCCCTCACTCTTTCTTACTTCCTTAGGTACCTTAAAAAATACCTCTCCCCTTGGCCTCATCTGTTAAAATCCCACCCTTCTTCCAGCTCAAACCGAATGTCTCACCTTCCAGAATCTCTTCTCTGGTTGCCCCAGTCTACAATGGCCTCTCTCAGACTGCTCATCCCTTTGTCTCAGCACCACAAAGCTTAGTAATTGCCTGTTAAAAGCCTCACTTCAATGGAGAAAAAAATGCAATCTTTACCTTTTTGCAACACTTCTTCGCCTACTATGTTTTCTACACTTACACAGCTCTTTAGGGCAAAGAATGACAATAAGTGGCTCAGTGGCCAAATTCAATCTGTTTTCTCACTTTGTCTGACCTAGAGATAAGAACGGTTTTGGTGTTTTAAATGGTTGGAAAATATCAAAAGAAGAATTATTATTTGATGACACATGAGAATTATATGAAATAGATAGAGAAACTAAGACCTGGGAGTAGGAGAGGCTAGGCCAAGGTCATCCCACATGATAAAGTTGTTGGAGGGCTAGGACAGCCTAGCCCAAAGCCCAGCCCAGGGTTTTCCCTTCTGACCTAAATTCTGTATAATTGGCAAGTAATGAAGCTAAAACCGAAGCTGCTGCTTTGAGTAGGTTTGGGGTTCTTTTAGTACAGGGTCTGTAAGAGAAAAATTGTGGAAGACTTTAATATTTAGTGGTTGTCCTAATTGGCTCTTCCCCTGGGCTATTTTGTCTCTCCTCGTCTTTGACTAGGCTATTTTATAACTCAGTACAGACAGAAATTTGAACATCCATAAATAAAGTTTTATCAGGACATAACTGTTCCCATTGTAATGTATTGTCTACAATTGCCCGCACACTCCAATGGCATAATTGAGTAGCTGCAACAGACACTGTATTATCCACAAAGTTTGAATTATTTACCAGCTGGCCCTTTACAGAGAAAGTTTGCTGTTGTTATTGTTCAGTTGCTAAGTCACGTCCGACTCTTTGTGACCCCACGAACTGCAGTGCACCAGGCTTCCCTGTCCTTCACTATCTCCCTGAGTTTGCTCAAACTCATGTCCATTGAATGTTAGAATCAGTTTGCTGACTCTTTCTTTAAAGTGAAAAATCCCTTTCACATTTGCACATTCATGTGGTTTGTGATAGGCCTATGCAACATCTCCATTTTCATAAAATCAGAAAAGTGAAGCCACCTGTTCAAGACTGCACAGCTTTGAGGTGTCAGAGCTGGCAGTCTCTAGCCCACTCTCCTGACCACACATAGACCTGTATCACTCTTTAAGCCAGCCAACATGGAGGAAACTTCTGCCTTGTAATCGATTCTCTATCACATGCCTCATTTAAAGCTCCAAGGAGCTCCCTCCAGAAATCTAGGCGTGCAGAAACGTGTCCTTGCATTAGTGACTCCACAGTCTCTCATAACTTTGCTGACAAAGGTCCATCTAGTCAAAGCTATGGTTTTTCCAGTAGTCATATATGGATGTGAGAGTTGTACCATAAAGCAGGCTGAGCACTGAAGAATTGACGCTTTTTTTTTTTTTTTTGAATTGATGCTTTTGAACTGTGGTGCTGGAGAAGACTCTTGAGAGTTCCTTGGACTGCAAGGAGATCAAACCAGTCCATTCTAAAGGAAATCAGTCCTGAACATTCATTGGAAGGACTGATACTGAAGCTCCAATATTTTGGCCACCTGATGTGAAGAACTGACTCATTGGAAAAGACCCTGATGCTGGGAAAGATTGAAAGTAGGAGAAGGGGATGACAGAGGATGAGATGGTTGGGTGGCATTACCGACTTGATGGACATGAGTTTGAGTAAGTTCTTGGAGTTGGTGATGAACAGGGAAGCCTGACGTGCTGCAGTCCATGGGGTCGCAAAGAGTTGGACACGACTGAGTAACTGAACTGTATTGAGTCTCTTTGGAATGGGGTGTTCAGTTCAGTTCAGTTGCTCAGTCGTGCAAATAAAAGTTATCAATTACTGGTAAAAGGCTTCTGCTCTTGGGTGGTACTGGAGCTGACTGGGTCCACAAGAGTTGCATCCTGCCAACCATACCCCTTCCTTGGCTGACTCTGATAAGGTTTAGTTAGGGAGAGATCACGTGCTGCTGGTGACCACTGACTGCCAGCAGAATGTACACATGAGCAGCAGCTAGTCTTTGGGAGAGATAGATGAAGAGTCTGGCCCCCATTTAAGTCATTCTCAGGTAGCTGCTGGCCTGCCCCACCCCCTTTCCTCACCTCCCACTGTTCTCCTCTTCTCCTGAGCTCCTATGGTGGGTGCTCCCAAGCTGTTCCTAGTTTCTCCCTCACTGGTCCTTGGTTTCAGCCTCACTTTTTCCCTAGGGATCTATTTCTGCTTTTCCAGCGATGTAGGGTGAGTTACTTGCCCTTGCTGCAGTATTGTCAATGTTGAATTGGGATAACACCTCTACTTCCAGCATAGTTGGTATGACCACTTGTGATAATTTATGCAAAGTGCACTTAGCACAGTGCCTGGCATATTGGCTGGACTCAGTAAGTGATAGTACAGTGGTACTACTGTGTCATCATTTTGAGTCTTAGTAAAGGTAAGTACTAAACCCCATCCCAGGAGTTTATTTCTTATGACTTGGGCAAAACCTTCCCTCTATCCTTGCTCTCCAGTTTCCAAGTTTCCCAACGTTTCTTCATAACTCACTTGCCAGGAATATATGTTGATATGATTTCTGCCCTGGAGAGGTGGTGTAGGTTCTGGACCAGAACTGAGTCCCCTTGAGGGGAATGCCAGATGCCCTCCATGGGCCATAAACCAGAGTTCCCAGGTTCTCACTAGAAAGTACCATCCTAAGGCTGCCTGGAGTGCCCATGAGTGCAGCTGAAGCTACTTATTACTACTTTTGAGGAGATTCCCATTTGGGTAATATGTAGTATATTAGAGTTCTCTGACTACTCAGACTTCTCTGAGAACTCAGAGTTCTCCAGAGAAACAGAACTTATAGGATATGTATATATAGAGAAACATATTTATTGTAAGGAATTGGCTTATACAATCATGAAAGCTGTTGAGTCTGAAAAACAGCGTGGACTAGCAGGTTCAAGACGTAGGAAACTTGACGGTGCAATTCAAAGGCTAGCAGCCTGATGGTTCAGAAGTCTGAAGGAAGTCTGCTAGAGAATTCCCTCTTGCTCCAGGAGACCAGATTTTTGTTCTATTCAGGCCTTCAACTGATTGGGTGAGGCCCACCCATGTTGTGGAGGGTAATCTGCTTACTTGAAGTTCACTGATTAAATATTAGCATCATCCAAAAACTCCTTCCAAACTGACATAAAATTAACCACCACAAATAACATGCATAAATACTCTCTTTCTCTGACAACTCCCATTCTGTTGACATCCTGTGCTAGTGTATTTTAGGAGGTAAAACAACTAGAGAGTCACATGAAGTTTCTTTCTCTTTCCAGAGTGGTTGACTAATAATACTATACCCTCTTGGTGGATAAAATTGTCTCAACTGTGTACAGAAGTTTTCATTGGTTTCTCTCTCATTGGTTTCATTGGTTTCTCTCTACACTCTCTCATTGGTTTCTCACACAGGACCAATCAGCTGTTCCAATGCCCTCATTTTTCAGATAGAGAAACTAAGACCTGGGAGTAGGAGAGGCTAGGCCAAGGTCATCCCACATGATAAAGTTGTTGGAGGGCTAGGACAGCCTAGCCCAAAGCCCAGCCCAGGGTTTTCCCTTCTGACCCAAATTCTGTATAATTGGCAAGTAATGAAGCTAAAACCGAAGCTGCTGCTTTGAGTAGGTTTGGGATTCTTTTAGTACAGGGTCTGTAAGAGAAAAATTGTGAAAGACTTTAATATTTAGTGGTTGTCCTAATTGGCTCTTCCCCCTGGGCTATTTTGTCTCTCCTCGTCTTTGACTAGGCTATTTTATAACTCAGTACAGACAGAAATTAAGTTGTAGAAAATTGATAGTAGTGCAAATAATTCTTGTCCATAGAAATTGTGTCTGTGTATGTGTTAATTGCTCAGTCATGTTCAACTGTTTGCGACCCCATGGCCTCTAGACCACCAGTTTCCTCTGTCCATGAGGTTCTCCAGGCAAGAATACTGAAGTGGGTTGCCAGTTCCCTTTCCAGGGGATCTTCCCAACCCAGGGATTGAACCTGGGTGTCCCACACTACAGGCAGATTCTTTACCACCTGAGCCACCAGGAAGCCTAGAAATTGTGTCTAATGGAATATAACTGATTATTGCTCTTTAGATAGTGATCACTTTTGCATCCTTTTGTAAATCCATTTCAGTATTCTTATGTAACTAAAAATACGTGACACTGTGAGTTTACTTTTGAATTCACTGTAGCATCTGTTTCCCTCATTGATTAATGAGTTAAAAAAAATCTTTGGCATGTATTCATTTTATATTTGTATGAGAATCAGGATTATATCCTCTTTTACAATGTATATTTTGATAGATCTATGTGTAAACAATATTTAGACCTATTTTCCTATACTGTACTATGTTTCCACACCTCCCTTAAAGAATAAACTGAAGCTCCTATGACTTCTGAACATCTTGAAGAAAAATAGCTAATTTTGTAAAGTCCTTTAATGTTGCTTTCATTGTCATCATCTCATTTGATTCCAGCAATCAGCCTGTGAGAGAAGATGGTAGTGATGGTTTAGTCACCAAGTCATGTCCAACATTTGTGGCCCAGTGGACTGTAGCCTGCCAGGCTCCTCTGTCCATGGGGATTCCCCAGGCAAGAATACTGGGGTGAGTTGCCATTTCTTCCTCCAGGGCATCTTCCCGACATCAAACTCAGGTCTCCTGTATTGCAGGCAGTCTCCTGAATTGAAGGCAGATTCTTTACCAACTGAGCCAGCAGGGAAGCCCCATAAGAGGAGGTATCATTCCTATTTTGCCAATGAGTGAAATGAAGGCAGGGGTGGGGTGGGGCGGGGGAGCAAAAATCTGTCTTGTAAGACTAGGATCATAGAGCTCTAGGAAGCAGTGAGAGCTACGACCTCAGCATAAGTCTCCTGTCTCCTGTCTCTAAGTCCTATGCTAACCCTCTTCCTTAAGTCAGGTCTTCTTTCTCCATGAGAAATGCTGTGGACCCAGCCTGGCAGCTGAATCCCAGCCAGGGAGAGCTGCTGTTTCAGAAAAAAAGGACCGAGAGTCTGGATGTGAGGGAAGTTCTGAGTTCTGAGTTTTAGCATCAAGGATGTTATTCTGCTCCCTTTTTCATTTTTCCCCTTGAGAACAAAAGCTGGTTTTACATTTTAATGGATTTAATTACTGCATGGAGATCTGAACAGATAGGAAAGGAACAGGCAATGAGGACACAGTGATGGTCTATTGAGCATCATTTGAATTAATTTAGAGTTTTCATCTTTGTGATTAGTGTGGTTATTAGTGTTTATACTTGAAGTTTGCATTAACAGGGTGTTACTGTGAATTTGAAACATTAAAGCAGGCCCGATTTCCTAGTATTTGTTTACTTATTAATCAGTCATTCATAATTGCTATGGTGCTGACATATAAATACCCCCTGCATCCAACTTCCCAGCTCAACTTAATAAAGAGTAATACCAGGCCTCATTTAGTCAGTGTTTAATGCTAATAGGTTGTCCTTATCTATTTTGGTGACTTCCCCACTGTGGATATTCTCTCCTTTGTCCTCAGACCACTGTGGAGAGGCAGATAAAGCCTCAGACTTTATGGAAACAGCCAGAACTGGGTCTTAGTTTACCATGTCTCTGGAAAAGTCATGCCTCCTCTCTGGGCCTCAGTTTCCCAGCTGTAAAATAAGAGGTTTAGATGAGATGATCCCCATGTCTTTGCAGTCCTATGGCTCAGAGAAAATCAAAGTGGAGAGATGACTAGAGAGTCAGAAATATAAAGTTGTGACTAAGAAATCATCTATCCTGACACATTAATTCTTCAATAGAGGACAAAGAGACTCAAAGAAGATTAGTGATGTCCAAAGTCAGATAGAAGGTTAAAGAGTCAGAGTCTGAACCTGAATGCAGACTTTCTAATTTCTAATCTGGTCCCATGTGCTTCTTTTCATTTGGTTGTATCAAAGTCTTAAAGTAGATACAATGACAGTGACAGTGAAAGTTGCTCAGTTGTGTCTGACTCTGCGACCTCATGGACTATACAGTCCATGGGATTCTCCAGGCCAGAATACTGGAGTGGGTAGCCTTTCCCTTCTCCAGGGAATCTTCTCAACCCAGGGATCGAACCCAGGTCTTCCATGTTGTGGGCAGATTCACCAGCTGAGACACCAGGGAAGCCCTTTAAAGTAGAGTACATATTGATAGAATATCAAATTATGAGACCCCCATAATAATTAAATACAAATGTTAATCTATGTCCATATTATTCTGTTTTCCTTTCTATCAATATAACATTAAAATCCAGCTCAACTTTAGATCCTCAAATGACCATCCTTATAAATAACTACCATCAGGAGTCTTGTGTGTATCATTCCTATGTTGTTGCTAATATTTAATTACATAAAAAATGCCTGTGTGCGTGCTTATTGCTTCAGTCATGTTTGACTCTTTGAGACCCCATGAACTGTAGCCCACCAGGCTGCTCTGTGTATGGGATTCCCAGGCAAGAATACTGGAGTGGGTTGCCATTTCCTCCTCCAGGGGATCCTCCCAACCCAGGGATCGAACCGACATCTCTTATGTCTCCTGCATTGGCAGGTAAGTTCTTTACCACAAGTGCTACCTGGGAAGCCCTATGAAGTATTCATTGTTTATTTGACTTATTGAATTTCATGTTTACTCTCTACTGGTTTGGAAATATACCTTCTACTCTTTTGTTTCAGGTATACCTTTAAATTCATAATATGCCTACTTGATATTCAAAATGATCGACCCTGAATCAGAATCTCTACCCTCCTCCTAAGCAGAACCACCAACAATCCTTATCCTAATCCCATGTAATTGGTTATCAACAATTTTGTTCTGCCTGTTTTAAACATCCTCAATTAGTTATTAATCTTTTAATAGTTTGGGCTTATTTAGATTTAGATGTTACTTATATGCTTTCTCATCACTGTTTGCTGTACATCACTACTTCAATATGTGGTAGAGGATATTCCATTGTCTTCAGATTTCTAGGTTTGCTGAGGTTTTTTAATCCGATTTAGTCTTAAGGATAATTTCTCTTTTCTGTAACTTTAAAAATCTTGTTTTGGTGTTCTTAAATTTTACTTCAAAGTGTGTTCAATGTGGATTCATGTTTTCCTTTTTCCTGCCCTGGGCATTCTCTCCTTTGTCCTCAGACAACTGTGGAGAGACCGATAAAGCCTCAGAGTTTATGGAAACAGCCTGAGCTGGGAGTTAGTTTACCATGTCTCTGGTGAACTAGATGCGTTATTGCTGTTAATTCAGTTGTCAGTTGCTAAGTCATGTCTGATTCTTTACAACCCCATGGACTGCAGCATGCCAGGCTTCCCTGTCCATCACTATTTCCCGGAGTCTGCTCAAACTCATGTCCATTGAGCCGGTGATGCCACCCAACTATCTCATCCTCTGTCACCCCCTTCTCCTCCTGCCCTCAATCTTTCCTAGCGTCAAGGTCTTTTCCAATGAGTCGGCTCTTCTCATCAGGTGGCTGAAGTATTGGAGCTTCAGCCAAATTGGATGCAATGTAAATCTCCAATCCAAAGGTTCATGTCTTTCTTCAATTGTGGAAAATTCTCAGTTTTGATCTTACTGAATATTAACTTTCTCCCTTCTTTCTGTGAAAGTGAAAGTCGCTCAGTTGTGTCCAACTTTTTGCAAGCCTATGGACTATACAGTCCACAGAATTCTCGGCCAGAATACTGGAGTGGGTAGCCTTTCCCTTCTCCAGGGGATCTTCCCAACTCAGGGATCAAACCCAGGTCTCTGGCATTGTGGGCAGATTCTTTACCAGCTGAGCCACAAGGGAAGCCCAAGAATACTGGAGTGGGTAGCCTATCCCTTCTCCAGTGGATTTTCCCAACCCAGGAATCGAACCGGAGTCACCTGCAGGAAAATCTCCTGCAAGCGGATTCTTTACCGACTGAGTTATCAGGGAAGCCCCTTCTTTCTGTATGAACTTCTATTAAATTAGAGCTGTCTGCATTCTAGTTAATGTCCTGAAACCTGTCTTCCAGACACTAGTTCTGCCTGCAGATGTCTAATCTGCTGTCTGCACTGTCTGTCAAGTTTTCAATTTCAGTGATTTGGGTTTTTCCATTTCTAGAAGTAACATTTTCTTCTTTCTCAAATCTGCCCATTGTTTTTTTCATGGAGACTTGTTTTTTTTTTTTTTTTTTCTTATAGATTGATAGTTAATTTTACATCTTTAACATTTAAACATTTATGTTATAGTGTTCCCTAGGTGACTTTATCCTAAATTCTTAACATGCAAGCTCTCCTGTCATATGTATTCATTCTCATTTTTTCCTTAAGTAATTTTCTTCTGGAATTTTTGAGTGTAAGCACATTGTCAATGATAATATATGGGTGCCTGGGGAGTCAATGGGATATGGGGCTTGGAAATGTCCCCCCAGAGAAGCTTTGCATTTGTTTTGCTTGGTACCCAAGAGGTACCATGGCCCCAGAAACATTAATTTTTTTTCTAAACCTATATATTGGATGGATAAATGAGTGAACACACTATTTATTCCTTTGTCTTAATTGGAATGCAGAAAAATCAATTTAAATACATTCAGTGCTGCTACCTGTGGCCACACAGACTAGGCACTGTGATGGAAGAGCTATGTGACATGGTGACCTTCAATTCTTTTTTATTGCATAACTTAATCTATGTAAGAAAAGTCATTAGGACAGTGAACCGCCATATCATCTGTTAGAAAAATCACAATGATTATGATGGTCAGCTCTTAACCAGCCCAGCAGCAGAAATTATAAATAATTATCCTCTAGATCAGAAATGGATAAACTATGCTACACTGTTTTCCATAACCTTGGGCCAAGTTTAGCCCTCTGCCTGTTTAGTAAATAAAGTTTTACTGAAACACAGTTACTCTTACTCATTTACATGTTGTCTATGGCTGCTTGAGTCCTACAACGACAGAACTGAGTGGTCGTGATAGATACTGGTTGTTTTACAGCCCATGAAATGTTTCCCCAGTGGCTCGGCAGTAAAGATTCCACCTGCAATGCAGGAGATGCAGGTTCAATTCCTGGGTCAGGAAGATCCCCTGGAGAAGGAAATGGCAACCCACTCCAGTATTCTTGGCTGAGAAATCCCATCGGCAGAGGAGCCTGGTAGGCTGTAGTCCCCAGGGTCACAAAAGAGTCTGACACAGCTTAGCGACTAAACAACATCCCATGAAGCCTAAGATTTTTTGTATCTTTTTACCTTTTGACCCTGTTTACCCATATCTTCCACCTTTAAAACCCTACCACTAACAGCCACCAATCTGCTCTCTGTATCTATGAGCTTGTTTTTTGGTTTTGGTGTTTTTTTGGATTCTACATATGAATGATAATACAGTTTTTGTCTTTCTCTGTCTGACTGATTTCACTTAGCATAATGTTCTCGAGGTCCATCCATGTTGCTGTAAATTGCAACATTTCACTCTTTTTTATGGCTGAGTAACATTCCATTGTGTGTGTGCATGTGTGTGTGTGTGTGTGTATCTATATATATAATATGTGTGTGTATATATAAATATATATACCACAATGTCTTTCTCCATTTGTATATCAATGGACACTTAAGTGGTTTCCATATCTTAACTATTGTAAATAATGCTGCAATGGACATGGAATGCATGTATCTTGTTGTGTTAGTATTCTTGTTTTCTTCAGATGAATACCCAGGAGTAGGATTGCCAGATAATATGGAAGTTCTTTTTTTTTTTTTTCCCAATTTTTGAGGAAACTCTATACTGCTTTCCATAGTAGCTGTACCAGTTCACATTCTCACCAGCAGTACAGAAGAGTTCCCTCTTCTCTATATCCACACCAACACTTGTTATGACATCTTTCAGATATGACACTGAAACATGAACTCCCCAGGTCAGTAGGTGACCAATACGCTACTAGAGAAAAGTGAAGAACCAACTCCAGAAAGAATGAAGAGACAGAGCCAAAGCAAGAATAGCACCCAGTTATGGATGTGACTGGTGATGGAAGCAAAGTCTGATACTATAAATAACAATATTGCATAGGAAACTGGAATGCTAGGTCCATGAATCAGGGTAAGTTGGAAGTGGTCAAACAGGAGATGGCAAGAGAGAATATTGACATTTTAGGAATCAGTGAACTAAAATGGACTGAATTGGGTGAATTTAACTCAGATGATCATTATATCTACTACAGTGGGCAAGAATCCCTTAGAAGAAATGGAGTAGCCCTCATAATCAACAAAAGAATCTGAAATGCAATTCTTGGGTGCAGTCTCAAAAATGACAGAATGATTTCTATTCGTTTCCAAGGCAAACCATTTAATATCACTGTAAAACAAGTCTATGCCCCAACCAGCAATGCTGAAGAAGCTGAAGTTGAACGTTTCTATGCTTCAAGAACTTCTAGAATTAACACCCAAAAAAGATGTCCTTTTCATTATAGGGGACTGGGATGCAAAAGTAGGAAGTCAAGAAACACCTGGAGTAACAGGCAAACTTGGCCTTGGAGTATGGAATGAAGCAGGGCAAAGGCTAATAGAGTTTTGCCAAGAGAATGCACTGGTCATAGCAAACACCCTCTTCCAACAACACAAGAGAAGACTCTACACATGGACATTACCAAATGGTCAACCCCAAAATCGGACTGATTATATTCTTTGAAGCCAAAGATGGAGAAGCTCTATACAGTCAGCAAAAACAAGACCTGGAGCTGACTGTGGCTCAGATCATGAACTCCGTATTGCAAAATTCAGACTTAAATTGAAGAAAGTAGGGAAAGCCACTAGACCATTCAGGTATGACCTAAATCCAATCCCTTATGATTATACAGTGTAAGTGACAAATAGATTCAAGGGATTAGATCTGATAGACAGAGTGCCTGAAGAATTATGGACGGAGGTTTGTAACATTGTACAGGAGGCAGGGATCAAGATCATCCCCAAGAAAAAGAAGTGCAAAAAGGCAAAATGGTTGTCTAAGGAGGACTTACAAATAGCTCCGAAAAGAAGAGAAGTGAAAGGCAAGGGAGAAAAGGAAAGATACACCCATTGGAATGCAGAGTTCCAAAGAATAGCAAGGAGAGATAGAAAGCCTTCCTCAGCGATCATTGCAAAGAAATAGAGGAAGACAATAGAATGGGAAAGACTAGAGATCTCTTCAAGAAAATTAGAGATACCAAGGGAACATTTCATGCAAAGATGGGCTCAATAAAGGACAGAAATGGTATGGACCTAACAGAAGCAGAAGATATTAAGAAGAGGTGGCAAGAATACACAGAAGAACTGTACAAAAAAGATCTTCATGACCCAGATAACCATGATGGTGTGATCACTCACCTAGAGCCAGACATCCTGGAATGTGAAATCAAGTGGGCCTTAGGAAGCATCGCTACGAACAAAGCTAGTGGAAGTGAGGGAATTCCAGGTGAGCCATTTCAAATCCTAAAAGATGATGCTGTGAAAGTGCTGCACTCAATATGCCAGCAAATTTGGAAAACTCAGCAGTGGCCACAGGACTGGAAAAAGTCAATTTTCATTCCAATCCCAAAGAAAGGCAATGCCAAGGAATGCTTAAACTACCACACAATTGCACTCATCTCACATGCTAGCAAAGTAATGTTTAAAATTCTCCAAACCAGGCTTCAACAGTACATGAACTGTGAACTTCCAGATGTTCAAGCTGGTTTTAGAAAAGGCAGAGGAACCAGAGATCAAATTGCCAATATCTGCTGGATCATCAAAAAAGCAAGAGAGTTCCAGAAAAACATCTAATCCTGCTTTATTGACTGTGCCAAAGCCTTTGACTATGTGGATCACAGCAAACTGTGGAAAATTCTTAGAGAGATGGGAATACCAGACCAACTCTACCTCCTGTAAAATCTGTATGCAGGTCAGGAAGCAACAGTTAGAAATGGACATGGAACAACAGACTGGTTCTAAATAGGGAAAGGAGTATGTCAAGGCTGTGTCAGGCTGTCACCCTGCTTATTTAATTTACATGCAGAGTACATCATATGAAATGCTAGGCTAGAGGAAGCACAAGCTCGAATCAATGTTACTGGGAGAAATATCAATAACCTCAGATATGCACATGACACCACACTTATGGCAGAAAGGGAAGAACTAAAGAGCTTCTTGATGAAGGTGAAAGAACAGAGAGAAAAAGTTGGCTTAAAACTCAACATTTAGAAAACGAAGATCATGGCATCCATTCCTATCACTTCATGGCAAATAGATGGAGAAACAGTGGAAACAGTGATAGACTTTTTTCTTTTGGTCTCCAAAATCACTGTAGATGATGACTGCAACCATGAAATTAAAAGACACTTGCTCCTTGGAAGAAAAGCTATGACCAACCTAGACAGCACATTAAAAAGCAGAGACATTACTTTGTCAATAAAGGTCCATCTACTCAAAGCTATTGTTTTTCCAGTAGTCGTGTATGGATGTGAAAATTGAACTATATAGAAAGCTGAGTGCTGAAGAATTGATGCTTTTGAACTGTGGTGTTGGAGAAGACTCTTGAGAGTCCCTTGGAAGACAAGGAATTCCAACCAGTCCATCCTGAAAGAAATCAGTCCTGAATAGTCATTGGAAAGACTGATGCTGTAGGTGAAGCTCCAAAACTTTGGCCACCTGTTGCGAAGAACTGACTCATTTGAAAAGATCTTGATGCTGGGAAAGATTGAAGGCAGGAGGAGAAGCGGAAAACAGAGGATGAGATGGTTGGATGGCATCACTGAATTGATGGATATGAGTTTGAGCAAGCTTCTAGATTTGGTGAGGGACAGGGAAACCTGGTGTGCTGCAGTCTATGTGTCGCGGAGCTGGATACGACTGAGCGACTGAACTGAACTGCACACTTGTAATTTCTTATCTTTTAGATAATAGCCGCTCTGACACATGTGAGATGATCTCATTGTGGTTCACCCTGATGATTAATGATGTTGAACGTCTTTCCACTGAGTTTCTTTTCAGACATCTTGAGGCTTGGGGATTCCTACGATGCATAGGTGACGTATATTTACTCTAAATCCCTGCACAGTAGGGACACATGGAGGCTTTTTTTTTTTTTTTTAAACACAGAATCCAAACAGTATCTCTGTAGTCTCCTTAGGTTAGTGCTGTAGGCTGAATAATGGTTGCCAAATTTTAGGTCCTAATCCCTGGAAATTGTGATTGTTACCCTACATGGCAAGAAAGACTTTGCAGATGTGTTTAAAAAAAGGAGTTTGAGATTGGAAGATTATTCCCTATTATCCAACTGGACCCTAAATGTAGTCACAAGTGCCCTTACAAAAGGCAGACAGAGAGAAACTTGACTACAGAGGAAAGAAGTCAATGTGATAATGGCAGCACATACTGGGGTGATGGTCTTTGAAAACAGAGGAAGGGGTTGTGAACCAAGGGATTCAAGAAATACAGAACTACAAAGTAGGAAAGGCAAGAGAAGGAACTGTTCTCTAGTCTCTGGAGGAAACAGTCCTGCCAACACCTTGATTTTAGACAGCTGATCCCCAGAAATGTGAGAGGATAAATGGGTGTGATTTTCCCACTAAGTGTGGTAATTTTTTAAAAGAGTAACAGGAAAAAAAAAAGCTGGTAAGCAGAGTTTTTCTAGTCCTCTGGTTGAGAGTTCAGTAATTCAAAAGTCTCTGCAGGAAAAACTGACTGGGTTTTCATGAAGGCTGGTAATGAGGATGTTATCATTTTCACCAAGTCAGGCTGGGAAGACATCAAATGACAAGATTCCACAGCTCCTGTGATTGCAAATCAGTCTCAAGACAAGGGGGAAAAAAAGACAAGAGTCCAAGATTCTGAACTTTTACTTTTGTTAGCCAAATCAGTGGCTCTGGGTGCTCTATCATGGTTGTCAGAGTAGTAGTGATAGAAGATGGTGGTTGTATTCCACATGTTTTGTAAATCACCACATGGACAGAAAAAGCATGTTAGGTAAATTAAATTACACACCTCAATTTTCTCATCTATAAATGGAATGAATAATGATGCTCTGTCACAAAATTATGGTGAGGCACCAATTTTTAGTTGCTGAATGTCAAACACTTGGATGTATATGTGTGTATGTATATATATATATATATGCCTGTATGCCTTAGCTTTGCAGATAGACCGAGTGTCTCTGGAGAGACTTGACCCAGGATTCTTGTTCAAGAATTATGAGAAGAGAATTGAGTGACTCAAAAATTTAAGAAGAGTGAAGACTTACAAGGAAACACAAGTTTTTCCATCACAAAGATTTGGAAAATGAGATTGTTAATTTTGGAAGCTGAAAGGGCTAGCTTAAAATAGAAAATGCTAGTGTGATTGCTGTGCTGTTCATCCAACAAACAACGTGTCTGCAGGGTAGTCCCTATAGAAGGCGAGATGCCAAGGGCTGTGAGAAGATAGACATCAACAGCAGCCGTACCCCCGCCATTTATATCACACCCGAGCGAACTCTTGTAGCAGTTCACAACAGTGCAAATGAGCGTCACAGGCATCTCTGAGGTGGAGTCAGGAAACTACTTATTAGCGTTTTGCAGATGAAGAAACTGACCCTAACGTTTAACAGGATCAGAGCGGGCTCTCAACCCAGTCTCCTAATTCACTTCAGTTGACTCAGTGTCACAGACTAGACGAGATCTCTGATCTCAGAGTGCGTGTAACTTAGTAAGGAAGACAAGACAGAGCGAAAGACAGGGGGGGCGAGGGGAGTACTACAGGGTAAAATGTGACCACCGCAAGATATAACAAGAGAAAAACAAGGGCTTTGGGAAGCTAGGAGGGCTGTGATGTGGATCACGGTGGCAGTGCCTGGTAAGGCAAAACCAGAGGCTCAGTGGAGCGGCATTAAATCACACGCACTTCAAAACTCTTCACTGTGAAAAATAAAAACCAATAAGCCAACGCCAACACAAATGGTTTCAGGTTCTGTCAGCATGTTGCACTGTATTCTCCCTTCCACAAACAATTATGATATGCACATTATATACGGGGAATTGATCACACTGAAAAGAAAATGACGACTTAGCCATGGAATCAGCCTGATTTGGGGGAAGGAGTGGCACCCTGCTCACCAGACCTACAGTCCGGCCCTGATACCCGCAGTGACCTGGAGTCGTGTGTTTCCCCTTTGGGTTTTGCTTCTTCTCCCACACATCAGGACTGTAAGATTCCCTGGCCGCTCTCACATTCTACATTGGAATAAGGAGAATGTTTCTCTATGCTGTTGTCTTCTCTTTCATTATTCATTCTTGCTTTCATGTCTCAAATTACTATATTTTCCTTCTCTCTTTTTCTCATTTCTTTCTCTGCCTTTTTTTAGGGACGGTTCCTCCCCTCCCCCTCCCCGCCCTCCCCCATGGTTATTCTCCTTCTCACGTTCGGTGTCTGCATATTTTCTTCCTCATTACCTAAGCACATGTAAATTGGCCATGTGCTGAGGCGGAAGCAATTTTTTTTAAAAAATTGGTTAAAATGCACCAACGTCAAATATGACGAATTCTTCCACTTTTGGACTCCTCATGATTTTAATCATCCCAAATCAGTCATTTAGGAAATGACAGCATGAGAACCAAATTCCCTTAGCATCAGATCTTTCATTTTGTCTTTTGATGGTGTGTGTGTGGTGTTTGCCTAAATTGTTAGTGGGTTTGTGCATCATTTAACTCATCAAGTAGCACTGAACACCTGCTGTGTACCAGTACTGGCTGGGTAGGTGGAGATGGGAAAGATTTTTTTTAAAAAAAGGAACAACCTCTAGTGTCTAGTTGGAATGGAATTTGGGTGCTTGGTGGATAAAAGCATGTAAAAATGGTTAGAAGTAAAGAAGGAACTTTAGAAGCAAAACAACTGTATTTTGGTCCCAGACCCAGGAATGCTTGACTCTTGTCTTAGGACAGAGTTTTTGCGTTTTTTAACTGAAAACACAGTAAACAGCAGCAGCAGAGAAAATTGCCACCTTGCCACTGAGGTCCGGGCCTGATAATTCCTAAAAAGGATGTCCATTAAAAGCTGATTCAGAAAACACAAGCCTATTAACTGCCTTTCTAAGCACCAAATCTATATCCTGGGACTCATACATTCAGGGGTATCTATGCGAAAAAAAGAAAGAATTGGTCCCAGAGGGACCTTAAACTTGCTTACTCATTCAGGTGTGAATGGAAGTCAAAGGCCAACAAAAATGATCAGTCTGGCCTGGGGCCAGGCTTTACCTGGGTTTCAGGCAAAAAAGCAGGAGAGAGCACATCACAACACGCTGCTGTATAAGGCACAGTAAGCCAGGCCACAAGTAAACTGGGATTATTCAATGTCCTGGCTCTGGACATTAGGAAATTCTTCTACCTTGGAAATTGGGTAACTAGAGGGGGTATGTTGTCTGCTACCCCAGTCCCCATCAGTGCAGGAAGAGGTACAGACCTGAAGTATTGGGTTGGTCAAAAAGTTCATTTAGGGTTTTCCCATAAGATGTTATGGAAAAAACAAAAGGAACTTTTTGGCCAACCCAAATATATAATGTGAATGAGTCAATGGGAAGAACAAAAGCATTCCCTCCTCCATCAGGGTGCTGGATGAAAGACATTACTAAGGAGAAATTCAGTATGGAGTTGCTGTTGTTCAATGGCTCATTCATTTCTGACTCTGTGATTCCATGGACTGCACTGTACTGTCTCCTGGAATTTGCTCAAACTCATGTCCATTGAGTTGATGATGCCATCCAACCATCTCGTCCTCTGTCAGCCCCTTCTCTTCCTACCCTCAATCTTTCCAAACATCAGGATCTTTTCCAATGAGTCTGCTCTTTGCATCACGTGGCCAAAGTATTCGGGCTTTAACTTCAGCATCAGTCCTTTCAGTGACAGGTTTGATTTCCTTTAGGATGGACTGGTTTGATCTCCTTGCAGTCCAAGGGACTCTCAAGAGTCTTCTCTAGCACCACAATTCAAAAACATCAATTCTTTGGTGCTCAGCCTTCTTTATGGTCCAACTCTCTCATCCCTACATGACTAATGGAAAAACCATAGCTTTAACTATTATGACCTTGCTTGGGAAAGTGATGTCTCTGTTTTTTATATGCTATTTATATTTTTCTTCCAAGGAGCAAGCCTCTTTTAATTTCATAGCTGCAGTCACCATCTGCAGTGATTTTGGAGCCCAAGAAAATAAAATCTGTCACTGTCTGCACTTTTTCCCCATCTATTCACCATGAAGTGATGAGACTGGATGCCATGATCTTAGTTTTTTGAATGTTGAGTTTTAAGCCAGGTTTTTCACTCTCCTCTTTCACCTTCATCAGGAGGCTCTTTAGTTCCTCTTCACTTTCTGCCATTAGGGTAGTATCATCTGCATATCTGAGGTTATTGATATTTCTCCTGGCAATCTTGATTCCAGTTTGTGATTCACCCAGCCCAGCATGTCACATGATGTACTCTGCATATAAGTTAAATAAGCAGGGTGACAATATACAGCCTTCACATACTCCTTTCCCAATTTTGAAACAATCTGTAGTTCCATGTCCAGTTCTGTTGTTTCTCGACCTGCATAGAGATTTCTCAGAAGGCAAGTAAGGTGGTCTGGCATTCCCATCCCTTTAAGAATTTTCTACAGATTGTTATGATCCACACAGTCAAAGGCTTAGCATAGTCAGTGAAGCAGAAGTAGGTGTTTTTTCTGGAATTCATTTGCTTTTTCTATAATCCAACAGACGTTGGTAGTTTGATCTCTGGTTCCTCTGCCTTTTCTAAATCCAGCTTGTACATCTGGAAGTTCTCAGTTCATGTACTGTTAAAGCCAAGCTTGAAGGATTTTGAGCATTACCTTGCTAGCATGTGAAACGAGTGCAATCGTATGGTAGTTGGAACATTTTTTGGCATTGCTTTTCTTTGGGGTTGGAATGAAAACTGACCTTTTCCAGTCCTGTGGCCACTGCTGAGTTTTCCAAATTTGCTGGCATATTGAGTGCAGCACTTTCACAGCATCATCTTTAGGATTTCAAATAGCTCAGCTGGAATTCCATCACCTCCACTAGCATTGTTCATAGTGATGCTTCCTTAGGCCCACTTGACTTCATACTCCAGGATGTCTGGTTCTAGGGTGAGTAACCATATCATCATGGTTATCCAGGACATTAAGATTTTTTTTGTATAGTTCTTCTATGTACTCTTGCCACCTCTTCTGCTTCTGTTAGGTCCTTGCCATTTCTGTTCTTTATTGTGTCCACCTTTGCATAAAATATTCCCTTGGTATTCCCTTAGTATCTCCAATTTTCTTGAAGAGATCTCTAGTCTTTCCCATTCTATTGCTTTCTTCTAGTTCTTCACATTGTTCACTTAAGAAGTCTTTCTTATCTCTCCTTGCTGTTTTCTGGAACTCTGTATTCAAATGGGTGTATCTTTCCCTTTCTCCTTTGCCTTTCACTTCTCCTCTTTTCTCAGCTATTTTTAAGGCCTCCTCAGACAACCCCTCTGCCCTCTTGCATTTCTTTTTCTTTTGTTTTGATCACCACCTCCTGGACAATGTTATGAACCTCCACCCAGAGTTCTTTAGGCACTCTGTCTACCAGATCTAATCCCTTGAATTTATTTCTCACCTCCATTGTATCAACCCCAGTTCAGCTTATATGAGCAAGGTCAGGAAAGTGAGCAAAGAACTGTAACAGGAGAATATGGTGAAATTATACTCTGATTTCTGAGTAAATGCTCGAATGAACAAAGTGGCTCACTCAATGCTACACTGTAGATCTAAGGCCCAAACGGAGGTTCTGACTCCAGGTCTGGAGTTCTTCACATTTCACCATGGCTGCCGGGGTAACAGGCACTGTCTGTGCAATGCATAGCTGCAAGGTCATACCAGGTAGGTAGAGCACCTGGGAAAAGGCTGAGCATAAAAGATGAGATACCTGCCCTTCAGCAGAACAGAGGAAAATGAAAAGAGTGTGTCAAGGGCCTAAGCAGCGAGGAGGGGTTAACCAGGTTGGTTTTCCAAGAAGGTCCCAAGACAGAGTCATCTTCTGACGAAGATGAGACCAAGGCGGGGTTTAATTGCAGACAAAAGAGGAGTCAGCCCCTGGGCCAGTGTGACCACGTCAGAGGGCTCTTGCAGCCAGCTCACTTAGTGCTGAACTCTCCAGCTAATCCATGAAGACTTCAGAGAATCTACTGGTATGCTCTGGGTTGTTATATCCATTTATGAAAAATACTGTCCTGAACTGAAAACAGACCTTTAGCTCTCCTTACCTGGAGAGAGAGGGGCTTTCCTGGTAGCTCAGACGGTAAAGCGTCTGCCTACAATGCGGGAGACCTGGATTCGATCCCTGGGTTGGGAAGATCCCCTGGAGAAGGAAATGGCAACCCACTCCAGTATTCTTGCCTGGAAAATCCCATGGACAGAGGAGCCTGGTAGGCTACAATCCATGGGGTCGCAGAGTCGGACAACGACTGAGCGACTTCACTTCACTTCACTTCACTTCACTTCACTTCACCTGGAGAGAGAGATGGACCCTTTCAGAAAGTGTAAGTGATATGAGAGTTTCTACCTCCATGTACCTTCAGCAGGCACTCCATAAATGTTTGATCTGCTCACACCACATCTGAAAGTGGACATAAACATGTTTTATATACTGATGGGGACATGGGGTTATTACAGACATAGTGTCTATAAAAGTGGAATCAGGGCAATCACCTTCCTGAAGCATCAATGTGTGCACTAACCAGGGAGCCGGGGAGCTTATCTTAATCCCTGGGGTCCAGAGTTTTTATCAGGTTCTTATTGGCAGAGAATTGAAAATAACCATGCATGTAACACTGTGGTTTCCAAGTATGATGATGGTTTGAAGGCTGGGGTAGCCCCTTATTAGTTCCATGGGTCCAGGCAAATTGTTCCACTTTTCTGACCTTCAGTTTCCTCATCTGTAAAGCAAAGATAAACAATACCTACTTCCACATATTCATTTAAGGATAAGATAAGATAAACCACATTTGGACATAGTATATGCTCAGTGAAAAGAGCCATTACTCTGGTGCTGTTTGTTATCCTATACATTATAAAATATACTTATTACCTGCTATAGAACAGTGATTCCAAAACTCTATTATGCATAAGAATCATTTATGGAGTTTGTTAAAAAATCTGCTGTTTCAGTCCTATACCACTTCAAAAGATTTTCAGCTATGACTATAAAACATGCATCCCTGGGTGTCTCTGATCACCCTCTGAAAAATATTGTCATTAAAATATGACCACTCTGGGTTCATAGCTCAAAACTACCCAGGTCAAGCTTATATCCATAAGATTTCTAACTCCTTTTCCTTACCATTCCCTCCAACTCTAAACAGAGAGGAGGTAAAAGGTGTTTAAAATAAACTGCTGCTGTTATTAGCATCATCTTTGGGAATTTCAATGCGCAGCAGTGAGCTTCTTTCATAGCTCAGTTGGTAAAGAATCTGCCTGCAATGTGGGAGACCCAGGTTCGATCTGAAGAAGGGAATGGCTACCCACTCCAGCATTCTTGCCTAGAGAATCCCATGTACAGGGGGGCTTGGCAGGCTCCATGGGGTCGCAAGAGTCAGACACGACTTAGAGACTAAACCACCATCACCACCAAGTGCGGCAGCGTTCAACTTTGGCAGCAGAGTCTAGTCACTCGGATAGCTCTCATCCAACCTGATGCTACGGCCACACCCCAGGCAGTTAAGTGAGGATCTCTGGGTGGCCTTAGGTATGAAGGTTTTGGAAGCTTACCAGGTGATTTCAGTGTATGTCTAAGTTGAGTATCACTGCTGTAGATCCACTTTCCCATCTTCCTTTCAGATCTTCTCCCTCACCTAGTTTCCACCCCATGCCTGATATCTGGGTATTTCCTCTCTTTCAACTTTTGCCTGTGTTCACTGAACAAGTTCCTTCATTTCACTGTCATATTTCCTGATCCACTGATGCCTCTTACTGGGCTCCCCTTGGCATTGATGTCCTACTCACAACTTCTAATCACACTCACAAGACACAACACTGGAGCTCTAGGAGAGTTCTACTCTATCTTCAGAGCGGGGGTCAGATAGGAACATGCAACTGTCTTTCCAACACTTCCTGATTTCCTCCCAATTGAATATTTACCCCACTCTTGCCTACCCATCCTACTAGAACTCAGGCCAACATCTTCTCTGTGAAGCCATCTCTATCTATGCTATGGCCCTAGTACAAAGACCCCTCTTCTTGACTTCCCTAATGACCTCTACATTATGTGTTAGGACATTATATCTTATCACGAAAGGGGAAAGTGTTGTGGTAACAATAACCATTGGAACTTCTTGTGAGAAAGAAACTGTACTTGTTTGGAAAATTATGAGCATTTGGGATAGAAATTTATACCAAGAGAGATGTAAAACAGATCAGAACTACTTTGCTCAAAATCCAGGATGGATTTTTTATTACTCCAAGAGGAATATAAGAGATCAGCCACTCTGTAAGGTGACCCATCCATGGTTTCTTTAATATCCTAACTAAGCTCTGTGCTATGGTGTGCTAAGTTTCTCAGTCATGTCCTACTCTTTGCAGCCCCACGGATTATAGCCCAGCAGGCTTCTCTGTCCATGGGGATTCTCTAGGCAAAAATACTGGAGTGGATTTTCATGTCCTGCCCCAGGGGATTTTCCCAACCCAGGGATTGAACCCAGGTCTCCCACATTGCAGGCAGATTCTTTACCAACTGAGCTACCAGGAAAGCCTCAAATAAGCTCTATGAGCCTTTATAAAATACTTGATCAAAGTAGATTTCTTGCAACACTGCTAAAGGGTCTGAGTCCAGAATATTGCAGGGAAAGACAGGTCATGTGAATACTGGCTTATAGACAAGCAGTAAGCAGAGAGCTCTAAAGGAAATCTTAAGGAGTGATTTGGATTACAGGATGTGGGGTTTGGACTAAGGCCAAGTTTAACCAGCCTCTGAGGAGCACTGTGGTCTCAAAGGTATCTGGATTACATTTGAGCATTCTGTATGCCTGCTGAACTGTGAGCTTTCTAATGGCAGGACCTAGCTCCACTATATCTAAGTTCTAATGCCTAGCTCAATTCTTGGCACATGAGATGTTCTTAATAAGTGTTTGCAAAATGAACAATACAGGAAGCATATAATATAGGATTTATCCTAAGGTCAAAGTAAACATCAGTCATCTGTCTGTGGCTATTTTGTGGCTGACTAAATTCACTTTCATTAGCTACTTAGATGCTATTGAACTTCTTTCTCCAAACTCTGTTACTTAAAATTTGATTAATTTGAGCTCAGAATGACATTTCAGAATCCCTTATTCCCAAACACATAGCTCATCAGAAATGCCTCCCACTATTTACAGATTCGCTTCATTGAAATATGATGATGCCAGGCAGACAGCAATGTGTGTTCAGTGGAATTCAATTTTCCTGATCACTGGCTCCATCGATCAGTCTGTTTGCAAAGGGCTGATGCAAGCATCAATACACCTCATGTAGACGATGGGTGAGTTGATCCTATTATTTCTGCATGTGAAAAGGGTTGTAGACTCTAATGATGGGATTCTGGAAGATCACTTCATTGTTGTTGTTTTAAGCTTTATTGAGTTTCTATCACGAGCCAGGAGTTTTTACTATGCGTTCTTATTTAATCTTTATGCTTGACATTTTTATGACTGAAAAATCTGAGATAGAGGACTTGGGGTGAATTGTTTGTGGTTACAGAGCTGGCAATGTATAGAGCCAGGATTCAAATGTAGTTCTTTTGATTCCCAAAGTGAGTTACCATCCATTATGCTGCTTTTCTTCTTGGGAGTTATCTTAGGACCAAAGCAAGTGAGCAGAGGGAGTGATTGAAAAAGGAATCTGAGACAAGTTGAGCAGGAAGTATAGTAATGGTGGTTTATTGTTCATCATACTCACTGCCTCTCAACCCCTCCTCGGACCCCCATTGTGCCTACATAGACATTTGTCTCCGTAGCCGGAAGGCCACACTTGGCCACTGGCCAGTTCCTCCTCATGTGATGTGACCTCCCAGAGGGTACACACTTGGCACCTATACTTTGTATAGCACCCAGACCCAGATGAGCAAACGTAGTGCTAGAAAGAAGGTGCACTGATGGCAGTGGCAGGGAAAATAGAAGTCCAGGGAAGGAATCTTTGTGGATCCCATGGGAAAGCAGCTTTCTCTTTGGGTTTACCAGAGGGCATGAGCTGGGCATCTGATGAGACAGAGGGCAAAGCACAAGGAAGGGACCTCCCAGAATCCTAGAATACCTGGTAGTGGTGTTAACCCAAATCCAACTCAGGCTAAAATCTGCACAGTATCCTTCTTTTCTAATTTAGGCAGAGTCAGGAAAATACCTCTGTGGGACCTGCCACAACTCCATCAAAATCTGGAACACTGACTACTGTATCTTTCCAACTTCAGGAAACTTTCCTTGTTGTTCATAATGCAGTCAACAGATATCTGTTAACCTATAACTACTTTCAAGTCATGAAATGCACGGAAAATTTCAAAGGGAGCTTCTTTTTTTGACCTACAGGCAAAGTCTGAGAAAAGTAGAAGCACGTTTCTCTTTTCGGGTAATAATTCTAGGTAGTAAGACCAAAGCTGGTCAATAACTGACCTCAATTTCTCTGAAAACTGAATTGTGCACCATGAATATTCCTTCTGCGAGTAGGATAGTTTTTCTTTTCTTTTCTTTTTTTGATTAAAATACTGAGTTTATTTCACATGTATATTTTTGTCTCCCCACCATTTCCATCTGTCTGACCACCACTACTACTATTCCTATCATGACATTCCATACATACTTAAAACCAAGCAAAGGGTGGAGTTCCATCTTTAAAAACTAAACAGGCATTTTGGACAACACATTCTTGGCAATGGAACGTGGACAACATTTATCAGACACGGTAGGGAAAGTTCTCACTCTGCATTATAAAAAGGACAGCCAGATATCAACTGTTACAGAAATGAAGTAAGACAGAAAATTTTTAACAAACTGTTTAAACCATTTTCTTAAAGAGACTTCCTCCACTGCCAGAGATCTTGAATAGCCTCCTGGTCAGTCATCCAGAAACAATTCTTCACATAATTGATAAACTTGGCTTCCACTTTGGGAAGGGAACCGCCTTTTTCTATACTTGCTTGCATTTTTGAGTTAATGTCTTCTACAGAGCTAAGTCTTTTCGATGTTTTAGGTGTTTTTTCCTGTTTTTTGAAGGATTCTTGACCTTTTGATCTTGGAGTTGATGATTTTGAGTCTTTTCCATTTTGGTTCGATTTTTGTGCATTTTTGGCTGGAGTATCTCGTATAGATTTCTTTACTGGAGCTTTTTCTTCAACTTCCTCATCAAAATCATCATCATCATCGTCGTCTTCATCATCATCATCGTCATCTTCATGAGCAGCAAGCTTTACTTTTTTCTGGGGAACCTTGCTACCACTTCCAGGGGCAGAACGCTTTCCAGATATACTTAGGAGTTTCACATCCTCCTCCTCTTCATCTTCTGACTCTGCATCTTCCTCCACAGCTACTAAGTGCTGTCCACTGACATGCACAGGCCCTGAACCACACCTCAACCGTAAGACCACAGGTGGTGTAATTTCAAAGCCCCCAAGAGAAACCGTTGGCTGTACAGACATTTTCAAAGTTGCCAGTGTTACTTTAATTGGACTGCCTTCATAATTCATTGCCTCTGCTTCAACAATGTGTAACTCATCCTTTGCTCCAGCCCCTAAACTGACCGTCCTTAAAGATAACTGGTGCTCATTTTCATCATTATCCACCTTGAAGTGATAATCTCCATCAGCCTTTAGTTCACAACTGAAAAGATAGTTCTGGGGCCTCAAGGGGCTCATGTCCATGTCCACTGAATCCTCCATGGGTTGGTGGCACGCACTTATGTGGGAGAGAAGCCGGACAGAATTAAACGACTACTATTCGAACGAGCAGCCACGCAGGACGGAATCACCAGGGAAAGAGGATAGTTTTTCAAAGCCATCACTTTCTGAATATTTTCATAGACCTTTTGATTTGTCTGCAGGACCTGGTTAACAAAGAAAAGAATTATTCATAAGACATATAGCAAACCTGAAGTCAGCTGGGGTGATACTATTATTGCCATTTCACAGATGAAGAAACTGAGGCTCAGAGAGTATACCTGAATTATTAAAGTTCACACAGCTAAATAATGGTGTCACTGGGATGACACCTGTGTACCTTATTGTATACTGTTTAATATCATGCTGTATGTTAATGCTTGACTCCTGCCAGCTTCTTATGATCACAGTCATATTTTATCATTCAACCTCGCATCCTTAAAATTTGAATCCTATTCATTTCTCCTAGAAAAAGAAACCAGGTTAGGTACAAACTGCTGTTTTTAAATATAACCTGATTCTACTCTGAAAAGAGAAACTTGAGGAAGCCCTTCTGGTGGGCAGGAAAAGGTCATGGTAGGCTCAGTGTCTGAAAATCCAATATGGATTTCAACATTCAGGTTAATAAGCAAAGAGTCTTAGATAATCTTTCTAATCTTATTCGGGACTAACTCCTGTTTCCAACTTGGCTGATAAAGTTCAGTTATACTCCTGGTCAAAATAAACACTCTAGGTCAAATATTTCACTATTTTGCTCTTGCTCAGGCTAAATATTTTATCCCTTTTGGACAGCAAAATGTGTGTGTGTGTGTGTGTGTGTGTGTGTGCCTGTATACTATTTCCAAGCCCTAGTAATTATAAGGTAAATTTTAAAGCAAATATTATACAAGTTGTCTTGAAATTGGTTAATCATTTTAACTGATACCTTGTGTTCCAGTTGCAAAAAAAAAAAGAAAGAAAGGAGAATGGGGAATAGAAATATTTGAAAAGACATAAATGGGAGAGTGTCATATCAACACTGACACATACACAACATAAATAACCTCTTGAATACATAAAGTATACTACAGCTTACAAAGTGCTTCCACCTACAAAACATCTGTACTGTAACTCTCAATACTACCCCACGTATGAAGTAGGCAGACTAAGTATAAATAGCATCATTTTAAAAATCAGAAAAAAAAAAGACTTAGATCTAGAGTCTTGTTTAGGAGCCTTGAGTCCAGAATTTCTTCTGCACTGTCATTTCCACATCTATTAGCCTTCACTTACATAGTGTTTACCAGTAGAACAAACCATTAAAAGTGCTTTATGTTGACTCAATGTCTAAAATGCCTAGGTAAACATACTCTGATTCAAAATGCAATTGAATTTTTTATGTAAACTAACTAAAATATAATTCACAGTGGGAATGGGTGGGCATTCATTACCAAAAAATGTTAATGTTGGCTATGTGAATGGCACACATTTAAATGGTTTGTGCTGCATTTGCTCAACACTAAACACTCTTCAAAATGCTTCCCCCCCATACCGTGTCTTTTGATCCTCACCACATCCGCATTTGACACAGCAGGGAAGCTGAGGCTCTGTCTCCCAGAGCTCAGTCACATTAGCCATATTTCGACAAGAAGCTACACTGTTAGTGCTGGTGGGTGGTAGATGTTGGAAGGGAACTGGAAAGGGAAAAAGTAAGGGGCGGGGAGTGGGGTGGGGGAAAAACCCAAGGGGTAGAGAATGGCTCAGAGGACAAAGTCCTCCAAGCAAGGTGAAGGTTCGCTTCGAGGGGCTCAGGGTCAAGATGAAGCTTTCTCTTGCTTTGTGCTTCAGCCTTCACTGTGTCCAGCCTTCTCACTTTCCAGATTCATTCTCCTTCATCTTGAACCTTTAATGTGCTCAAGAGGCTGTGCACACAGATATTCTCTCCACAGGTATCTTGTAACTCTATCTGCAGGCACACTCTAGGGCCTGATAAGGAGAGAGGGTGGGTAGGGTGGGAGCTGGGAGACCAGTGGCTATTGTCTCCAGTGGCAGCCTGATGTGTGTGTGTGTGTGTTGTGCGGGTGGGGGTGGGGCAGGGGGATAATTCACAGGATGCAGGGCTTCAAACGTGTGGGTGAAAGATGCAGGTGTCCTCTTGATCATGGGGACGGCTTGCCACATCCATGCCTGAGTGCCAGCGCCATCTCACTCAATGCTGCATGCTATAGTGTTGGTGTCTTGGGTCAAGGTGAGGTCACAGATTGTGGGCCAGGACTTGAGGGTTCTAACCACCTCTTGGCAAGATTGCCCAGCCTTGTCATTTAATTTTTCACTTCAACAATCATTTATCAAACACTGAAAACGAGCAACATACCAAGATCTGGGGACAGAAGTAGTCTTTCATTTATTATAATGTATTTTATATTTTATTTAACTTGTTATAAATTAATATATATAATAGTCACTATATACTAAGCACTGTTCTAATTGCTTTCTTCCTAATTTAATCATCACTCCCCATTTCACAGGTAAGAACATTGAGACACAGAAAAGTTAGGAAGCTTGCCTGAGGTTATATTGCTGGTGACTGTGAGAGCTGGAAATTGAATCCATGCTGCAAAAGTTCAGACTAAATGGTGAGACTTTATTTTTGGGGCTCCAAAATCACTGCAGATGATGACTACAGCCATGAAATTAAAAGACACTTGCTTCTTGGAAGAAAAGCTATGACCAACCTAGACAGCATATTAAAAAGCAGAGACATTACTTTGCTGACAAAGGTCCATCTAAGTCAAAGCTATGGTTTTTCCAGTAGTCATGTATGGATGTGAGAGTTGGACTATAAAGAAAGCTGAGCACCAAAGAATTGATGCTTTTGAACTGTGGTGTTGGAGAAGACACTTGAGAGTCCCTTGGACTGCAAGGAGTCCAGTCCATCTTAAAGGAAATCAGTCCTGAATATTCATTGGAAAGACTGATGCTGAAGTTGAATCTCCAAAACTTTGGCCACCTGATGTGAAGAACTGACTCAGTGGAAAAGACCCTGATGCTGGGAAAGACTGAAGGCAGAAGGAGAAGGGGACCACAGAGGATGAGATGGTTGGATGGCATCACCAACTCAATCAACCTGAGTTTGAGTAAACTCTGGGAGTTGGCGATAGACAGGGAGGCCTGGCATGCTGCAGTCCATGAGGTCACAAAGGGTTGGATACGACTGAGTGACTGAACTAAACTGAAATGTTTGTAACCACTGTCTTTCAAAATCTCTGCCCTAAATAAGTTGTAGTCCAGAGTGCCAGACAATATTTAGACATGACAGAGTAAAATGATTGTTGTAATAGAGATATGTGCAAAGTGCTATGGAAATTTAAACAAGCTATACTGCCCCACACTTCTCCAGTCCCGGCAGCTGTATCCCTGGTCTCCTCGCACCCTATTCTCACTAGACCTCCTACTGACCTAGTTTCATATCTGACAAAGAGACCAACTCTATCACTGTCAGGGTTGGGGGTAGGGGGTTTCAGCTTCCTATGCCAGGAGGGCAGGCACTGGCATGCAGACAGTCTTGTCTCTGGTCCTGCTTAGGTGCTTGGTCTCTAAATGGGTGCCTTCAGCCTTAATCTTCTGACCAAGCCCCATGTCGTATCATTAGTCCAATAAATTTCACTTCTGCGTTCGCCCCTGCTGGGGCTCTTTGGAAAGTGCGCTAATTTCTCATTTCTGGTGGAAGGGGATCTGGCTGTGACATTTCAGTTCTCATCCAAGAACAAGGTTTGGGGCACTCTTCCAGCCACTCTACCCCTCTCATGGCTTTGAGTATGTCCTCCAATGCTTGGACATAGAGGATGACCTTCTCTATAGAAGAGGGCCTCTTCTCATTGAATGGTCACTGGGTATTTTTCCCATGAGAACTTCTAAACAAGCCCCTGAGGTCTGGCATGCCTTTAGGACTGAAGCTCCGCTTTCTCTCTCCAGGCTTCTCTCCATTTCTACATCTGAGGTCCTGAGACTTCTGACTGATGTCACCACCATTGCTTGCCTGTCCCAGACACCACTCTTACCACTCCCCTTAGCCAATCACATGCCAGGGCCAACATCTCTCTCCACACCCCACACATCCTCTGCCCCATTTATCACAGCCCTTCCCTGTCCTATGCAGCTGGTTCTGCAAGACTATCCTGATGTCTCCTCCAGAGACCTCTTCAATTACCGGTAATTTGTCAGCAATCTTCACACTTGAACTGTTTGTTTATATCAGAGTCTAGCCATTGGTTTCACCTTATTATTATTATTTTTTTGATGTTTTTGTCTCAAGAAAATCAGCCATTCCTAACATGTAAGACACTGGCATTTTTCACTTAGCTTTTTCTTCTAGATCCGTGAAACAAGGGCTCCAATTGTATATTATATAATCTAGAGGAACAGGAGATAAAAAATTCAGTCCCAATATGCTATAATAAACATATTTGACATTCTTTGACTGTTTAAGATATGCTAGGCATCCACTACATACTTATATCCACTTTCTCATCTATCCTTAGAAAGTTATATGAAATTGGTTATTATAACCATTTTACAAATGGGGAAACTGAGGCATGAAAATTAAACCATTTGATGGTCACACAGCTAACAAGTGGAGGAACTAGTTATTAAAGCCAGGTCTGTCTGCCTGTAAAGTGAGTTCCAACCATCATCATTCTTCTTTCTTCATTTCTTGCTTCTGAGCCTTGTTTTCCTTACTGTAAAATAAGGGGGTAAAATGAATCACAGGGCTTCAAAATTCTGTTTCAGCTTGAGAAGAGCGTGTATCTAGCAGTGCAGATCAGAGTTCATATGACGCTGTTTTCCTTGCATCCTGCTTCATCTTTTTCCCCTGGAGGGGCATCAACTCTGTCTTCCAGATCAATGGGTGTCCTTTGAAGGAGGGGGCTGTACAATCTTGGAGGCTTGAAGCAGATTATATTCAGTTCCACAGTGACTTTCTTCTAACTGCAGCAATTTAGTGTCTTATACCTATTAGGAGTTTAATAATTTTTGTGAAAAAATAGAAAGCTTAGAGTTTGGGAAACTTGTAGCCAAGAGAAACCTGAAGGCATGTTTTCATCTAACTTGAAAACTAGCTCTGATTGGGAGTTAAGCCAGTTTTGAGGCTACTCAGTGATCCAGCCAGTGGAAACTCCCTCATCACCATCCAGTACTCCCCTTCCCCTGCAAAAAAATAAAACAACAGCAAAAACTTCTTAGAGTAGGAAGGACTTGGGAGGTCATACTACACGATGTCTTCATTTTGTGTATGGGTGAATTCAGCCCAGGAGAGGATCCAGTTGCCTGGTGACTCAGTCACAGGATGGTACCCTGAAATGTTCAGCTATTCTTATGGAGAGTTTATTTGCCATAAACCTTTGGCTGCAAGCATTTTAGCTGCAAACATTTTCACCGCTTAACTAATTGGCCTTCAGACAATTCTGCTGTGGAAGATACAATAACTGGTTGACAATTTTTGGCTTGCACTTGGTTTTAACTGGTTGAAAGGAATTAGTGTTTCTTCCAGTTAGCGATGTCACTGATGGCTTTATTGAGCTGATGATGATTTATACGAAGAGTTGGTATATTTGGAGACACACTACATTGGAAAAGAAAGTATGAGGGCCTCAAAGGTGCAGAGTTGAACCCATATTTCCTCTGGAACTTTGGAATGTCTATCGCTGGACATGTGACAAAATGCCAAGAACAAGCAACAGTATAGAGGCTTTCATAATGCAATACAAAGCCCAGTCACAAACATGTATCCTAGTATTTGGAAGCTGATCTCTCTTTCTGTTTTTTTTTTGTTTTACTTTTGACTTTTTTTTTTTTTTTTGGCCATGCCATGGCTTGTGGGACCTTAGTTCCTGAACGGGTTTGAACCCAGGCCCTTGGTAGTGAAAGTGTAGAGTCCTAACCACTGGACCACCAGGGAATTCCTTAATGAAGGAGGAAATTTTAGCAAAAGAGAAAATTTCCAATGCCGAAAGAGAAGACTAATCAATAAGGAAAAAGAAAAATATATAAACACTATAAATAAAGGAGTTGGAAGGCAAATGCTCAGGTACAAACCACAGAATGTCATTTATTTGCACAAGATTGCCACGAATCTACACACATTATCAGTTCAGTTCAGTTGCTCAGTCGTGTCCGACTCTCTGTGACCCCATAAACCACAGCACGCCAGGCCTCCCTGTCCATCACCAACTCCAGGAGTTTACTCAAACTCATGTCCATTGAGTCAGTGATACCATCCAACCACCTCATCCTCTGTCATCCCCTTCTCCTCCTGCCCTCAATCTTTTCCAGCATCAGGGTCTTCTCAAGTGAGTCAGCTCTTCGCATCAGGTGGCCAAAGTATTGGAGTTTCAGCTTCATCAGTCCTTCCAATGAGTATTCAGGACTGATTTCCTTTAGGATGGACTGGTTGGATCTCCTTGCAGTCCAAGGGACTCTCAAGAGTCTTCTCCAACACCACAGTTCAAAAGCAGCAATACTTCAGTGCTCAGTTTTCTTTATAGTTCAACTCTCACATCCATACATGACTACTGGAAAAACCATAGCCTTGACTTGACTAGCCCATACTAGACTACTGGACAAACCATAGCCTTTGTTGGCAAAATAATGTCTCTGTTTTTTAATATGCTGTCTAGGTTTGTCATAACTTTCCTTCCAAGGAGTAAGTGTCTTTTAGTTTCATAGCTGCAGTCACCATCTGCAGTGATTTTCGAGCCCAGAAAAATAAAGTCAGCCACTGTTTCCCCATCTATTTGCCTTGAAGTGATGGGACCAGATGCCATGATCTTAGTTTTCTGAATGTGGAGCTTTAAGCCAACTTTTTCACTCTCCTCTTTCACTTTCATCAAGAGGCTCTTTAGTTCTTCTTCACTTTCTGCCATAAGGGTGGTCTCATCTGCATATCTGAGGTTATTGATATTTATCCCGGCAATCTTGATTCCAGCTTATGCTCCATCCAGCCCAGCGTTTCTCATGATGTACTCTGCATATAAGCTAAATAAGCAGGGTGACAATATACAGCCTTGACATACTCCTTTTCCTATTTGGAACCAGTCTGTTGTTCCATGTCCAGATCTAGACTCAAATATTTTATATTTTGCAATAAAGGTTTTTTTTTTTTTGTTATTCATGTTTTATTATGTCCTTCTTCATGTCCCTCTTTTATTTTTCATGATTTTATCTTTCATGGCAAAATTGCCTTATGATAAATCGGTTATGTCATGAAAATGTTTGCAGCAAGAAGGTTTGCAGCAAAGATGTCCAACAAAGATACTTTAGGTGAAAACATCCAATCTGGTTATCATCATCTTGTTAGGAAAATGATGCCAAGAGCTTAGTGGTTGCTGTTTTTTCCTGAATTATTGCATTCTTTACAAATGAAGAAAGAACTGAAATTTGAATTGCAGCACCACCTGCTCTCTGAACACTTGAGCAGTTTTTGCTTTCACACCCACCAGCTACATCTTCCAGCTAAATGCTCCGCAGGAAACCCTTCATCTCCAAGGCGACACTATAGTTCTTTGCAATCACTGCTTATGCTGTTATTATCAGTATTTAAAAAAATATATTTAACAGTCTTAAATTCACTGAAGTTGTTCAGTTCCATCCAAGAAAAGGATTGGCCAAGATCAAATTAGCATTTAGTTAGCTATTTTAAATACAATTCAAGCTTGTTGAACTATGATGACAGGATGTCTCAGAATGGATCATATACAGAATTTCCCTTTAAATTCAAATTCTCCCATGCTTAAGAGAAAAGTGCAAAAGGGAGATGTGAGCTGACAAAACCAAGACAGTTCATCTCCATCACAGAAGAGGCATATCTTTAAAGCAACAGGAATAATTTTTTTGCATGGAAATTCTCAGAGTCAAGTTCAGAAAATTTCAAAGAGTCAGAATGATCCCCTAAGCAAGATTTTAAGTAAGATATTTTGAGATCCCATACCAAGGTCCCTGGTGAGAAGCTAACAGTAGAGGGGACAGAGTCAGGAGCAGGACTATGGGATCTTCTCTGACTTGCAAGCTCTGACTCTGACTGTGGTGATCATCAGTTCAAACTACATTGTCCACAGGAGTGTGGGAACTCAACTCAGTGAGCTGGTAGAGCCAGAAGGGAGATCCAGTCTGACAGGTGGGGCCGGGGGTGGAGGGGGGGGCAGGAGTGTCCAGGCAATCATGATGTGGAGTCAGGTAAGTGCACCAGCATGATGGTATAGTCCAGATGAACTGCTATTTTTGAGTATGACTTCAGGACTCACTGGGAGTTGGGAAGGAGAATAGGATCCAGTGCCCAAGAAAAGGAGAATGGCCAGACATATGTAGAGATCCTGCTGCTGCTGCTGCTAAGTCACTTCAGTCGTTTCCGACTCTGTGTGACCCCGTAGACGGCAGCCCACCAGGCTCTCCTGTCCCTGGGATTCTCCAGGCAAGAACACTGGAGCGGGCTGCCATTTCCTTCTCCAATGCATGAAAGTGAAAAGTGAAAGTGAAGTCACTCAGTTGTGCCTGACTCTTAGTGAGACCCCATGGACTGTAGCCTGCCAGGCTCCTCTGTCCATGGGATTTTCCAGGCAAGAGTACTGGAGTGGGTTGCCATTGCCTTCTCCATTCCTAAGCCTGGTCAAATGGCTAGTATTTATAAACACTACAGTTTCATCAGGAAAAAGGGACAGAAACGTTGATTCATATTGACTGAGCAAGCACAGCAAGAAGTAGGTGAGGCCTGTAGCTTGGATGAGGGAGCATGCCAGGTCACAGTTTACTTTGGCATGGTGACTTCCATGCCCAAGAAGAAGAAAACCACCTAGACCTCTCCTGGTAGATGGGCTCAGGGTACTCCAGGTCTCCAGGCTTGACTTGGGGCAGAGAAGTAGAGGCCTCAATGCCCATCACCACACAAAGTCTGGAAGTCAGGGACTGTACTCATGCTTTAAAGGGCACTGCTCACCTATGCCCCAGCTATAGCACCACAGACGGGCACGTGGCTAACCTCTGGCAGAGAGAATGCAGGTGCCATTCGTCTGCCTCAATGTCTGGGCCTCTCTCCATCACCATCAACTGAGAAACCTGTCAGGTACTCAGAAACCCACCTCTTTCAAGTGAGATGGCTGCAATCAGATCAATGTGTTGCCTCCCCTAGGTAATATATTTGTACTTATAGATACGTGTGTACGTCACTTTAGTCGCATCCAACTCTTTGCAACCCCGTGGACTGTAGCCTGCCAGGATCCTCTGTCCATGACATTCTCCAGGCAAGAATACTAGAGTGGGTTGCCATGCCCTCCTCCAGGGTATCTTCCTCACCCAGGGATTGAACCCATGTCTAATTATGTCTTCTGCAGTGGCAGGCAGATTCTTTATCACTAGCACCACCTGAGAAACCCAATAAATACATATCCAAGGTCAAAAAATGTAGCTCTTAAACTTAACATCAGTATATTTTCTGAAATGGTATAAATTTGGGGCTCTGATGCTTGGCTTATAAGGAAGAAGAGGGAAGAAAATAAACTGGGGATATGGTGATTTTTGTGTTGTGGATTAGTTGTGAGTCATCTTTACATTTTTCTTAAAGACTGTCCTGATCTAAAAAGTAACCACTATGGAAACCTCTCATATTTTCTAGCACTTGAATATTTTGGAAGCACTATACAATTTTATGATCATAAACTTAGGTGTATAGATTATATTTTAGTGTTCCCATTTGACAGTTACAAAGTTAAAGCTTCAAACAGTGGAGTCATTTGTCAAGAGTTATCAGTTGTCAGTAGAGGAGTGTGAGCCCAAACTTGCTCCTTTATCTTCTGAGTTTCAGACCCTGGGCTTGTGTAAAAGAATTTTGTACCGGACACTTACTGAAAATGGCAAGACCGATTTATTTGAGATAACTGCAGTAGGGGAGAGACTTCAGTGTATCATCTGAGCTCACCTCCACTAAACAAAAAGCAGAAGGCTTTTTAAATTCTGGAGGACACTGAAGGAAAAGTACTAACGGCTGCTGAGGGGTGGACAGTCAGTGTGATCAGGCCATCTGTGTTCACTGTCTGGTACTTATCAAAGTTAGGCTTCCACTATCCCACAGACACCGGGTAACATTGGCTCTTTCTTGGCATTTACATTTCAAAGGGATGGGTCCCAGGTCCTTGAAAAGGACGTTCCTGTGTTGCAGAAGATACGTCTCAAACGGACAGAGAAAGGATTTACCATTGTAAGTTTTATAAAATATATGGTTTAAGAAAAGAGAAGTCGGAGGCTTATAGTCAGGTTTTGGCTGGAATGAGCAGTACATTCTTTTGGCATTAAGCTTCCACAGGCAGGCTCTTTAAGGGAACTTGAATAGTCATCCTAGGGACACAGCCTCAAGCTGATAGACTAGAGTGTGTTCAAGTCTCTTAGTGTGGGGGTAGATGAAGTCATTTGTGCCAAGAGTTGTGCAGATTTCACCTGCTACCATTCTGAGTGGGTTCTCCATTTTAGTGCTGGATGGACTGGATCTCAGGCTTCTGGGGATGTCTCCCTGATTCCAGCCCTAGAGAGAAACTACTTCATGTTTCAGAATCCTGACAACTCCAAGCCATGTCTGCGCTTAATTTCTCACCATCCTACTAGAATCCAAGTGAAGGGTTACTTTCTCTTAGGCTAAAGGGCCAACTATCCCACTTTCTGCCTTGTGTCTCAGGAGTACCATTGTCCTATAGCTGTTAGACAACTGTGGCCTTGCACCCTAGAGGGAGCCAAACTTTTCACTAAATCTATTTGCTCTGGAAAACTTGCTGAAAGACTCAGCAGGGGGAGCAAAGATATTATTATTATTTTCCACTGTTTGATTCATGTAGCATTCATTAGATGATTATAACCGTTGGAATTTGATGGATGGAGCAGTCTCTCTTGTCACTATATTTCTGAGTTGCTCTGTAGCTACTCAGTAATTACCATGCAGCAAAGTGGGGGCATGTTCAAAAATGCTAATGAATTATCAGTTTTCTTTAAGCCTCATTAGATTTCTGGATAGTAAAACCTCCCATTGACAAGATCTCATCCAACATGATTTACTGAAGTCTCTTGTTGCTTGTCAGGCACAGCAGTATCTCTGCATGCATGAGGAAGTGTGGAAAACACAGTGGTTTCCCACCGTGCTATTATCTTACACATTTGTTTTTGTTAGAGCTTTTTGTGTATGCATCTGTGGTGTATGTATGTTGTGGAGGTGGAATAGCATAGACTGAGGTCTCTGAAGAAGCTTTCAAAAAGGGCAGTACTGAATTCCATTATAGAACTGAATTTTCTGGTTGGAAATTATTTTAGATTGATCTTGAATTCTTGCCTTTCAATCCCAAATCTACTTTTTTCATATAAGTAAATGGTAAAACAATCTGCCCAGTTCTTTTGGCCAAAAACCTAGGCATCATCCTTGATCACCTTCTCTCCCTTAGCTCTCACATCCAATCTATCAGCAAATCCAGATGGCTCTACCTCCAAAAGCTATCTCAACTCTATCCTCTTCTATCTCCATTACCATATCTCTAGGCAAAGCCACTTTCATCTCTTTTCTAGTCTATTGTACCCACTTCATCCTTTGGTCTCCTTCTTGCCCCCTTAAAATTCATTATTCCCTAAGTAGTCAGAATGACCTTTATGAAAATAATTCAGATTGTTGCACACCACTCTCCTGCTTCCCCCCACAGTGATACAGTGAGGCAAGCAGAATAAAACTCAAAGTCCTTTACACAGCTGACATGGTCTTATAGGAACTGGCTCTTATCTACCCCTCAGAACTCATCTCTTGGTTTTCTCTCCACCATTCACTACCTCCTAGACAGGCCTA
This sequence comes from Dama dama, assembly GCF_033118175.1. Taxonomy (NCBI): domain Eukaryota; kingdom Metazoa; phylum Chordata; class Mammalia; order Artiodactyla; family Cervidae; genus Dama; species Dama dama. The sequence goes on from NC_083699.1 coordinate 39,465,580, forward strand.
ACTCATTCCTACCTTGGAGCCTTTGCATTTCCTGTCATCTCTGCCTGGAACCTTATTTCCTCTGAGTTTCACATGGATGGGTCCTTTATTATTTGGGTTTCAGCTCAAATGTCATCTCAAATTAATTCCTCAGAGAGCAGCCTTCTACCTTCGACACTTTTTACAAGACTGCTCAGCTTTGTTTTCTTCAGAGCAATTATTATTTCTTGGGGTTTTATAACAGTTTTAATGTCTGTTTATTGCCTGCCTCCCACGACTTGCACACAAGCGTTGTGAGGACAGGGACCTTGCTCTTCTTGGCACCTGCTAACCCTTAGCTATACCCAGAAGAGAGCCTTGCACATAACAGGAGCTTACAGGAAATTGACTGAAGGGATGAAGGAGTGAAAGAAGAAATGAAGGAATCTAGTACAACTTCTTTCTTCATGAAATGAAGAAACTGAAGTCACAAATTCAAAGTGGTTTGACCAAAATTACAAAGAAGAGACTGTACTGTGCTCCTGATCTCCACTTTCATGATCTTTCCCACATCTCAAAGTGGTTGTCAACCAGGGTGATTTTGCCCACCAGGGGACATTTGATAATATCTGGAGAGATTTTTGGTTGTCTTAACTGTGGAGAGATTGCTACTGGCAGTGAGAACAAAGCCTGAGATGCTGCTAAACATACTACAATACACAGGACAATCTCTAGCAACAAAGAATTCTCTGGTTAAAGATGTCAAGAGTGCTGAAGTTGAAACCTCCAAGCAAGTCAAAACCTCCAAATCCCCTAACTTAAAGGAAGGTTACTCCTCCTGCTTTCTTTGCTCTTCTTCTGGGCCACTGGAAAACCTTACATAAACCAGCTTTTCTGTCCAATGAGTAGTCACTTTCCATCCAAGAAAGATGCTGTCTTTGATCACCAGATTCATCTTTTCTCTCTTGAAGGTAAGTTTTCCAACATCTAATTAGCATAGAACACGCCACTGAGTTGACATTCAATTAATATTAGTTTTAAAGTTTGTTAAAGAAATTAGCTGCTTTAGCATTCCTTTCTGCTCATCTACATTGTATCTTTCAGTCCTAAATTATACCACTTCCAGGGGGTCTTTTCTGAGTCCTAGGCAGAGTTCCTATCTCCCTTACATAATATTCTCCTAGTACTCAACTTATTTTATTTTTTTTTAATTTTTTTCATTTATTTTTATTAGTTGGAGGCTAACTACTTTACAGTGTTGTAGTGGTTTTTGCCATACATTGACATGAATCAGCCATGGATTTACATGTGTTCCCCATCCTGAACCCCCCTCCCACCTCCCTCCCCATCCCATCCCTCTGGGTCATCCCAGTGCACCAGCCCCGAGCACTTGTCTCATGCATCCAGCCTGGACTGGCGATCTGTTTCACACTTGGTAATATACATGTTTCGATGCTGTTCTCTCAGATCATCCCACCCTCGCTTTCTCCCATAGAGTCCAAAAGTCTGTTCTGTACATCTGTGTCTCTTTTTCTGTTTTGCATATAGGGTTATCATTACCATCTTTCTAAATTCCATATATATGCGTTAGTATACTGTATTGGTGTTTATCTTTCTGGCTTACTTCACTCTGTATAATGGGCTCCAGTTTCATCCATCTCATTAGAACTGATTCAAATGAATTCTTTTTAATGGCTGAGTAATATTCCATTGTGTATATGTACCATAGCTTTCTTATCCATTTGTCAGCTGATGGGTAACTAGGTTGCTTCCATGTCCTGGCTATTATAAACAGTGCTGCGATGAACATTGGGGTGCATGTGTCTCTTTCAGATCTAGTTTTCTCAGTGTATATGCCCAGCAGTGGGATTGCTGGGTCATATGGCAGTTCTATTTCCAGTTTTTTAAGGAACCTCCACACTGTTCTCCATAGTGGCTGTACTAGTTTGCATTCCCACCAACAGTGTAAGAGGGTTCCCTTTTCTCCACACCCTCTCCAGCATTTATTGCTTGTAGACTTTTGGATAGCAGCCATTCTGACTGGCGTGTAATGGTACTTCATTGTGGTTTTGATTTGTATTTCTCTGGTAATGAGTGATGTTGAGCATCTTTTCATGTGTTTGTTAGCCATCTGTATGTCTTCTTTGGAGAAATGTCTGTTTAGATCTTGGGCCCATTATTGGAATACAAGCAAAAATAAACAAATGGGACCTAATCAAACTTAAAAGCTTTTGCACAACAAAGGAAACTATAAGCAAGGTGAAAAGACAGCCTTCAGAATGGGAGAAAATAATAGCAAATGAAGAAACAGACAAAGGATTAATCTCAAAAATATACAAGCAACTCCTGCAGCTCAATTCCAGAAAAATAAATGACCCAATCAACTTATTTTAAACGAAATACTGACTTAAACCCAGGAGTCACTCATTTTCCCACCACCCCTAGTGGTCTCTGCATTCCTTGAGGGCAGGTACCAAGTCTCAGCAGAGCACTGTGCAGAGTGGGTGCTCAGTGAGTACATTTCGAAAGGAAGACACATGTCTCTGACAGGCTGCATATCCATTCAAAGTGACAACAAAGAAAACCTTGCAAAATAAGCACAAGAGAGAAGGAAATGCTTTCCTCATTCACTGTAGCCAAAGGAAGTTGGGAGGCAGGCTTTTTAATTGATGTATCTTTTCAGAATATCACTTCTCTTTTGTGGATGAACGCAGGCATTCACTAGGCGGGCCAGTGGAGCCCGCTCCCCACCAACTAGAGAACAGACAGAATGAGCAGTTATCTCTAAATTGATGGCGAGCTTCCCAGGAGTGGGAGGAAGTATGGTCTCTGCAAATCCCTAAGCGAATGACAGGGACAGGTGGGGAGCAGGCTCTGTGATCAGCACCCCAAGGGAGATAAGGAAAACAAAGTAGCAACCTCTCCTGCTTTCCGGAAGCGGGCTTGTTAGCCTTAAGCTTCAGTGTGCTATTTAACTCAACACAGCTGCAAACAAACAAGATTAGACTTGAATGATTGATTTCCTTTTAAAATAGAACATGAAACAAAAGCATTTTTGTTGTTGTCACTGTGGGCAAAGCAATGGCAGTGCCTGTGGAGAAAAACAATTCCAATACACCGATTCCTTCCACGTTAGCTTAAATGACTTGTTTAAAACACAAAACCTTAAACCTAGAAAGGCCAGTTAGAAATATTTCTATGTTCCCATTTTATGGAGGAGGAAACTGAGACCTGAGGAGGAAAAAGGACTGACCCCCAAAATCACACAACAGTGACAAAGCCAAAGTCTAGAACTGAGTTTCCTGTCTCCTGGGTCTACTCAGATATCTGTGATGTGGAGAGGGGGAAGATCTTTGAATCAAAGATTCTCAATACCTGAGCTCCAGATTTTATCAAACTACAAATTGTGCAACTTTGGGCAAGTCACTTTTCCTTGCTTCACCTCCCTCATCTGTGAAATAATGGGTTTAGAATGAATGACCCATAAGACTCCTCCCAGTAGCAAAGTTATCTAACCATGATTTCAGTAAATGTTAATATCAAACAAATAAATAATATTACAGCATGCATACTACATACCAGATGCTGTGCAAAATGTTTTTTTGTTTTTTCACGAGATAGCTTATTTAATCTTTACAGCCCTGCATAGTAGGCATGTTTGTCACTCTATTTGCATATGAGAAAGCTGGAATTCAGGTTAAGTAACCAGCTCAGAGTCACACAACTGGTATGTGGTGACAGTGGGATCTGAGCATCTACCTGTCTGACTTCAGAAATGGAACTTCCAAGGTCAACAAGTGTTCAAATGCTAGTACTGTCCAGTTCTTCCAGGGAATAAGAACTTGTGCCCATCTCCACAGAGGTCCCCCCAGTTTAGGACACTCTGATTGTGACAGAGTAAAACAGACAAAGTGTAGCTTGTACCCATTGATCCAATAATGCTGCAAGACCACCAACAAGTGTGATATCTTTTCTATAAAATAGTTCCTTAGATAAGAGAGGATTGTTTTTATGACCCTTATTCTGAGAATCTTCTCCAAATTTCCAGTTACCTCCCTGGTTCTTTGTTTGGGCCTGTGTTCAACTCCCTTACTAGTCTCAGCAAAATAACTCTGCTCTCACCCAAAATATCTCATACTTTCTACTTAGAGTGTAATTACTGATCAACTCCCCAGTAATTGCTAGAGAGGTAGGAGCAGAGCGCGTGATTTCAGTGCAAACTAGAACATGGTCTCTTTTGTTTGGGGCCATGATAGAGTCACAGGGATTTACCCTTCCATCTTACACAATTTAAAATTAAAAAAAGCAAGGTAACACAAAGAAAGGAAATAATAAAAAGCAGCAATGTATGAAATAGAAAATAGAATAATAATAGAGAAAAATCAATGATTTGAGGAGATTACCAAAATTGGTAAATCCTGTAGTCATACTGATTAGGGAAAAAAAGAAAGAAAGAATACAGGAAAAACCAATATCAGGAATGAAAAAGGGCATTGCTATGGATTTTATTGATATTAAAAGGATAAAAACTAAACATTATGAATAACTTTATGCCAATATATTCTATATATTATTTGAAATGGACAAATGCTTTGAAAAACACAAATTTCCAAATTCACTAAAAAAAGCTAACCCTAATATACCCATTTTTATTAGAGATATTGAATAAATAATAACCTTTCAGAAAAAGAGAAATCACCATACCCATATACTTTCAATGGTGGATTCTTTCAACCATTGAAAAAAGAAATTTTACTAATTCTCCATAATCTCTTCCATAAAATAAAAGCAGAAGGAACACTTTCTATCTCATCTTTTGAAGCCAGCATTGTCCTAGATATCCTAGCTAGAAAAAGATATTGCATAAAAAGGAAGCATAAAACTATATCCCTATTTATGCAAAAATTCCTAACAAAATTTAAGTAAATTTAACAGTATGGAAGGAGATTAACACATGATGAATAAGTGAGGTTTATCACATAAACATGCTTTCTTAAACATCTGAAAATCAATCAGTGGAATTTACCATATTAAAAGATTTTTTTAAAAACCCCTACATGATCATCTCAATAGATATAGAAGAAAACATTTGTTAGAATTCAATGTCTATTCATGGCTAAAAGCTCCTAGCAACCTGTGAATAGAAGGGATTTTTTCAACCTCATAAACAGCATCGATAAAAGAAAAACTTGCAACTAACACAATACTTAATGATAAAGACTGAATGCTTCACTGTAAGAGTGGGGAGAAAAAGTCATGAACACTTGTTCTCAATACTTTTTTTTCAGCATTGTAATAGAAGTTTTCGGTTCAGTTCAGTTCAGTCGCTCAACCCTGTCGGACTATTTGCGACTCCATGAACCGCAGCGCGCAAGGCTTCCCTGTCCACCACTAACTCCAAGAGTTCACCCAAACCCACGTCTATTGAGTCAGTGATGCAATCCAACCATCTCATCCTCTGTCGTCCCCTTCTCCTCCTGCCCTCAATCTTTCCCAGCATCAGGGTCTTTTCCAATGAGTCAGCTCTTCGCATCAGGTGGCCAAAGTACTGGAGCTTCAGCTTCAACATCAGTCCTTCCAATGAACACCCAGGACTGATCTCCTTTAGGATTGACTGGTTGGATCTCCTTGCAGTCCAAGGGACTCTCAAGAGTCTTCTCCAACACCACAGATCAAAAGCATCAATTCTTTGGTGCTCAGCTTTCTTTATAGTCCAACTTTCACATCCATACATGACTACTGAAAAAACCATAGCCTTGACTAGACGGACCTTTGTTGGCAACGTAATGTCTCTGCTTTTAAATGTGCTGTCTAGGTTGGTCATAACTTTCCTTCCAAGAAGTTAGCGTCTTTCAATTTCATGGCTGCAATCACCATCTACAGTGATTTCGGAGCCCAGAAAAATAAAGTCAGCCACTGTTTCCCCATCTATTTGCCTTGAAGTGACAGGACCGGATGCCATGATCTTAGTTTTCTGAATGTTGAGCTTTAAGCCAACTTTTTCACTCTCCTCTTTCACTTTCATCAAGAGGCTTTTTAGCTCTTCACTTTCTGCCATAAGGGTGGTGTCATCTGCACATCTGAGGTTATTGATATTTATCCCAGCAATCTTGATTCTAGCTTGTACTTCTTCTAGCCCAGTGTTTCTCGTGAAGTATTCTGCATGTAAGTTAAATAAGCAGGGTGACAATATACAGCCTTGATGTACTCCTTTTCCTATTTGGAACCAGTCTGTTGTTCCACGTCCAGTTCTAACTGTTGCTTCCTGACCTGCATATAGGTTTCTCAAGAGGCAGGTCAGGTGGTCTGGTATTCCCATCTCTTTCAGAATTTTCCTTTCAGAATTTCACTTTCAGTTTATTGTGATCCACACAGTCAAAGGCTTTGGCACAGTCAATAAAGTAGAAATAGATATTTTTCTGGAACTCTCTTGCTTTTTCAATGATCCAGCAGATGCTGGCAATTTGATCTCTGGTTCCTCTGCCTTTTCTAAAACCAGCTTGAACATCTGGAAGTTCATGGTTCACTTATTACTGAAGCCTGGCTTGGAGAATTTTAAGCGTTACTTTACTAGCGTGTGAGATGAGTGCAATTGTGCAGTAGTTTGAGCATTCTTTGGCCTTGCCTTTCTTAGGGATTGGAATGAAAACTGACTTTTTCCAGTCCTGTGGCCACTGCTGAGTTTTCCAAATTTGCTGGCATACTGAGTGCAGCACTTTCACAGCATCATCTTCTAGGATTTGAAATAGCTCAACTGGAATTCCATCACCTCCACTGGCTTTGTTCATAATGATGCTTCCCAAGACCCACCTGACTTCACATTCCAGGATGTCTGGCTCTAGGTGAGTGTGAGTGATCACACATTCATGATTATCTGGGTCATGAAGATCTTTTTTATGTAGTTCTTCTGTGTATTCTTGCCACCTCTTCTAAATATCTTCTGCTTCTGTTAGGTCCATAATTTCTGTCCTTTATTGAGCCCATCTTTGCATGAAATATTCCCTTGGTATCTCTAATTTTCTTGAAGAGATCTCTGGTCTTTCCCATACTATTGTTTTCTTCTATTTCTTGCATTGATGGCTGAGGAAGGCTTTCTTATCTCTCCTTGCTATTCTTTGGAACTCTGCACTCAGATGCTTATAGCTTTCCTTCTCTCCTTTGCTTTTCTCTTCTCTTCTTTTCACAGCTATTTGTAAGGCCTCCTCAGACAGCCACTTTGCCTTTTTGCATTTCTTTTTCTTGGGGATGGTCTTGATCCCTGTCTCCTGTACAATGTCACGAACCTCCGTCCATAGTTCATCAGACTCTCTGTCTACCAGATCTAGTCCCTTAAATCTATTTCTCACTTCCACTGTATAGTCATAAGGGATTTGATTTAGGTCATACCTGAATAGTCTAGGGGTTATCCCTACTCTCTTCAGTTTAAATCTGAATTTGGCAATAAGGAGTTCATGATCTGAGCCACAGTCAGCTCCAGGTCTTGTTTTTGCTGACTGTATAGAGCTTCTCCATCTTTGGCTACAAAGAATATAATCAATCTGATTTCAGTGTTGGCCATCTGGTGATGTTCATATGTAGTGTCTCTTCTTGTGTTGTTGGAAGAGGGTGTTTGCTATGACCAGTGTGTTCTCTTGGCAAAGCTCTATTAGCCTTTGCCCTGCTTTATTCTGTACTCCAAGGCCAAATTTGCCTGTTACTCCAGGTGTTTCTTGACTCCCTACTTTTGCATTCCAGTCCCCTATAATGAAAAGGACATCTTTTTTGGGTGTTAGTTCTAAAAGGTCTCGTAGGTCTTCATAAAATCATTCAACTTCAGCTTCTGCAGCATTACTGGTTGGGGCGTAGACTTGGATTACTGTGATACTGAATGGTTTGCTTGGAAATGAACAGAGATCATTCTGTTGTTTTTGAGACTGAATCTAAGTAGTGCATTTCAGACTCTTTCGTTGATTATGATGGCTACTCCATTTCTTCTAAGGGATTCCTGCCCATGGTAGTAGATATAACGGTCATGGGTGAGTTAAGTTCACCCATTCCAGTCTATTTTAGTTCGCTGATTCCTAGAATGTTGATGTTCAAACTTGCCATCCATCTCCAGTTTGACCACTTCCAATTTGCCTTGATTCCTGAACCTAACATTCCAGGTTCTTGTGCAATATTGCTCTTTACAACATCGGACCTTGCTTCTATCACCAGTCACATTCACAACTGGGTGTTGCTTTTGCTTTGGCTCCATTCCTTCATTCTTTCTGGAGTTATTTCTCCACTGATCTCCAGTAGCATATCAGGCACCTACTGACCTCGGAAGTTCGTCTACAGTGTCCTATCTTTTTGCTTTTTCATACTGTTCACAGGGTTCTCAAGGCAAGAATACTGAAGTGGTTTGCCATTCCCTTCTCCAGTGGACCACATTCTGTCAGACCCCTCCACCATGACCCGTCCCTCTTGGGTGGCCCCACACGGCATGGCTTAGTTTCATTGAGTTAGACAAGACTGTGGTCCATGTGATCAGATTGGCTAGTTTTCTGTGATTGTGGTTTCAGTCTGTCTGCCCTCTGATGCCCTCTCTCATCGCCTACCGTCTTACTTGGGTTTCTCTTACCTGAGACGTGGGGTATCTCTTTCACGGCTGCTCCAGCAAAATGCAGCTGCTGTTCCTTACCTTGGACATGAGGTATCTCCTCATGGCTGCCGCTCCTGACCTTGGACGTGGGGTAGCTCCTCCCGGCCTCTCCTGCACTGCGCAGCCGCCACTCACTGCAATAGAGCAAGAAAAACTTTAATACAATTTGAAAAGGAAGAAATGAAATTGTCATTGTCTGATGCTGGAAAAGATTTAGTGCAGGAGAGAAGGGGGCAACAGAGGATGAGATGGTTAGATAGCATCACCAACTCAACGGACATGAGTTTGTGCAAACTCCAGGAGATAGAGAAGGACAGGGAAGCCTGGTGTGCTGCAGTCCGTGGGGTCACAAAGAGTCAGACATGACTGAATGACTGAACCACAACAACATGATGACATAATGCATTTGCAGAAAATCCCAAGAAATCTCCAAATCAGCTACAAGAACTAGTAAGTGAGTTTATCAAATTTGCAGAACACATAAAACTTATCTACAAGCAATAAAAATATTTTATATAAGCAATAAACTACCATAAATAGAATTTTAAAATAACGTATCATCAAACTGAAGTAATTAGTGATGAATTTGCCAAAAGGTATGTAAAGCTTTTACACTGAAAACTAGAAAATATGATGAGAAATGTGAAAGAATACCTAAAGAAATAGGATATATCACACACATAGATTGGAAGACTAAAATTTTAAGAGTCTAATTTTTTTCTAAATTGATCTATAGGGTCTGTACAATTTCAATTAAAACTGCACTTTTATACAAATGTAAATTTTCAAGCTCTTTGCAAAGTATATGACAATTCAAAGGACTCACAGTGGCTAAAACAGTTTGCAAAGCAAGAACACAGTTGCTGAATTCATACTAATTGATTTCAAAATTAATTTAAAATATTAAGACAGTATAGGATTGGGATACAGTTACAAAAACTTATCAATGCAACAAAATAGAGTACCTCGAAGGATTCACAGTGACTAAAACAGTTTGAAAATCAAGAACAAAGTTGCTGAACTCATACTAACTGATTTCAAAATTAATCTGAAATATTAAGACAGTATAGAATTGGGATACAGTTAGAAAAACTTCTCAGTGCAACAGAATAGAGTACAGAATTAGATCCACATGAACATACATGGTAAACTGATTTTTGACAAAAATTCAAGGAAAATTAATTTGGGGAAAGGGTACATTTTCAACTCATTCTACTGGCACAATTTGATAGCCATATTTTAAAAAATCAACTGCAACTCATCACAATATACACAATGTAACTCACATGGAACACAGACAATTATAAGGGAAAACTACAAAACATTTGGAAGAGTGGGAAATATCTGACATTAAGTTAGCAAAGGATATCTTAAGTAAGACACTGAGAACATGAAGTATGAAATAAAAACATAGGATGTTGAATTTTATCAAACTTGCTCTTCCAAAGATGTTGTTAAGAAAATAATAGTTATGCCACAGATTAGGGAACAACATTTTCATAATATATATCTGGCAAAAGACTTTTATCCAGGCTATGTAAAGAACTGTTACAATTCAAAAATGAGAAGACAACATAATTTTTTTTAGGCTGAAATTAGACAGCCTAATTTCAACTGGCACTCCATGAAAGAAGATATATAGATGGCATATAAGCATATAAAGAAATGCCTGACTTTATTTATTGATCTATGAAATGCAAATTAAACCACAATGATAAAACTGCACGTTGATTAGAATGGCTAAGATTAAAAAACAAAAGAAAATAATTTCAAATGTTAATAAGGACAACTAGAATGCTCATGTACTGCTGGTGGGAAGATAAAATGGTACGACCACTTTGTGAAGCAGTTGTAATTTCTTATAAAGTTAAACATATACCTGCCATGCCATGCAATCATTTCACTCCTAAATACCCGCCCAAGAGAAATGAAAGTGCATATTCACAAGAAGAGCTTTACATAAATATTCATAGCAGTGCTATCAGTATTGGCTCAAAGTTGGACTTACGCAAATGTCTATCCTCAGGTCAGTGTAAACAATTTGTGACAAATCTATTCAATAGATCAATGTTCAGCAATTAAAAGGAACAGACATACATACCACAACATGGATAAATTTCAAAATTATTATACTGAGCCAGACAAAAAACTGTGCATAGTTCATGATATCATGTGTATAAAATTCTAGAAAATGCACACTGATCTACAAAAACAGAAAGCAAGTCAGTGGCTTCTTGCAAATAAGAATAGAGGTAAGGGTTTACTACAAAATGCATGAGGAAATTTTGGAATGATAGAAATCTTTATAATCTAATTATGGTATATTTACAGAGAGTAAACAAATGTTTAACCTTACATATTAAAGGTGTGTAGTTTGTTGTACATTTACTACACCTCAAAAAAGTTGCAAATCATTTTTTAAAGGAAGAAGGAAAGGAAGAAAGACAAAATTTTATAACAGGGAACTTGACAGAATCCTCAGTAAGAAAAGCATATAAGAAGAAAAGACATTGAGGAACTGGTGGAAAGAAAACTCAAGGAAAAGCAGTAATATATTAGGAACAGGACTTTGAGTCAATAGCATTCTGTCAAAGACATTCCAAGCGTAGGTTGATTCAGATTGGCTTTATGGAAGAGATAATCTGCAAAGAGGCTTAAAGCAGTGGTTTTAGAATGTAGGCTGCAATATGACACATGATTCTTGAGCAGAGTATTAGAAGAAAGAATATTAAATTACAGGCTTAAAAGTGTCACCTTGTCACATGCTCTGCCTCCAAGCAGAGTTTAAAGATATTTGGAGAAGACAACTGTTCCACAGTCCATTTCTCTAAACTGTGTTCATAATATCAGGAAATGTCTAGCCACCCATCCAGGAGCCTTAGATTCGTATTTGACTCCTCTCCTACCTTATTCCCCGTGACAGCCGTTGAAGAGAGACTTTCAGATCTCCCCTGAAGAGACAGCCTGCTGCAAGAATTAGAGGTAGCTGCACTGTTTTTAGATCCCTCACAGCATCTGAGCTAAATCTATTCTCTGGCAGCTCCCAGTCAATGAATGAGCCTTACTGTTTCTTCCCAATGAGGGATTTTCACCTGCCAATCCTGGGAATAGACCTGTCCATGGCTTGGCCAAAATGTTCTCCAAGTTTCACCAAAATCTGAGGCTCTTCTTTATAATTATCCTTCTTTTTTCTTGTCTTTCATGGATATCGGACATGCGTCAAGGTCTGAAGTCTTTCCCTACCCACTTCTGCTCTCCTCTTTATTATTATAGGCGTTCCCTGCAATACATCTCTTGCACTTCTCTTCCTTGCATTTGCTTCCCTGGAGGGCTTGAACTGACATGTACCTCTGACACTCCACTCCTACCACTTTAGTCCCCAAGTTTTATTGAGTCTATCCTCAAACTCTCTTTTGAAGTTACTTCCTCTTCTCCAGTTTCACTGCCACAGCCCTAGAACAGGCTGCCTCATTCCATTGCCCAAAACTTTGCCCTAAAAATGGTCGGACATCAGATTTGAATTTTAATGCTAATGTTACTCTAGGAACAGACTGGTTGCTTGTATGGCCTGGATATCTGTTAAACAGGGCTACACTTCCCTTAAGAACAAGATATAATTTGAAAGGGGGCTGATAAGTTTGATTGCTAAGGTCCGCTCTAATTAACTGGGATCTAATATTCCATGCTCAGATATTTCTTGCTTCTTTTGTATCTGAAATGAGAAATGTTTAACCACAGTCTCTGCTCTTTGCTAAGAAACAGGGAGGCTGGTGAAAATCTGATTGGTAAATTGCTATGAGCTCCATAGAAATGTCAATAATCTACCTATGGATAAAAATGGGGACACACTACTGTCCCCATATATACCTTTCATTTTGACTTCAAATAAGGCCTGACTGCCTTCATATGGTGTTTAAGGTCCTCTATAATCTTGCTCTCAAATAGCCTCTCTCGTCATACACATGTTCCAGTCAAATGGAACCACTTGGTTATCTGCAGCACGGGCAGCACTTTCCCACTTCAGCGATTTCACTGTCTCTTTCCTCCATCTGGAATCTCCTTGCTTCTCACTCCCAAAGATGCTTGTCCAACTTTTACCTGTCATTTAAAGCATATCTAAAATATGACATCCTCTGAGAATCCTCAGAAAGTACTCTGTCCCTCTGCTACCATTTCCCAGTAATTTTGCTTGTGTGTTTCACATGGCACTCTTTGCTTGCTGCCATGTCTTGTGTTTATTATATTCCCCCTCTAAGACCCCCTGCTAGGCTTCTTGCCCATCTCTCTGATTCCTCCCCTCCCCCAGGACCTGCCACCTAAGGGCTGCTCAAGCCCTTAGTGATGAACAGGTACATTGTTTTCAGAGGTAGTCATGGGTTCCCTTGCATTCTGTGCATTCTTATGGGCTACCCCTTTGAGACCCAAAGTCTCAACTGTCAGGGCTGCTGGAGAGGGGTCTAGGCAGCTTTGCCAGGATATCAACTATTTCCCTGAGCAAAGCCTCTTGTGCAATCCAGGGAGTCTTGCAGTGTTAGCACAGTTACCTGGTAAAAACTGGCTAAAAGAATAAATAAGCAGAAGGTCTCCAAGTTTTCATATGAGGATATGAATAGCCATCATTTCTAAAATAGACTGCCTTACCTCCAGGGTCTCTGAGCTAAAGTTTTCAGAAAGTACTGCAAGTTGGTGGGACCATGAATATTAGTAGCTTCCATCCCACCCCTAAGATCTGCTGCATTGTGTGTTCCCTCATTCTGATTCTCCAGTTACCATCAAACCACTCACTCTGTAAAGTCACAATCAAAATGTGAATGGAATTCCAGTGCATTTTTCTAAGAAGCTTACAGTGGTTCTAATCTTGCAAATGGGCTCTCTCTGCTCGGCCATCCAACAGCTTCCATGAACACATTCCCAGGTCAGTAAACATTCAACAGGGAATACATATTGAGGTCTACCATGTGCCAGGAACAGGACTGGGCATACACAGATAAATAGAAACCAGATCCTGCACTCAGAAAGTACTCGGTGAGCCAAAACAGCCTTTTTTTTTTAGGATGCACATCAGTTTTTTCTTTTCTTTTTTTTTTTAAGTCAGTTCATTTTTTTCTTGTTTAAATTTTTACGAAAAAGCAATCAATGCAAAGAAACAGAGGGAAACAATAGAAGGGGAAAGACTAGGATCTCTTCAAGAAAATTAGAGATACCAAGGGAACATTTTATGCAAAGATGGGCTCAATAATGGACAGAAATGGTAGGGACCTAACAGAAGCAGGAGATATTAAGAAGAGGTGGCAAGAATACACAGAAAAACTGTACAAAAAAGATCTTCATGACCCAGATAATCACGATGATGTGATCACTGACCTAGAGTCAGACATCCTGGAATATGAAGTCAAGTGTGCCTTAGGAAGCATCTCTATGAACAAAGCTAGTGGAGGTGATGGAATTCCAGTTGAGCTATCTCGAATCCTGAAAGATGATGCTATGAAAGTGCTGCACTCAATATGTCAGCAAATTTGGAAAACTCAGCAGTGGCCACAGGACTGGAAAACGTCAGCTTACATTCCAATTGCAAAGAAAGGTAAGGCCAAAGAATGCTCAAATTACTGCACAATTGCACTCATCTCACACGCTAGTAAAGTAATGCTTAAAATTCTCCAAGCCAGGCTTCAGCAATACGTGAACCATGAACTTCCAGATGTTCAAGCTGGTTTTAGAAAAGGCAGAGGAACCAGAGATCAAATTGCCAACATCCGATGGATCATTGAAAAAGCAAGAGAGTTCCAGAAAAACACCTATTTCTGCTTTATTGACTATGCCAAAGCCTTTGACTATGTGGATCACAATAAACTGTTGAAAATTCTGAAAGAGATGGGAATACCAGATCACCTGACCTGCCTCTTGAGAAATCTATATGCAGGTCAGGAAGCAATAGTTAGAACTGGACATGGAACAACAGACTGGTTCCAAATCGGGAAAGGAGTAGGTCAAGGCCGTACGTTGTCACCCTGCTTGTTTAACTTATATGCAGAGTACATCGTGAGAAATGCTGGGCTGGAGGAAGCACAAGCTGGGATCAAGATTGCCAGGAGAAATTTCAATAACCTCAGATATGCAGATGACTCCATCATTATGGCCGAAAGTGAAGAACTAAAGAGCCTCTTGATAAAAATGAAAGAGGAGAGTGAAAAAGTTGGCTTAAAGCTCAACATTCAGAAAACTAAGATTATGGCATCTGGTCCCATCACTTCATGGCAAATAGATGAGAAAACAGTGGAAACAGTGGCTCACTTTATTTTTCTGGGCTCCAAAATCACTGCAGATGGTGATTGCAGCCATGAAATTAAAAGATGCTTACTCCTTGGAAGGAAAGTTATGACCAACCTAGACAGCACATTTAAAAGCAGAGACATTACTTTGCCAACAAAGGTCCTTCTAATCAAGGCTATGGTTTTTCCAGTAGTCATGTATGGATGTGAGAGTTCGACTATAAAGAAAGCTGAGCATCGAAGAATTGATGCTTTTGAACTGTGGTGTTGGAGAAGACTCTTGAGAGTCCCTTGGACTGCAAGGAGATCCAACCAGTCCATCCTAAAAGAGATCATTCCTGGGTGTTCATTGGAAGGACTGATGCTGAAGCTGAAACTCCAATACTTTGGCCACCTGATGCAAAGAGCTGACTCATTGGAAAAGACCCCTATGCTGGGAAAGATTGAGGGCAGGAGGAGAAGGGGGCAACAGAGGATGAGATGGTTGGATGGCATCACTGACTCAGTGGACATGGGTTTAGGTGGACTCTGGGGGTTGGTGACGGACAGGGAGGCCTGGCGTGCTGCAATTCATGGGGTCGCAAAGAGTTGGACACGACTGAGCAACTGAACTGAACTGAACTGAACTGGACCATCCAACTCTGTCAATTCTCATTTTATGGTTCAGTTCTAGAACAGATTTTTAGTGAGGAAAAACAAACCTCCTTAATTCAGAGGATCAATTCTGCCCACCGTATCTATCCAGTGCAGTGAGACCCCAACCCCTCATCTCTCTAGAGAAGCAATTTTACCAAAGCTCTGTAATGATTATCAGCAGAAAACAAAACAACAGCCCAATGTATGAATTATGACACACACAAAAAGAGGAAAGGTGTTCTTGAACATCTTGATCTTCCACGCAATGTGAAAGTTATTTGAGTTTTCCCAGGTATAAAGTTAACTAAAAACAGAAAGTTCTAAAAGACAGTTCACAGAGGCAGGCAGATCATGGATGGCAATTTTCTTGTGTGTGGTTAATTAGTTCTAGCTGAAAAGGCAAATATGTTTCCTTTGGCAGAGCAGAAACAAACATGGTTTTGTCTTAATTTGCAAAAGTTTTCAAACAGTAGTGTTTTTAATCTACAGACTAAATATCCAATAGCTGCTACCAGCTCAGCTCCCAAGGCTGCAGCGCAGCCTATAAATTTCCTGAAATCTTATCGAAAAAAAGTTGGGTGCCAAATTCTTCAGAGAAGTCTCTGCTTCGAATAAGAAATCTTCCAGCTTTTTAACTTCTTCCCAAGGTCTCAGCCAAGATAAAAGAAACATAGAAGTGTCACCTTGGATCCTATCTTGCTGCTGGTGAAAAGCCTGAGAAACCTATCACTGCTTGCCAGCATACCAAAGCTTCATCTTGTCAACAGCTCAAGTGCCCTGGGATTTTCCATTCTTCTGATCTGTCATTATCCAGACACACACACATTCATTAGTGAGCTGCTTCCAACTTTTAGAGAGTTGCTCCTGAAACACACTTGAAAACTTAGGTGTTGTTGCCTATGTGGAATGAACCCTGAAACCAAAGTCAGGAGACCTGCATGACGGACTTTTGAACTCACTGCTTATCTGTGAGAAAACAATTCTCCTTGAAACTGTATATCTATTTGGCATATAGGGATAATGGACTTCAGGTGGTGCAGTAAAGAATCCACCTGCCAATGCAAGAGACACAAGAGACGTGGGTTCAATCCTTGGGGTGGAAAGATCCGCTGGAGGATGAACTAGCAACCCACTCCAGTGTTCTTGCCCGGAAATTCCATGAACACAGGAGTCTGGCAGGTTACAGTCCATGGGGTCTCAAAGAGTTGGACACAACTGAGCACACACATATAGGGAAAATAGCACCCACTCTGACTATAGGATGTCTGCAAAACTCAAATGAGATAATTCATGGAAATAAATTTGATAAAAGGAAAAGTCACTATATAAATGTAAAAAAATAAATAGAGCTGAAGGCAATATTTAACTCATATTACTTACATAGACCACATGGATACAAATATGTAAAAACACTGTCTTTGTTAAATAGCAAAAGGAAAAAAAATACCTTAGGATTAAGAATTAGCAAACCTGTAGACTGCAGACTGGATGAACTGTTTTAGCACATATGAGACAATACATCTTTTGTTGAATAAAATTGTGTACATAAGTGATGGGATGTAATCCATATATCAGCTCAAACTCCACCTTGGCCGTAGCCTGTGAATGGCATCTCAGTTCAGTTCAGTTTAGTTCCATTGCTCACTTGTGTCTGACTCTTTGCAACGCCACTGGGACTGTAGCACACCAGGCTTCCCTGTCCATCATCAACTCCAGGAGCTTACTCAAACTCATGTCCATTGAGTTGGTGATGCCATCCAACCATCTCATCTGCTGTCGTCCCCATGGCATCTCAGGAAGAATGCTTATACCCCTGGAGGGTGGGTGAGTTGATAGCACAGGGCATTACTGTTGAGGAGGGAGTCCCAGGACATTGGAGCTCAGTGGAGGAAACCAACAGGTCCAGACAAGTTTAAGAGTTTTAGTTAGGTATCATTCTACTGAAAACTGTTGGGAAAATATAATTAAAAACAAACCCTCTTCCTAGCCCAGAAAACCGTTCCACAAAAGTAAAAAAGAAGGAAAACATTTTCATTGTTGAAAAAGCATTAAACCATGTGATATGTATCACAGGCGGTTTGCCCTGTGATTTCAAAGGCAGAAATGATTCACACTCCCTTATAGAGCCAGGCAGATACAGGTCATTAGACACAGGGATAAACAATCACTAATCCTCAAGTAAGAGCTCTTAACAGCACCTTTTGTCATACATAGTTCATCCTAACTTTACCATGGGAATTAGGGAGACCACCCACGTTAGCTAATTGGTTTTTCTGGAAGAGAAACCAGTTTCTCACCTCTTTATGACAAGAGGTGGTTTTGCAAATTAGAGCAAATCACCTACTGAAATTAGGCTCTTACCCTCCCATGGGAACTGGGTCATCAGAGCGCTCCTTCCCTTGATGTTTGCATTTCAGAAAGATGGTTTCCAGAAAGATATCCCTGGGTCATAAAACTGATGAGAGGTGCCTGTCAGAGAGATGAAAAAGTACTCACAAGTTTTCTAAGGTCAATGCTCTAAAAAAAAGGAAGGAAGGGAAATTTTTATTTTCAACAGGGAGAACAAAGACTTTAATTTTTAATTTGTATTTGTGCTTACAAAACTGCCCAGCTTTTTCAGCAGAAAAATTACATTTGAGAGAACAGATGGAAGGTATAACCACATCTTATTCCCAATGGTGACTTCTGGGTGGTAGAAAATCTGGGTAATAATCCCCTCCTTCATGGTTGACTATGCAGCCCAAGCGAAGTCCTGAAATCCTACCTTTCCTGTGGCAAGTCCTCAGCCCTTCTCTGATATTACAGTCTCCTAGTAACCAGAAGTGGGATGTCAACTTTCACATGCCCTCTGTTCCTCCAAAGATTTCTGCTCTGAATGCTACACTCTACCCTCTCTGGGTCTTCCATTGGTCTGTACGAATTGCCTCCTTGCTGACTACCTCTGAACCTCTGACCTCTCTGCTCCACACAGGTGTACCTGTTGTTCTCCAGACCAGGGACTGAAGCCCTACACCACTGCCAGTTGCCTGTTGTGGTTCTGCATCCACCACGTCCTGGCGCCACTCAGGCTTTCCACCATGGAGCCAGGGGTAACACCTTGGTGACACACAGGCTTGAGAAATCTGCTCTCTCCAGTACTACCACCTGGGGCTCTGCCATTGCCTCCCCGCTTACCTTCCATATCCAAAGCTCTCTTCTATACATAGGGAAACACTGTCTCCTTCTTGAACCCCACTTGGACCTCCAGGAATAGAATCCTTTACATTTTCACATACAGTTCTCTCTTAACCCCTCAGGAAACTAGCTGGGACCATTTAACATAGTGGTTCTAGGGTGACCAGAACTCCTCTTTGCCTGAGACGATCTAGTTTCAGCACTGACGGGGACAATCTCCCCACACCCCAGCACAGTCTGGAGTAAATCAAGATAGTTGATTACTCTATGGGAGCATCTCAATAGCAGGCATGGGCTTCCCAGGTGGCGCTCATAGTAAAGAATCCTCCTGCCAATGCAGCAGACGCAAGAGACCCAGGTTCCATCTCTGGGTTGGGAAGATCCCCTGGAGAAGGAAATAATAACCCGTTCCAGTATCCTTGCCTGGAGAAGACCATGGACAGAGGAGCCTGGCGGGCTACTGTCCATGGGGTCACAAAGAGACATGACTGAGCAGTTTTCAGCGGCAGTAGCAGATTCCCTGGGGACCTTGTTAACATGCGGATTTTGAGTCAATGGGTCTGGGGCATCGCCACATTTTGAGCAACTAGAGTATAAAGTACAGCACTGTGAATTTTGTCAGTTAATTTCTCCCCTTTAGGGCTTGCTACTGAATATGGGCCTCTATGGTAGGCTCTGCTTATTTTTCTGTACTCATGATTCTGTACTCAAGTGATTTTTTTCTGTACTCATGATTCCACCATCCCTCATCACAATCTGGCTCTTGCCAGAGCCTCCTCTGATCTACCAAACCAGCCCAGATAAACAAAGACAGTAAAATTTGAGCAGGCAGAATTGAAGGAAAATCTAACTATAGAATGTTTATTTACTTTAAAAAACATATAGAATAACATTAGAAGATTAATGAATGGGTTAAAAAGTATATTAGGCACAACAGAAAGAAGAGTTATTGAACTCTAAGATATAGTAGAAGAAACCATATAGAAAAAAAGAATAGAATGACAAAAAAAGATGGACATGTTCGAAAAAATTTAGACACAAAGATGATAGAGTACAAGTCTCTAATTTGCTCATCAGAATTTCAGAAGGAGAGAATGGAAGATCGAAAACACTTGAGGAGCTTATGCAACTGATGAAATACAGCAACACTCAGATTCAGAATGCCCAAAGAATCCCAAGCAGAATAAAGGAAAAGAAATTCACACTGAGGCACACTGTAGAGGAAATGTAGAACTCTGAACACAAAATCTTAAAAATAGCTGAGATAAAAATCTACACAATTAATAATTTACTTCTCAACCACAACAATCAAAGCTAGAAGACATATCTTTAAGAGAAAATAATTGTCAAGATAGTATTGCATATGTAGTGAAATCATGTATCAAGAATAACAGTACATTAGAGACATTTTCAGACAGAAAAAAAATTTTCACTTCCAATAAACTCTTACTCAAGAATACCTGGGTGATGTTCTTCAGAAAAAGAAAAGAATTCCAGAAGGAAAATCCAAGAACTAAAAAATTCAAATGAGAACAGTGTAATATTGTATAGACTTGGTAAAACTAGGCAGATATTGACTATAAAAGAGATTAACAATAAAATTCAATTTGTGATGTTAAAAAATAAAGATTAAAATTTAAATCTTGGAAAACAATGATGTGTGGGGTGAAACTAGTAATTTCCTAAAGCATTTTAATTTTATTTTGTTATTGAGAGGGAAGATAAACATCCAGTTTGCTTTGGATTTTGTTAAGTTAAATGGGTGTAAAGTAAGTAAAGATAGCCCCAAAGTGGAACTCCCAAAAAACTTCCAAACTGGTGGAAGGAAATAAATTGAGTGGGGTGTGAGTAGCACACAACGTGTTAGTCATTTGGTCATGTCTGATTCTTTGCAACCCCATGGACTGTATCCCATCAGGCTCCTCTGTCCATGGGATTTTCTAGGCAAGAACACAGGAGTGAGTTGCCATTTCCTTCTGCAGGGGATCTTCCCAACCTTTTAAGGTCCAGTGACTATGACAGAGTCACTTCTTAGATAGATTGATAAGAAGTCCGGGGTCCCTGAGAAGGAGAAAGGGGTCTGGGGCTCTCGAGGAGGAAACCTGTTTCTCCTTCTTGAGAACCTTCTGAGTGGGCAGCAGAGTTGATCCAAAAGATGGAAAGAAAAGGGAATTAAAAGGAATGTCAGAAAAGTGCAAAAATGGAAAAAAACTGAGATAAAAGAAATAGTCTGACACATGTCATTTATCTCAATCAATGTGGTTGAACTAAACTCCAGTTAGAATATGGGGCTTTTCAATTCAGTTCAGTTCAGTTACTCAGTCCTGTCTGACTTTTCACGACCCCATGGACCACAGCACGCCAGGCCTCCCTGTCCATCACCAACTCCTGGAGTTTACTCAAACTCATGTCCAGGAGTAATAAGTTTGAGCGCGTGTCCGGGATCGGCGCTGCACCCATTCATTGCTTCTGAACATCCATCTGTCCCTTCGGTCATCCTTCAGGAAGGGGCTCCAGCCACCTGGGGGCAGCCGCCACCCAGGGGACTACGACCAGAAAAGGAGCAGAAAGCCCGGCTGAGCCTCGCGGGCCCACGCAGGGGACGGTGACGACCACCATGCAGACATGCGCCAAGGCCTGCGGGCTGCGTCTGGGTTGCGGAGTCGGGGGCGGCCGCCGCCTGGCTGGAGAAGCGGGTCCCCGGTGGACGCCGCGGGGCCGTGACAGAAGTAGCAGCGGCGGGGATAGCGGCGGGGCCGGGGCCTCGCGCCTCCTTGACCGCCTCCTCCCCAGACACGACTTCGCTCGGAGACATATCGGCCCCGGGGACAAAGACCAGAAGGAGATGCTACAGACCCTGGGGCTGGCGAGCGTTGATGAACTGATCGAGAAGACCATCCCTGCCAGCATCCGCCTGAAAAGACCCTTGAAAATGGATGACCCTGTCTGTGAAAATGAAATCCTTGCAACTCTGCATGCCATTTCCAACAAGAATCAGATCTGGAGATCGTATATTGGCATGGGCTATTATAACTGCTCAGTACCACAGACAATTTTGCGGAACTTACTGGAGAACTCAGGATGGATCACCCAGTATACTCAGTACCAGCCAGAGGTGTCTCAGGGGAGACTGGAGAGTTTACTCAACTACCAGACCACGGTGTGTGACATCACAGGCTTGGACATGGCTAATGCATCCCTGCTGGATGAGGCCACCGCGGCTGCAGAGGCAATGCAGCTCTGCCACAGGCAGAACAAGAGGAGGAAGTTTTTTGTTGACCCCCATTGCCACCCACAAGCAATTGCTGTCGTCCAAACTCGAGCCAAGTATTCTGGAGAGCTCATTGAGCTGAAGTTACCCCATGAAATGGACTTCAGCTGCAAAGATGTCAGTGGAGTGCTGTTCCAGTACCCAGACACTGATGGGAAGGTGGAGGACTTCACGGAGCTAGTAGAGAGAGCCCAGGAGGCTGGGAGCTTGGCCTGATGTGCTACTGACCTTTTAGCTCTGTGCATCCTGAGGCCTCCTGGAGAATTTGGGGTAGACATCGCCCTGGGCAGCTCACAGAGATTTGGGGTGCCTCTGGGCTATGGTGGACCACATGCAGCCTTTTTTGTTGTCAGAGAAAACTTGGTGAGGATGATGCCTGGAAGAATGGTGGGGGTAACGAGAGATGTCAGTGGAAAAGAAGTGTATCGTCTGTCTCTTCAAACCAGGGAGCAACACATCCAGAGAGACAAGGCTACCAGCAACATCTGTACAGCTCAGGCTCTCCTGGCGAATATGGCTGTGATGTTTGCAATCTACCATGGGTCCCGTGGGCTGGAACATATTGCTAGGAGGGTGCATAATGCCACTTTGATTTTGTCTGAAGGTCTCAAGCGAGCAGGGCACCAACTGCAGCACTTGTTTTTTGACACTTTGAAGATTCATTGTGGCTGCTCAGTGAAGGAGGTCTTGGGCCAGGCCGCTCAGCGACAAATAAATACGCGGCTCTTTGAGGATGGAACACTTGGTATTTCTCTTGATGTAACAGTCAGTGAAAAAGATCTGGATGACTTGTTTTGGATCTTTGGCTGTGAGTCGTCTGCAGAGCTGGTTGCTGAAAGCATGGGTGAGGAGTGGAGAGGTATTCTAGGGACTGCCTTCAAGAGGACTAGCCCGTTCCTCACACATCAAGTGTTCAACAGCTATCATTCAAAAACAAATATTGTCTGATACATGAAGAGACTGGAAAACAAAGACATTTCCCTCGTTCATAGCATGATTCCACTGGGGTCCTGTACGATGAAGCTCAACAGTTCATCTGAACTCATGCCTATCACATGGAAAGAATTTGCAAACATCCACCCCTTTGTGCCTCTGGACCAAGCTCAAGGGTACCAGCAACTTTTCCGAGAACTCGAGAAGGATTTGTGTGAACTCACTGGCTATGATCGAATCTCTTTCCAGCCTAACAACAGAGCCCAGGGGGAATAAGCCGGACTGGCCTCTATCCGAGCCTACTTAGATGCGAAAGGAGAGACACACAGATCGGTTTGCCTCATCCCAAAATATGCACATGGGACCAATCCTGCAAGTGCCCACATGGCGGGCATGAAGATTCAGCCTGTGGAGGTGGATAAATATGGGAACATCGATGCAGCTCACCTCAAGGCTATGGTGGATAAACACAAGGAGAACTTGGCAGCCATCATGATTACATACCCATCCACCAATGGAGTGTTTGAAGAAACCATTGGAGACGTGTGTGACCTGATCCACCAATACGGAGGACAGGTCTACGTGGATGGAGCAAACATGAATGCTCAGGTGGGACTCTGTCGTCCAGGAGACTTTGGGTCTGATGTCTCACATCTTAATCTTCACAAGACCTTCTGCATTCCCCATGGAGGTGGCGGCCCTGGCATGGGGCCCATTGGAGTGAAGAAGCATCTTGTTCCTTTTCTGCCTAATCATCCCATCATTTCGGTAAAACCAAGTGAAGATGCCCAGGCTTTGGGCACCGTCAGCACAGCCCCATGGGGCTCCAGTTGCATCTTGCCCATTTCATGGGCTTATATTAAGATGATGGGAGGCAAGGGCCTTAAACAGGCCACAGAAATTGCTATTTTGAATGCAAACTACATGGCCAAGTGATTAGAAAAGCACTACAGAGTCCTTTTCCGGGGTGCAAGAGGATATGTGGCTCATGAATGTATTTTGGATACAAGACCCTTCAAAAAGTCTGCAAATATTGAGGCCGTGGATGTGGCCAAGAGGCTTCAAGATTATGGATATCATGCCCCCACCATGTCCTGGCCGGTGGCAGGCACTCTCATGATTGAGCCCACCGAGCCCGAAGACAAGGTGGAGCTGGACAGATTCTGCGATGCCATGATCAGCATCTGACAGGAAATTGCCGACAGTGAGGAGGGCCACATCGACCCCAGGGTCAACCCACTGAAGATGTCTCCACACTCCTTGACCTGTGTCACATCCTCCCACTGGGATCGGCCGTATTCCAGAGAGGTGGCAGCATTCCCACTTCCCTTTGTGAAACCAGAGAACAAATTCTGGCCAACCATCTCCCGGATTGATGACATCTATGGAAACCAGCACCTGGTCTGTACCTGTCCCCCCATGGGTGTTTACGAGTCCCCGTTTTCTGAGCAGAAGAGGGCCTCTTCTTAGTGTTCTGTCCCGCAGTTCAAGTGACTGACTTGATGTGTTTCGGAGCATCTCATGAAATATTTCATTTTCCACCACAGACTCAAATAGGAGCTTTGTATACTGTGTATATTCTCTCAAGGTAAATGTAAATACAGTTAGCACAGTGGGTGGAAGCTCATCGTTGGAAGATTGATTTGCTTTGGTGCCTCTGCTTCCACACATAGCAGTTGCCTTGATTGGGACCCTTTAGTTTTTTGCATAGAAGATTTGGAGTGTGCTAGTAACTTTAACGTCAATGTAGCAAGTTTGAAGATGTTACAGAGGCTATACTGGAGATCCAATAGACATTTTTATTCCAAATAAGTCCTTGTGGACTGTGCCATCTGTGGGAAACCCCAGGGAAAATATTTACATTTTCTATACACTGAAGAAATCTTTTTCCTCCTACTAATTTACTCAATCTGTAATAGCATTTCTGAGTGTTTTCATTTTTCCATATGTGTAGTTTTTAAGTCTGCAATTAATATTCTAATAAAAGCATTGCAATTTGAAAAAAAAAAAAAAAAAAAAACTCATGTCCATTGAGTCGGTGATGCCATCCAACCATCTCATCCTCTGTCGTCCCCTTCTCCTCCTGCCCTCAATCTTTCCCAGCATCAGGGTATTTTCAAATGAGTCAGCTCTTTGCATCAGATGGCCAAAGTGTTGGAGTTTCAGTTTCAACATCAGTCCTTCCAATGAACACTCAAGACTGATCTCCTTTAGGATGGACTGGTTGGATCTCCTTGTACTCCAAGGGACTCTCAAGAGTCTTCTCCAACACCACAGTTCAAAAGCATCAATTCTTTGGTGCTCAGCTTTCTTCACAGTCCAACTCTCACATCCATACATGACTCCTGGAAAAACCATAGCCTTAACTAGACGGACCTTTGTTGGCAAAGTAATGTCTCTGCTTTTGAATATGCTGTCTAGGTATAGTAAAGTCTGTCACTGTTTCCACTGTTTTCCCATCCTTTTGCAATGAAGTGATGGGACCGGATGCCATGGTCTTAGTTTTCTGAATGTTGAGCTTTAAGCCAACTTTTTCACTCTCCTCTTTCACTTTCATCAAGAGGCTCTTTAGTTCTTCTTCACTTTCTGCCATAAGGGTGGTGTCATCTGCATATCTGAGGTTATTGATATTTCTCCTGGCAATCTTGATTCCAGCTGTGCTTCCTCCGGCCTAGCATTTTTCGTGATGTACTCTGCATATAAGTTAGATAAGCAGGGTGACAATATACAGCCTTGACATACTCCTTTTCCTATTGGGAACCAGTCTGTTGTTCCATATCCAGTTCTAACTGTTGCTTCCTGACCTGCATACAGGTTTCTCAAGAGGCAGGTCAGGTGGTCTGGTATTCCCATCTCTTTCAGAATTTTCCACAGTTTATTGTGATCCACACAGTCAAAGGCTTTGGCATAGTCAATAAAGCAGAAATAGGTGTTTTTCTGGAACTCTCTTACTTTTTTGATGATCCAATGGATGTTGGCAATTTAATCTCTGGTTCCTCTGCCTTTTCTAAAACCAGCTTGAACAACTGGAAGTTCATGGTTCATGTATTGCTGAAGCCTGGCTTGGAGAATTTCGAGCATTACTTTACTAGTGTGTGAGATGAGTGCAATTGTGCGGTGGTTTGAGCATTTTTTGGCATTGCATGTCTTTGGGATTGGAATGAAAACTGATTTTTTCCAGTCCTGTGGCCACTGCTGAGTTTTCCAATTTTGCTGACATATTGAGTGCAGCACTTTCACAGCATCATCTTTCATGATTTGAGATAGCTTAGCTGGAATTCTATCACCTCAACTAACTTTGTTTGTAGTGATGCTTCCCCAAGGCCCACTTGACTTTGCATTCCAGGATATCTGGCTCTAGGTGAGATCACACCATCATGATTATCTGGGTCATGAAGATCTTTTTTGTACAATTCTTCTATGTATTCTTGCCACCTGTTCTTAATATGGGGTTTTTAGATGAATTTAGAAACAAACTCAGCCTATATGGTAAAAGATAAAACTAAAACATAAAGGCAGAGAGATGTTAAGAGAAACTGATGGACAAAGAAATTGTAGGGAAAAATCAAACAGGGTAGACTTGGTGTTAAAAGTGTTACTAAAGAATGTTAGTTAATAAACATTGATAAAGCTGTAATTCTCTAAGGAAATAATTCTAAATGTGCAAGCAGGTTTATACATATATACAGCATTCAGCAAGAGGACAATGCATATCATTTTTGAGTCCACATGGAATCTTTGCATAAAAGTAGCCTCAAGTTAGACCAGAGAATTTCCAATAAATTTTAAGGCAAACACAGTATAAATACCAAAGAAAGAGAGAGAAATGCATATCAATGGTGGCAAGAAATATTTCAATGACAAGTTTATTTCATTTTTCTTTTAGAAACTTAAAGGACTGAATGTACATGAGTTTGAACAAACTCTGGGAGATGGTGAGGGACAGGGAAACCTGGCGTGCTGCAGTCCATGGGGTCACAAAGAATCAGACATGACTTGGCAACTGAACAACAACAACAACAAATGATCCAACAATCTCACTCCTGGATATATACCCAGAAAAGATGAAAATTCTAATTTAAAAAGATACATACACTCTAATATTCATAGAAGCACTATTTAAATAGTCAAGACATGGAAGAAACCTAAATGTCCATCAACAGATGAATGGATAAAGAAAGTGTGGTATATACACACAGTGGAATACTACTCAGCCATAAAAAGCAATGAAATAATACCATTGACCTCAACATGGATGGGCCTAGAGATTATCATACTAAGTGAGTTAAGTCAGACAGAGGAAGACAAATTTTAGACTATGTCACTTATATGTGGAATCTAAACAAATGATACAACTGAATTTATTTACAAAACATAAATAGACTCACAGAAATAGAAAACAAACTATGGCTACCAAAGAGGATGTGGGGCAGGGATAAATTAGGTATTGCAATTAACATTTAGTCACTACTATATATAAAACAGGTAGCAAGGACCTACTCTGTAGCACAGGGAACTATATTCAATATTTTGTAACAACCGATAATAGAAAAGAATTTGAAAAAGAATATATGGATTCAGTTATATATATACACTTTGCTGTACATGTAAAACATTGTAAACCAACTATATTTCAATTTTTTTAAAAAAAATGTGTTTTTTAGGCTTGCTGATTGATATGAATATGGATTTTGATAAATTCACATCTTGTTTTCTGGAATTCTCCATTTGACTTTTTTCTTTAACGTACAAAATATTTGGTTGAAGCATGAACAGTCTATAAATTAGTTCTCCAGTGTCATGTTGCACACATGTGCATGCAAGTGTACATGCTCACTCTTTGGTTGTTTGACATTGTTTAATCCTAACAACAGACTGAATTTTAAAAATTCAGTTCTCCATGTTAGCTCAGACATTAAAGACTCTTTTAGCAATTGAAATTCACTTTTTTTCTGCACAATACTTTAATATTTATCATCTCATTTGAAGAGGAAAGACTGTAGATTATCACTTACAAATAAGGAAAATGAAGTCCAGAGCAGATAAACCACAGGATCAGAACCTAGGTTCTCTGAATCCAAATTACTGGAGATAAAAGTGATATCCCTTTTTTAAAAAATGGGTTTTGGTGTTTGTTTTTAGCACTAAGCTAAAATTATCTTTCAAAGATAGTTCTGTCACACCTTTCTCAGAAGCTCTGGGGGGCTCTCTGTCACCTGTTAGGTATTGATGGACTCTCTCAGTTGTCTCCCCAAGTCTGCCCTAGTCCTCTCTAAGGTTTATTGTCTTCTGCTCATCTCTCCTCCTTTCATTCAGCACCTCCTCCCCTGGTCTCGCCACGCTGGTTTACCCCCGGTGCCACAGCGCACCTGATTTTGTACACTGCCATACCTTTGCTCCCTGGTGGTCAGCAGTAAAGAATTCACCTGCAATGCAGGAGACATGAGTTCGATCCTTTGGTTGTGAAGATCTCCTGAAGTAAGAAATGGCAACCCACTCCAATATTCTTTCTTAGAAAATCCCATCTATGGAGGAACCTAGTGGGCTACAGCTCATGGGGTCCCAAAAGAGTCAGACACAACTGAGCAACAACAAAAATGCCTTTGCTCAAGCTGTTTATTCTGCCTAAAATACCTGCCTATTTATATTTATCTAACATATTGTTAACAATCTCTGACTTCTCTTGGATCCTTGACTTGTAATAATTCTCCTTTCCCCAGACTCCTTCCATGAGCCTTTGGTTTGCATGTCTCCCTGACCGTTATCGCAGTCTACTTTTAATCAGAGTGACTTCACTACAAATCAAGCATTTAGGAATGGCTTGCAGGCAGTACCCACATTTCACCCTAGCTAAGTTTCTGTCACATAGAAGATGATTTTTGAATTCCCAGAATTAATCAATTATACCATTTAGGGTAACCAGAAGTGCCAGACCCATCTAGAGAGACAATTTGACCCTGCCAAAGTTTCCTCCCCTGAAAAATGAATGCAATGATGCGGAGAAGTGGCAATATTGTCTCAATCACAAAGCGGGTGACAAATATAAAATACTAGAATGTTACTAATGTAAGTTGTCTAGTGAGCCCAGAAATTGGTCTAGCCAAGGAGAAAAAGTTTTCTCACTTCTGTGCTTGTTTTTCCCCATAGTGCGAAGTTAATTTGTATCTAGCTCTTCTAAACTTTTATCTTCCTGGCTTTCAGTCTCCCAAATTCAAAAAAATATTGAATTGCTCCTGACATCTAGCTGGCTTGATCTGGAGTGCATGCATAATTTAAGCTGATTGAATATTTTGCCACATTAAAGTGGAAAATATCTGAATCCCCAAAACAGTAAAAGAAAATGACAGGTTCAAATACCACTTGGCATCACCTTCTGCAATTTCTGCCAGGTAATTAAGGCCTTCTAGGAGGCTGAAATGGAAATTTGCCTTTAGCTACAGGATTTGCTCGTGAACACTCCAGGCCCAGAAAGATGACTGTTCTTAGTGGATGCAAAGTCTTCTTTCCTTGGAAGCAAGATAAAATAAACACATTCCTCAAATTATTTGCTTTTTTTCCTTTTTTAAAGTTTTTTTTTTGAATTGATTTCCTTTGGAACCAAAGAAAATAGTGTTTGGAAGATGCTTTCATTAGTAGAATTTATTTAGCTTTGAAATACACAAAAAAGACTCTTCTAAAACCCTCAAGTTTAGATGGGGAGGAAAAAAAAACTAACAAAGCTGCCAAATGGCTCAGGGTTATAGTTGCTCTTGGGTTTCCCTCCTCACTCCAGCCTTGCACCTCCTCTAACTCCCTGATACCCCTGGGGCCATGAAACATGCTTTCCTCTCACTCTAGAGATGACCTTGTGCACTTGACCTGAGTCCTGAGAGTGCGAAGATGAGGCATCTCCTGCTTCCACAGTTGCAGTAGTATGACTATGGAATTGACAAAGCCAAAGAGAAAATCTGCCAGAAAGCAGGATGTGGCAAACTGGAAAACCAGGGCAGAGAGGCAGCTGAGCCTCCAGCATCGCCTGGAGGGAGGAACACGTAGGATCTGGAAGATGCCTGTGCACTGGGTGTAGGTGGACAAGCTCTCTGTTGCAGTGCTGGGGCATTTCATCAGACCTCGCCGAGCCAGGGTTCTCCTTAGGGCTCTCAATTTCTTTTTGTCTTCTTCCCATGCTCATCAATAACAATTCTGATCTTCCTTTTGAGATACCTTGACTCTGGGAATGGGGGTGGAAGGTGTGAATGTTCTGGTCCCTGGAAGGGATGGGTGCAATCAAAAATATTGTTGAACACTTACTGAGGGCCTTGTACTGGCTGAGCTCTGGGGATTTGGCAGGAAAGTAAGAAAAGCCCGCCCTCACGGAGTTTCCATTCTAGAAGAGGAAGATGGACAATAAACATATGAACAAGCAAGCAAGATCAATTGATATAATAGTGAAGGTCATGGAGAAAGTTTTACAAGGTGAGTTTGGGGAGCGTAACTGGATGGGGGGCGGGTACTGCAGATGGAGTGTTTGGGAAAGCCTCTGTGAGATGGTGCTCTTTGAATAGAGACCTGGATGAGAAGAAGGAGTCAACCATGTCAAGATTTGGGAGTTCTGAGCAAAGGGAATAGCAAAAGCAAAGGCTCTGAGACCAGCAAGAGTCTACAGACAAGAAAAGGAAGGAGGGCTGTGTGTCTGGAGTACAGTACACACAAGGGTGAGCAGGAAGAGGTGGGCTTGGAAAAGTCTGAAGCTGATTGCTTCTATAAATGCCAAGAAAATAGACCTTGAGAAACTGAAAAATGGGAAACCAAACAGACCTTGGACCAAAGTGAATTAAGATGGATAACATGCTACCTGACATTTTCCCAAGGAATTTCTTCCACCAGCCAGTGCTAAACAGTAACACTTCTTCATTATCTTTTCTCCCTCAAGAAAACCCTCCGATTCTTGGAACTATCAAGGCAAGTCTCCTAAGACACCTCTTAGTCACACTATGGGCTTTTACACCTACTGTCCCTTTGTTCAGAATGCCTTTCCTCCAGTCTCTGCCTGAAGACATCTTGTTCCCACTCTTCCAAATTCAGCTAAATTATCCTCCGTGTACCTATGCCAAACAAAGGTGGAATGCTCCTGCAGAAGTTTGTAGAACTCCATTATAACATCTTTCCAATTGGATTGTGTTTGCTGCTCTCTAATCCAAGACCAGGAGTTCCAAAAAGGACAGAACACTTTCTTATACATCTTTCCAGTTTCTATATTCAAGGGGGCACTAGATAGATGGCAGGAGTTCAGTAAATGCTTTGCAGGAAGGCATAGAGGCAGGAGGGAAAGGAGAGAAGAGAGTAGACGGGGAGAGGTGACAAAGATTCTCTCCTTGACCAGTCTCTGATCAGATCAGAATTCTGAATTCTCTTCCCAAGTAGACCCTCACTTTTAGGCTTCTGTGTTTGTCTTTACATTGTCCAATTTTAGCAAGAATCCTGTGAAGTTGGTTTAGCTAGAACCCTCCATCTTCCATTTCTGACCTCCCTCCATATTCATTCAGGTTCTTCATCCTTCAGCATCCCACAGATGAAGTCTGGTCACTCTGGTCTGCCATCAGAATCCCCCTTTATCTCTGATGCTTTCTCTTTGTAATTTTCCATCACTGATTCCCAAGTTGCTCTTTGACTGTAAGTTCCCACTTTTCTTTGTTGTATTGAGTTGAGCGCAATCTCTCTCTTCTACTGTAAAACATTATTGCAGTGGTTCTTACAACTATCCTATAGTCCCCTTTGAATAAAATCTGCCTTACCATCTTTCACAAGTGTCATGAATAATTTTTTTTTAACAGAAGGAGGAAGGGAGTGGGGAAGGAGAGGAAGGGAAGAAATAAAGAAGGAAAAGAAAGAGCAAGAAAGGAAGGAAGGAGGAAAAATGGAAAGGAGGAAGAGAAGAAAGGAAGAGTTTAAATTGCAAATTGAAACAAGCTGGTTTAATTCTGGGATATTGGTAGTTTTAAAAAAAGGGAAATAAATGCACCAGAAAAAAATATTTTTGCAAGAAAAGTTATATTCACTTGGGAAATTATTTTTTTGCCCTGCTAAGACCAATATAAAATCCCTCCCACACTTCTTTTCAAAGGTATTTGCATATGAGTCACAATTCCTGCCAATCCCAAATTACATAGATCAGTATGGCAGCAATTAGGCGTATAAGGAGCTAGCAGGGAAGAATGGTAGCTGTTGAACTCTGTGATGGAAACAGAAAACCTATACACAAGGGCTCATCTCTGACTAGTTACAGAGAGATTGAGAATCTGCGAGGCTCTCCCAGGAAGCAGTCTTTCTCGGGACACAGAAATGAACAATAGCGAAATGAGATGATTCAATAATGGTGAAGTACACCAGGCTTGGAATGGCGTATACTCCCAAGTGCGGTTTTATTTTGGGAAGGAGAGTAGTAGCAGAAGTGGGAAAGGAGCCGTGACAGAGGACATCCAGTGCAGAAGGCTTCCCAGAATATAAGCATACTGTGAACAATGGCATTGTTTTCTAACCCAGTGGTTTTCAGTCTTGGCATCACATTCAAAGTTATCCACTAAATCATGGTGCCTGGACCCCAGACCACCTAAATAAGAATTTCTGGAGATAGGGCAGTAGCATCAGTGTTTCTAAAAAGCTTGCAACACTCAGATCCAAGTGATTAAAACTTATTTACTCAGCACCATTCACTAAGCTGGTTCACAAGCACTGCTTTATTTAATCTAGTTTATGCGTGCATACTAAGTCACTTTAGTTGTGTCCAACTCTTTGTGACACTATGGACTGTAGCCTGCCAGGCTCCTCTGTCCATGGGGTTCTCCAGGCAAGAACACTGGAGTGGGTTGTCATTTCCTCCTCTAGGGGATCTTTCTGACCCACGTCTCCTGTGTCTCCTGCATTGAAGGCATATTCTTTACCACTGACTCACCAGGAAAGCCTCAATCTGGTTTATAAAGCAAACTAAAACCAAATTTCAGAGATGAGAAAGAACCTCATTCTAGGTCATTACAGCTAATTACAAGGTTCAAACCTTTGCCTCCGGACTTCAAGCTGAACTTGTGTTCAGTACAACAGACCAGTTCAGGGACCTGCTTCCAGATCCTGTCTCAGTAGAGAATCTTATCTGAGTGATTCAGCTCTCCCCTTTCTATGCCCTTTCTCCTTGAGTAACAGCTCCCTTTTCTCCAGAGCATTTCCTCCTACACCCCTTTTATTCCCAAATGCCCGTTCCTGCTCACATTCCCACTGGGATGATCTGGGTAGTGACTAACCACTCTGCGGGAATTCATTTTGTGGGCAGCGTCCCTGTAGGGAAATGTTCTCTTTGAAAGAACACTGACAAATGAGGTAAAATGCAAACCATTGGTGCATCTGGGTGAAGAGTATATGGGGATCTCTGGTTCTATACTTGAAATTTTCTGTAAGTTTGAAATATCAGAATAAAAATTTACAAGAAGGAGAGGAGGAAGAAGAGAAGTAGGAAGGGGAGAAGAAAACATTGACAGGATTTCATATAGATTAAGTGGCTTTGGTGATGAACCTGAAGGTTAGCCTGAAGGTCTGGAGGCCTGAGTCTGCTCCTGATTCAACCACTGCTCTGCTCTGAAGCCTTGACCACCCTCATTCCAGATTTCTTATCAGGAAAATGGGGGAGCTGGAGTAGATTATCCACCCCTGTAAAGTTTATTGATGCATGGCAAACCACCCAAAATCTTAGTGACTTAAAACAAAAATCGATTATTATTTTTCATTGTTTTTTTGGACCAACTAAGCCCACCTGAGTGATTCTCCCTTGGGGAACTCTGATGGGGTGACAATGAGATAAAAGTTGGACTTGGCATTACCTGGCTCAAATGGGCTGGACATCCAAGGTGGCTGGTGTACATGCCTTACAGTTCATCCCGGCTTTTGGCTGGGAGCCCAGATGGGGCTGTTGATCCATAACATCTATACTTTAATATCTTACTAAACAAGCACGATGATGTTCTCCTCAATTATGGCAGGCATTCTTTTAAAGGAAATCTTTAATAAATTAGATGTCCCATACTCATATGAATAGTATTATTATTGCTGTTATTTACATTCTGCTGGCCTTTGGCTGTTCAGTTCAGTTCAGTCGCTCAATCATGTCCAACTCTTTGCGACCCCATGAATCACAGCACGCCAGGCCTCCCTGTCCATCACCAACTCCCGGAGTTTACCCAAACTCATGCCCATTGAGTCAGTGATCCCATCCAGCCATCTCATCCTCTGTCGTCCCCTTCTCCTCCTGCCCCCAGTCCCTCCCAGCATCAGGGTCTTTTCCAATGAGTCAACTCTTTGCATGGGGTGGCCAAAGTATTGGAGTTTCAACTTCAGCATCAGTCCTTCCAGTGAACACCTAGGACTGATCTGTTACCACCTTGCTAACTGCCATCCTGTTGGTGTCTGGATGCTTCTTCCGACTACTCCCTCTCTCTCCTAGCGGTCTTTGTGTTCCTAGTCACTCACTGGAAATGTAGCCACCTAGGAATTCCAGAGTAAGTAGCAAGGGGGAAATACTTAGGAAAAATTGTGTGGGATTTTCATTTATAAAATCTGCTATTGTTTTTAAACATTAGTCACTGTAATATGGTGGGCTTCCCAGATGGCTCAGTGGTAAAGAATCTGCTTGCAATGCAGGAGACACAGGTTTGATCCCTGGGTTGAGAAAATCTCCTGGAGAAGGAAATAGCAACCCACTGTAGTATTCTTGCCTGGGAAATCCTATGAACAGAGAAGCCTGGTGGGCTACTGTCCACGGAGTCACAAGAGTCAGACATGACTTAGCAATTGAACAAAAACAACCGTAATGTGGTAGGTAGATAAACTACACTCCCAAATGCATCCTCTTTCATACCCTTCCCGTGATGGGTATGGGAAATATGCAGTGTTTGGGGCTTGCCTGGAAACCCATTAGAATCAGAGCGGTCCACAGGCAGAGAGCTCATGTCCCAAATGAGAAGGTTTTACTCCTGCTTTTTAGTTTGCATACTTGCTTTAATCGGTTACATATTTACATTTAAAGTCGATGATTCCATAGATTTGTTTCAGAAAGGAGTAAGTCCCCTCTCTTGAAAAGTCCCCTCCCCAGAGACAATTGCCTTCTATTATTTCAGCTAGGTTTTAATTTACTTTGGTATTTATTCCAGATATTGCTACTTCTTGATTTTTTTTCTCCCTCCTCCATTATCTCATATACACATCCTTCCAGGCTACCCAAATATTCTCATGACAGTTACATCTTAACCTGGGCTAGGTCAATGTTCTCTGTTTTTTTTTTTTTTTACAATTATGTAAACACCCTTCCCAGCTGAATCCCGTGGTATTCACTGATCACTTTTCCTTTCTATATAATTATATTTTTCTTCAGCGCTAATGATTGTCTTACTACTGTTGTTTAATTTACTTATCTTTCTATGTAGGTAACACAAATTCATCCAAATCTCTGTCAGCTATTCAGCTCTCATCTCAAAATATTCAGAAACAACAGTTATTCAATCAATTATATCTATATTGAGGAATTCTTGCTTTTGTTTTCCCCCTTGTTTAAAGAAAGTACGTCCTTTGGTAGAGCAGAGCTCTCTGAAAAAGAATATAGTGAAGGTAAAATTTTGAGAACTTACATTTCTGAAGATGTCTTTATCTTGTTCTCAAATCTGATTGATAATATGGTTGGGTATTATGTCTAACTTATGAATCATTTTATTAGGGGAAGCACACTGACTGAAACCGCCCACCCTGGCCAGGCACCATAGTAACCGTTTGCATGAGTTGTTTTACAACAGGAGGTCCTGGTAAGGAACACGGAACTAATAAGCCACCACCAACCGGAAGAGTTCAGGAAAGTTCAAAAGGAGACACCACATGTCCGACCACCTCACAGAATCCTTCTCTCTGGCATCCATCTTGGCTGAACAAGGCATGCATCACCAGGAAGGACTCTGAGTCAGAATGATTGGCTAAAGACCACACAGAAACTAATCCCATCACCATAAAACGGAGCCAGGTAGCATAGCTGTTCTCCTGGGTTCCCTTCACTACTGCTCTCCACCTGGGTGCCCTTTCCCTATAAAATCTCTTACTTTGTCAGCACATGTATCTCCTCGGACAATTCATTTCTGAGTGTTAGACAAAAGCCCAGTTTCAGGCCCTGGAAAGGGTCCCCGCTTCCTGCAACAATTTTATTCAGAATTTTGAACGTTCCCCTACAACATCTTCTAGCTTCTTGTATGACTGCTGAAAGAAATCTGAAATGATTCTAACTCTTGGTCTTTAAATATTATTGCAACTTTACCTCTCCTCTCCTCTCATTTCCTACTAGTACAAGAAGCAAGAAAAGTTTATTAGAAGCTCTGGACTTAAAGGGGACTGGATTTGCTGAGTGAGGACTCTAATGGTGAGTTTGGGCCATTTTATATCAAATGTATAAATCTTTCCTCTTTCTGGGGAAGAATCCTCCGTTCTCCAGTATTATATTGGAGGACACAGTCTGGTAGCTGGCATTCTTAGAACTGTGTTGGCAGAGCTGGCTGGAGACCTGAATATTTAGGACACAAAAGTTTACTTGTCCCTGTTTTCATAATGGTGCCATACTGTCAACTGCACCTAGAATCCTCTAGCCCAGGGTGTATTTTATCCCATCCAGAGAACACATTTCAAATCTTCTATCAGAGTGGGGTAGGGTGTATACCTGGCTGCAATGTGTGAAGGGAAGGAATCTAGAGATCTGTGTCATAAACAGACTTTTAAGCAGACTTTTATTCCTTTCCAAGTCCTAAGGGACTTGGTGTGAATTCACAAGTTTTTGAAGGATTCTGCATGTAAATAGGTTCTTTGTCAACTTTTTACCAGTACTGGTTTAAGATTCAGCTTTTTTCCCCCAGCTGCTAATTTATAACCATTCATTTGCATTTCACTTCTTAAAATGTTGCTTGCAACTTTATCTCTTTTCACTTTCTCTACTCCTGTGGATTTTTACCTTTTAAGATACCTCTCTTCACTGTTGTTTCAATAGAGTTTTGTGAATGGAGTAAAACAATGTACATTTTTACCATCTTTACCAAATGTTCCCTGAGGATGATACCTTCAATTGGTAAGATCAGAGGTTAGAGTAGAAAGATTCAGATCACAATATTTCCTCAGGCTTAAAGGGATTGAATTCTTAGGGCAAGTTCTCATTCCAATTTGCATTCTTACTTTGTGTAATTATCGAGGACATCACATTATTACCACTCTGAGTCCTATCAAAATAAGATGACAACGATTCACTGAGCGGTTACTCCATGCCACTCCTGAGCCAAGTACATTACAAACCATCTCGTTTAATTCTCATACTGACTGACTGCATGCCATAGGTAGTTTTATTATTCTCATTTTTTAAATGAGGAGAATAATGCTTGGAGAGATAAAATAACTTGCCCAAGGTCATAAAGCTATAACTTGGAGGAAGGAGGATTCAAACATGGGTCTGTCCAGCTGGTAGTTGCTTTATGGTGAGGTTTCCGCTTTTTGCAGCTTTTCCTGCCTTGGTTGATGAAGGCTACTTGCACTGCAGGCAGATTCTTTGGCTGCAATTACTTGGCTGAACCATCGCTACAGCCCCCCCACCATTGATGCTGCTGATGAATGCGCGCCCCGCAACATCAGTTTCACAGAATGCACTTAATAAGGGTACAAATCCCTGAAGAGTGACATTCTTGGAAGAGGAAATAGAGATCAGAAGAAAATCATGGTTGCACAGAGGGGAGGCAATAAGGCACAAGCACAGGAAACTGTCCATATCAAATTTTTTCTCCCTGAAGTACTGGCTCAATTATTCCTACATTGCACACAACAAATTGATATTTGTCACATGTTCCAACTGGGGGTATGCATCCTGCTTGGGGAGTCAGCCATTACTATGACAACAACTTCTTTATTTTTTTCTAAAGGATTGTTATAATTAGCTGTCACATGAAATCAGATACAGCAGCTGACATCCTTGTCAGACCCTCTAACCCTAGCCATTTAAGATTTCTTGGTGGCAGGAAGCACCAGTAGGAGCCTTGGCCAAGTGGGTGTCTCCAGGTTCAAGAAACTTCTCATTAAGGCAACCTAACTCTAATTAGATGCTGCCTCACTTTCAAGCATATAAGAGAAATAAGACTCTGCAAAAGAAATCATGTTTATTGAGAGATGGTTGACTCAAGAGAAATAAATAATTTCTCAATGACTCAAGAAATAATTTGTTTATTTCTCTAAGGGTAAGGAACCATTAAAAGTCAGATGCTACATGTTTGTATAGGCCAAGTTTTGTATAAGGATACGTAAGTTGATTTTACTTGATCTGCAGCTGGAAAAGCAGAAGTAGAAATGGGAAACTAACTTCCTGCCCTGCCTACATTGTGCCAGGCATCTTGTTAAACTGTCACAAATGCACTACCCATTGAAACCTCGCCTACAATTTAAGATGAGGCAAAAGAAGTCCTCAGTGGAGACTAAGTACATATTATGCATTTTCATTTTAAAGAAGATGCATCTGTGGCTCAGCAAAAAGCAAGAATGCTTTCTAGCTGGAAACTATACTCTAGAAATCCATGTCAAATGTCAAAAAATAAAAAAGGTGGAGAGAAATAAATAAGAATATTTGGTATTTCTCTGATTCATGGGCTTTTCCTGGTGGCTCTGATGGTAAAAAAAGAAATCTGCCTGCAATGCAGGAGACCTAAGGAGGAGACCCAGGTTCGACTCTTGGGTCAGGAAGATTCCCTGGAGGAGGGCATGGCAATCCACTCCAGTATTCTTGCCTGGAGAATCCCATGGACAGAGGAGCAACTAATACTTTCACTTTCCTATGGACAACTGAGCAACTAACACTTTCACTTTCCCTGATTCATATAGTTTCCACAAATCTACTGCTAACTCCTGACAATCCAGGGGTCCACACGTCACTGATGATAGCTGGACAGAACATAGGGATCAAGGAGGATTAGAGACAGGCTAGCCTACTGCAGAGATAGGATCACTAATCACCCCTAGACCAACAGCAACGGTAAAGCTGATGGTATGTAGTGGTTGTGTGCTCCTCCTCCTATTTTACAGATGAGAAAACAACCCTGTTGGTTGTGTTGCAAGAGTCACTTGGCCAGTTCACAGGACGACTAATCAGCAGAAGAAGAAAGCAGACCTCAAAACCCAGAATGCCTTTCCCTCCATTGCATAGGCTCATGGGGATGTTATGTTAGGATTTCTCATATAAACTCTCTGCCCAAAGGAATATTTGACTGGGTTTGCTCACAGTGGAATTTCAGATGATGTTTTAGGTGAGAAATATTTATTCAGAAAAGTGTTCACTTCCCCTTTTTAACATCAGATAGACAGCCAGTTAATCCATCTACACACCCGAATCTCTCTAACTTGGCTGTGAAAACATAAAACATTCTAAATTCCAGTCAGGAAACAAAATCACTATCATCGTCCATTTCACCTTCTTTCCCACCAGATATGCTGATTAAAGATTCTGTGATATTTTATCTATTTGCTTTGCCTACCCTCAGGCCCCTTCAAATATCTGCAGATAACAATTGAATCATACAAGAATTGTAATTTGCTTCTTCTCTGAGTTACATTCCATTTTGATAGACTTCACAGATACACACTGGAAAGAAGTGTTCTTCTCTTTCCATAGTGTTAGCAGCCTTTCGTTTTCTCTTACTTTTCACTGGGAAAACATGTCGCAAAGACATTGTTATTTTTCTTTAAATAAATCTGATACAGAGAAGGCTGGGCAGAGAGTATGGAAGCTGCATATTATTCTTCCCCTATTCTCAAACTATTTTCTTCACTTGGAAAGAAAAGCTCATCTTGAACCCCATTCCATTATTAATTTGGCCCTGAGAGAGTTATTTAAGGTTTCTGAGCCTTAGTTTTCTTTTTAGTCTTTTAGTTGAGGATAATAAAACATAGTTCAAGGTGAGAAGGTTGATAGAATTAAATTAAATCATATTTACAAAAGGGCACTGCAATATGTCAAATACATAATAAATGATAAATGGCTGCTTAATGTAATAAAATGTGCTGAGTGACTAATATGTGTCAGCCACTGTGGAAAATGTAGAATTGTTAAAAGGATTAATAATGACATTAAATCAGTAATTAATATTAATATCTACCATTTATTCAATAAATCTCATTGGGTACCCAATAACATAGCAGGCATTGTGCTGGGCTGTAGGCCATCCCTGTCCTCAAGTTGCTCGTTGTCTCATTTGAGGAGCAGAGGCAAACAGGCAGTTTATAATACAGTGTGATCAGCACTACTAAAAGCTTGAGAACAGGGGAGGAGTAGCTAATCCAGGATTGAGATGTCAGGAAGGGCTTCACTAAGGAGGTGATGACACATGATGTGGATGAAGGGGGGATAGTTTTTGAGGAAGACAGAACAATTTCCACAAAGTCCTGAAAGCAAAAGAAAACACAGAATATTCAAGGATTGCTTGTTGTCTAATGCAAAATAAAAGTTGAAGGTGGCAGGTAACGAAAGATGATGCCATAGCAATATAAAAAGGCTGGGTTATTAAAGATGATAGGAAGTTTAAGAGACTTAGACTTCAGTATAAAGGAAACAAAGAGATATTAACCAGGGTAGTGGCATTATCAGATTTGAGCTTTTGATGGTCATTCTGGTTTCAGTCTGGACAATGGATTGAGTGAACATAGGAGGACAAGGAAATACTGCTCAGGTCAAGTAAGGAATGGTAGGAGCTTAGACTAGGTTTGTTGTTGTTCAATCACTGCCGTTTCCAACTCTTTGTGACCCCATGAACTGCAGCACGCCAGCCTTCTTTGTCCTTTACTATCTCCCAGATTTTCTCAAACTCATGTCCATTGAGTCCATAGTCCATTGCCAATAGGTTAGCTGGCAGCAAAGAAGGATAGAAGATGATAGACTTGAAAGAAGTTTGAAAATATCTAGTGACTGAGTGAACCTGGAAGCATCAAGCTGACTTGAGTGTCCAGATGAACATAGGTGCCATTTCCTTAGCAAGGGACCCAGGAAGAGAAGCTGGTATAGGATGGGGTAGGTGGAAAAAACTGTGATACCCAGACTTTAAATCTGAAAGCAGGCAGCAATAGCTGAAAATCAATTTCTATAAAGTATAGAAATATTTCTCTAAATGGAAAAGGAAATGGTAACCTACTCCAGTCTTCTTGCCTGGGAAATTCCATGGAAAGGAACCTGGTGGGCTACAGTTCATGGGGTCACAAAAGAGTTGGACACGGCTTAGCGACTAAACAGCAGCAGCAATAGAACTAAAAGAGGACTGTATGTAGATAAGAGGGGTGACCTATGAGATGGGGCTAAATAAGTTGACAGTAAGGATAGCCTCTCAGACGTTTCTGTGTATCTGCAGAACTAAAAAGGCAAGAACACTCAGATTCAGGTTGATTAACTAACCTGATCTCCAGTTAAGTGGCTAAGTCTACAGTATATCCCAGAGCTTATGGAGAAGTCATATGGACTTAATAGTTGCTGAAGCTGGATGATGGGTACATGCAGGTTTATTGTACTCTTCTGTCTTCTTTTGTATGTTTTAAATTCTCCATAATGAAAGATTTTAAAAGGTAAGCTGACCAAATAGTTTTGATAAAGCAATCAATCTTTACAATGCCAAAAGCAAGCTAATTCAGAGATATCACCTCTTGGTGACATCTCCAGAGCCTTCCCAAGAAGGGTCCCCAGGCAAAGTCAGGTGGTGCATAGAACCCTCCTCTGAACCCCCTGAGCATCACCATTACATCATATACTCCAGGTCATGCCAGAGCGTCTTCTCCACAATCCAAGTGTCACTTCCTCTGGGAAATCTTCCTGGCTGTACCACTGCCTCCAGCTGAAGGAATGATTATTCCTTCTGATGTGCCTTGACCACAGAATGTTTCGCTAGGTTTCCTGGGTTACTTTATAATGATTCCTGAGTTCTTGACCCTGTTGTAAGCCCCTCACATGCATAACTCATCTCTGAATCTCTAGGACAGAACATTTATGGTTGCTAAATCAACATTTGTGGAATGAGTCTCTTTTTTTGCATGTCTTCCTCATTTGTGGGAATTAGTCAGATTTCTCAGTCAAGAATTTGTATGATCCTTTTCAATCCCTGCAAGACTGTCACTTCAGAATTACCTTGGCTCTTGGCAAAAGAATATCCATCTTGTTTACCATACCTCTGTGTAGGAAACACTATGATTCTTTAGACTCATGTAAGAGTAATGGAGCCCAGGAAATTTCTCAGATATGCTAGAACAGGATACTTGAGAGTGCATATAAACAGGTAGAAAAATGTAGAACTATAATAAACTATACAAAACACATCCCCTAAACATAGTTTTACTTTAAGTTGACAACTATCCTTAAGAATAAGACTCTCTCCTCTGAATTCTCTCTTCCACCGTTCTCTGCAAAGTGAAATTGTCACTTTTCATCACTATGTTGCTTTCATCAATAAAGTTTATAAAATGCTAGTCTTTCCAAACTAATCTGCTCCCTGGTGCTCAAGCATGTTCTTCTCTTTTCCATTGCTCAATGTTTATTCTCACTTGTTCTTCTTCACCTGGTGGGGTTATAGCCTGCTCTCCAGTTACAGTGAACTTGAAGGTTCACTCAAGTGTTGCCTCAATTTCCTTCAGTCAGTTCAGTTCTGTCACTCAGTTGTGCCCAACTCCTTGTGACCCCATGGACGGCAGCACGCCAGGCTTCCCTGTCCTTCACCATCTCCCAGAGTTTGCTTAAACTCATGTCTATCAGGTCGGTGATGCCATCCAACTACCTCACCCTCTGTCGTCCCCTTCTCCTCCCGCCTTCAATCTTTCCCAGCATCAGGGTCTTTTCCAATGAGCCTCTCTCTGACAAAAGAGAACAGAACATTGAAAGAGAAATTTCCCTAAAAAGAAATCAATAAAATATCTTGGTTCCAGGAGCAACGAAAGAGTCAAATTCCCAAAGCAGTCCACTCAAGCAGGGCAGGACAAGCCTGGGTTGCTGACCCAGTTCATCTTTAAAATAACTCAGAAAGGAACAGGGTTGGTTCTAGAAACTAGAGAAGGGCTTGTTGTTGTTCAGTCACTAGGGCATGCCTGACTCTTTGCAACCCCATGGACTATAGTACACCAGGCTCCTCTGTCCTCCTTCTCAAATGTCTCCTAACTCTGTCCCCTCTGCTTCTTCCTTCCACACACCCTAGATTCTCTGTCAGGAGCTGGTGTATCTCCCAACTGGACTATGAACTCCTCTGCAGAGGCAGAGAGTTTTTGCCTAGATGCCCTCATGTCATTTGTCACCATGCTTTCTGTGCCACACCATCTATCTCACCTTACCTCAAATGTTCATAACAAATATTCAGCACGTATTTGTTGAATAGACTCTGCAGAACTTGATTTTCTCCCTGTACTTGGTGTAATAGATAAAAGAAATGAGGCTAACAACCTCAAGGTTCTGAAGGGCTGTGATAATTCCTCATGGACATTTGATGCAGAGCAAATGGCTCAGTAACTCAGTCAGGCCAAGTCACCCACACAAGGACTCCAAGCTAGCATGGAGACTGGAGCCTGAAAACCCTTCCTACAGAAAAGTCTAACTAGTAATTTTATTTGACATTCTTCTTAGACAACACTTAGCAATGTTTGTCTGCAGGGGACAGAACAGGGTAAAAGGCTGAGGAATGGAAAGAAAAAAACCAAATCCACAAAAGAAAACTCTCAGCTTCAAATATTTGAGTGTACATATTTGTGTCATTACTTATCACATTTTCAAACACAGTACCAATTAAGTCTGGCAGTTTAATTGACAACTGATGAAAACCACCATATTGTCACCCAGTTAAGTCTCGTTGATCTTGCTATTTGATCTCTTTTTTCCGACGCCAGTAATTTGGCAGCTTCATTACTGACAATGTAAACTGCTCAAACTCCTATGAGAGACATTTTAGGGAGGGAAGGATATAACATTATTGTCTAGACTGACACAGCTCAAAAAAAGACAATTGAAAACCAGGTTCTTAATTGAGAACCAAGAATAATACAGTCCATAAAATAAGTCATTGCTGTTTATAAGGCAAAGCTGAACACAAATGGTAGTGTTCAAAAGAGGGAATTATTACAGCTTTGATTTTTCTAAGCTGATGCATTTCATCAGCTTAATTGAATTAATTGGTCCATCTGGTATGTGATTAACAGCATATGTAGAAATTAAGGAGACATCTCATATAGGTGGCCTTATTCATGAAAACGGAGAAGGAAATGGCAACCCACTCCAGCATCCTTGCCTGGAAAATCCCACAGACAGATGAGCCCGGTGTGCTACAGTTCACGGGGTCACAAAGAGTCTGATCCAACTTAGCAACTGAACAACAGTTCATGAAAACATAAAAGAATATTCTGTTCAAAATGAACAATTTTTTTGGCTTCTTCAATGCTTGAAATTCCACCATTGTTTTCAACCTGTATAATTTTTCTGACCAAAAAAGGTAAACTTCAACTAACAGGAACTGGGCAAGTTTTAAAAAATAAAATTGTTAGGTAGAAGAGAC
Source organism: Dama dama (assembly GCF_033118175.1). Classification (NCBI taxonomy): domain Eukaryota; kingdom Metazoa; phylum Chordata; class Mammalia; order Artiodactyla; family Cervidae; genus Dama; species Dama dama. The sequence continues at coordinate 39,510,028 of NC_083699.1, forward strand.
CAGGTTAGAAAAGATATGAGAATGGGGTTGTGGGTGTTAGAAAATGGAGATGATGGAGTTCTCTCAGCTCAGGTCAATAGCCTTGCATCAGTGACTTGGAGACCGAGGTAGAAAGACAACTCTGTCCATTCAGCCAGCAAAAAGCTGACTGACTGATTGATCACTTCCTGCCTGCTGCTCCTGCTACTGAGCTTTCATCATTTTTCTCCAAGACTACTGCAACACCCTCCACACAAATGTCTACATTTCTTCTAAAATTTTGTCTGATCATGTCAATCACCTGATTTAAAATTTTTCGTCAGCTCACACTTCACCCTAAAATTAGTCCCACATTCTTTAAGCTCAAATTTCCTCTCTTAAAATCTTAATCCTTCAGACCACCTCCCCATAAACCCCATGTATCTAAACATGCCACTTCCTTCCAAAGTTCTGAGTTTTGGCCTTTATGCCTCTTTCCAAAAGGAATTTTTTCTCTGTCTTTTCTGCTAGGTGGTCTCCCAAGTATTTTTCAGGGATGAGATTAAAAGTTACTTTTTTGGAGATGTGTTGATTTGTATCATATTTTAGATTTCACAGAGAAGTGATATCATGAGGTATTTGTCTTTCTGATTCTGACTTACTTCCCTTAGTATGACAACCTTTAGGTCTATCCACATCATTGCAAATCCACATATCTATAAAACAAAAACAGGTTCACAGATATAGAGAAAGGATCTGTGGTTGCCAAGGTGGGACAGGGAATGAAAGAAAGGAATGGGTGTTTTGGATTAGCAGAGGCAAACTATAATATATAGGATGGGTAAATAGCAAGGTCCTACTGTATAGCACAGGGAACTAGATTCAATATCATGTGACAAACCATAAATGAAAAGAATATGAAAAAGAAAGAACACACATATGTATAACTGAGTCACAGTGCTTTACTTCACTAAAATAGTTTTTAAAAATTCACTCTTTCAGTAATGCTTCACTGGACTCAGTCAGCCAGAATTAATCACTCCTTCCTGTGTGACTGCACAAAACCGAGTTCATACTATGTGACTGTCTCATTGAAAGAACAGTGGCTGTCTGTCTCTTCATTTATGTTAGACTGTGAGGGCAAAGACTATGTGTTGCAGAGGCAATGAGATGTTTGCAGGAAAACATTTTATTTCTCTCTGAGCACACAGAAGGACCATATCTTCCAGTTACAGTATTCCCAGATGTGGCTTGAAGCAACCTATGGTCAATGCAATGGGTACAAAAATGATGTAAACCACTTCCCACTGACCCTTAACATTTAATTCATGATTTGCATTTTTTTTCTCTTGGCAATTGCTCAGCTACAAGTTGAAGATTCCAAGAAGCTGCTGGATCAAAGGGTTCTCGGTCTCTTAGTCGCCACCTGGAGGAAATCCTTCGCACTGAACATTGGCACCAGATTTCTCCTCTCAAGTAAAGCTTTATGGTGTTAAGACACTGGGATTAGGGGTGTTGCAGAAACCAGCCTTACTTACTCTCAATAAAGCTGTGTCTTATGATGCCTTTATGATGCCTTCATTCTCATTGGAACATACAGTTGTCCACTCCTCTGGATCTACCTGATCCAGTTCTGCAGTCACTTCCATTTAGGCTGAATCCCTTGGTCAACCATTTAGTAATGTTATTACCATCACCCTAGAATTTTCTTCTCATGCCTTCCTTTATAAACTACAACTAGTACTAGTTGTACTTATAATAGTTGGAGCAGTAGTGGTTGTTGATATTCTTTAGGAGCACATAATGCTTTGCAGATTAAATATTTTTATCTTCATTATCTTACTTTGATCTTGGTCTCTTGTTGTTTGTCTTACCTCAACGTGCTTCCTACCTGCTACATCCATCCCCGAATCTGAACTGATACCACAGAGAAAGTCACAACAATCTACTCTTTGGCTTTCACACAAATTAGTGCTATCTCCTCACTGCTAGTGAGCATAACATTTAGTCTTCTCTTTCACTCTTTGTTTAGGTCTCCATATAAAGCTTCTTAAAAGTGTTTATTAAGACTTTATTTTTTAAAAGCAGTTGTAGCTTCTCAGCAAAACTGAGAGGAAAGTACAGAGATTTCCCACTTTCCCCTTGCCCCTACATGTGCATTGCTTCCCCCATTATCAATAGCCCTTCCAGAGGAATACATTTGTTACAACTGACACATTATAATCACTTGAAGTCCAGAGTTTACCTTAGGGGTTTGCTCTTGGGTGCTGTACATCTTAAAGGTTTGCATAAATGTATAGTAATATGTATCCTTCATTATACTATCATGCAGAATAGTTTCCTGCCCTAAAAATTCCCCTTATTCTGCCTATTCATCTCCTCTCCCCAGCCCCTAGCAACCACTGATTTTCTTACTGTCTCCACAGTTTTACCTTTTCCAGAATGTCATATGGTTAGAATCACACAGTAAGTAGGCTTTTCAGATCAGCATCTTTCACTCTTCATAGCTGTCCATCCATTTTTTTTTCCTACTCTCCTCAAAAACTTCACCCCTTATTTCCACAGTTAATCCCTCCCATTTTTACTTGATCTTTCCTTCCAATAACTATTTTTTCTCTCTCATTTCTCTTAGAAGGCAAGATGGTCAAAAATTCTGCCTTATCTCTCATCATGCTTCTTTTATCATTATGCTTCAAGGCAGCCTGCATTTCACACATACCAAAATTCTTGGTTTCCCAAATACAGCTCATATACCTTTACATGATGTTACCTTTTTTCTGAAGTGCCCATCCCCCAGTTCCCAATCTGGAAAACTCTTTTTTTGTCTTTCAAAGAGCAAATCAAATATCATCCCCTTTATGAAATCTTCTCTGATATTCCCAAGCAGAAATAGTGGCTCCTCCTTTGTCTCCCCTAGCACCTCAGCTATGACTGTATTATATCTCATTGCATTATCAAGTCATGAGAGTGGTGGAGAACCCGCCTACAGTATAGGAGACCTGAGTCAGTAAGATCCCCTGGAGTAGGAAATGGCACCCCACTCCAGTGTTCTTGCCTGGAAAATTCCATGGTCAGAGGAGCCTAGAGGGCTACAGTCCATGGGGCCGCAAGGAGTCAGACATGACTGAGTGACTGAGCATTCATTCATTCATTTGTGGGCCTCTCTACCTCCTGGACTGTTAGCATTTCTGAGGGCAGGACTGTGTCTGATGACTTTGTTTATTTTCAGCACTAGGAACTATGCCTTGCACAAGCAGTTCTTTAAGTCAGGAAAACAGGCAATTGAGTCTGTTCCTTGGAGGAACTGCTCAAGCATCCTAAGTATTATTAGCAACTCAGGACCCATGGCATCTCCAGCTCAACTGAGTTTAAGCAAACTCTGGGAGATGGTGAAGCAGGGAATCCTGGTGTGCTACAGTCCACGGGGTCGCAAAGAGTCAGACACAACTGAGTGACTGAACAACAGCAGGACCCAGGGCAAGTGGGGCTGAAGTAAAGTAAGGCACCTATCTCCATATGGGGCAGCAAGATTGACTCTATTTTGTACAACAAATTATAAACTTAACCTGGCTGTGAGTCTGTGTCCTTTGAGGGGGTGGTCAATCAGGTGTGGCCATAAAAGGGGACACAAGGAAGCAAAACTTTTTGTACTCACAGATCCTTGAGAGACAGAGTCACCACACACCATGAGGGGCCACATGGACAGAATGCCAAAGGAGCTGACTCGACCAAGCAGGTGTGGGGCCAAGGAAAAGTGAGGACCTGTGGGCAAGCACCTTTACTGGGGATTGAGGTGGAATACACAAGAAGAAGGGGACTTCACTGATGCCTTTGAATGTCACTAGGTCACAGTCAACGGAGGGCAGGAAGTGGAACTTGTGGCACATTGGTGCACCTGGTCACCTGGGCAGGGTATTCACAGTCTATTTGCAAGGATGTTGAGGCAATAAAAAAGAAAAGGGGAAAATAGTATAAGGTTTTAGAAATTCACAATACATTGAGTATCTTAGATATATTTTAAATGGTCTCAGAAAGCAGAACTATGACCAACAGACAAAAGTCACAAGGAAACAGATGGGCACTCAAGATTAAGAAAGGCCTTCCTAGCCATCAAAGATGTGAAAAATGGAAGAGGTTACCTTGGAAGGCAGTGAACCTCATTACTGCAGGCACACAAGCAGAGGCCAGATGGTTTGTGTGGGAAAATTGCTACATAAATTGACACAGCCTGTAGGACCCATGTGGTGCTGTGTGGGATTCTCCTTGGTGCAGATAAAGTCAAGGCCCACCTTGTTTGGGGAAGGCTTGCACAAGATGAACAATCAAAGGTCAAACTATGTGGATTTTTATGATCCTTCTTTCTAAAGTTTTTTCTTCATATTTCTAGTATAACAAAATATTCTAGATTTAAAAAATTCTGAAGTCAAATATACTTGGAAACTACTTCATATATCACCCTATTGATGATTTTAAAAAAAACAAAAACCTTGAGAATTCCTGAAATCAGGGAGCCATGCCACTTGGCTTATCTCAGAATTTCCCGAAAGTTCTGTTCACAAAATTTTTTATTGTGTAATATACCTGTGAATAGAAGGGGAAAAGGTGGAAGCGGTGACAGATTTCCTCTTCTTGGGCTCTAAAATCACTGCAGATGGTGATGACAGCCTTGAAATTAGAAGATGATTGCTTCTTGGCAGGAAAGCTATGACAAACCTAGACAGTGTGTTAAAAAGCAAAGACATCTACTTTGTCAACAAAGCTCCATGCAGTCAAGGCTATGGTCTTTCCAGTAGTAACATACGGTTGTGAGAGCTGGACCATAAAGAAGGTAGAGCACCAAAGAATTGATGCTTTCAAATTATGGTGTTGGAGAAGACTCTCAAGAGTCCCTTCAACAGCACGGAAATCCAACTAGTCAATCCTCAAGGAAATCAGTCCTGGATATTCACTGGAAGGACTGATACTGAAGCTGAAGCTCCAATAGTTTGGTCACTTGATGCAAACAGCTGACTCATTAGAAAAGACTCTGATGCTGGGAAAGATTGAGGGCAGAAGGAAAAGAGGGCAACAGAGGATGAGACGGTTGGATGGCATCTTGGGCAAACTCTGGGAGACTGTGAGGGACAGGGAGGCCTGGTGTGCTGCAGTCCATGGGATCACGAAGAGTTGGATGTGTCTGGGCGACTGAGCAACATACCTATGAATATTTCATGGAAGAGTTCTATCTAATTCTGCTTTCACCTGGGTAAAAATGTCTTGCTCTAGAGAGAGGCAGATACAGCATTTTCTCCTTTGCTGATTTCAAATCATACAGGTCTAAAATATACAAGAAGGCTGTAGGCATAGTAGGGGATTCTTACCCCCAAGGGGAAAAAAGGTATTTACCAAACTCAGATGCCTTTTCTCATTTAAAAATGATCCCACCCTTTAAGAAAGATGTTAGTATTCTTTTTACATAGGGGGAACCTGATGCAGCCAGCAAGAAGATGCAGGATTCCAAAATCTGTGATATTCCATTTCTGAACTCAGCTGGGGTTGAGTTGGGAGGCCAGAAATGGAGGAATTCAACTAAGAGACTGTCAAGACTATGACTAGCTTCATGGTCAGTGATTCTTGATTTCATTTTTTGAGAATTAACAGTCTCCAGAAGCATAAATGTCACCTTGATAATAACTACTGGAGCCTATTAAATCCAGAAATTTATTTTTTCATAGTTGCCAGGAAAATGAGAATGCAGGCAAATATGATCATTACTCAAAGGCAGTATGAAGATCAATAACCCATTACTTCTGTCAGCTATATCCCCAGACTGGGCCACCTTCTAAAGCAGAGGCTGGTAAGTTACCTGCTAGGTGTGAGTCAGGATCTACATAAATAGGCTGGAAGTAAAAGAATTAGATACGCCCATGGACACTGGGCCAGGCAGCAAACAATAGTAAAGTTTGGATCTTTTTACTGTCAAAAATACCTCAATGGGTTCACACTTTGCTACCAAACTACTAATTAAGTAAAAATCAGATTTTTTTTTCATCAATGGCCAGTTACAACTGAGACAAAAACTGCCAGTTAAAATTTGAGACAAGCATCTGCCTAGATACTGTAACTGTTAATTTGATGTAACTCCAGTCATAAGCAAAGAAATCTGATATCTCAGAGGCTTTTGCCTTTTCATTTCAGGTAATAGCCCAGCTTCTTTGGGGCTATTTAAAATACAGAAAGTAGTCTGAGATTATGGTGAGCCTGTTTCATATATTTTACATGGGCTTATTGATATAATTATCTTCTATGGTTTTGAAATGGAAAGAATTAATTAAGCAAATAATAATCAAAAAGGACAATAGCCTGGGAACCCTATTACAGCCTTCATGGTCTTGTAAGGGTCTAAAAACTTAGCAGAAAACTAGCCTAGATCTATCTCAAAGGACTCTTCGGACTTAAAAATGCTGAGAAAAAATCCTATGGCTTTATGTTTTGTTTTGTTTTCAGGGAGAAATAATTGCCCCCCCACCAGTCTGATCTCCATGAGCTGTTGGAACAATTCTGCAAGGCCTTTTAATACTCCTGCTAATGAGGCATCCTTAGGTCCTTCCATTAGGTTCATTCTGTGTCTTGCTGAGAAGGCAGAGTGGTAACAAAATTAAAAAAAATAAATAAAAAGTCCTCTCATTGCCATAACATAAATCATACCCAGAAGCAAAAGAGGGGTGGGGGAATCTCTAAAAACTCCACATCCTGCTACCTAAACATTTAAATAATTAGTTTCCTAAAGATTGCCTGCTAGACTTGTAAACAGCTACAAAGGTCTTAATTTTTATTTTACAACATATTTCTGAACTCATGCAAACAGCCTACAGGTTGGCCATTAATTGGGTATCTTTTATTTATTTTCTTTGTTTGGAGGACAGGGTGTTAAGGAAAAGGAAAACAGAGAAACTAATGTTAGCATCCTTCTTCCATTAAGTTCTCCTTAATGTTCTTTATAGCAAAGGAAAAATCTCCAGAAGTGGGTGTCTTTACGCCAGCCTCCTCCTTGTAAAACTCTCACTTAAGATGCTACTTTTCACTGCTTCTTTTAATGATCATATTATTTTGATTTTATTAGTTTGGCTTCTTTCTAACTTCCACTAATGGATGAGTTAACACATGACTCACACTTATTTATTTTGATGTTTGGGCATGCAGAGATGCTTTTAAAAATTTCCATCTATGTAAGCATGGAACCACTTAGCACTGAAAGCCATATTTGATTAACCATAAGAGAAAGCTCCTACTCTGAGCAAACCAGTAATACTGGTAAATTGATAGCACTTTTGCCTTCCTAGGAGTCTAAAGGACACTGCACGGAGGGGTTGCATTCTCTGTTTAAACTATCCTCCTGTGTAGTGTGTTTGGATGTTCCGGTAATGGTTGGCTATAGCCAGAGAAGTATGATAGGCCAAATGATTTCTTAAAGATGTGATATTAAAAGTAACTGAAAACATATACCCATTAAGGACAATGGTAGGAAAGTTGGAAAGAAGTTTGATTTGAACTTTTTAAAACATATATTATGTGCCAAAGTTGGTGCTGGGGGGCTAGGGATAAACAGATAAATACTCACCCACATAAATTCAGAATTTGGCAACAGGGTATTCATAAACAGCAGTGATGTATAAATAGAAATAACTTTAAAGAAATAAATTCCAGTTTTGCATAAGATGAAGTAAGCAAACATCTCTGTCTCTCCCACTGGAAGTAACTAACAATGCTAGACGATATGTATGCAGCATCTGTCTGAGGACTCTGAAAAGTAAGTGCTAGCTGGCACTTTGGGAAACCAGAAGTACTATCAAGCTGATGGTGCCTTTATAGCTCCAAACCCAGAAGAGCATACCAGGTGCAAACAGAAATAGCTTTCAGTGAAACCCTCTCTGTTTGGTCCCAGAAGCCCCTGCAAGACAGAGAGAACAAGTTCCCTTCGGTGTTGTTGTTGTTGTTGTTCATTTTGTTGTTTTCCACTCTCCTCCTCTAGCCCTAAGGCAAACCCATGGTGGCAGCAGTGGTAATAACTCTTCCAAAGAGCAGAAATGATGGCAGTGCCCATAAAGCAAACGTTTAAAATTCTGCACCAAGAGTATGGAAGGAAATCTCATTGCTTTTCTTCCCTCTTCTCATTCCTCTTACCACTTGACCTGGGAGTACACAGCAAAAAGTACACAGCAGGGTAGGCAATTCAGAGCCTCAACTTTCTAGCCAGAAGACAAAGAAGGGGGATCCTCAGAGCTAGAAAGTCCCCAGGAGATGTACAGCAGGAGAAGCTAGGGGAAAATATCCCATAAAGTTGTGTATCAACTCCTAAGAGCTGCATGCATCTGAACTTAAACAGTAAACCACAGGCTTTCAGAACTAGTCTATATAGGAGAGTACAGCCCAGGTCCTATACTGGTCACTGAGGGGCATATAGCAGGGCAGAGACAAAGGCTTTGCAATGGCTTTGCAAACTGAATTGCCACTTGAACTACAGACTTCAGAAAGACAACTTGGACCTATGGTTTAAACCTAACCCAGTGCTTAAAAAAAAAAGCCACATCTTATATTTTCCATAGAACATAAGATCAAGAGTCTTCCAATGTAATAATCAATGTGTTCAGGACACAATCTAAAATTACTCAACATATGAAGGATCAGGAAAATTTCAATAGCTTATATCCAACAGATGAAAACCTGAAATGGCAGAAATGTTGGAATTATCAGATATTAAAGGAGATATTTTAACCATGCTCTCAGAAGTGAGGTTGCTCACTCTTGAAATAAATGGAAAGAGAGAGAGCAGCAGGAGAGAAATAGAAGATATTTCTATGGATCAAATGAAAAATTTTAAACTAAAAAATACAATAACCAAACTGAATTTAAAAATATAGTGAATGTGTTCATACAACAGAATAGAGGTGACAGAGGAAAGTTCTTTGAACTTTAACACAGATCAATAGAAATTATCCAATACAAACAACAGAGGAAAACGTCTTTCCAATTTATCATCTGATCACTCTGTCTCATGTGTCTCCCACTTCTTTCTTCCATCACCCACTCCTTCACAATTTGTAGCCTACAAAGTGGCACTACATAGATTTCTGGAAACAAGAATAACGTCCTCTTTGGCCTGCTCTCCACACTAGCTCATGAGTAATTCTCCAGGCAGCTCTGTTGGAACTATAAAATCATCACCTTAGACTCTAAGCTCCAAATTTAAGGGGAGACCAGGATATAGTTCCCAATCACTTCCCAATCACCCCGCACATTTGCTTCTCAAGTCACTTCAATCTTCTTGCCTCCATTATTGCTGTCAATGCCAACCTGTCATCAAGTTACTCTCCCTACCTCAGTCTTCCTCCAGCCCTCTGGCGTAATCTATTCTACAGAGTTCTCTTCCTAAAACCCAACTCTCATGATACCATCCTTGGTTCCTGCACTTCATAAAATTACAGTTAACACTAGAACACAGACTAAACAAACAGAAAGGCATTCAACACCCTCTACTACCTAGTTGCAGTCTAACTTTGTGGTTTTGTTTTCTATTATATATACTAGAAACTCTTTAGTCCACACACCACTTGTTATTTCTCTAATCCTCCAGGCACTTTTATGTATCAATGCCTTTGCTCGAGTGGTTCTATTGGAGGACCTGACATATCCCCTAAAAAAGATTTTACCTGTAAAAATTTTTTATGAGCCAAAGTCTAGTACAAATAACATTTTCATGAAAACATCTCAGAATTTATTCCTCCTCTCCATTGGAATTTACATATATACACACATTTCCTCAGTATCAGATTTTCAAAATATATTGTTACAACAGGTGCTAGCTTATTTTTAAGCTTTTTATTTTGTTCTGGGGTAGCCAATTAACAATGTTGTAATAGTTTCAGGTGAACAACAGAGGGACTCAACCATACATATGTGTGTGTATGCTCAGTTGTGTTTGATTCTTTGTTGCCCCATGGGCTGGACCCCACCAGGCTCCTCTGTCCATGGAATTTTCCATGTAAGAATACCGGAGCGGGTTGCCATTTCCTCCTCCAGGGCACTTTCCCAACTCAGGGATCAAACCCAAGTTTCTTGCATCTCCTGCAAGGTCGGGTGGAGTCTTTACCACTAGTGCCACTTGGGAAGCCTCTACCTATACATGTATCCATTGTCCCCCAAACTCCCCTCCTATTCAGGTTGCCACATAACATTGAGCAGAGTTCCAAGTGCTATAGAGCAGGTCCTTGTTGGTTATCCATTTTAAATATGGCAGTGTTGTACCAGGTTTTTGTGTGTTTATGTGAATGCCACCCTCAATCTCTGACTAACCTTGAGAACTCATTCCAGAAAATCTGCTTTATAGGAGTAAAGCTATCTTGCCCTGAATACTGCTCTATTTCATTAGTTAAAAAACTCATTCATAAGATGTTGGGGACACAGAGAGGAATGAGACAGCCTCACTCTGTCTTATTTTAATTATAAGACTGGTAAACCACACAGGAGCACATATGGTATTGAAATGTTAATAAATGTTTCAGACATGCTCAGTGGGCTAAGGAAGCATACAGAGGACTATGCCTGACCATCTGGAGGGGAGCTGGAGATCTGGTCAGCCAAGTCTCCTCAGGATAGAAGTGCCTGAGCTCAACGTGCAGGATGGAGGGTGAAGGGGAACAGAGGCATTGGAGGCAGAAATCAGATGGGTCTATTAGAGCCCTCCTATTTGGTTATAAATACAAATAGCAGAGAAAGGGCAATTTTTACAATGAAGAACAAAATTTTCAAAGACAAAATAAACTGGATCTCAGAAATGAATTAGAACCAAGACATTGGAGGCCACAGGAGTCTTTTCACACTGACTTTACCTTCTCTCTCACTGCAGACTGACTTTGTCTGGTTCCCAGGCCACACAGTAAAACATGGTCATTTGGAGCTCCCAGGCTTACACTTTTTTTCTGGTTTATTGCCACATAACAAATTACCTCAATACTTGGTGGTTTAAAGCAATAAGCATTTATTATTTTATAGCTTCTGCATGTCAGGAATCCTGGCTGACTTAGCTGGGTCAGAGTCCGATTTTAAAATATATCTGCTGAAAACCCAATCAGCAGAGGGGGAAGCTTTCAGAGAATAGGGGCTGAATTGCTCACCTCAATTGAGTGGGGGCTGTCACTGGCCCCTAAACACACACACACACGCACACACACACACACACACACATCCCTGACCTCCCTGCTTTGTATCTGCTGTATATATTAGGATTTTGAAAACACTTTTGTTTGAATGAAGCTTTGAAAACTTATAGGTGATGAAATTGAGGCCCCCAAAGAGGCAAGACTTGTTCAGGATCACAGAGCAGGTTAGTGGCAGAGCAGGGCAGAAGGTAAGGGTTAGCAGAATATCAGTATTTCATGCTGGTGCCTAGAGATGATGCCTAGGGCCTTAGGAGTGGTTTTTAAGGAGGACAATTGAAGTCATGTAATTGGGGTTTAAAAGGAAGAATGGGGAGAAGGAAGTGCTGAAAGAATGAGTACCTGACTTTGTTAGAGGGAAATAATGGGATGATGATGCTGAGACTAGCAAGCTGGGTCAAGGTGAAGATCTGTTTGGAATGAGTGAGACCTACAGTATTTTCTGGTTGAGGGACCAGATGGGAAGGAAATTTAATATTTGTAGAAGCAGTAAGCCAGAAAGAGTGGATGAAACCATGTGCATGGAGAAAGCTGGAAAGGTGGGGGGCGGGGACCATATGGAAAGAGACATGGGGCACTTCTTCATCAAAAGGTAAAGAAGAGGAGGAAGGAATGGAGAAGAGCTCAGAGCAGCGTTCCTGGGGAGGCACAGGAAGATGAAGCGCCTCAGAGGGGAGGCTCACTCTCACAGGCTGAGACACAAGCAGACTCCAGGGGAGACTGAGGGAAATGGGGCAGAATTTGAGACTCAAGATTGTGAGAACTTGCACCGGTGCTGGAGGGAAGCAACTGGGCATAAAGGAACAGGAAACAAAAGGCTAGGGAGGAGTGGTGAGGTCTCCGTTGAGGTCAGACAATGGGACTTTGCAGTGGGATTACTTATGTGAGTCCATGTCCCAGGACTTCTCTGACCGCCTAGAAACCAGCATCCCAGCCCAGCCCTGTGGGATCTTGGGCGTACCTAGAACTTTACTGCTGCTTTTGCTTAGAACTGGGAAGCTGAGAAATTAGTTAACGGTGGCCAAACGGACATTATAAAGATGGGGACCAGCCATGTTTCCTCATCACTAAAGACAAAAAGTAAGGCTTATGAAAGGGGATTCAATAGAACAGAAGAAATATTGTCCAGCTAGACTCAAGAAAACAAATTCCTTCCCTATAATAACTTTGTTTTGTGGGACAACAATTAGGTTACAGAATGACATATTTAATTCCTCAATCAGTTATTTCTTTTATGTGCTTAAGACTAAATGAGCTTAAACTTCAGCTTGAACTATTTAAGAAAATGTCAAAGAACACATTTGTGGGGCTGTTAAAAAGCCGGATGGCGTAATGGTTATTATCGCAGGCTTTGGAGCCGTGCTGTCTGGATTTGAATCTTGCTTGTGCTGCTTAGAGGTTGCGTGACTCTGGGTGAGTTACTGCCCTTTCATGTTTCTTTCTTTTCTTTTTTCCATCTCTAAAAAATTGATGACAACAGTACCTGCCTCATGGGGTTGTTGCAAAAAGCCCTTAGCGCAATAACAATACAGCTTTCAATAAATATTAATTAGCTATTACAATTTTAAAAAAATCACATTGCTTAGTGAACTTCCTAGGAGCCCTGGCTCTCAGAGTGGGGAACTTCTGAGCCTATTTGATTTTCAAACTGTGCTCTTCAGAGCCCAAGGGTGAATAAGAGATGCTTCTGGGAAAATGAGGGGGAGGAACTTCTACGGCCCCAGTCCCTTCCCCCGCTTCCATAAGAACAGTTCTGCATTGATCAGTTTCACATATTTGGTAGACTTCTGCCTATACCTCAAAAGAAGATTTCAATATCGAGAAAGAAACCTGAAATAACTTTACAGATGAGGAAACTGATGTTCGGAAGGGGAAATGACTCACCCAAGGTCAAATGCTGAATTGTCGATAGAGCAAGATCCAGCACGCAGGCCTCCTGCCTCCAGTCCAGGGTGTTTCTACTGCACCTCTCTACCTGCAGTTCCAGCCACATTGCAAAAAGGCCTAAGATTTTTTTCTCTCCCACAGAACCTAGCCCAATCACATTTCCTCTGGAAAACCTTTCCCAGTTCCCGCAGGCAGTTGGCTCTTCCCTCCTAGATCTTCCCACAGTACCTCTTCCTGTATAATGTTTTAAATGGCAAATCTTGACTGATGGATAAAAGACCTCAGTTTCAAATGAAACCATATTTTATCTATGTTGGACTTCCTGGTGCCAAGCCCAGTGACTGGCATATAGTAGGTGTTGGGCAAATAATGGGTGTGAATAAACATTTTAAATAAAAAAAATGATGTATAAATGTGATGAATAATTAATGTTGCTATTATGATTATGGTGAAGGAGTGGCAGATGTAACAGTTCTTGTCCCAAATGAGCTAATTATTGAGTTGGCTGAAAGCTTCTGCAAATTTTATTTCTTTTGGGGAATAAAATGTGAGTCCAAAGTGGCACATAGGGTTTAATTTTAATTTGTAACATAAAATACCTCTACGGTTGGAGAGAAGGTTTGCGGGGAGGGTGGGAGGGACTGGTTAAGGGCAACCAGTGTCTGCAAGAAGGTTTCAGGAAGACCTGCTGACCTGTGTGCACAGCCAGAGGCCAGCTTCTTTCTCCTGTACAAGGCCTGTCTGCAAGCCCGAAGAACCTTTTTCCTATGAGCACATTCCGTGGCTGATTGATTAGGGGAGACCTTTTAATGAAGGCATTAATAAAAGAAGCTCCAGTGCCAGAGGGGTCCTGCACTAATTAGGATGGTGCCAGCCAGGAGAACACCCACACAGACAGCTCTGGGTCTTCTCCACGGCGGGGGTGCAGGGAGCTGCCGGTTGTTGCTGCCCCCCTGCCCTCTCCTCCCCATCTGGGGCCTGTTTGTTAAAATCTGCTTCCTACACAGTCAGACCCCTGAGAATGTGTGGGCCTGCCCCGCCCCAGCCAGAACCTGGGGAGGTGGCTCTGTTAAATCTTCTGGGACACCACTGTCCTTACAGAAAGCATCACAGCTGTGTATGTTTCCAGGGAAGATGGAGAGACGGCACTATGAGACCTTCCCACCTCTCAGTTCCCTCAGCTGAGCAGAGAAGCTTTGATTTCCTCCCTTCACTCTGTCCTTTATTTTATAACCTTCCAAAGTGATTGACTATCCCATCTGTATCAGTCAGTATTTTCCAGAGAATATATAGATGCATACACACATATGTGCATATGAAAAACACTGGCTGATTGATTTGTAGACATTGTCTAATGCAGTTGTGCATGTGTGCTAAGCCACTTCAGTCATATCCGACTCTCTGGTGACCCTATGGACTGTAGCCTACTAGGCTCCTTTGTCCACGGGGACTCTCCAGGCAAGAACACTAGAGGGGGTTGCCATTCTTCTCCAGGGGATCTTCCCGACCCAGGGACCGAACCCGTGTCACTTCTGTCGCCTACCTTGGCAGGCAGATTCTTTACCACTGTGCCACCTGCAACTGTAGGGGATGACATATCCAAAATCTGGACAGCAAGCCAGCAGGCTGGCAACTCGGGCTGCAGTCTTGAGACAATTTTTTCTTCTCCAGGAAACTTTCGGTTTTTGTTCCTATAGCCTTTCAGATTGAATGAGGCCAACCCTCAACTATTAGGGGTAATCTTCCTCTATTTACATTTAGCAGCAATTGTAGATGCTAACCCCGTTTGCAAATTATCTTCACAGCAACACTTAGTGTTTGATTAATAACTGAGTGCTATAGCCTAAACCGAGACACAAAACTAACCATCACACTGTCTTTATGACATTTTAACTTCCCAGTATTTCTTTAAGCTAAGCAGAAAAGTTAGCATTATCTCCATACAAAAACTGAGGTGTTTCTAGTCATGTCCTGTTTACTTTCACACAGCTTTGTTGTGCAGTAGCTGGGTTGTGTCTGACTCTGTGACCCCATGGACTGCAGCATGCCAGGCTTCCCTTGTTTAATGTTAACGTTAAAATTAAACCACAGTTTCTGGAATCAGAGATGTTACTGCCTTTCTCACACAATGCTCATCCATTCATTCAAATAGTTAGGCATTCGGTCCCCACTACATGCCAGGCACTGACCGGAACAAAATGGACATGGAGTCCTGGCATGACAAAGATGATCCTCTGCTGAGAGAAATACACACAAAGATACTAAAGACACACACACACATGCATGTGGGCACATGGAGATGCTCACAGGGTTTAAAAGGCTTCTCTGAAGTTACCGATGACCTCTGGAAGAAGCAGGAATTGTCATCCACAATAGAGAAGCATAAGACTGAGAAGATTGTTTGGAAAAGGCAGCCGTTTTTCCAAAGACAGAGACAAGGTAAATAAATTCAGTGTCGGTTTACTTTAGAAGAGTCTGAGCCCCAGATCTGTGGAGGAAAGGGAATGCATTAGCAGCCAGGAAAGTGTCTTGGTTTTCACCTTTGATGTGAGAGGGGCTGCTGGATGGGAGGCAGGTGGAACAACACAGGGCAGAAGTAGACTGGAAGCTCTGGGCAGGCTGGCCAAGCAGCAAACCCCCTACCCTGGTCCCTGGTCTACTCCTGGCCTAAATCTCATGAGGAAGAATGATTCAAAGTTACCTCTCAGGCTGATGAAGACATTTTATTTAGGTCATGAAATCAAAGTATTTTATGTAGCTTTCTGCAAATGCAGAATATGTGCCTTCATCCTTTATCTAGGCATCCCTTCCCTCCTACCATCACCAGGTCGGAAATGGACACTCTCCAAACAATATTTGTCGTGTAGGATTTCACAGTTTACAAATGCTTTCAAATATATTATCCCACATAATGCCTGGAAAAAATGCAATAGAAACACTATGAGATTGCCATTTCACAGGAGAAACTGAGGTCCAGAGAGATGAAATGACTTAACCAAGGTCTCCAGGCCAATACTTTTGAGGGCATTAGACCTAAGAGTATTTCACCTAGCTCTTACTACTCGGTCACCAAAATCAAACATCAGTACTATAGCAAAGCACCACATACCGGATGGCTTATTGTCTCTCAGTCTAGAGACCAGAAGTTCAAGGTCAAGTTCTGAAGGCTGTGAGGAATAACCTGTTCCAGGCTTCACTCTTAGAGTCTGGTGGTTTGTTGGTATTTTCTGGAATTTTATGGCTTGAAGGCACATCACTGTAATCTCACCTTCAAGTTTCCATGTCCTTCTCGCTGTGTGCATTTCTGTGTCCAAATTCTCTCTTTTCATAAGGACACTAGATAAGCACATTGGATTAGGGGATTGGATTACCTACTCCATGTAAGACTACATCTTAAGTAACAACATCTGCAACAATTCTGTTTCCAAATAAAGTCACATTTTGAAGTACTGGGAGAGGTGGAGGACTCCAACATAGGAACTTTGAGAGGGACATGACACCATTAAATCCACTAAAATTAGTGTCCCTTAAATCTGTCATCTTACCACCCTGTGAAGTGGTAAAGCTGAGATTATTAATCCCATATAATGGATGAAGGTGAGAATCTTCAAGGTAAGGTAAGTTGCCAAGACCACTGGGTGGCAAAGCTGCCCCTGCCCTCACTCTGTCTCACTACCAACTTTAAAAGCGGGGCCTTCAAGCTATGCTATGGCACATGGAATCACCCTGATGTCCTACCTGTGGGGTTTAGTGAGGGTAGAGCAACAGCTCACATGATCTTTGAGAAATTGCCAATTGAGAGAAAAATGAATGACCTAATGAAATTTTTAGACTGTGAAGTACACTTGGAAGGGATTTTCACTTGAAAAGGAAAGAAAAATAGTGTTGGGTCTGCGTGCCGTCCGTCTCCAAATACTGTACCAAGGAAATGGAATCAGATAGAGGGCATACAAGGTTAACAAGATAACGAAAAGATTAGCTATACTCTTTAGGAATATTAACATTCCTTCATCGCCATAACTATGTCAGCAAAATTTTTGGAATCACAAATAGGATCAAGATATTTGAATTTAATTATCTCAGACTAGAAAACCTTTCAAAATTACCTAGATTGTTTTGAAGGGAACAAGGACTCTTTGGTCTCAACAAAAACATACAAATTACAGCATGCCTGGTAAAGAATTGATTTGGGTCATAACTTAAGCAAGGCCTTTCAGATGAGGTATGGACCATCAGCCGACACTCTGCTGTCTGTAGAGCAGAAGAGAAAGCCTGTGGTTGCAAGTGGAAAACATGGATTCCCGTCTTGCCTTGCTTCATCACTTTCTGATTAGATGGGGGGCAACTTGGACAGTGGGACTTGTTTGGCTTTTTAGGTCAGACAGGCCTCAGTTTGTGTTATGTATATCTATCACTCACTAGCTATGTCACCAAGGGCAGGAATTTGAGCTCTCTGAACCTTGGTTTCTTAATTTGTAAAATGGGTATAAAAGTCATTAGAATTAAGCAAGATAATATATAAATGCCTGCCACATAAGAGCTCTTAACGTGAGCTGTTTTTCCTCCTCTGTCTCTCTGATTCCACCCTATCTACCTTCACACAGCTATTAGAATGATAGCTAAAGAAAACGAAAATGATTATCTCTTGGAGACATCCTAAGGAAGCATTTTTTTTAAAGTAAATAAAACCCTCTTTCTGAACTTTTGTTGTTGTTGACTTGCCTGAGATTTTTGAGGCTGTTGCATAGTTTCAATAGATCTGAGGTTGAACCAGGCATCTGCTTGGCAAGCACAAACATCAGTTGAAAAATGCAAAGAAAAATGGCATTTCCAGATAGTATTTCTAGCAGATATGTCTTGGTAATCTCACAAAGCATGCCAATAGTAACCATGTGGACCATCATCCCCACATTGACATACACTGTTCAGGCTACAAAGGCTTTGCAGGGCTTTATTTCCTTAAACCTCATTTATTCTGTCTGTACTTTGGAGAGGGCACTAATAGTTATTACCTGCTAATTCTGTCATGAATACACTGAGTCACAGAGCAGCTAACTGGTACTGGAGCCAGGACTTAAACCTGAGCTTCAGGCATCCCAGGCAACCACACCACATTGCCTTCTGGCCTGGAATTATCAGTCCAAACTCCATCCCAGAACTCTGGCAAGAGGCAGAGCTAATCCCCAAGCTGAAGCAGAACTCATATCCGTGACCCTCTGTGCTGGGGCTTTGTCCCTTACTTTTCCTACCCGCTCGCTCGTCACCCACCTCCCCAAAGAATCGGAGCCTCCTTCCCCAGGAGGAGAAAAACTTAACATGGATTCTCACTTAGCCAGTAGCTAGTTTTAACTTCTGTTCCTCTTTAGATTTTTACCAATGTATTGAATATAGCTGTTTTCTTGCTAATATTGAACATATTTTTATGTTCAGTAAAAATATGAATGTAATTTTATTTAGTCACACATTCACAGAGGCCTATCATGTCAGGGAATTTTGCGGGAAGATAACATCAATTAGATACAGACACTGTTTCCAAGGAACCCATGGTCTAACAAGGGAGATAAGACATACGGTGGGTAGCAAGGAGGGGAAGAGTTCTAGATGGCTGCAGGAGGCAGCTTCAGAACCCTAGTCCAGACCCTAAGGGGGCTAGCCACTATTTGTTCTTTCTCCACTAGCGTATTCCTTCTGTAGACCAAGGCATCCGTCCTAGGTGTCTGGAGCTACTTTGTATAGTAGAATAGTCATTGGTGGTAGAAATATCCTATACCTACACTGTCCACAAGCTTTGCTAGTAGCTCAGCTGGTAAAGAATCCACCTGCAATGCAGGAGACCCCAGTTCAATTCCTGGGTTGGGAAGATCCCCTGGAGAAGGGATAAGTTACCCACTCCAGTATTCTTGGGCTTCCCTGGTGGCTCAGACTGTAAAAGAATCTGCCTACAATGTGGGATACCTGGGTTCCATCCCTGGGTTGGGAAGATCCCCTGGAAGAGAGCATGGTAAACTACTCCAGTATTTTTACCTGTAGAATCCCCATGGACAGAGGAGGCTGGTGGGCTATAGTCCATGGGATCACAAAAAGTTGGACACAACTGAGTGATTAAGTACAGCACAGCCCAGCATGCTGTCCTCAACAGTTACCATGAGCCATGCTTGACTTCTGAGCACTTAGAATGTGGCTAGGGCAACCAAGGAAAAGAATTTTTAATTTTATTTCATTTTAATCAATGCTGATTGTAGCTAGTAGCTACCATGTTGGTCAGCACAGAAGTACAGACAAGAAAGTAGACAGCTCTTCATGGCCATGTCAGTTTTTGAGGGAGGCAGCTGGAGGTGTCTATGGGGAAGAACTCTTCCATGGCCCCACTGCTCCTCCAGGACATCTGTCATCATCTGGTTGTCCTGGAATGAACATCAGGAAGCTGAGACACATTCCTTTGAAGTGTCACTGAACCAACGTGATAAGTCAGACCCTCCCCACACCTACATGTGGCTGCCACCAGCAATCCTCCCTTCTCCTCTGAGTGATGAAATTAATAGATTCTGGCAAGGTTCAGATTTAAAGAGGAGCGAATCCTCTGTGAAAGAGAAGCAATGAGTTGTCAAAAAAGCCCCAGGCCTCACTAGCAAGGTCGTGTGGTGGCCTGAAGGGAGTGTGGAGTGGACATAAAGAAATCTGTGATCCAACCCCCACCTGCTGTGAGCCCACTTTGTGACCCTGAGTAGCTATTCCTTCTTGCTGGGCCTTGATGTCCTTTTCTGTAACCTGGGGGATGAATTTTCTGATTTGTCAGCCAGCTCGAAGCTTCAGAGAAAATCTTATTCCCAGAGACAGCAATTTAACATTGAAGGAGAGTCTGGGGATGTATTTTCCAATGTGAAGCACAAGGCAAAACTAATTTAGCAGAAAATAAAAAATGGGAATAGTTGAAAGTACATGGTGTTATCGGCGGTAAGCGAGTGCTACTCGTGAACTTAGCAGCAGTAAGAAGAAAAAAGGACAAGAAGATTACAGAGGAGGAGGGGAAGACCGACGAGGAACCCACAAGAATAGAGGCAGGAGCCACGGGGGCAGATAAATAACAAGAGAATGACCAGCCGCGCAGCCAGAGAAGGGTGAAGAAGGCAGCAAGCAGACCTCCCTGAACTGGAAAAAGCAATTCGATTAGGGGTGATGAGCAGCACAATTTTTGCCCTTGATGCAGAACATCCTGACTTCAGTCAGTGTCTGAACGCACAGGAGAGAAAACCGCCTGCGGCAACAACTTCAGTAGTCAGTCAGTAAATATTTATTGAGCACTCTGCAACACTGGCTCTCAGTCCTGGATGAGTGTCAGAAACACCTGGGGAGCCTAAGGAATACTAAATAAAAGCGTGATGCCCAGACACACCCCCAGGGACCCTTCTCTAATTGGTCTGGGTGGTGCTCAGTACTAGTGGGCGATGAAAGCTCCCTAGGTGCTCTGGCCTCAACTGAGAACCTCTGGTTTCTAGTGCCAGGTTTCATGCTAATCCAGGACGTACAATGGGAATCAGACAAACATGCATGGCCCCTGCCCTCGCCAATGTGGGACAATGATCTCTAAATCATACATAACACTCAGAAAAGGGGTCTATTTCCATATAAGTTGAAAGTCATTAATCTAGGACTCACCTCCATTAGGTCAAATCTCAAAACCCAGCATTCTTTCCCTTATACCACATGACCTCAAGCAACAGGATGTAGAGAAAGATGACTTTCTGGTGGTCCCTTCTCTTTTATTGTCAGCACTTGAAATGCTCACTAGCCTCTGATCATATCCAGACTTGTCAGACTCATAGGTGCCCAAGAGCTGCAGGGGGTGGCCACAGGCTAGGAACCCTGGGATAATCCTAATGTGGATTACAGGAGGGGACACCTCACTTGAAGTACCTGAAAAGGGAGGGAAACACTAACATATGGATACCTCATACTTGCCAGACACTGTCCTAGATGTTAAAGACACAGAGATGGAACCTGGAAATTCACCAGTAGCTGCTTCAGGCTAAACAGAAAAGGGCTACTTTTTTTTTTTCCTCTCTCTTTTTGCTTCACAGGTATTACATTTAAAAAATACATATTAATAATAGAACAGTAATTTAACACATGGCTGATTGGAGAAAAATATTTATTGTCTATAGCCTCTCTTTCCATAAGAAGTATGGATCCAGGTAACTAGAGGATTTTTTTGTTTGTTGATAGTAGAAAAAAGTCTTCATCTTCAGTGTACTGGCCTTAGACTTATTTAAAAGATGATATTACAGAGTGGGAAAGAGCATGCAAGTAGAAGAGAAGAGACTAAGATGTCTAAGAAGAGTAATTGAGTAATTGTTTCTAAGAAGAGACTAAGATGTCTCTCAGACTAATTGTTCCCTGGAGGCAGGAGACAGCAACCAAGAGGCTGCATGAAGACAGGAGCAAAGCCAAGTTATGTAAGGAAACATGTGTGAAAGAAGATCCCGGTCTGGGGGAGTTGAATGGGAACTCCTGTGCACTGCGAAATGTTGTCCTCTTTTGCCTCCCACCATGATTTTGACAGTGCTCCACATCGCTCATTTTTCCTCCTGAGTGAAGTTAATCTGGAGAGAGTGTGGGAAAAAAAAGGAGAAATGTGGGGACAGGACTGAGCAGCAAGCTTGGGTTATGCCTATCAGACATTTAGGCTGAAAAGGAACTTCGACGCAGATGCTGTTGGGTAAAGGATTAGGAAATCTCTTTTACAATAATCCCATTTACATTCCTGCTGAACTGAAACTCCACTCTAGATAGGAAGCAGAATCTGGAAACTCCAAGCTTTGAAAATGTACATCTACATAAGAGCCTGGAAGTCTCTTGGAAGGGAATTGATCTATGTTCTTGTACCTACTTGCATCTAATAATTTACTCAGTGAAAATGTTTACTGTCATTAAATATGCTTCTGCCATATCTTTTTCAGTAGCTTTATAATATCTGTTGTATACCTGCACATTTATTCAGCCAATATATTTTGCTTGGCATTAAAGCTATTTATATGATTTTTTAAATAAACTACACTGAAATGCTATAGATATGTTCTTATACATTTTCCTTAGGAAAAATTCCTAGGATTAGAATCTATGGTCAGAAAAAATTTGTATTTTCAAGGATGTTTAACATGTTCAAGCAATGGAAATATATGTCTATATATACACATGTATGTGCAAAGACTTGATAATTGCTTGTAAAGTTAAGATCACAATTGATTGAAAAGCTCCTTGAGTCCATATATGTTTACTGATGGAAAAGCCTGAGAACTAGAGTGCTAGAGCTCTCCTTGTCTCACCTAATTAGGATGAGCATGCAGACTAAGGGGCTTACCAGGTGGTGCTAGAGGCAAAGAATCTGCCTGCAATGCAGGAGACATAAGAGACTCGGGTTTGATCCCTGGGTCCAGAAGAGCCCTGGAAGAGGTCATGGCAACCCTCTCCAGTATTCTTGCCTAGAGAATCCCATGGACAGAGGAGCCTGGCAGGCTAAAATCCATGGGGTTGCAAGAGTTGGACAAGACTTGGCGACTAAACCATCATCACCACCACTAAGTTGCTTCAGTTGTATCCGACTCTTTGTGACCCCATGGACTATGGCCCACCAGGCTTCTCTGTCCATGGAATTCTCCAGGCAAGAATGCTGGAGTGGGTTGCCATCTCCTTCTCCAGGGGATCTTCCCAACCCAGGAATCGAACCCAGGTCTCCTGCATTGCAGGCAGATTCTTTACCGACTGAGCTATGAGGGAAGCACTTACTATGCAGGAACAAATTCAGACTAAAGTGGCTGTCTCCATGGGGAGTCTCAGAGACAAGAAAATAGTATTGAAACTCTGCAATCTTGGTACGAACCCCACAGAAAACTTTTACTCTCTTCCTGTTCTCCGAATTTCTTTGTATAAAATCTCCACTGACTCCACCTTGCATATAGAAAAAGAACTCCTTGAATGACTCCTTGAATCATATCTAAAGACCCCAGATGCATAAATACAGAGAAGATGATAGAAACAGAAAATCATCCTTTTGTAGGCTCCAAAGTAATAATTGATTCCAGCAAGGATCATCAAAAGGAGTTCAAACAATTAGGTAAAATGTATGGAGAATAGAGTATTTACCCTAGTACCAAAATATCACCACACAAATTACTAATTCAAATTAAAAAAAAATATATTACTGAAAGAAGAACTGATAGTCAGTACATTTCACCAAGCAGTCAAACCTAACATCGCAGATAGTGGGATAGCAAAAATTTCCCTTTTAATTTCTGTTTTGGCTGTATCTTCCAAGTCTTGACACATTTTCATTCAGTCGCTTCTAAATATTTTCTAATTTAGTGTTTTTAATGCCCCTAATTTAGCATTTAATTTTCTATTTTACTGTTTTATTTGATCTATGAATAATTCATGTGTTTTAAAACTTTTTAAATATGTGTGAATATTTAATTAACTTTGGAAAATAATCAAACATATGCACTGTGGTTTGATTTTTATTTTTGTTGAAACTTGATTTTTATGTTTGTGGAAAATTATGTGGCTAATCTTTGTGCATATTTGGTATGTGCTGGAAAAAAGTGGGTTTTCCCTGATTTGGAAATGCAGGACTTTAGCTATCTATGTATATGTATTAGATCAAGGTTGGTAATTGTGTTACTCAAATGTTTTATATCCTTACTAAGTTTCTGCTTACTTGGTCTATCAGAGGAAGGAATGTTAAAATATTCCACTATAATTGTGGTTTGCCAGTTTCTTCTTGTAATTTGGACTATCTGACATGTGTGCTCGGTCACTCAGCTGTGTTTGACTCTTTGTGACCCCATGGACTGTAACCCACCAGGCTCCTCTGTCCATGGAATTTCCCAAGCAAGAATGGAGTACCCTGGAGTAGGTTGGCACTTTCTTCTCCAGAAGATCTTCCCAACTCAGGGATTGAACCCACATCTCCTGCTTGGCATGGATTCTTTGTCATTGTGCCACCTGGAAAACCCCTATATACATATATATTCTCAAATATGTACATGCATATCTGAGAAATTATTTTTAGATGCAGAGAGGTACAGGACCAAGGTCATCAAAAATAAGGAAAATGAAAAATTGTCACAATCTAGAGGAGACTAAGGAGACATGAAGAGGAAATGTAAATGGTGTTCTATGGGATCCTGAGACAGAAAGGGGCAGTAGATTAAAAACTAAGGAAACTGAATTAAGTATAGACTTTAGCTAGGGCTTCCCCAGTGGCTCAGTGGTAAAGAATCCACTTGCCATGCAGGAGAAGCAGGAGACAGGTTGGATCCCTGGGTTGGGAAAATGCCCTGGAGGAGGGCATGGCAACCCACTCCAGTATTCTTGCCTGGAGAATCCCATGAGCAGAATAGCCTAGCATGCTACAGTCCATAGGATCGCAAAGAGGTGGACATGAATAAAGCAATTGAGCACACAGGCATGCACCATAGACTTTAGCTAACAATAATGTATCAATACTGGTTGCTCAGAGGGTAAAGCGTCTGCCAGCAATATGGGAGACCCGGGTTCCATCTCTAGGTAGGGAAGATCCCCTGGAGAAAGGAATGGCAACCCACTCCAGTATTCTGGCCTGGAGAATTCCATGGACAGAGGAGCCTGGCGGGCTACAGTCCACGGGGTTGCAAAGAGTCGGACACGACTGAGCGGCTTCACTTTCACTGGTTAATTAGTTATAACAAACACACCATACTAGATGTTAATAAGGGGCAGCAAGGTATATGGAAACCTCTGGACTATTGTATCTACCTTTCTGGAAATCTAAACTGTTCTTAAATTTCATGTTTTTTAAACGAAAGTTGTGCAGGGTTAGTGACACCTGCGAGAGGAAATGTAAACCTTAACCCAGGATTTACAATATTCCCACAGGTAGAGCCTTGCAGATGTTCTCAAATCGAACGTTACAGAAACAGAAGAAATTAAACACCGAGACACAGAGAGATACACACAGAGACAGACAACACATTAAAACAGCAAATTAAAGGCTCCCAAGAATTTGAGATAATAGAATTATCTGCTATAGAGAAAAAAACAATTATTTTAAATCACTAAATGTATGAAAGAAGGAACTTAAAATGTGGGGAAATAGAAATAGTGGTTGCACTATACATTTTCTTCATTTATAGAAATAGTTATGAGACCAAAAAGACATAGAAATTACCTTCTTTAGCAGCCAAATAATCAGAAGAATTTTCTTTCTCAGTAGTATAATCAGCCACGCATCTTGCTCTAATATTGAATGGCCATTATCAAAGACATAAAGGTTTAAGTACCAGCTTTAGAAATACATGTCACCAGACTGGCAAGGTAGCAAGATTCTGAGCAGCCTTAAGGAAATGTATGAGAGCAACACTACTGAATGATCACATGAAGATTTGGGAACAGAGGCCATAGAAGATAAGATTTTCCAGCTACATGCAGAACTTTTATTTTCTTTGAGTTCCCTCCCCATCAAAGGAGAAATTTACTTTCTAAGAATAAAATTTTAACTCTGAGTTATTTAACAAAGAGTACATAAAATCACTTAAGTATGTCTATAGTCTCGAGTTTTTGAGTGAGTGGTTTTGCAGACTCAAAACTATTACCTCTGAAAGTGAAAGTTGCTCAGTCCTGTCCGACTCTTTGCGACCCCGTGGACTGTTGTCCATGGAATTCTCTAGGCCAGAACACTGGAGTGGGTAGCATTTCCCTTCTATAGGGGATCTTCCCAACCCAGGGATCAAACCCAGGTCTCCCGCATTGCAAGCATATTCTTTACCAGCTGAGCCACAAGGGAAGCCCAAAGTAGAACTGTAATTCTATTTTGCTTTAATTTCACAGTCTCTGAGGCTTAGAAGTGTCTGCTCACTTGTACTGAATGGGAGATGATTTCACATACATTTTTGAGCTTCTTGTCTATACCATTAGTCAAATCAGAAGGCAGTAGAAAACCCTTTCTTAACAAAAGGATAAGAGAGCAAAGGGAAAGAAGACAGGAAGCCTCCTTTTGATGTAAAAAACTCTCCTTAGAATCTTCTGCACATTCAGTTGTCATCTATGCAGCCATGACTCAGTTAAATGATATCAACTGCCCCAAGTCAAGAATTATTTTATTTTTCCTTTGTCTAAAATTATAACCCACTCGCATGGGAGCCAGTTAGTCATCATCATTGTAAAAGGGCAAAGAAATATGCTACAATCTGATTAAATTCAAATGCGCAGGATGTATTGCTCAACCAGAAGAGCATCTTGTGTTCTTATTAGAATTTTGTTACAGGCAATATTTTTCACATTTATCACCCTTCATCAGTTTTCTTAGGTAAGAGGTAGAAGCTATTTTCATTTTCTTACAAAAATTAAAGAGCAAGAAGGGGTTTGTGTAGGCACATAAAACAACAAAAAAGGAAACAAGAACCAGTTTTCCTGACCCCATGTTCAGATCCTAAGAAGCTTTCTTCTGAGAATATCTAAGATTAAATAAAAGAATGAAAGTAAATGAATGTATCAAATGTAAGAGGCAGTTGGAATTCTTCACTTTCTCGTTCCCTCCAGAACAAATCATTCAGCAAGTCTACATCACAGAACTTTCAAAACTTTCAGACTTTCACCAATTCCAGCCTTCTTTCATCTCTGTTACTTTCTCCATAGTCCAGACTTAACTGTCTTCCTATGTTGGACGATGACTGAGACCTCCTAAATGCCACCCTTGTCTCTCCTGCCAGGCTTCAGTTGATTTTGATCATAAGAGTCAGTGGTCATAAGACTCAGAGTGTGCTTAAAAAAAAAAAAAAAAAAATGAAGGCAAGATTCACTCTTCTGCTTCAAACCCTCTAATTACTTCCCCTTGCACTTGGAGTAAAAGTAAATCTTAGTACAGCCTCTGTGATGCTATATGATCTGGGTTTGTGTCGACAATTCTGACCTCAGCTCCTGTCCAACCCTCCACTCATTCACAACCTGCCATCCATACTAGCTTTGTTTCTGTCTCATAGTCAAGATTACTGCTACCTCAGGGCCTTTGCACTGACCATTCTCTGAGCCTGAAATGTTCATATCTAAGATCTCAAGAGGCTGGCTCCTTCAAATTCCAATTAATCTTTATTTCACCCCCACAAAACCTGCCCCTCTCCAGCTTTGTCATTTTGGTTTCAGTTTAAATGCCACCTTCTCAAAGAGGACATGCCTAACCTCCCTATCTAAATAGTTCCAGTCATTCTTTTTTTCACCAATTTGCTTTACTTTTAATATTTGTCCTTATTTAATACATTTTAAAAATCTATTTATTTTCTATTCCTCACCTCTCTTCCATTAGAATCTTAGTTCCATGTAAGGAGTAAATTTGTCCATTTTGCTGATTAATATACTTCCAACATCTGTTCTAATGCTAAACATATGAAGTGGGTAGTAAATACAGTTGATACAATATTTTTAGAGCAAGAGGCTGAATAAAAGTTGGCTGGAGTGCAGAATGGTAACTTTTTGCTTACAAGAATAGAATGAATTAGATTTAAGGAAATCCTGATTAAGTAAAATCTCACATCAGTTGAGTACATCCTATTTTACTTTGTCTCATGTCCAAAAATGTTAGCAAAGCAGCCGTTTGACAAAGATGGCTGATTATCCATCCAAATTTATGACTCCCCTTCCTTATTATATTCATAGGATTAACAGTGGAACTTGACTGCCCAACTTAGAACTGTGTTTCCCAGTCCTCCCTCATCCACCCCTCCTCAAGCTTGCAGTTTAGTGCACCATTTTGGTGAGTTCTAGCTAGTAAGTAGGGAGATGCTATGTGCCTGTTCCAAGGGCCCTGAGAGCCTTCCATGCAGTACTCCTCCCAGCTCTTTCCCACATCTGACAGCAATGGAGCAGATGATCAGGACAGTCATGGGAGCCCTGTGTTAAAGACAACAGATTTTCCATCAGCTTAAGCCTAAGAATGACTGCATAGAATAAGCCACCTGATAAAATTTTTACCCACTGGTACTATTTCCTAAGTCACAAATACTTTCCTATTGCATTTGAGTCATTATGCATATTAGCATCTACCTGTTACTGCATTTAGCCTACAAAGTAATATTATCTAAACTTCAGGTAAATTGAAAATACCACAAGAGCAGGCTTATCCTATTAAAATTCTCCTTTATGGCTCCTGGGAGACTTAAAGCAAATACTTCTACACTAAATTTAGGAGGTTAGAACAGAAGGAAGGATTGCAAGGCATGAGGATACATATTAGGGACAAGAAGGTGAAGGATTCAAGCACAGAATGACAAATAATTTCCAACTGGTCATGTCCCTGCACAAAGACAATAAAGGGGCTTCTATTTCTGGAAAAGAAAATGTGTAGAAAGTTATTCCATGGAGATGGTAATATTTCTGTGATAAAGGTGAGTTCATAGTTAAATTATAAAGGAGGAAAATTTTATCTGTAGTTTCCTTCTTGAGTTCCTTTCTTACCCTCCAGCCAATGCAAAAGCCTCCTTTCCGTAACCTTCTCTCCAAAGAGTGGCGTCCTGGCAATCAGGAAGGCTAGCTTTTAGCTTGGTTCCTCTATCACTTCTCTTGAGCTAGTTACTTCACATTGCTGGATCTAAACACCTTTCTTCTAGAAGGAAGTAGGGTAATAATGGCTGGTTCTTAGGTTGTACATTGTTTCCTGTTCTGATACAACATTGCATAGACTGATCAATGGACTGATCAATGATTCAATGCTTTAGGCCTTGATATCCCGGAGAAACAAATCTTCAAAGGCATCATGAGAGGTCTTTGGGACTAGAACTGAGGGTAACAAAAACTTACCCCTTGAGGTTCTCCTGCCATTCCGTGAGAATCATTTCTCTGCTAAACTCGGCTAGCAAAGCTCATCTTTAATTTTCATCTGAATGACCTCTCTTGGGAAATAATAGACCAGCCTTGGTTCTTCTTTAATACAAGACTTTCATAATATGTAATTTCTGTGCAGAGGCAAGTGCACCAACTACATTAATCTCATGAGCTAATCTACTGTGTCCACCACCACAGTGGCATTTGGGGGCCCTCACTAAGGCTAATGTGGCCCCAGGAACTACATGGACCTTCAAGAACACCTGGGGTATAGCATTATATCTTCTTCCAATGAAGTTCAGAGAGATTATTAAGGTGGACACCACACTTGAAAGATATTGTGATTAGAATGAGAGAATGGTGAGGAGATTCGGCCAGCATGACTCATGGCTATCCTCGTGTGAACTTTTGGGGTGTGCTGGGGAAGAGACACTGAGCTTGAAGGATCCCAGACATCAGCATCTGTAGGTCTTTGCTATAAATCCCTTCCATTTTCTCATAGGAGGAAACATTCTGCCTTGAGGTTAGGACCTCAGGCTGAGGACCCTGGGAGCGGGTCTTGGAAAGGTGAGTGGGAATCCTTAGGTTCAGTATTCAGAGTTTCACTTTATCCTTTTTTTGGGCCATACTTCTCACACCAGCCCTGTGCTGTCCCCAACTCAGGATTCAGTGGTTCTGTTTTCTGAAGGGACGAATCTCAGAGCTCCAGTGTTGTGGGGCACAGAGGATATCCTGGTGGTCTGGAGTAAGGAAGGAACTGGAACTGCAATTATTCACTTTTCAAATTTTGATTAATCTTGCTTTTGATAGCTTACGGTGAACGATGTTGGATTCGTGATCTCTGAAGAAGAAGATTTAGCTTCGGGACCAGGAACCAGGCTTGATCACTTGGGTAGCAGGGTTTTATTAAAGGATAAAAAAGGGACAGAGAAAGCTTCTGACATAGACATCACAAGGGGGACAAAAAGTGCCCCACTTGCTAGTGTTAGCAAGGGAGTTATGTGTACATGCACATGCTCATTCACTTCAGTCATGTCTGACCTTTTATGACCCCATGGACAGTAGCCTGCCAGGCTCCTCTGTCCATGGGATTCTCCAGGCAAGAATACTGGAGTGGGTTGCCATTTCCTCCTCCAAGGGATATTCTTGACCAAGGGACTGACCCCCGTCTCTTGCATCTCCTGCATGGGCAGGCAGATTCTTTCAACACTGTGCAACCTGGGGAGCACAGTCAATCAGTTCGGTCTCTCAGTCATGTGACTCTTTGTGACCCCATGAACCACAGCATGAAAGGCCTCCCTGTCCATCACCAACTCTCAGAGTCCACCCAAACTCTTGTCCATTGAGTCAGTGATGCCATCCAACCAACTCATCCTCTGTCGTACTCTTCTCCAACCTTCCCTCAATCTTTCCCAGCATCAGGGTCTTTGCAAATGCAAATCAGCTCTTTGCATCAGGTGGCCAAAGTATTGGAGTTTCAGCTTCAACATCAGTCCTTCCAATGAACACTCAGGACTGATTTCCTTTAGGATGGACTGGTTGGATTTCCTTGCAGTCCAAGGGACTCTCAAGAGTCTTCTCCAACACCACAGTTCAAAAGCATCAGTTCTTCAGCACTCAGATTTCTTTATAGTTCAACTCTCACATCCATACATGACTACTGGAAAAACCATAGCCTTAACTAGATGGACCTTTGTTGGCAAAGTAATGTCTCTGCTTTTTAATATGCTGTCTAGGTTGGTCATAACTTTCTTTCCAAGGAGCAAGCGTCTTCTAATTTCATGGCTGCAATCACGACCTGCAGTGATTTTGGAGCCCAAAAAAATAAAGTCAGCCACTGTTACCACTGTTTCCCAGTCTATTTGCCATGAAGTGATGGGACCAGATGCCATGATCTTAGTCTTCTGAATGTTGAGCTTTAAGCCAACTTTCTTACTCTCCTCTTTCATTTTCATCAAGAGGCTCTTTAGTTCTTCTTCACTTTCTGCCATAAGGGTGGTGTCATCTGCATATCTGAGGTTACTGATATGTCTCCCGGCAATCTTGATTCCAGCTTGTGCTTCATCCAGCCCAGCATTTCTCATGATGTACTCTGCATATAAGGTAAATAAGTAGGGTGACAATATACAACCTTGACATACTCCTTTTCCTATTTGGAACCAGTCTGTGTTCCATGTCCAGTTCTAACTGTTGCTTCCTGACCTGCATACAGGTTTCTCAAGAGGCAGGTCAGGTGGTCTGGTGTTCCTATCTTTTTAAGAATTTTCCACAGTTTATTGTGATCCACACAGTCAAAGAAGTCAATAAAGAAGAAATAGATGTTTTTCTGGAATTCTCTTGCTTTTTCGATGATCCTATGGATGTTGGCAACTTGATCTCTGGTTCCTCCACCTTTTCTAAAACCAGCGTGAACATCTGGAAGTTCATGGTTCACCCACGTAATGCTGAAGCCTGGCTTGGAGAATTTCAAGCATTACTTTACTAGTGTGTGAGATGAGTGCAATTGTGCAGTAGTTTGAGCATTCTTTGGCATTGCCATGCCGTGTGGGACCACCCAAGATGGACGGGTCATGGTGCAGAGGTCTGACAGAATGTGGTCCATTGGAGAAGGGAACGGCAAACCACTTCAGTATTCTTGCCTTGAGAACCCCGTGAACAGTATGAAAAGGTGAAAAAGATAGGATACTGAAAGATGAACTTCCCAGGTTGGTAGGTCCCCAATATGCTACTGGAGATCAGTGGAGAAATAATTCTAGAAATAATGAAGGGATGGAGTCAAAGCAAAAACAATACCCAGTTGTGGATGTGACTGGTGATAGAAGCAAGGTCTGATGCTGTAAAGAGCAATATTGCATGGGAACCTGGAGTGTTAGGTTCATGAATCAAGGCAAATTGGAAGTGGTCAAACAGGAGATGGCAAGAGTGAAAGTCTACATTCTAGGAATCAGCGAATTAAAATGGACTGGATTGGGTGAATTTAACTCAGATGACCATTATATCTCCTACTGTGGGCAGGAATCCCTTAGAAGAAATGGAGTAGCCATCATAGTCAACAAAAGAGTCTGAAATGCAGTATTGGATGCAATCTCAAAGACAACAGAATAATCTCTGTTCATTTCCACGGCAAACCATTCAATATCACAGTAATCCAAGTCTATACCCCGATCAGTAATGCTGAAGAAGCTGAAGTTGGGAAGCACAAAAGGAAACTAAGAGTGAAAGTCACTCAGTCATGTCCAACTCTTTGCGACCCCATGGACTATAGAGTCCATGGAATTCTTCAGGCCAGAACACGGGAGTGGGTAGCCTTCCCCTTCTCCAGGGGATCTTCCCAACCCAGGGATCAAACCCAAGTCTCCTGCATTGCAGGAAGATTCTTTACTAGCTCTGCCATTAGGAAAGCCTGGGAGCTATATAATTTTTAAATTGGTTATTACAATAAATCAAAGGAATGTCTCAAGGTTGTAAAAATCTTACTAGACCCACTCCCACAATTTACATTTTAAGATAACAGGATTAGAACTAACAATAGAAAGATCTTACCAGACCCACTCTCTACACTTTAAGATGACAGGATTATTCAGAAGGTTCTTAAGAAGGAGAAGCATGTTCTCCAGCAGGATACATTGTTATTATATAGTCATTGGTAGAGAGTTTAAGGAAAAACACATCCTTGAGCAAGATGGATGGAGGTTCCTGACATTGTACAGGAGACAGGGATCAAGACTATCCCCAAGAAAAAGAAGTGCAAAAGAGTGAAATGGCTGTCTGAGGAGGCCTTACAAATAGCTGTGAAAAGAAGAGAAGAGAAAAGCAAAGGAGAAAAGGAAATATATACCTGTTTGAATGCAGAGTTCCAAAGAATAGCAAGGAGAGATAAGAAAGCCTTCCTCGGTGATCAGTGCAAAGAAATATAGGAAAACAATAGAATGGGGAAAACTAGAGATCTCTTAAAGAAAATTAGAGATACCAAGGGAACATTTCATGCAAAGATGGGCTCAATAAAGGACAGAAATAGTATGGATCTAACAGAAGCAGAAGATATTAACAAGAGGTGTCAAGAATACACAGAAGAACTGTACAAAGAAGTTCTTCATGACCCAGATAATCACGATGGTGTGATCACTCATCTAGAGCCAGACATCCTGGAATGCAAAGTCAAGTGGACCTTGGGAAGCATCACTATGAACAAAACTAGTGGAGGTGATGGAATTTCAGCTGAGCTATTTCAAATCCTAAAAGATGATGCTGTGAAAGTGCTGCACTCAATATGTCAGCAAATTTGGAAAATTCAGCAGTGGCCACAGGACTGGAAAAAGTCAGTTTTATTTCCAATCCCAAAGAAACGCAATGCCAAAGAATGCTCAAACTACCACACAATTGCACTCATCTCACACGCTAGTAATGTAATGCTCAAAATTCTCCAAGCTAGGCTTCAACAATATGTGAACTGTGAACCTCTAGATGTTCAAGCTGGTTTTAGAAAAGTCAGGGGAACCAGAGATCAAACTGCCAACATCAACTGGACCATTGAAAAAGCAAGAGGGTTCCAGAAAAACATTTATTTCTGCTTTATTGACTATGCCAAAGCCTTTGACTGTGTGGATCACAATAAACTGTGGAAAATTCTGAAAGAGATGGCAATACCAGACCATCTAACCTGCCTCTTGAGAAACCTGTATGCAGGTCAGGAAGCAACAGTTAGAACTGGACATGGAACACCAGACTGGTTCCAAATAGGGAAAGGAGTATGTCAAGGCTGTACACTGTCACCCTGCTTATTTACCTTATATGCAGAGTACATGATGAGAAAAGCTGGGCTAGATGAGGCACAAACTGGAATCAAGATTGCTGGGAGAAATATCAATAACCTCAGATATGCAGATGACACCACCCTTATGGCAGGAAGCGAAGAACTAAAGAGCCTCTTGATGCAAGTAAAAGAGGAGAGTAAGAAAGTTGGCTTAAAGCTCAACATTCAGAAAACTAAGATCATGGCATCTGGTCCCGTCACTTCATGGCAAATAGATGGAGAAAACAGTGGAAACAGTGGCTGACTTTATTTTGGGGGGCTCCAAAATCACTGCAGATGGTGATTGCAGCCATGAAATTAAAAGACACTTACTCTTTGGAAGGAAAGTTATGACCAACCTAGATAGCATATTAAAAAGCAGAGACATTACTTTGCCAACAAAGGTCCACCTAGTCAAGGCTATGGTTTTTCCAGTGGTCATGTGTGAATGTGAGAGTTGGACTGTGAAGAAAGCTGAATGCCGAAGAATTGATGCTTTTGAACTGTGGTGTTGGAGAAGACTCTTGAGAGTCCCTTGAACTGCAAGGAGATCCAACCAGTCCATCCTAAAGGAGATCAGTCCTGAGTGTTCATTGGAAGGACTGATGTTGAAGCTGAAACTCCAATATTTGACCACCTGATGCGAAGAGCTGACTCATTTGAAAAGACCTTGATGCTGGGAAAGATTGAAGATGGGAGGAGAAGGAGACAACAGAGGATGAGATGGTTGGATGGCGTCACTGGCTCAATGGACATGAGTTTGAGTAAACTCTGGGAGTTGGTGATGGACAGGGAAGCCTGGTGTGCTGCAGTCCATGGGGTCACAAAGAGTTGGACAGGACTGAGCAATTGAACTGAACTGAACTCAGAAAGATGAGTTGTTTTGTTGTGCAATCATCAGCTCTGGACTTAAAGAAAAATGTTTGTCCTTTTCTCCTCCTTGAGCAGTCCAGACTCCTATCTCCTTCTTGAGAGCCCCAGACCCCTCTCTCCTCCTTGGGGGCCCCGGACTTCTTATCAACCTAGCTAGGAATTCACTTTCTCACTTTCACCCCCAGAAAATTTGCCTCCTGCTTTCTCACCCAGGGCTGAGTCTTTTAAGGATTCTGTAGGTCAGGTTCAGGTTGGCTCACCCCTTACAGCATCCCATTCCAGGGCCCTTAGCTTTTAACTGTCTTTAACCTGCTTTCAGGCCTCCCAATCCATGTCAGTATCACGTAATGTCTTTGAACTCTTTTTCCACTCTCTGTGTCCTCAGGACAAGTTACATCTGTGAGCAATTCATTTATTTTAAGAGAAGTCCAGATTTTTTTTAATGCAATATTTAAAACTCTAATTGTCCTCTGGAACCTTATTTTGAAAATTGTTGGAAATGTCTGCATTTCTTAGTAGAGGCTGTGTCCATAGTGTTCCTGAGTCTTTGTGGAATCAAAAACCACTACAAGCCTCAAGAATCCTGTACAGAAAAGTGGCCTCAGTAGACAAGTAAAGAAAATGAGAAGCTTCTCTTGGAATGCAGACTGCCAAGTGTTTGAGAAATCCAAAGTTTGAAAAATCACCTTTAAGTGATTGTAAACTTCAAACTGGTAGAAAGGCCTCTCAAACTTCTCTCATCTAGGGAATTCTGTGTTGTTTTTCTCATTGTCTGGAGGAGTTGTAGGAGAGTTTTTCTGTTTTCTGGTTCCATCTTTTAAAGTCTGATTAGATTTGAAGTGCAGCCATCTGGCTCCTCCTCCCGGAGGTGCTGAAGCAGCTCTGATGCTCAAAAGTCATGACCAGAAAATCTTCCATGTGAATAAACACTCCCATGCGTGCCTATGCACACTTTTAATACTTAAACTTCCAAAGGTTCAATTCCAACAAGCCTTTCCTGTAGAAAGCTGACTTTTTCTCTTTCCCCCACCCCATCCCCTAACCTCCATTTCTGTGCAGAAATGTCAAGGACATTCCTGGGTTGACATCAAGAAGCTTCTCCATCTAACACTGACAGGAGCCACTGATGCTAGGAAGCTTTTCTCCTGTGGGGTTGTGAATCTCTGCTTTTCTCTCATTAATCAGAGAATTTTACTTCCTTGGGCAAAATGGAACGCAGCTGTCAGTTATCCATTGACAGAGAAATCATAATATTACTTTAGTTTATCTTCAGCACCCCTCCCACTCTTACTGAGTTATTTTGGGTGAAAACCGGGTTATTTTTGGCTCTGTATTGATCTTCATGCAAAAAGAGACAGAATAGCAGAATGCTTAGGATCTCAGTGTCAGCCACACTGGATTGAAACCCAGGCTCCCTCATTATTAACTAGGAATGGCATATTGAGCATGTTACTTAGCCTATAATTACTATAAATATCTATGAAATACATAATTATACTATGTTTTCAATAGGACTCTGTGGAAGATTAAACCGAACAAAATGTACAGAAAGATTTGAACATATAGATTAGCATACAGTAAACGCTCAATAAATTTAAATTATTATTGGTATTGAGATGAATATAGTGTGTGTGTGTGTGTGTGTGTGTGTGGCTCAGATAGTGTGTGAGGGAGCAGCCAAGATGGCTGAATAGGGAGACCACCCCAACCCCACCTCACCTCCTCTCAAGAACACACCAAAACCACAAATATCTGCAGAACAACACTGGATGAAAAAGCCCAGAACCTACCAGAAAAGATCTTCTAAAGACATAGAGAACCCCAGAGCATTTGGTTTTAAAGGCCAGTGGGGTTTCGGGAGTCTCCACAGGACTGGGGGAAGTAGAGACTTTGGTCTTAAAGCACATTAAAACTACAAACACACACAGGAACATTGGGCAAAAGCAGTGATTTGATAGGAGCCTGGGCCAGACCTACTTGCTAGTCTAGAAGAATCTCCAAAAGGTGGGCGGATCCTCACCTTGGGGGCATGAAGGCTGGCAGCAGCCTTATCGGGGAGCTCCTTCTACTGTGTGAAAGCCATGTGGGACTTAGTTACCTCGAACACCTGATGCTGCCCACCTGCCTGTGGACCTGCTCTGAGAGTCTGCGACCGAACAGCTAAGTGTGGCAGAGACGTGACCTCACCCATACACAGACATGCTGCCTAAAGACTAAAGACCCCGCACTTCATGGCAAATAGAAAGGAAAAAAAGTGAAGCAGTGACAGATTTTATTTTGGGGGGCCCCAAAATCACTGCAGACTGTGACTGCAGATATGAAATTAAAAGACGCTTGCTCCTTGGAAGAAAAGCTGTGACAAACCAAGACAGCATATTAAAAAGCAGAGACATCACTTTGCCGACAAAGGTCCATATAGTCAAAGCTATGTTTTTTTCCAGAAATCATGTACAGATGTGAGAGTTGGACCATAAAGAAGCCTGAGCACCAAAAATTGATTCTTTTAAATTGTGGTGCTGAAGAAGACTCTTGAGAGTTCCTCGGACTGCAAGGAGATCAAACCAGTCCATCCTAAAGGAAATCAATCCTGAGTATTCATTGGAAGGACTGATGCTGAAGTTGAAGCTCCAATACTTTGGCCACCTGATGTGAAGAGATGACTCATTGGACAAGACTGATGGTGGGGAAGATTGAAGGCAAAGTGAGAAAGGGGTGACAGAGGATGTGATGGTTAGGGAGCATCACGTACTCAATGGACATGAGTTTGAGCAAACTCCAGGAGATAATGGAGGACAGAGGAGCCTGGCGTGCTGCAGTCCCTGGGGTCACAAAGAGTCAGATACAACTTAGTGACTAAACAACAACAACTGCAGGCCAGAAGGGAGAGGCACATTAGTGTGTGACATTGCAGAGGTTTACAAGACCTACACCAAGGAATATTGCAACTCTGCTGGATTGATGTTTCTAAAGGCTTCAGTCCCACACCTGTCAGAACTTCTCTATAATTTCTTAAGAGGGGAGATCACTCTGTGTCCAAAGGTGGCCTGTATCCTCTTCAGAAAGCTCAACTGTTAGTAAATTATTTGTATTGAAAGCAAAACTGACTCCCGATCATTTCCATGTGCTGGTGGAGTGGCCCACTGATGGCACGTGTGTGCTAAGTCGCTTCAGTCATGTCCAGAAGGACATGTGATGCAAGTCTAATTTGATCTCCACTTCATGGTCCTTCAGGAACTTGGACACAACTATCAAGTACCGAGTGAGTTTTTTCTTAGCTGAGGCCCTGAGCTGGACATGTTCATTTCCTCCCAGGGTTTCTGCATGCCTTGGACCCAGGCGCCTCTCCATCCTAGAAAGTGTTCTCCATTGCTATGAGTGGTATCTCATCATGAGTGGTACCCAGAGCCGAAGGCACAACTGCAGGGACGCTTTCACCAAAGCAATCCATGCTTTTCTCAATTTCTTGTAAATCTCCTGAGCTCCATGAATATTTCAAAAAGTCCATATGAAAGGAATCCATAAGCCAGACTGAAAAAAAAAAAAAAAAAACCAAACCTGAACTCCACCATAAAATAAATGTGAGATCACTAAAACTCCTTTGAATTGTGCCAACAACCGACTATTTTTAATGTAGCTGCCTGTGCACCTTTGTTTATCACAACATGTGTTGAGAAACTTGAAACAGTCTGGAGTATGGAAGAAACTGAGGTTCCTAGATTCTCTTTTCAATTCACTTTGGGAACCAGTCCCGTGACTAAATTAGATTCAAGTTCAAATTCAGTCTCTGTCTTTTATCAAAAGCAAATGTTATAAGTGGTGTAAACTTGTTTATGTTCCTGAATTTTGTTTCCTTAAATCTTCAAGGTGAACCCCAAATCCCTACTTCCCATGACTATAGTGAGATGTTCCCGGATCAAGGCTTGTGAACACATTCCACGCAGGATGTCACAGGAAATACTCAGAGGTACTGCCACCTACTGGTTTCCAGTAAATACAGAATCAAGAGTATAAATGTTGCAAGGAGTCTCGGCTCTTTATTTCACAGCAATCTATTAAAAGTTTAAGATTGTTAAGAGACCTCTTTGAGTAAAATAACAATGGAATGGAGTTAGGAGTCCTGGAATGTATTTCCCACCCAGCTCATGTGACATTGGGCAAGTTCCTGCCTTAGCAAGGGTCTCAGTTTCCTTATTTGTAGATGGGAATTCTAATTATGATGGGAAGATTCTTCCCAAATCTGATATTTTTCAGATTATAATTTACTCTCTTCCCTTCCAGCCTACATCATTGTTTGATACTTCCTGGTAATATACTTCAGAAGCTAAATTTTATTTTAACTCCAAAAATATGTTGAATAAGAAAGAAGAGAGTCCCCAGAGCATTCAAGCTAATGTCCCAAACAGAAACTTAAATGGTTTCCTGTTACTCTATTTATGAATCAAAGAACTTAGAAGCTACACAGTATGTTTGTATATGTGTCATTTCTACTTTTCAGACAGTAAGGAGTTATACTAAGAAGGATAAATGAACAGGTCATGTATCACTCAGGCTCCCTGAGCACATCCAGTGCCTTCTTTAAGAGTTGTTGAGAAAGAGGGATGCCCTATAAAACTGCCTGGTAGGTATCATGGACCAAGTCTCCTAACTAGCAAGCTTGCCTCACAAGGTTGCCTGAGTAATGACCCCATGGTAATATCTGCACCTCGAGGCAAAATGACATATGATAAAGGGAAAAATAAGAACCCAGTTTTTCTGTAACATTATACTCTTTCTCCTGTCCCAACCCACTGCAATGATATTGACCCTAATATACAATTCTACAATTTGCAAAACAGTTTTATTCCCAGTAGTTTACAACAACAATAATCCTGCAAGATAATGAAGCATGGCAGGAAAGAGCAGATCTGAGACTATTATCATTTGCCTTGGAGAAAAAAATTAAGCCTAAGTGAAGATATAGAATTTCACACAGTCACAAAGAGTCAGACAGGACTGAGAGACTTCACTTTCACTTTTCACTTTCATGCATTGGAGAAGGCAATGGCAACCCACTCCAGTGTTCTTGCCTGGAGAATCCCAGGGACAGAGGAGCCTGGTGGGCTGCCATCTATGGGGTCACACAGAGTCGGACAGGACTGAAGTGACTTAGCAGCAGCAGCAGCAGCAAAGACGGAAAGAGTGGCAAATTTTAGAACTTGAATTCAAGTCATCTGACTCCAGATCTTTTATTCAGTCTGGTGCATCATATTGCTTCTCACTGTCATCAACTCGACTCCCACAGTGGTGCTAAATGCCAAGAAGGACTAGTGGAAAAGGAAATCACCGTGAAAAGGACATCATGTTGAAAGCTGGTCATTCTAGTGACAAAGCGAAAATCTGGATGTCAGAACAATGAGGCAGTCACTTACTATCAGACTTCATATCAACACTTCTCAGATGCTAGGAGACAATGGAAACTCTTCAAATTTCAGAGGGAAAAGTATTTCAACATAGAACTCTATACCCCCCCCAAAAATCCATCAAATCTAAAAGTAAAGTCATTTAAGACACTTTTGGATGCCCTTATACTCTGATTAAAAAATACTACTTGAAATGTGACTCTCCATCAAAATATAAGAAATTTGACAAAGAGAATAAAATGAGACAGCAGAGAATAACTGAGAAGTAAGAGAGACTAGAAATCAAGTAAGATAGAATCTATTAGATGGGACATGTGGAAGATTCTCCTTTAACCTGAAATACGTAAATGGAATAGAATATTTTCTTTTATATGGCTTAATCCATACTTCCTGGTTCTATATAGAATATTCACATAACAAT
Organism: Dama dama; assembly: GCF_033118175.1. Lineage (NCBI taxonomy): Eukaryota > Metazoa > Chordata > Mammalia > Artiodactyla > Cervidae > Dama > Dama dama. The sequence continues at coordinate 39,550,399 of NC_083699.1, forward strand.
AGCATGGTAATTCTGGCCATTCATTTTTTTTTATAATTCATCTGTTATATAATAAGATGTATGTACAATGATAGGAGAGAATGTAGATGTAAGAAATTTTATAAAATAAAAATAATTACAGAGGAAATAAAAATTTGGAGATGTGTGAACTGTGGTGTCGGAGAAGACTCTTGAGAGCCCCCTGGAGTACAAGGAGATCCAACCAGTCCATCCTAAAGGAAATCAGTCCTGAATATTCATTGGAAGGACTGATGCTGAAGCTGAAACTCCAATACTTTGACCACCTGATGGGAAGAACTGACTCACTGGAAAAGACCCTTTGCTGGGAAAGATTGAAGGCAGGAGGAGAAGGGTATGACAGAGGATGAGATGGTTGGATGGCATCACTGACTCAATGGACATGAGTTTGAGTAAGCTCCAGGAGCTGGTGATGAACAGGGTAGCCTGGCGTGCTGCAGTCCATGGGGTCGTGAAGAGTCGGACATGGCTGAGTGACTGAACTAACCAGGTATATCATTGTCATTTTCTTTATAGTGGAGTTTTTAGCTGTCTAAAGTTTGATAAATCATGAAATAGAGTTTACTTGTATTACTTAAATTCATGAAGACAACTAAGAGAACATTCAAAAATAATAATCAAGCTAACAAAAAGTAGGAAGTGGAAGAGGAAATAAAAGTGGATGGTAATGTCAGTGAGTAAACTCCTTAGACCTTTTTCTAGAAAGTAATAGGTCTTTCTAGAGTTAACACATCAAAAAGTAGAGATCTAAGTATGTTGTATAAAGCTATAACAATAATTACTACTAAAACTAAAAAGAGGAAATACTGACAGTGTTTATCTCTGGGGAGAGGGCTGGTAATAAAATGAAGGGTAACTTTATGTTCTATTTTTGTTCTTCTGCACTATTTGAATACTTTAAAATTCTATATGTGCATTAGTTCTATATTCAAACAAAAGAAAATTCAGTCTATTTGAATATCTTATAATCTGTGGATGAAAACCCCATCTGGATGATGGTTTGAATGATGCTGGCATATCAATCATTACAAAGAAAAGAAAGAGAAGACTGAAAAAATCAGTTTCATCTCTTTTATTTTAAGTATGAAGTATCATGAACCAAGAGGAGGTGACTCTTTCAAAGAGACTTTACAGTGCTAACTGTAAAACTTAGATTCATATTCTGATGAAGAACTGACTTGAATTTTTTTAAGTAACCAACATTGTCCCAATGTTGAAGCAGAGTCATGGTCAAAATCTGGTAACTTCTGGCACAGTTAACTACCCTGTCAATCAACCTTTTCAAAATGAGACCCTTTTATCTCTTATGGTTACTTAAGTATAAAATTGGATAATTTCAATGCCTACTTTACTAAGCAGTGGATTTCCAAGAGTTGTAAATCACCAAATCTCAGATCAATGTTATTAATGCTATTTTTATGCTTTCTCATTTGCCATAGTGTAAGGACGACCCTTCACAGACTTAGGATGGATTTATACATACGCAAATATATTCTGTTTTCTCTCACAAAGCCTGTCAAACTGACTTGGGTAGAAATGTCAGGCATTTATGACCCACTAGGTCTTTAATTCTGTGACAGGTCATGGACCACTGAAAGGGCATTTCCTCTTTGTTCACTGACCATGCAGAAATGCTGAGTAGGGACATACACATGCCTAACCTAGCTTTTCTTCCTTTCTTTTCTTTCCTTCTTCTTTCCTTCCTCCTTTCCCTCCCCTTCTTCCTCCTTCTTCTCTTCCTTCTTCTCCTTTTCCTTCTTAAAACTAGACTAATCTCAACAGAGACCATAGCTTTTCAAACCCTTCTTGGTACTTAGCTCAGTACCTTCCTAGCTCCAGCTTTCTCTTCTCACTGCACTACACCTACACCACTGCGGGTGCCCAGTGAACAACCCTTTATCAGGCTTTGTAGAACCTTGAGCTTTACCACCCCCATGTATGGTTCACTCCACCTATACCATCTTCCCCATCCATCATGCCCAAATCCTACCCTACATTTAAGTCTTAGCTTGTGGATCAGCCTCCTCCATTAAACTTTCCTTTATCTGCACCCTAAACTTAAGCAACTGCTCTACCCTCCGCTTGTTACATCTCTTTATCTTGTCCTGTCTTTCAGCTCAAGTCTCTATGTACATCACACTGGAGTTTTTTATGCATGTGCCTCAACATTTGGCCATCCTTTCACTTCCGTGCCCATTTCCTCTCTCTGCTCTCCTGTTCCATAAAGTCTGGCAAATTGTAGGTGCTCAACAAATATCTACTGAGTTCTGTTGATTTGCCAAGTCTTACATAGATGGTAAATGTAAAGTTGAGACTAGAACCCAGGCTTTTTATTGTGTCTCAGTATATTCTCCATCATACCCATGGCCTCACACATTACGCCACACATTTAAGGAGCTGATCTGAGCATTTTGAACCATGACAGGGAGTCAAGTGAACATGTGTGACTTGTCCCAGACTGATACCAATTCAAGCTGACAAGGTGAAGCATAAGGTATGAAAGTGTCCTTAAATAAAGCAAACGTTAGAATCTGCCATTTTGATATTTCATAGGTAGTGAAAACATGTCAGACTTCATTAGGCACATTCAACATCCTTTAGAGAAAGGACAGAAGTTGTTTGGTGAAGTGTCATGGCTGCTACCCACTTTTTCACCTATTGTCCTCAGGTGAAGGAAAGAAACTGTTTTCTAAAAGTGGTTTACAGTTTAAAAAAATCTTCAGAAAGCATTAGACTTGCCATGTGTACTTTCTGATCTAAGAGGTGATTTAAGAAATTAAAAACCGAGAGGCTAACATTTAATAAGCATGTCTTCCTGGACAGATTAAATTTTTTAAAAAAAGCTCAGTTTTGATTTATTATAATCAGTTTTTAACGAAGAAAAGTCTGCATCATTTAAAATATTGAAACTATAATCCCAATCTAAATTGTTGTTGTGTTTCATTTCCTATTTCAACCTGAAAAAGTAATAAATAATGATCCATAAACTAAAATGTAGTGGGAACCAGTGAAGACAGTTTAGTTGAGGTTAATTTTTCCTTTTACATTCTGAGTCAAGGAAAATGTCTATAGCAACTGTACTTTAACATGCTACCAATCAAAACTGGATTGTCTGAATCCCTACTCTTTCACAATGCCCAAACAAGCTCTTGTTCTAGTCACCTGCTTTCCTTATTATACACAACCCACTTACACGAGATCTCTATTGCCCAATATAATTCAAGTACCCCTATTCTATTCAGAAAATTGAAACTTGAAGCAACACGCTGTCTGAAATATGCATTGATTTGTACAGTGTAACAACAACAACAACAAAATTATCTAAGACTTCTTAAGTAAAATAAGTCCAGATACTTGATAGAAGAGTCATCTTGAATCTCTCGGCATAATAGATAATACCTAGACACTTGTAATCACACCACTCTCTAGGGGTTCTTAGTGCTTTGTTGCTGAGGAATGAATCCACAAGAATATTCAACAGCTGCTGCACGTGTAGCACTTCTGGTGTATTTCTCATCTAGCCCCCTTGTTTATTCAACTAAGACATTTTCCCTTCATTTATATGGAATGTCAGCCTCTTTGAAATATATCGCTAGTAAAAATGAGATAAATGTTCACTGGAAAGCATAAATCTTCTCAAAATAAAGATAAGCAAAGTCTCATTTGTATATTATAATGGGCTGAATCATGTCATCGAGAAATATACCTGTGAATCCTAACCACTGTACCTGTGAATGTGACCTTATTTGGAAATAGGGTCTTTGTAAATAAAACTGAGTTGAGGATCTCAGGATGAGATCATCTTCAACTTAGAATGAACCATAAATTGAATGGTTAATGACTTTATAAGAGAAAAGAGAGGAAGATTTGAGATACTCAGATGTAGGGGATGAGGCAATGTGAAGATGAATACAGAAACTGAAGTGATGCAGCTACAAACTAGGGAATGTCAAGGATTGCCAGCAACCACCAGAAGCTAGAAGAGATTCAAGAAACTTGCCTCTTCCTCAGGGCCTCCAGTAGGAACCATCACTCCAAATCTTTGTTGTGATGAGACAAAGAACCGAGGAGCATACTCTTGCCTGACAGAACCAACCCTGCCAATGTCTTGATTTCAGACATCTGGCTTCCAAAACTGTGAGGGAATAAGTCTGTGGTACTTTGTTATGGCAGGCTCAGGAAACTAATACAGACTCAGCAGTGGGTACCTCAACAGAAATTTTTGGCTCAGTGGGAAAAGGAAAGTATATGTGTGTATACCACACATTATATGTGTGTCTACATATCTATATGAATCAATACTGTCAACATAAAACCTCCTACTCCATCATAAGAGTGACAGTTGAGAGCAGTGTTCAGTAAATATTTGTTCCAGGAATGAATAAAGTACTTTATCAGAAAACTAACAGTGTGCACGCTGTGGAGATATGGATCAGCTAATATCTTCCCAAGATTGGGAGACTTAAAGAGATTGCTGAGTTCTGTTTTTTTCCCCAGTCTGTCTGGGGAACATCAAGAAGAAAAAAACTAACAAGCTGCCCTCCCCAAAGACTCTCTTACCCGCTTCCCTTGGCCAATTGAAAGGGATTCCCTTTATCTCCAACTCCATAGTTTCCTTTTATTGCCTTGCATCACAGTGAGCATGTATATAACATATATAATTTATTATATATAAAATTATATATCCCGGATGGCTCAGTGGGTAAAGAATCCACCTGCAATGCAGGAGGCACAGGAAATAACGGATTCGACCCCTGGAGAAGGAGATGGCAACCCATTCTGGTATTCTTGCCTAGGAAAGCCCATGGACAGAGGCGCCCGGGAGGCTACAGTCCATGGAGTTGCAAAAGACTCTGACTTGAATGACTGAGTAAATGGCAATACCCTTGTATGGTCTCTCTCATATTAAAGCAAGCAAGTCACAGGCAGTCCGGCACAGTGGAAAGTGGCTGAATTCAAACCAGGGAACAAAAGTTTTCTTCTCACTGTGACCCAGAACAAGCTTCACCCTCTCTGTGTTCAGGCTCTTCTACATAATAGGAACAAAGCTTCCTGTCAAACAGCTCTTACAGGCTTTCTGGAAGCCACGAATAAAATACAGTGAAAGTATAATGAGAAAGAACATGCCAGAAAATATAGCCAGGGAGAGTATACGCTAGGAAAGTCTGTCCACATTAAAACAAAGAACTGTTTGCCTTTGCATCCCTGGTAGCACGGCTTATCCCAGAACCCTGCACATAGAGGGTCTCAGGAAAGGTCTGGGGGAAAAAAATAAATAAATAAATAAAGGAAAGGTCTGGGGAAGGAACAGGTGTCCAGGACCATCATCCTCACTCAGATTGAAACTCCCGAAGCTTCAGGGCAGGGTGCATTAAAGGTCCTTGAAAACAAGCAAATGAACGAACCAGATAACCTCACTCTCCCTGACTTCACAAAGGACCTTGGGGATTAATAGGACCCAGTGCTTTATCTGCAAAGGGGCTCCAGCGGCTCCTGGCAGCCTTATCCCTGCGCAAATAGAGTCCCCATGATCATAGTCAGCTGGACCAAAAGACCAAGAGATACGCCTTCTTCTCTGGGCTTCAGGCTCTAAAAACTGTGGGCATCTCACATTTGGCATTTTCTTATTTTGTAGAATTATAATGAGCACTTAATTCCTTAATTTCGAATAGCTACTAACTGGATTCTGAGTTAATGTAAAATTTGAGACTTTTAATTTCTCCCATCAAATTTCCTAGTCTTACTCTATTTCAGGCTCCTGCCAAAGAGTCTTTTTGTTGCAAAGTTTAATTCAATTGGTTTACAGAACATCTAGATATGCTTCTCTAGTTGTTAGGGAAGCTTACAAAATTTTACTGACTCACTGATCAAGCAGGAAGGAACCTGATAGAGAGAGATTCTCTGGAGATTCCTAACTTAGAATCCATGGATCCCAAAAGGCCCGTGTATGGATTTCAGGAATGTTATAAACCCTCCAAATTGTTTGCACATTCATATGTGTGTGTGTGTGTGTATTTGTGATGGCGGTCATTTCCAGATCTAGGACAGGCTAAGAATCACCAATCCATTCTAACCGTTTCATTTAAAATATTTTTGCTAATGTGCTGTCACTATTACCACGATACTGAATACCTACCATGTATTCATCGAACAATCTTCCAATCTAGGTATTTTTATTATTAATATAATGAAGCAATTGAGACTAAGTAACTTGGTTCAACTTGACTGGGAAGTTCAGCTGGTAAGACAGAGCAGGATTCCAATTTGCCACAGTCTAAAGAGTACACTTTCCTCCACACAATAACAAGCCTCAACATGTTTTTCCTCTAAACTTTGTGTGATGCGACTCCTCACAGTGGTCCCTCCCTAGGGTCACTGGAGTGCACATGGAGTTGATGGTCACTGCCCTGTCTCAGCTTGCCACCAAAAACTTGATCAGTGTTTTGCCTCCTTGTCCTGCCTGGCCACAGTTCTCAGACAGTAGAATAATGGTCTCAAAGGGAGCAGAGGGAGCAGGCACAAACAGTCTGACTGCGGCTCTGTGAAGAAATGCCCAAGCAGACTGCTGGCCCAGTCCGTCACCCGCTTGAGGGTGAAACCCAAGGAAGTGGAAGTGACTTGCTTAAAACACTAATTAGACTGGAGCATAAGGGAAGAGAAGTTATAAAGACCAGGAGGCAGAATGCCCAGGTTCTAGTCTGAATTCTGCCATGTCAGGTAACTTCAGGAAATTCTCCCTGCTTCTCTGTTCCTCAGTTTCCTCATCTGAAAAACAAGAGACTGAATCATACAATTTCAAAATCCCTTCCACCTCACCACACCAGGAGTGACTAACTTGAGCTTCAGTTTTTATTGTTTTGAATATGTGTTGAAGAAGTGCAAAGTGTTAGAACAGTAAATCAGATTTCTCGTAATTTTCAAGGTCACAAGCAGAGTCTGGGAGGATATTTTTACTTATAAATCATCTCTTGCTTTAAAAGACACATAGAAAGTTAGTAGAAGTCGTTACTAGTGAAATCATCAGGAAAAAGTAGCAGAGCATGATCAAAGGGAGGCAATTTAAGATGATGGATTATCTACTAGCTTGTCTCCTGTCAATTCAAAAAGCTTTCTGACTGCTTGCTTTCCATTTCCAAAGCTTCAAACTCAAATAGCTCTTTACAAAAATGATTGAGCCAGACAAATTAATATAACTGCCGCAGGAAGCCTAGTGCCCACCACCATCCCCTTTCTGTCTTTTAACTTCATCTAACATTTCTATGAAAAAAGAGAATTACCATTTATTGAGGTACTGATAATGTGCCAAGATCTATTTAAGGCACTTAATATACATGATGTCATTTAATACTCTCAATAGCTAGGTTGGTTATGTGATATGGGGCTTGGTCCTTAATCCCTGCATGCATGGCCCATGTTGTGCCCCTTGCCCTTCTCCATGTCACCTAATTAGAAGAAGATTGTGATGGCTGGTACTCTTGCAGCTATCTTGAGATCAAGAAAACACACACACACAAGATTTCTGAGCAGCACAGGAGAACCTACAGTCATCACTTACACTTATGGGTGATATGCCAATGATGGACTGCCCACCTCTGGATTTCTTAATGCTTGATAGAAAAACAGATCTCTGTATATTATTTAATGCCACTTCAATTTGTTTTTCTCTAACTTGCAGTTGAACTCATTTCCTAACTGAAACACATGAAACAGCCCAGTAGAAAAATATTTCTTGAAGATGTCTTACTCTCTCCAAAATTTATGACCATCACGGTCTCTTCTTGAGGATGTGGTATTAAGGAGAGGGGAGGACAGAGATGTACTCATAATGCAGGGATAAACAGAAAGTAAACTAGACCCAGCTAAAAATTTCAGGTCTGGAACTGAGGAAAAAGAGCTGTGTTGGGAAAAAAGCCATCAGGACTCTACCCTGACTTGGCCACTAAATGAAAGTTACTTTTTTAAAAAAATTATTTTATTAAAGTATGGTTGATAACAATGTTGTGTTAATTTCTGCTATACATCAAAGTGATTCAGTTATATATATATAAATATATATTATTTTTCATATTCTTTTCTGACTTATTACAAGATATCGAATATAGTTCCCTGAGCTATGCAGTAGGACCTCGTTGTTCATCCATTGTATGTATACCAATTTGCATCTGCTAATCCTGAACTCTTAATTGACCCCTCCCCCCCATTCCTCCTGGGCAATCACAGTCTGTTCTGTATGTCTGTGAGTCTGTTTCTACTTTGTGAATATCCACATATTAGATTATGAACTTCATAATTGCTAAGGCAAAAATGCAGTCAGTTTCAGAGGCACTAACTTCCTAAAAGTCACACAGCAAATCTGTAGCCAAGATAACCAAGAAATTTAGGGACAGAACTGGGACCCTTTGCACTCCTTTCCTGTCTTTAGTGACCCCTAACGAGCCCAGGGACAGCTCCTTATAGGGAGGGCAACCAGCTGAGGGACAGTTCCATCAGTTCAGTCGCTCAGTCGTGTCCGACTCTTTGCAACCCCATGAATTGCAGCACATCAGGCCTCCCTGTCCATCACCAACTCCTGGAGTTTACTCAAACCCATGTCCATTGAGTCGGTGATGCCATCCAACCATCTCATCCTCTGTTGCCCCCTTCTCCTCCTGCCCCCAATCCCTCCCAGCATCAGGGTCTTTTCCAATGAGTCAGCTCTTCGCATCAGGTGGCCAAAGTACTGGAGTTTCAGCTTCAGCAACAGTCCTTCCGATGAACACCCAGGACTGATCTCCTTTAGGATGGACTGGTTGGATCTCCTTGCAGTCCAAGGGACTCTCAAGAGTCTTCTCCAACACCATAGTTCAAAAGCCTCAATTTTTTGGTGCTCAGCTTTCTTCATAGTCCAACTCTCACATCCATACATCACCACTGGAAAAACCATAGCCTTGACCAGACGGACCTTTGTTGGCAAAGAAATGTCTCTGCTTTTCAATATGCTATCTAGGTTGGTCATAACTTTCCTTCCAAGGAGCAAGCATCTTTTAATTTCATGGCTGCAATCACCATCTGCAGTGATTTTGAAGCCCCAAAAAATAAAGTCAGACACTATTTCCACTGTCTCCCCATCTATTTGCCATGAAGTGATGGGATCTGACGCCATGATCTTAGTTTTCTGAATGTTGAGATTTAAGCCAACTTTTTCACTCTCCTCTTTCACTTTCATCAAGGGGCTTTTTAGTTCATCTTCACTTTCTGCCATAAGGGCGGTGTCGTCTGCATATCTGAGGTTATTGATATTTCTCCCAGCAATCTTGATTCCAGCTTGTGCTTCATCCAGCCCAGCATTTCTCATGATGTACTCTGCATATAAGGTAAATAAGCAGGGTGACAATATACAGCCTTGACGTACTCCTTTTCCTATTGGAAACCAGTCTGTTGTTTCGTATCCAGTTCTAACTGTTGCTTCCTGACCTGCATATAGGTTTCTCAAGAGGCCGGTCAGGTGGTCTGGTATTGCCATCTCTTTCAGAATTTTCCACAGTTTATTGTGATCCACACAGTCGAAGGCTTTGGCTTAGTCAATAAAGCAGAAATAGATGTTTTTCTGGAACTCTCTTGCTTTTTCGATGATCCAGCAGATGTTGGCAATTTGATCTCTGGTTCTTCTGCCTTTTCTAAAACCAGCTTGAACATCTAGAAGTTCACGGTTCACGTATTGCTGAAGCCTGGCTTGGAGAATTTTGAGCATTACTTTACTAGCATGTGAGATGAGTGCAATTGTGTGGTAGTCTGAGCATTCTTTGGGATTGCCTTTCTTAGGGATTGGAATGAAAACTTGACCTTTTCCAGTCCTGTGGCCACTGCTGTGTTTTCCAAATTTGCTGGCATGTTGAGTGCAGCACTTTCACAGCATCATCTTTCAGGATTTGAAATAGCTCAACTGGAATTCCATCACAACAACACTCCCCTAAAGTCTGTAAACATTAAGTAGGTCAAGACACCAGAGATTGAGGCTGTTTTCAGAACTTGGTGTCCAGCCAGGGTGGACAACCACTGCAATAAGAAGGCTACATTAGGAAGAGTACAGAGGGATGGTGAATCAGAAATGTATCAGTAAAAACCATCACAGAAAGGAGAACTGTGGTGCCCATCTAGGCAATATGCTGGAGATGGACAACCATTAGAATCTAGACCTGGGATGGACAGCCTGCCACTCTTACCATCCGATGCATGTGAGTCTTCTGATTTGACTCCATTCTGAACAGGCAAATTTTGAGTAAGGTTCAGCTGTCTAGGGAAGCATTCCTCAGGGACACGCCAGGTCTGCCATATGATTTATGAATTCTGGCCCTTGTGGCCATGGTCCTTCATTGGGAATCTATAATTTTTTTGTATCAACCTCATGAGCTTGGTTGGGCTTTCTACATGGCTCAGTGATAAAGAATCTGCCTGCCAATGCGGGAGTCACAGGAGATGCGAGTTCGATCTCTAGGTCAGGAAGATCCCCTGGAGTAGGAAATGCCAACCCACTCCAGTATTCTTGCCTGGGAAATCCCATGGACAGAGAAGCCTGACAGAATACAGTCCATGGGGTCGTAAAAAGTTGGACACAACTGAGTGACTGAGCGACTGAGCATGCACACATGAACTTGGCTAGTCTAGATCTCCCATGAGAGAAGAATGAACACTTTGGTGCTCATAAAATCAGGTGTGAGCCTGCCAGACTGAGGGCCAGAAGCTGGCCAATTCCCTAAGGGAAGGAATATATCCTTTCAGGACTCTTGGGAAGTAAGGAGCCAGTGGTTCCCCTGGGGAGCCTTCTCCCCATTCTTGTGTTAAAACTGACACAGGGTAAGCCCTGAGGAGAGCTTGAGTTCCACACAAGAAAACTCTTTCTTGCTCACCTCTTCCCTTGCTTGTTTGGGAAGCCCCTGTTCACAACCTTGGATTTAGCCACCAGTGATTCTTATTACTCCTGGGAACTTGTGCCTACCTCAGACCCTGCACATTGATGTGAAAATCATTACATCTTAAACAGCCAAATTGCTAGTACTTTACGTTTATTAGACCCACTTCCCTATGAGAAAATTTGAAAATTATGTCTCTTCTTGGGTGTTTTATAACCGATTTCAAATAGCCCAGCCCAGCATGAAACCACAGGGAACTGAAATGAGGATAGAGGCAGAAAGGGGAGAAGGATCAACTTTATCCTCTGATTAGCTGAGATGAAAAATGACTTGAGAGACACAAATGGAATGACAATAACCTGGTTCATTGGCTTGATGGCCTGTTATTCATAAACAGATAATGGAACTTCTGAAAGCTTGTGTAGCTTAAGTCGTTTGTGATGACCAAACAGGACCAGCAGAATTGCTTTCATTTTGGGTTTCAAACACATCCCTAGGCTAATGTAAAATACAGGGAAAAAATTTTTTTTAATAATATGAAGAAGTCATAGTACATCCAATGGGAAATCAGAATTGAGAAGGAGACAAAACAACTCAGAGTTACTGACTTTTTATAGTTCAGTTTTGAAACAATCTTCCCAGAGGGACTTTGGTGAAACCTCCTTCCCAGTCCACAATCAAGATGCAAGCTCTAAATTCCTATATCTTAAAAAAATTATTTTTATTGAGGTATGACTAACATACAAAAGCCTGTACATATTTAATGCATACGACTTGATGAGCTTGGGTAGCTATACACCCATGAAGACATCCTCATACTCTATGCCGTAAACACATCCAATCACCTTTAAAAGTTTCCTGTTACTCTATATATTTGTTTTATGTCTATTTTGCAATAAGAACACAAGATCTACAGTCTTAGCAAAATTTTAAGTATGCGTACAGTATTGTTAACTGCAGTTCTCTAGGATATACTCATTTGTATAACAGAAACTTTGTACCCTTTGGCTAATGCCTCCCCTTTCCCCAGTCCCCTAGACCCTACAAACCACCCTCTACTCTCTCTATGAGTTTGACCATTTTAGATTCCTTATATAGGCTGTATTATGTAGTGTTTGTCCTTCTGTATCTGGCTAATTTCGCTTAGCATGATAACCTCTAGTTCATTCATGCTGTCACAAATGGCAAGATTTCCTTCTTTTTGAAGTTGAGTAATATACCATTATATGTATATACTTCATTTGCTTTATCCACTCATTTATCGTTGGACATTTACATTGCTTCCCTATCTTAGCTACTGTGAGTAATGCTGCAATAAACATGAAAGTGTGTCTTTAAGATTCTGATCTTAATTCCTTTGCATATACACCCAGAGGTAAAATTTGCTGGATCATGTGGTAGTTCTATTTTTAATATTTTGAAAAACCTCTATATTGCTTTCCATAGGGGTTGTCTCAAGGAACTAGAAAGAGAAGAAAACACTAAGCCCAAATTTGGCAGAAGAAAGGAAGTGATGTGAAGATTAAAGCAAAATAAATGAAATTAAAAAATTTTAATCAACAAAACTTAGAGTTGCTTTTTTAAAAGAAATAAAATGGACAAATCTTAGCTAGACTAGAAAAAGAGAGAGAAGATTCAAGTAATTATAGTCAGAAATGGAGTGGGATATTATAACCAGTGCCACAGAAATAAAATAGGGGACTATAATGAACAATTGTATATCAATAAACTGGATAACTTAGAAGAAATGGATAAATTTCTAGAAACACACCATGTACCAAGACTGAATGAAGAAGAAGTAGAAAGCCTGAACATGTCAGTAACAAGCAAGGAAACTGAATCAGTAGTTAAAATAGTCCCAAGAAGTGGAATCCCAGGGCCAGATTGCTTACAGGTAAATTCTACCAAACATTTAAAGATTTAATACCAATTCTTCTTAAACTCTTCCCAAAACTAGAAGCACAGGGAACACTTCCAAACTTATTTTCTAAGGTCTGCATCAACCTGATAACAAAGCTAAACAAGACACCACAAGAGAAGAAAATCGTGATCTCCATTGAAAATTTATGTAAAAATCCTCAGTAAAATGCTAACAAACCAAATTCAGTAGCGTATTTCAAGTATCATGCACCATGACTAAGTGAGATTCATCCCTGGGATGCAAGGATAAACCACATTAACAGAATGAAGGAAAAAATGGCAAAATCTTCTCAATGGATGAAAAAAAAAAGCATTTGACAAAACCCAACACTCTTTCATGATAAAATGTCTCAAAAGAATTATGAATAGAAAGAGTTGATCACAGCACAATAAAGGCTATGTATGAAAAACTCACAATCAATATCATATTCAATGGTAAAAAAACTGAAAGCTTTTCCTCTAAGGTCTGGAACAAAGCAAGGATGCCCACTTTTGTCAAATATTTAACATAATTCTGTAAGTTCTAGCTAGAGCAATTATGTAAGAAAAAGAATGCATCCAAATTTGAAAGAAGTAAAATTAATCTCTGTTTGCAGATGACATGATTTTATGTATCTTATTTGATTCAGCATTGACACTTACTCCATCTTCCTTACTTTGCAGTCTTTCACCTGAATATATTACCTCCCCTAATGGATGGCCAGTCTTTGAGGGAAAGGCTAGGTCTCTTCCATCTATTTTTCTTGCAGTGATGGCTTCATGCCTCTCAACTTGTAGGTGCTCAGTATAGATGGAGAAGGAAAATGTGGGTAAACTATAGTATAAAGGGAGTCACTCATGGGCCTACAGCTCTTAACAGTTTCCAAAATGGCTTCACAGACTTGATCTCATTGGAACCTCCAAAAACTCCAGGAAGTTCACTGGGACTATTATGTTCTTCCTTAGATAAAAATGCTTTGTCTTCTATAGGCATCATTTTCATGGGTCAGCACTAAAACAGGGATTATAGTAGCCCCTATCTCATAAAACTGGTACAGATACTAAAATGAATAAAAGAATTAGTGTATGTAAAGGCACACACAACAGAACCTGGAACTTAGGAAATGCTATACACGCTTGCTGTTATTACTTTTTCTCATTAGTTTCTTATTTAATCTGGAATCAGAAGACTAGGACCTAGATTTTCTGCTTCTGAATCCAAGGTCCCTTTCAGCACCTTCAGGCCTCTGACACAGCAGGAACCAGGTCTGTGCAAACCACTTCCTCTGGGTCCTTCCATGGCCTCATTTATGTCACAGGTATTTGAAGTAGACTTTCTCCAAGGTCATTGCCTGCCATGGCCATCTATGGCTGCTTTCATGAAGATAAATATTCTTCCCTTCCTGAGAAGCTTCTCTTTTTCCTCCAGGGTTCATCTCTTCTTTTCCATAGAAGAGAGAAGACCTTTTGCCCCCTTGGAACTTCAGCCCTCCTGCATTCTTCTAAATAGTCATCTGCCCTCCACCTGGATATGGGACAGGTAATGCCCCAAATGGGCAGAAATGCTACTGCAAGCCCTCGATCAGAGAGGTAGTTACGCAAAGTGGTTGAGGGGTAGATAAGTACACAGCAGTAGAGAGGAGACCCTGGCCACAGTCTTAATGCTAATGCCAGGGCAGTTGGCCTGTTCCAGGAGGAAAACAGCTTCGTTGAAGAAGGGTCAGCGTGGCTCACACATTCTCAGCCCACCGCCACAACAGTTCAGCGTGCTGGCTATGCTCTAAATCCTTCCTCAGATTATTAGAAGGTCAAAAAGAAACAAAAAAGTTAAGCTATTAAACAAAAAGCAACAACCATATCCTAGGGATTTGAACACAGACTCTAGTTGCTGGATTTATTCAAACACAATAGAATCCTTTCTCCATTCTCATACCCACTGGTCAAGGCAAGGTTGGATGTCCCTCAGGAGTCCTTTCTGACCACCTTCCAGCAAAAAAACCCCCTCTCTCTTCTGTGTGAATGAACTCCCACATTTTCTCTGTCCTGTTTTGAGACACTTCGTTCTTCTGCCTTGTTAAAAGTTGTCTGTCATTCTATTCCTGACCTCAAGCATCACTCAAGTGCAGAATTAGCTTTGCTCTTATGGGTGCCAAGGCAGCCCCGTTTACATGCCTCTTCTGCAGCCTTTACCTCGTTTCCTCACGGTTATTTGCTTAGGTCCATCTCCCATACCCCCAGCCATCACCATTGCTGACTTCCACTAGAATAGAGAAGGTGTTTTTTCTTCCTTGTACCCCCATTGCCTCATATAGTGTTATTATTTGTGAACAGAATTCAGTGAAGTCAGATTGAGATTTACTCATACCAAAATGTGCCCGGCACATAGGAACTTGCTTATTACTTGTTAATTGAATGGAAATTCTGAATTAGTGGCTATTTCCAAGGAAATAAATCTCCACTGTTTTTCAAGTTTACGTTATAAACTTAGATAGTAATGGGTATTGAGGAGTACAATGTATGAGTGGGAAGAATGGTTCTGGGAAAAGTTTTGATTCATGATAGTCATGTTTTATTAAAGTTCATTAGCTTTGCAAAAGACTAGTCTCTGAACTTCATAAGCCATAGGCTGGGAAGTGGTCTTGGAGCAATGTGTCTAGCTCAACTCATATCTGATAGTTGAACATCCAGCCTACCTCTGAGCACCTGTACAGATAAAAAAACACTAGTTCTTTAAGCACAGATTCAACTTTTAGGCAGCTGTATTAAAACGCTCCTCCTATATTAATCAGTCGTTATAAACAATGGCCCCAAGGAACATGTTCTACAAGGACAAATAAAGAGAAAGCAAGGTGCAAAACCCAACACAGGCATCATGAACATACCCATGAAAAATATGTATGGAAGGGGAAAACATAGAAGAAAATACATAAAAATTATAATTCATTCACTTCTTTATCAGACAGTATTAAGGCTCTACTCTGCACTAAGCACTGTTCTAGGTCCTATGGATATTATACGAATAAGATAGATGAGCTCTCATGGCTGAGTCATGGTGATGAAATCGGACTGAATTTTGTTTATTTTCTCTATATTCTACAGTATCTGGACTAGGCTTATCTTGATCGTTAAAATCCTATAAGGCTTAAGAAGTCCTTTCATACACTGAAAGCACACAAATCTTTTATTTCTCGAATCTTGGAGTTCCTAGAAAAGATATCATATTAATAGTTCCCCTGAAGATGTTGAGGGAGAGATAATCAACCGTACCAAGGTGAGTGTGACATGTCTGCAAGGAACTCATCAGCTAAGCAATACTTTCCGTGAATTTAAAAGAACAGAACAACCACACGATTCTCAAGCTGGAGAGGACCTTCTGATTTATTTATTCAGATGACCTCAGTAAAGAGCAGAGTCAGACCAAGAAACCACAGGGTACTGTTATAATAATAAGACCTCAGTGGTGAAAGGACACTTAGAGTCAGACCTGTAGCCAGTGTCCCTAGATGTCATTCAATGTCAGATTGAAGTCCTCTAAAAACAAACCGTTTCAGATACTTGGTGAAATTTTTGCAAGAGAGGATTTCGGTTCATTAAAAAACTAATGAATAGCTCATGGAGGGGAGTTGATCACTTCCAGTGGCTCTTCCTTCAGTGTTTGTTTGTCTTCAAAGGGAACTGGGCTGGAAGGTTCATGAGCACCTGCTCCAATCAATTATGTGAAACGGTCTCCATGCATTACTACAGATTTATGTCCTCTTGGCAATACGGCTGTGAGTGATGAGCAGCATATCCTTATGACATTCCTAGAAGACAAGATTGCCCATCAAACCAGGGTCACTTTACCTGGGATCACAGCACAGAGTTTGGGAAGAAAGTCTGATGATACAGACCAAAGCTGTCTCAGTTCAAACTCCTTGAAAATCAGTAAAAATATTACCCAAATTCTAGAATCACTAATAATGGAGTTCAACCAAATAGCCTTACTGACTCATACCAACAACTTTAAAATTGAATTCTTCTTGGGTTTGCTGGAGGGAATAACACCTCACAAGGCAGCTAGCTGCTTTAGTAAGCTTTGCAAACTGTGTTCTCACAGAAGCTGAATTTAAAACCAGCGGTGTTCTTCAGCAGAGAGAACTTTGCTAGAAGCAAAGTAAATCATCCAGGGAGAGGCATGTTTTGCCCTGGTCTGATGAGATTAGTAACATTATCTTCATTTCCACAGGATTACTTACTGACTACCAGAATCTGCCTCAGAATCTTGCTCTGAATGTTAAAAAATTTCTACCACTTCAGGTTCATGACTCTTCTATTACAGGACAAGATAGGAGGATGGGTACATGGGGTCTCAAGTTTCTTAGTAAATATTCTTGTCATACAGGGGGCTCCAAAACTAAAATGCTCATTTGTTAAGACCTGCTTGAAGTGTACTTTTTTTTTCAATAAGTAGTATTTGGGGTTTGTATTAAAAAAAATTTTTTTTTTTTTTATCCTTTGGCAGTTTCCTGCCTCAATTGCTTTATTAAGAAATGATCAATATAATAATTTACTCATACTTGTATAGGAAAGCTCTTGGTCTGCTTGAAAATTAAATAATTATTTTCTATTGATGGATTTCCTTTGAAATCAAAGTTCCTGAAATGGATGTTCCTGAGAGGGTTCTAACTCATAAAAGTTGAGGAGAGTGTTAATTGCTCTTTTGCTGTTTATAATAACAATGTCACTACGTCTGAATAAGTCATCTGTTAAAGTAATGAGGGACAGCCATAAATGGTGCCCACTCTGTGAGAAAGGTCTGGAGAGAACCAAGTTGCAAAAGATCAAATCTATTTCGCAGAGATCAGGATGGATGGTCTTTTTACTGAGATTCTTTTAGAAATTGATCTGTACTGTGAAAACAGCAGAACACCCGACACTTGAAATAAATCTCTTATTAAGCCAAATTGTTTTGTTGGCTCTCCTTGTATCAAGTTTTTCACCTCTTGCTTGTTTTCCTACATTCAAAGGTAAAAGAATATCTCTTCCAACCCAGGAACCAGTGAACACTATGTTAGAGAGAAAAATGTGCTGGTTCAATTCTCAGGCACGATGTAAGCTGATTAGGATGTGTAACCTAACCAGTTTCTGTGAAACCTAATTCAGTTTCAATTTCCCCAGCTGTGACATGGGATTCTTGTTACCAGCATACTCACCTCACTGTGTTAATCTGAGGATCAAACAAAATAAAAAGGTAAGAAAAAGTAAAATAGACTAAAAGTGCTCTGCTCCCTTATTACTGAAATTATATTTTGATAGCATCTCTTGGTTTTGTAGGAGAGGATAAATCTTCACTCTACCCTCCTAGACTCTAAAGCTAGGGTCCTCGAATTAAACTGATAAATATTAGAAAGAGAAATAAAACAGTTTTAATTACATATGCACCAGAGATCTCACACACACACAAACACAACACACACACACACACAAATGCGACTCCAGGAGGTGGCTGGCTAGAAGACTGACACTTATGGGCCGTCTTAGTTTAAACAAAAGAAGAAGGAGCTGGGGACTTTTGGAGGGTGGGAACCTCCCTCCAAAAGTTACAGGAAGGTGAGGGGAGAAATGTGTGGTAAATAAAATTGTTACCTATTATAAATTGATAAATTTATCATAATACAATGCTAATACGTTTTGAAGGGAATAGTGTCCTTTTTTTTAGTTAGCAAGAACAATATACTTTGCTGTATTTCTCTTTTTCCTGGACACCAAGAAGTTCAAAAGCAAATGTATTGCTTATTTACAAGAATGTTATCCAGACCTAGAATCCTGCTAAAAATTCTTTCTTTAAAAAAAAAAAAATGAATAATTAAGGTTGTCTTGTTATACAGATAAGTCTCTCAGCTGATAAGAGTTGTCTCCCAGTGTAACTAAGGAGATATCTTTACAAATGGAAATTTCCTTTATAAATGTAAATTTCATTTGCAAAGTGAGAAATTTATACTCTTATTTTTAGGCTGTGGGGGAAGGGGGAGGTGAAGATTTTTTTCTGCATCGGCTGGCTCTCAATTGCCTTCAGCTCAAAATAATTCATACACTGAAGAGGCATATTTTGAGGTGACATATTCTGCTACCCTTCAGGATCATAATGTATCTGTTACATGCCTGTCTTCCTAATGGACTGTGAGGCCAAGGCTTATCAGTCTCCACGCCAAATTAACAGGGCGTTTCTGTTAGTCTCTTTAAAAGGCATAGGTCTACATGGCACCGAATGATGTACAAAGAAAAAAATCAGTTACTCAGTTTCACATCACGGAGAACAAACCTACAAATATTTTATTGCATTATTTCACTTTTTTGACAGTATACAAATATTTGTCATATAGTCACTAACTAACCTGAGAGGGATTTGTCAGCCTTCATCATGGATTTACCTGAAAGCAACAAGGAAACAGTGCACACATATACACAGGCACACAGCCAGCCCCAGGGTAGAATGAAAAAGCAGCTCAGAAAGAGGAGTGTGTGGGCATTTGTGTGTGTGCGCCCACTGAAGGTTAAACAAACCAAGGAGAAAATAAGGCAGAGAGATAGAAACAGTAAGAACCAGAAGAGGGCTTTTTGTTGTTGTTAGTACTGTTGTAAAATCGATCAGGAAAGCAAAAAGAAGGGAAAATGTTAGTATCACAAGGGGATATTCACAGTAGGATTAACCCAGAGAGCATTCCCTCGGGTGCTATGTAATCTGCAGTGGGTACCAAGGTCCAGGGTCTAACAAGAGCTTTCCTATGCTAGTATGGCGTGCTGCTGTCAGTCCACCGGGTCGCAAAGAGTCGGAGATGACTGAGCAACTGAACTGAGATGATGCTAGTATGAGCTAGCTTTCTAATGTGCCAAAGGGCCGGGAAGAAAGCTGGAGGAACAGAATCCCGCATCTAGGAGAAATATGCACACCAGCTTTCAGAAGCAGCACAGAGTATTCCAGTACTGAAATATTTTCTCCTGAGGACTCTCATAAAGGGCATACTGCTGGGGACAATGTCCACACATTTCCTATACATAAAACGCCTTGACTGTACCACACCAACGTTAGGAGAAGTGATTCCACGAGTGGCAGAAAGCGTACTTTAAACCAGAATCTATAGCCCTGAGATCTAACTCTCCAAAACTCTTACCAGCTGTGAGTCCTTGGACATATTGCATAATCTTTTTTTTTTTTAGTTTGAATTTTCACATCTGAGAAAGAAGAATATTATTTACCCTGACAGGGTTTCTGGGGGGAAACTTCAAAGTACCTAGCAAATAGTAGATTCAATAGTAGCAAATAGTAGTAAATATAGGCTCCCTTCTCCCTGTGTGAAGCCCAGCAAATCCCATGTAACTCTGATCCTAAATGAGAAGCTGCTGTAGACAATAACTTTCTCTGATCCAAATCCTGAGTGTAGAGTGGACAGATCTTAAATGAATCAAGCCCTTAATCCAAAATTAGATTTCCTGCACACATTCTTCAGAGCCAACATCTCTTTAATGAGCCCATTACATTAAGAGTTAATTTATAACAAGTAGCTTAGTACCCCAGCTCTCTGCTCTACCCTCTTTTCATCTGCTCAGCAAGACCACAGGCATTAACTACAAGAATATATTCTGTATTTTGAAAGCGGGGGAAAAAAAAAA
Source organism: Dama dama (assembly GCF_033118175.1). Classification (NCBI taxonomy): domain Eukaryota; kingdom Metazoa; phylum Chordata; class Mammalia; order Artiodactyla; family Cervidae; genus Dama; species Dama dama. The sequence goes on from NC_083699.1 coordinate 39,570,855, forward strand.
AACCAAACCTGCCACCCCTGGATACTTATCCCTTTAAGGAAGCCCAAGACCTCAACAACAACAAAGCTTGGTGTGTAGGGACCCTGCAGGGTTCATGAATTTCAGAAGCTTGTAAGAAATTATCTGTTTTGCCGGACCCTTGCTGGGATCAATCAGCCCCTCAGTAGTTGGTGCCAATTAAGAGCTAGTGTGATGCAAAAAGGATATTTTAAACACTGTTTGACACCAAGTACTCCTCCGTTCTCTTCCCTCCCTCCCTCCCTCCCTCTCCTCTAACTCTTATACCAACCACCTTTCAGTCATCTCCTTCTTCCACCACGACCCTGCTCTGAAAGTCATGGCAGGTAATGAAAGTAATGGCACTTGTCTTCTTTCTGAAGAGAGATGCTGTTTATCAAGTGATCTCCCATCGTCAGACATGATCTCCCACGGCCCTGTGCTGGACAGCAAGCAGCATTTATCACAGCCGCTGCCTCCCATCTCCCTTTGTCTTTCCCTGAGTCCTAATCCGTTCCCGACAAAGCTGCCAAAGTTACCTTCTGAAGATCAAGTCGGATCTGTCATTCTGCTTATAATAAATCCCTGGCTCCTTCCCATCGCCCAGAGGATAAAGCCTTCCAAGGGCTGATCCCCAACCTCCTCATCAGTCTTACCTCTCACCACTCCTCCTCCTGCCCCATTCTTTCTGGCAATCCCCTGAGTATATCCATCTACTTCTTCTTCCTGTTCTTCCCTGTCCCTAAATTACCCACAGCACCCTGCGTGTGGAGCTAACTCATACACATCCTTTAAGATCCAGCTCAAGCATCTGCCCCTCCAAGGAACCTCCCCCAGCTGCCTCAAGATGACTTATGTGCCCCTGTGCCATATTCCCTGGCTCTAGTGCTTGCTTCTGGGATAGCATTTCTCAGGCTGTAGACTTCTCAGCCAGTTAACTTATCTGTCTGAACTCCCATCTCCAACTAAACTGGGAGTACCCTGAGAATAAGGGTAGGCTTTAAGTATCTCTGCCTTCTAGTGTCTTGTATGGTATTTCATACATAGGAAGCTATGAGTTCTCAATGTGGCCACTTGTCACAGTCACCTGGGTGAGTTTGTTCACAATGCAGATTCTCTAACCTTATTTTGGACCTATTAAATCTATGTGTCTGCCAGGGGTGGAGTCTGGATTTCTGTGTTTTATTAAAGTGCCATTGATAGTGTGCAGATCTTGTTAAAATACTGTGGTAGTAGGTGTTAACATATTTAATGATGAGTGCATGAATGAATATATGAATGTGTCCATTTTAGAAATGAGTTTGAAGAGTTGAAAATTTGGCTCCAATTGTACACAGAAGGCTTTTGAGGAGATGACATACAAAGGGGTGTGGGATGGAACTTTTCTTGGACTATTTATTATTATTATTTTAATGTTGATCATCTCAATTACTCTCTAAGCTTTGGGGAACAAGGATCAGCTTTGTTTATTGTTGGAATTTAATAAAGTCTGACCCAGTATCTAACAGGTAATTTGACCTCAATATTTGTTGAGGTACAACAGTACAATGTGAATCACAAAGCACTGTATTTGAAGTTAGAAACCTTGAATTTCAGGCCTGGCTATGACAATAACTACTACTTAGTCTAAGGCAGGAATTACTTGAGCCTTAAGATTCCCCTATCCTACACAATCAAAGAGGTAGACCAGATGATCAAAGGTTGCATCTAGCTCTGACATTTTTAACCAAAGAGTGCCTCTAAGCTGGAGTCTGAATCTTGGCCTATTGCTGAATGAAAGGTCTTCATAGTGATAGGCTAGATAGTGGCTGAGGTCCAGAGGGAAAAGTGACTTGACTATACTGTATTTTTTGAATTCATCATGAGTATAGCCAAAATGAAGTACTGCCTTTTGTTCTGCGAAAGTCAAGTGTTCAGCCTCAAGCACCCCCAGGGCTTGGTAGTCAGACACCAGCAAAAATCTCCCTCTCTCGATCACATGATGCATCAGTGTAAAGACTGTGTCCCTGGAGGAGTAGGGCAGGTTAGGAGATGCAGTAGGAAGGCATGTGCTCAGGAACCTTGCATGGGCCCCAGAGTGATGGTACAAATCACAGATCAATTATTTCAACTGATTTTTCACAACCTTACCAAAAAATCACAGGAAAAAAAATGAACAAAAAACACAAATAACTAATTCTACCTTGCTAGTTGGGAAATTAAGTCTTACAGAGATTGGAGGATTTCTGTGTAAATGTACAGTGATTAAATGGCAGCAATCTGACATTTTCTGGTCCCAATGTAATGTTCCTTTGGCTACATCATGTTGCTTCTCTTTCTAACCTTCTTTGTTGGACCCTAACAGAATTTCTGACAAGGAAAAAGGTCAAGTATTTCTGTCTCTATTTCATAGAGCAGGAAATTGAAGCTCAAAGCGACTTTTCAGTCTCACAGTCAATACTAATAGCAATGATTTCCAGTGTACTTTTGACCATATCGCTACTGCTTTTTTTTATTGTTTAATTGTATTTTGTTATGTAACCTTACTGATACCCCGTTAGGGAGGCAGAGTAGGCTGGTAACAATCTCCAGTTTTCTAATAAGAGAAAACTGAGGTCCAGAGAGGTATCGATAATATTGGAGGAATTTTTTAAGAGGAATTTATGAGTTTGGATTGGTTTAAGAATGAACTTTCCAACACCCTGCCCCATCACAGGACCAGAGGACCTCTCAGAGGTATGATACAGGAGTCTATAAAAGGAAGAAGAATTGGCTTGGATATCCATTAATCTCCTTCCTGGCCCCATGTGTCCATGATTCTACATCTTATCCCAAGCCCACAGCCAGGATGTGATCCGTCAGGATGTGAACCCATGTCTTCCAACTTCAACCATCCCACCAACTTTGATTGACGTGCTTCTCCAAAGATTTCAGAATCCAATTTTCCTAGGTGTAGTTATAGCTGTCATTTGACTATTAGCCAGAGGGCAAATATGTCTCTATAAGTTTCCTGGGTGAAATGTTGATAAACTGGTCATGCAACAAATCACAAGTACTGAACATGGGGTAGGCTTCTTGAGCACTATAAATGATAGAAAAATTCCCTAACATGAGCCATAGTCCTGACGTTTCCACCAAGTTCCTGAGAGTCCTGGGCAAAGTCATTTCCGTTCTCATGGCAGTGAGCATTCTCCCTTGTATAATGTAATTATTGGGCCAGAGGATTTTTCAAGCTCACTAGCGCAAGGCTGAAGGACAAGCTTATCTTTGCTACTAACCACAGAAAGGCTGAAAGAAAAAGAGCTGGGACTTATCAGCTCACCTTGGGGCTCAGCAGAGAATGCCAGACTTAACCATGTTGGCTGACACTTTACCAGCCCTAAATTCATTTGAGGTTGTAAAGTAAGAACTAACATAAAAATGATAAAATCAGAAAGTCCTTGCAGTCTCTTAAGTCCTAAATGATGATGTGTCTCTGAGCTCTGTCCCCTAGTCTCAAGCAGACACTGTCTGATGTCAGTAGCTGGAGTATTTTCCCAACTGCAGCCCATCTTTACTTCTCTTCTCTAACCCATCCTCCCTCTCCCCTCTCCCCATATACTCTCCCTGCTGACATTCCTGCCATTTCCTGACTGGCAGCCAATTTTCCTACCTGTCATTATCAATTCCGCTCATTAACTCTCCCACCTGCCTCAGCTGAGGCCTCTTGACACCAAAAACATCTCTAAAAAATGATTTTTCCAAGCAGAATAATCGAAAGTTCTTGTGCATCTAGGGAACCTTTTCTCCAAAGCTCTCAGAGCCATTTCTAAATGTCAGTAGAAACGTACATTTTCTACCAAGGAGGCACACTTTGCCATTCCACCACAACCAGATGAAAAGTGAAAAGTAAAGAGTCAGAAACTAGTTTTTTTTCCTTCTTTTTTCTTTGAGAAATGCAAAAGTGATCTGATTGACTTGTCAATTGCCTGTAGCTCTTTTAGACATGGGCTCAGAAATGGTTAATGATAGAAACAATGATATACAGATCCAAACCACAGGGAGACCCTTGTCTCTTTCTCCAAGAAGTTCCATGAACTGCTGAGGTGCTGAGACTTGTGATGACCCTTCAGAGAGGTTTGTACCACACTAAGGCAGGAACACACTTGGGGAAGAGTTCTGTCTCTGCTATCAGACTAACTGGATTTAAGAGTTATAACGGCACATGTGGAGAGAATCCTTTACTATTTATAAAGTATTTGCAAACAGTGTCTCACTTTGCACTTGAGGTTTCCTCTACTGGGAACACTCTTTCCTCAGCTGTTTGCTTGACTTGCTCCTTACCTGTGTCAGGCCTTTTTAACCTCATCTTTCCTGGTGACATAGGTGCCTCCACTCCACCTGGCACTTCCATCATATGCTTTTCCTCCATGGCATTCTTCACCAACTGACTTACCATACATTTTATATACATAATGTGAGCTCCCTGGGGACCAACATCTTCACCATTTTCGCTGCTATAGTCCCAAGTCCCAGCATGCTCTCTGACACAAAGTAGTTGCTCAGTTAACACATGTTGAAGGACTCAAGGAATAAATGGGCGTATTTGCTATAAGCACAGCAGAGCACTCAGCCTTGAGGAGTAGACATTGCTATCATCGCTATTTTGTGGATGAGGTGAAGGAGGCTCAGAGAGGTCAATGAGTCAGCCTGAGTGGCTTGGGTAGCAGACCTGGCTCTCCTCTTGCTGCCTCGTGGTGTGTTCTCCAGAGAAACAGCAGGAACAGACTCAGCTATGCATGAACTTCCCCAGGAAGGAGCACTAAGACCCTTAACACTCAGCCCCATGCCCTCACCCCTGCGTTAGGCCCCTCTCGCATGTCACCTCACCAGTCCTCCAGGGAGGCCGAGTTCCTAGGTACCCAGGGCATTTGAGGAATGCCTGCAGCCCTAATCACCCCATTAAGGTAAGAGCAAACGAAGAGAGGGATAAAATAATTGCCGAGTCAACAACCTGAACAGCTGGCCAGAATAAAGTCAACATAGTGATTGCTCTGTTCCAACAAAGAAAAGCGTGGCGACTAAGCCTTTCCACTATCTCTTCTCTTTTTGATGGATGTTTCCCTGCCTGTGAACTGCAGAGCAGCTCATGGAGGCCAGCAGCTCTCCCACCCCTACCGCCTGCCCCATTGCCTCTTGACAGAAGTGGGCCATTACTCTTCACTAAAATTCATTGTCCACGTGTTTGACACTTGACAACGCTTGTGAAATTGATCTGCTCAAATATTTTTGGAGCTAAATTAATGCAATTTGTCCTTCCAGGGCTCCACACCAGCATCCCAAGAGACAGAATCAGTGGTAAGAGGATGATTATGCCTTCCTGGGAAGGGAGGGAAGTCTCATGGGAGGGAGATAATCCAAAATCTAGGTAGTGTGGGTTATAAAATGATTTAAAAACATCAAATATCATTTGTGCTGCTCTACTGCTTACACAGAACACTCATGTACATTATCTGTGAGATATGAGCCTCATACTACCTGTGAGGAAGCTGGGAAACATCTGACTCTCCATTTTATAGAAGACAGAACTCAGAGATACATGACTGGCCCAAGGTCACACTTCAGTTGGTTACAGATCAAGGACTTGAATCCAGGCTTCACAGCCCTAAGTGATATGCTGTGTGTCACTGATATTTTGTGTGTGTGTGTGTGTGTGTGTGTGTGTGTGTGTGTGTGTGCGCGCACGCGCGCGCGCGCGCGTGCGCACAAGCAGGAGGTATGCATGCAGAGAAAGAGAGATGGACATTTCTCCCTTCACTGACTCCACACCTTCCGTCTTTCCCTCACACTCTTTACCTAACCCCAGTCTCCATCTAGTACTCCCACACTCAGGGGTGGGCACTCTGACTGATGTCCTCAGACTGATTGTCTCCAGTGAGGTGGGCTAATTCCACAAGTATTTGACTTGCCTCAAGAGCATGGGCTTTGGGGTCAGATTCTGATAGGGACACAGTAAAAGGACAAAGTAGATGATTAAACAGATTTATCCCACTAGAGGATTATAAGTAGAAAAAGTATGGGAAACCCCTGTAAGTTAATGACTACTCAAGAAAACAGGCTTGCTTAGCACAAAACCATACAGTGGAAGCATAAGACATAGCCCCAAACAGTGAAACAGCAGTGGCATGCGACCCACATACTGCTCACTGAGCTCAATAAATTAGTTTTACGTGTGCTCTCTGCACACATAAAAAACAATAATTTGTGAACCTAGCTTGACCAGATAGAGACAAAAAAAAACAAACCTCTCCTGTACAACCTGGAGGAGGAACCGATGATGGAAACATGACGTCTACCCAAGAAAGACAAAGAGGTTCTTCTCCCTTTCCCCACTTTCCCTTTGATTCTAAATCTGTAGTCCGCTAAGCTCTTAGGCACAGTATTTCTCACCCACCAGCTTGCAAACCTCACACACATCCTATTCTAATAAGTCACTTCTTACCTATCACTTAGCTCTTGCTGAATTCTCCTCTGTGCTGAGACATAAAGGACCATGGTACCAGAGCCCTTTGGAGCCCCCTAAATGACATCTAATGGTTTTAGCTCCACCAGGGACAAATTGCTCTGAACCTCGGTGTCCTCACCTGCCACACAAGTTGCTGACGGACTGATATGAAAAGGCAAGTCTGGTATCCATCACAGCGCATGACACACAGTGAGCGCTCAGTTCACAAAAGCAGTTATTAATGATTACTCTGCTCACTCTTGTGTCTCATCTGGGACGTGGTGTCCAGGCTGTTATCTGGTCTACTGCTCTTTTCCTGAAACCTTCACCAGAGTCACTCTCTGGGCGAGAAGATGGAGGGGATCAGTGGTGTTCCCTCCTCTGAAAGTTTCCAGTTGCTGAATGATAGCAATTACAATAAAAACAGTCATTCCCATTTCCTGAACATTTATTTTTGCCCAGAGTCAAAGTGTTCTCAACTTATGGATGCCACTGATGCAGTCAACAACCCTGTCACAAAGGATTACTATTATCCTCCTTTCAGATGTAGTAATGCCATTGATTGTGTCACTAGCACCACCTGGGAAGCCCCAATAAGCATAGGGACCTTGTCTAATCTATTATCTTTACACTATTTTCCTTGGGCCTAGAACTGGGCCTTGCACACAATAGGTCCACAGGAAATAACTGTCTAAAGGAAATAAAATCACTGAGTAACTCCTATTCTAAGTCAAGAGTCTAATTTACAGAAAGTGGTCCAACCTCATCAATCCATCAATACTCAGTTGGCATTCACTGTATGCTGGGCTCATTTTGTGAACTTGAGGCTGGGACATGGCTACAGAGATGAATATGGCTAGTCCCTAAGCTCAGGAAGTTTATACCCCGGTTAGGGAGTTAAGACATATGCATCTGAAAGCATAACTGAAACAATGCCACCAACAGTCAGGGACAAATAAGGGTTCTGAACACAGGAGTGTTGAAGGCTAAACACACAGAGGGGGAAGGAAGCTATGAAGGACGTTTCACAGAAGGTGCTGTGGCTCTCAAATAGCCATAGCACAGGAGTGGCAGTGAGAGGGGACCTCTCTGGACCCTTCAACTACACTGCAGGCTTTCCTAGAAGCTCTGTGACTCCAAGAGACATGGAGTTGGAGACCTTGACTCAGAACCTGGCACTTGGAGAAGAGTCTACATGAATCAAGTGCTCTTTCCGTGAAGGATGCAATGCTAGTTTACACAGGTCACCTCAGTTATCCTCACCACATCCCTGCTACAGACTCGCAATAATTCTCATTTTAGATCTATGAACATTGAGACCCTGGGATGGGAACTCTTCCATCCAAAGTGACACAACCAACAGAACCTGGTGTCCTGACCTGTCCAGCCTCCTACACTCACCCCACTTCACACATCTGCCCCCTTTTGCAGGCTAGCAACTTGTTCAAGTTCACACAACAGCTAAGAATCCATCTCCTTGTCTATAAAAGTAGATGCTCTTAAAGAAAAACAAAACAAAAACAAAAAAAACCACCCTGGCAGAGGTGAACCGGGGAAAAGCCCCCTGTTGCTCCTTTTGTTCCAGTGCAGAAACTGAGTATTTCAGAAGGCTCACATGCTTATGTAAAAGCAAGAATAGTGGTTGTTAAAATGCAAAGCTGTACTTCCCTGTAATTCATTTGGTGCTCCCACCTCTATTCCTGAGGAAATGATACCCTGGTGACAAGCTCTTTAAAGAATTTCCTCTCAACTTCTTTCTGCAGTTTGGAATAATTGTATGTCATCACAAACCTAGGAATAGTCAAGATTGCAAAATTCTTGCTGTGCTCTTGGCAAAATTATTACTCACCAGCCAATGTTTATAAATCAAAATGCTTCCCCTAAGTGTCATTAAACACAAATATTTATCAGCACTGTGCTAGAATGTTAGGCTGACAAAGGTTAGGTGTTGGTGGGTTTGCGTGTGTGTACATAATTAGACTCAGATTTTCAATGAGTACAAGATGACTAACTTCTGCTGTTTTACTTCTCAGAAAAATCTTCAAAATCTTAGCAGTATTGACCAGAGAGAGCCAGGAAAATTTTGTTTCTTAGCTCTTTGCAGGCATTGTGAAAGGTGCTGCCTATGATAAGACAAATGAAAGACCAAGGGAAGAGACAAAAATGGGCAGATCAGGATAACCAATGCTGATGGATAAGTCATTGTTATAAACTCCTACTAGAATTTGAAGAAAATGCAGTTTTTAATCTCTTTCTTAGATTTACCTAAGCTCTGCTGTGAGAGTTAACATCTCCTAAGATAGGTTAGCAGGCTTCCCTGGAGGCTCAGGGAATCTGCTTGTAATGCAGGCTACCTGAGTTTGATCCCTAGGTCAGGAAGATCTCTGGAGAAGTGAATGGCAACTCACTCCAGTATTCTTGTCTGGAGAATTCCATGGACAGAGGAGCCTGGCAGACTACAGTCCATGGGATTGCAAGGAGTCAGACACGACTGGGCCACTTTCACTTTTTCAAGGCAGGTTAGCATATATCTTACTGAAGTCAAATTCCATAGAAGCTGAGCCTGAGGCTGGGGTTCTTGTTCCAGTGATTTATTGGGAGAAGGGCTCTCTGGGTAAAGACAGTAAGGAAAGCAGAGTAGGGCAGGGGGAAAACTCAGAATATTCAATCCCACAGTAGCACAAATCACCCACAGAGTTAACCCCTACCCCAGTCCCAAAACAAGGGAACTAACTAGCCTTCTGTACTTTGTGTCAGCTAGTCATGGGCTGAGGCCTATCCCTGGAAAGACTTCCCTTCTTCTGTGATGTGACACAGCTGTGAATATTATGACCAACACACAGAAGCTGGGACTTGTGTATGAGTTGCAAAGCCCTGAGTGGGGCACTGAGTCAGCCATGATAGCACTTGTCATGGTCCTTATGAAACTTTTCATTCTTCAGGATAAGGTGCAAACTTTTCAACATGGATTTGATTCCTTGTTTTCATTCTTCATGGCAACATGGCATGTGGGATCTTAGTTCTCCAATCAGGAATTGAACCCATGGCCCTTGCATTGGAAGCATGAAGTCTTAACCAATGGACTGCCAGGGAAGTCCCTCAACATGGATTTGAAATCTTCTGCATTCTGGCCTAAACCTCTTGATTCCGAAATAGATTTTCTAAAAATCTCAGCCTACTGATAGATCTGTCCAAATATCTATGTGTGTGTTGAACATACTATTCCAGGGTGGTCATAGAACATTCCCTTTCACACTGCCAATAGCCTCCCCTGTTTTCAGAAGGAAATGGACTTCCTATCCCAGCCGTCTATGGGTCCCAGCCTAGCCCTCCAGCCTTATCTCCTCTCACCTCTTTTCACACAGCCCAACCTTGACAGTGCAGTAGACTCTGAGTCATTTCCCAAAGATGCCATGTTCTTTCACCTCCCACTGCCTTTTTGACACTTGTGATCAATAAAGGTAGGATAGTACAGAGAACAGAAGCCCACTTCACCCCATCCCTCAATGCTGCTGGCATTCTTGTCTGAAAGCAGTCTTAATCTCCTTCTTACAAACCTCCTATGGTCTCTGCCTTAAAGACCCAAGTCCTAAATCCTAGGCATGAAATGTCGTTTGCCTGCATCTCTCTTTGTTCTCAGTTCTGCCATCCCACTCCAGGGCACATGTCACCTTTGCTGTGGACACTTCCCTGACCCACCCTAGCTTTCCTATCCCCTCACAGCACCACCCTGATTCCTTGTCTTAGCACTGCCTTTATTCTGCTATGAGCCAAGGTCTGTAGTGTAGGTGCCTACCTCCACCACCGGATTGTGAGCTTCCTAAAAACAGTGTCCTCCATAGCACTTGACAACTTGCTAGGTACCAAATACATGTCAGTGCAAGTGTGTTGAAAGGAAGCAAAGAATATTCCTCTAGAGAATAAGCCCCTGGGAGAGGCATCACACACAAGGGGAAACTTCTATAAGGGACTCATTGTTTGAAAAGATGTAGAGAGTGACATAATAACAGCAGTAGCAAAAACCTACATGAAGACTTGTTGAACACATATCAGAATCTGTATTTAATATTCTGCGTGAATTCACTGATCAAATCCTATTAGGCAGGTACTGTTTTTACCGCCATTTTACAGATGAGAAGACCTTGTCTTGAAGATTATGTGACCTATTTAAGATCACACAGCTAGTAAGTGCTAGAGCCAGGATGTTGGAGCCAGACTCTGGGCCTCAGATCTTTGCTCTTAAGACTAAATCTTCAGTGCAGGGAAGATTGTTAAGTCTCATGAAGTGAAAATGAAAGCATTAGTCACTCAGTTGTGTCCAACTCTTTGTGACCCTGTGGACTGTAACCCACCAGCCTTCTTTGTCCATGAGATTTCCCAGGCAAGAATACTGGAGTGGGTTGCCATGCCCTCCTCCAACGGATCTTCCTGACCCAAGAATCGAACCAGCATCTCTTACATCTCCTGCATTGGCAGGCAGTTTCTTTACCATCTGAGCCACCACGGAAGCGCAACAGTCTCATACTTGAAGTTATCCACCCAGAGGGCAGGATTTCCCAGGTGGTGCAGTGGTAAAGAATAATAAGATAGAATATGCAGCATAATAAAAAACACAGTCAAGGCACTTTCAGTGAGTAACGATGAAAAGCCCTCTGGCTGGTTCCTCTTCTTTCCTCAAAGGGAAATGGCCAGAATGACAAGACGAAAAAGCAGATTCTTGATGTGTATTTTATGTTTACATAGTCAAATATTTTATTTATTTATGTCAGAAAGGTTCTGACGTGGAGTGAGAATAGTGCTTCTCTGGATCTCATTTCCTCATGAGTAAAAAAGGCTTTTGCCTGTCCTAAATTATCTTAGGTGTGCTGCAGTCCATGAGGTTGCCAAGAGGTGGACACAACTGAGCGACTGAACTGAACTGAACTGAAGTTATCTTAGAACTCCGCACTGTTCTCCTGTCAGTTATAAGCTCCACAAAAGTCTCTAACACAGCACTAGGCACATAATAGGCCTCAATACATACTCTTTGCGTGAATGGTAGACCAGGTTTCTGGGAGTAATGCAGCATTTCTTTCTTTTTCTTTTTCATTGTAATGAGCATTTCTTCTTTATTCTCTTTTGAAAAAGTTACCATGCATTTATTATACATATATATTTGACTAGGAAGATGGACCCTTGTTGCAAATTTCTACCCTTTCTTGTTGACTATCAGTGCATTTTGGCCATGAAAAGCCCAAACATGCAATAAGTTGTCCCTTCTCTGCCATAGTTGTGCCCACGAGAGTAATTCAGTAGTGCTTCATGCTGCAGCTGCTCTCAGGAGTCTCACAGTCCAACACAATGTTTCTTAAAGTGCCGTTCTGGGACTCCCTGCTCCAGGATTGGATTCGGTGGGGAGCTTGTACAAATGCAGATTCCTGGGCTCAAAGGGGCTTTTCTACTCATTCATGTTTGAGAACCACTGAGGTTATTGCTCTGCAAGGGTCTGCAAATTCTGTTCAAAGCTAACAACTTAACCTAACTTCAGGTGAAGTTCCAAAAAGAAGAAGGGAGAGGAAATTGTCTTGTTTCTCCCACACTCTACCTAATGTAATCATCTCACTCTCTCTACCTTCTCTCCCCTTTTTCTGCTCCCCCTATTAATCCCCCCATTGTCTCCCCACTTCATTTATAGGTGTTGGCTCAGGGTAAGACCCAGGACAGCAGACAGAAATGAAATTCTATATATAGGACTTCATTTATATAAATGCATAAATGTAGAATCTAGAAAAATGGTACAGATGAACCTATTTGCAAAGCAGAATAGAGACACAGACATAAAGAACAAACGTATGGACACCCAGGGGAGAAAGGGGGGTGGGATGAATTGGAAGATTGGGATTGACATATATACACTACTAGGTATAAAACAGATAGCTAATGAGATCCTACTGTATAGCAGAGGGAACTCTACTTGATACTCTGTAATAACCTAAATGGGAAAGAAATCTTAAAAAGAGGGAATATAGGTATACATATAGCTAATTCATTTTGCTATACACCAGAAACTAACACAACATTGTAAAACAACTGCATCCCAATAAAAATTTTTTTAAAAAAAGAAATAAAATCTTGTCCTTTGCCCCCAAAGATCTCACAGTCCCACAAGAGAGAAGAAGCAGTAAATTATGTTTGGAGGTAATCGGCTCTAGAGCAGAAATAAGCTAAGATGTCACTTCCCCCACTTACAGGGTAAAGATAGTGGTTGCCACCTTGTGTTGGGCTTCTTCCCCTTAAGTACTATCCCCTAAATGGTGATGATCAAAGGAACTAAGGTGAAGAGTTTTGTTGTACTTTTTCAGCTTTAGTGAGGTATAATTGACAAAATGGTAAGACATTTAAAGTGTATATCCTGCTGATTTGATATGCTTACACATTGTGGAAGAATTTCCGCCATCTAGTTATTTAGCACATCCATTTTGGTGAGAGCATTTAAGTTCTATTTTCTTAGCCATATGCAATTATACAGTACAATGCTATCAACTGTTTGATGTTAGATCCTCAAATCTTATTCATTGTATAACTGAAAGTTTGTACCTTTTCACCAACCTACAGCCCCAGCAACCACTTTCTACTTTATGCTTCTCTGAGTTTGATTTTTTTTTTTTTTTATTCCACATAAAAGTGATACCAAGCAGTATTTGTCTTTCTCTGTTTGGCTTAAGTTTTGTTATATTTTTCATCTCAAAGGTTTGTTTACTCTTTTCTTTAATAATTTCCTACCAATCCATACTCACCTTGTATTTTCATCTTAGAAATCCAATTCCCTTCTATCCCCAGAACCTGCTTTTCTAGGTCAATATTTCTTCCTCTCAGACTACTTCAACTTTATGTATTTGTTTTTTATTTGTGCCCAGCTTAGTCACAGGATAGGCTAGTAAATACTGGTTGGTTAACAACTTTTAGACAGTAGTAAATAATAATGATCAAGACTATCCCCTGAAAAATTCATTTTCTACATGATGTTTTTCTTGCCTGTACTCTCATTGTGAGTGGATTTTTATCATCTTAATTTCAGAGAACATCTGATATGTTTCTGTAGACTAAATTCTGATTACTCAAACATTTACCATTTAGCAAAGTTAGACATGAAGGTTTGTTACTTGAGCTCATGCTGTGAGCCAAGCACATTGTATTTACTGTTCAATTCAATCCCACAACATACTTCCCGGGAGATATTATTACCCCTGTTTATAGAAGAAGAACCTGAAGTTCAATTCCACAGCTAGTTAGTGTGAATAATATCCAGATTTTTTTGAACAATGACCAAACACTTTTTCTTTATACTACCCTACCTCTCACAAATATACCATCTGCTGAAGGAAAGTATGATCCTTTGTGCAATTAGCTACTATATCATCACACTCTTCTCTCTTGACATTTTGCCTGCCTCTCTTTAATATTCATCACCATACCCCTGCACAAGGGCCAACACAGGGCTCTAAATATAGTAGCTTTGGGGAAAATAGAATGATTGATTAAATAATGATTGATTAAATAAATGACTTTTTTTTTAAAGCCAATAGCCTGAGTGCAAAGTACTGGCTCTGAGAGCATGGAGCATCATTTTAATTCGGGAAGCGATCTGAGAAGCTTCAAGGAGGATGCAGCCTTTGGTGAGGGAGATTTTCGTAGGTAGCAAGCATTGCCAAAGGGCTTACCAGGCAGAGGAGGTGAGAGAAAGGCAAAGAGGTAGACAAGGCTGATGGGCTGTGAAAATGAGACTGAGAGTATATATATGAAGCTTAAGGCATACTGGGGACAAGAATATGAGATGCAGCAGGAGAAAGATCGAGGCCAGAAAGTGAAGGGGCTTGAGGCCTTGGAAACAATGAAGAATCACCAGTTGTGCTTGAAGGGATGAGAAGTGACCCCAGGGTGCAGGAGGGACAGGCAGCAGCAACAAATCTCAGAATTCACTTCAGACAGCCCCCAATTCTAGCACTCAGCTCTAAGTTTCAGATGGGGAAAAAAAAAAAAGAGACAAGAATTATACAATTCAAGACACAATAAAATATTTTCCAAAAAGTCATCACATTCCTGTCCCTGCAGCTGAGCAAAGCCCTGTGAATGTGTGCTCACAGTCTGGAGCGATCCAGAGAGCCTGTCAGGAGGTGCTATGTAAACCTCCTCAACTCGGGGATGCATTCTAGAGCACTTGTTTACAAGACAGAAACATCCCCTGGTGGAATTTCATTGTCCCAGCAGGCTTCAAGGAACTGAAAGTCAGTCTACCTGTCGGTTCTCACTGCCTGGACTCCTGGCCAGGGGCTTGACGGTGTTTGAGCCTGTGAGTGTCGGGACCTTCAGAGCACTCAGAGTCTGTGCTGGAAGTCAGGGCAGCAGAAGGAATCTGCCTCCAGGGACGTTCTGTGTTGCACTTGCGGAGACCTCAGCCCTTGCCTCGGGCAGTCAGCCCAGGCGGTGACAGACTTCTTAAACCCACGAGGGTGTGGTTTGCCAATGTCCTTCCTAAGGAGGACAGGAGGAGCACTGAATCAAAGATCCTGAACAGAAAAAACTCACTGTCCTGATGGCAGCATGAAGGTGAGGATGCAGCAGAGTGCAGGGGGCCCCGAGCAATCTGCACACAGTTGACTTTCTCTCCACATCTACTTGCCCACCGGCCACTTCATACCGTGTTGAGTGGCAGAGTCTTCAGGCTCTCTCCTGCATGTACTCTGATATATAGCTAAAATGACCCTTCCTCCACAACTTGCATGTATTTGCATTTTGATGAAGATTAAATGCTTGGGAGTAGCTCCTTCTGGGGCTGCTGCTGCTGCTAAGTCACTTCAGTTGTATCCGACTAAGTGCGACCCCATAGACGGCAGCCCACCAGGCTCCCCCGTCCCTGGGATTTTCCAGGCAAGAACACTGGAGTGGGTTGCCATTTCCTTCTCCAATGCATGAAAGTGAAAAGAAAGTGAAGTCGCTCAGTTGTGTCCGACTCTTTGTGACCCCATAGACTGCAGCCTCCCAGGCTCCTCCGTCCATGGGATTTTCCAGACAAGAGTACTGGAGTGGGGTGCCATTGCCTTCTCTTTTTAGGCGCTAGCAAAGGCCCAAAACTCTCTCTTTGATATGGGATCTTTCCCTGCTCCCCCAGCTTATCCCATATCCCATTGGAGCACAAAGTTCTGGACCAGAAATGGATTCCAATCCCATTTCTGCCATCAATAGACAGTTCAAATTTAAGCAAATTATTTGGAGTCTCTAAGGCTTCATTTGCTCATATGTGAAATGAAAATGATGCCTTTCTTCTCCGTCTCACAGTGGGAAAGTGCCATGTAACTGGAAGTGCTGCTCACCCCACCAGTGAGCCCTTATGCCTGCTCATCTAGGCAGCTTTGGGGGACACCTTCTCTGCCTCTGAGCAGAGCTCATCTCAATGGCCTGCTCATGAAAGACCTGTGGCTCCCTATCACTTACAGAGTAAAGTCCATATTTCTCATTTGAATAGACCAAGTCCTACACAGGTTGGTCCCACTCTATCTTTATTTTTGTCTCCTGGTGATAAACACACACTTAATATGGGCCAGGCACTCTTCTCAGTGTTTCATAGGCCTGCATATACCAATCCTTATAAGTGTGGATTGGGCAGGACTCTGATTCCTACTTTCAGATGTGGAAAATGAGTTTGAGAAAGGCAAGTGGCTTGTCTATGAATCTCATGATCAATAAGGTAAAGCTGAGATTCAAACCAAAGCCTTTGCACTAGATGACATTTTTTTCTAGATAGTCCCTGGTTTTGAACCACACTGTGTAACACACCATTTCTCAAATGTGCACGTCCTGTTTGTCACCTACTCTTGGCCTTTTTAATGCTATCATCTTCCCCTGCCACACTTACTCTCTACCTGTCAGGATCTCTCAGGTAGAGATCCTTTGAGGCCCCAGTATGACTGACCGCAGGAAACTCTCCTGCTGACTTCAAGTGACTCTGCCTCTCCTGCTTGCTTAGCTCCTGGTGCCTGCCTGGGAGGTATTCTATGTGCCTGGATGCTCCACTAGGTCACAAGTTCTTTGAGGACAGGGACAAGTCCTATTTGACTGTCACCTCCTAGAGCACACACAAGCACATCCTGCACTCACTCCCCGCCAGGGATACGACGCCCCAGCAGCTTTCAACTCCCTGTCTCATGCTGACATGGCTTGTAATCTTCCAAGCTGGAGCAATAGCTGGCCCACCTCCTTGTACAGATGAGGGCTCTAAAGTCCACAGACAGAACACATATGCTCACAGATGCCAGCCAGGGAATGCGCTTCCCTGGTGGTTCAGTGGTAAAGAACCTGCCTGCCAAAGCAGAAAATGTGGTTTCAATCCCTGGGTCGGAAAGATCCCTTGGAGAAGCAAATGGCAACCCACTCCAGCGTTCTTGCCTGGGAAATCCCAAAGACAGAGGAGACTGGTGGGCTACAGTTCATGGAATCCCATGGACAGAGTACCCTGGCAGACTACAGTCCATGGGGTCACAAAGAGTCAGGCACATCTTAGCGACTGAGCACACACACACACGCATGCATACCAACCAGCAAGGTAAGTGCAGACACAAGACAGATGATAAAATCCCCATTTCTGGCTCGCTGATCTTTCTTCTCCACCAGTATTTGGCCTCAACTTCTTCCACATACACAGTGAGTGTTAACATTTTTCAGAGACCACATACTGCAGTACAAAGAGGTAAGTCATAACAATAGCTAACATTTCCGGAACCCTTACTGTGTGCCTGGTGTAGTTCTGAATGTGCCTGGCCCAGTGCCTGGCACAGGCATATCATTTGGTCCAAGCAGTAAGCCTGTGGGTGAGGTTCATGTTTGTCATCACCTTCATTTTATACATGATAAACGAGTCACAGAGAGGTTCAGTAACTTGCCCAAGGTCACACAGCCAGGATTTGAATCCAGAGAGTCCAACTCAGACCCACACATATAGACACTGTGCTTTGCTGGCTCAAAAGGCAGTAGGTCCTATTGCTGGTTCCTATGTGTCCTCAGGGTCTATCCCGGTGACTCAGTGGTAAAGAATCTACCTGCAGTGTGGGAGACACAGAAGATGTGGCTTTGATCTTTGGATTGGGAAGATCCCTGGAGGAAGGTATGGCAACCCACTCCAGTGTTGCTTAGAGAATCCCATGGACAGAGGAGCCTGGCTGGCTGCAGTCCATGGGGTCGCAGAGTTGGACACAAGTGAAGCGATTGAGCACACGTGCACACACACATGCATCCTCAGACACAGCTAGGACACATCTGCGATTCATGGAATGGTGAGGCGAATGCACAGGGAAAAAGAGGCAAACACGTCCTGCGAGGCCCTGTGCATAGTAGGCCCTCAGTAAATCACAGCTCTGAATGTTGCTGAGAAGCCCCTCTCAGTGACAGAGCCCAGACTGGCAAAAGCTTTTCATGGTAATGAAAGAACTAGGCAAATAGAAACGTTTAATGAGCTGTTTATTTTCAGATTACCTGCACCGGGTTGAGAGAAAACCTTAAGTGCACCACTCCAGTTGTGAGAAAGAGGTAGGCGAGAGTCAAGGTTTGACATTGGACTTTAAAAGCTCTTAAATAATTACCGCGTTCAGAATAAACAAGGCCTTCATGCTTCATTAGGCGATGTGTATTATGTCTCCATTAACATACTGTGGCGCTTTTCCATTTCCCATTTTGTGAACCATGCTGAGAGGAGAGCTGAAGTCATCAATGTTAATTGATAGCTAACAGAAACAAACTTCCTAAAAGGGGAATGATTTTTTAGGTCCTAATTTGATTAATTATTAAAGCTCCCAGAACCTATCTTGATGGGGTGACAGGAAAACAAGATAATGTTAATATTTGTTCATCTGAAAACACAGCTTGGTTACAGCCTACATGTACCTGCACCCTTTAGTATTTGTTCTTGATTCTCCCAAGGTAAATAGGAAATCCAGGAGCAGCTAAAGGTAATTAAAAACAAAGTACTATTCTCACTTTCACTCCCAAGATGTATATCTGAGATATATTAATATCTTAGTTGAGATGATTTGAAGAGAAAGACTCTGCTTTTGACCCTGTACTATTCTTTCTCAGCCTGCTCTGATGCCTCAACAACCACAATACTCACTGCTTTGGTTCATGATAAAAACACAAGCTTTAAATGACTAAATAGGTGTTCATCTGAGTGAATGCCATTTATTAACACCTTTACAGTTACATATTTTTTAACATTTTTATTGGAGTGTAATTGATTTACAATGCTGTGTTAGTTTCAGGTGCATGGCAAAGTGAATCAGTTATACACATACATATATCTACTAATTTTTTTAGATTCTTCCCCTGTGTAGGTCATTACAGAGTATGGAATAGAGTTCCCTGTGCCATAGACTTACATACACACATATACATACATACATATGTATACATACACATACATATATATACATACATACACATATATACAGCAGGTTCTTATTAGTTATCTATTTTATATATAGTAGTATATATATATATATATATATCAGTCCCAATCTCCAACACCTTTATAGTTATAGATGTATATGCAGGTATAGCAGTAAGTTGATAGATAGACAGACACAGATGTAAGCATAGACGTAGATACAGGTGAATAGATATTTCAACAAACACATGTAGGCTATTTTGTGTAGCAGTTAAGGATTGGCCTCTGGAACTAGATTCCCTGGTTCTGATTCTGGGATTAACTAGTAAGTAGATTACTTACTACTGGGAAACCTTACACAATATACCCAAACCTCCTATACCTCAGTGTCCTCATCCGTAGAGATTTAAAAAATGACCTCCATGTAGCTGTTGTGAGGATAAATGATTGAATAAATGTAAAATGGCTTAAACAGCTTCTGGCATAAGTCTTTCGTTGGTATTTGCTTGTTACTATGATCATTGTTTTCTCTATGTGCCAAATCTCATTGTGGGGAATACAAAGGTGACTCAGATTCAGGCCTTGCCCTCGGGAGATTCATCAACCATGTGCATTAAGACTTTTGCACAAATAGCAAATACAATTTCATAAACAGTAAGAGCCTTCCAGAGAAACAAAATAAAAGCTATGAAGATTCAGAGGGAATGAGAACACTTTCCAACAGGGAAAACAATGGATGTTTTGCAGAGTGAGAGGACATGCTATGTGGAGGACAGCATGTGCACAGAAGGAAAGAGTGAATGGTTCCCACCAAGACAGGTAACGCAAAGTGCTAGTCAATTACGTTTTAACATCAAGTAGGGAGAGAGAAGTCAATTTGAGGGGCGAAAGTGGGTGAGTGGGCTTCTCAGGTAGCTCAATGGTAGAGAATCCACCTGCCAATGCAAGAGACTCAGGTTTGATCCCTGAGTTGGGAAGACGCCCTGGCGTAGGAAATGGCAACCCATTCCAGTATTCTTCCTTAAAAAATCCCATGGGAAAAAAAAAAAATCCCATGAACAGAGGAGCCTGGTAGGTTACAGTCCATAGGGTCTCAAAATGCCAGACATGACTGAGCACATGGACCTTCTATTCTATTGGCTAAAAGTAACACAAATTTATTATCTTAAGTTCTCAAAGCTAAAAGCCTGAAGTCAGTCACATGGTATCAGCAGGGCTGTGTTCCTTGTAGAAGCTTTCAGGGAAAATCCATTTCCTTGACTTTTTTCAGCTTTTGAAGACGTCACATTTCTTGGTTCATCACCGAGTGATGAGCACACACACACAGTGGGTGTAAGAACGGCTCTTCCTAAGTTTACATGATGAATGGTGCCAGGAAGTACTCCCCAAGACCAAAAGGGTGGGGAAGCCATGGACCTCCACCAGAAGATGGAATATGCCATCAGTAGAAAGAACAAGCCAAACAGACTGAAAGGGAATGAGGTCTCACCCCATTCGTCTTTCACTAGTCCTGGTGATACCGTGGGTGATTCCCTGTCCTTCTCTGGGCCCATTTGCCTCAGCTATAAAATAAGAGATTGGGGGTAGGTAATCTCCAAAACTCCTTCTAGTTTGGCATTCTCAGAGTCTAAGACTTTGCCAAAAGCCGGGGTACTCCCGTCTCTGAACCAACGCTCCCTCCACCAACTGCCTACTCACACACATTTCCAACACCTGGTTCCTTCATTTAGACACAAGCAGAAATTATGCAAACAACAAAATGACAAGAACTCACCCCAAAGTGAAAATATTAGTAAAGGGTTAAAAGTACAAAAAGCAAAGGAAGAGATTGAGGTCAGAGGCCAAGCATTTCTGCAGACAGGATGAGAACAATTTAATGGCAAGGCCACCTTTTTCAGGGCCTTCATGACTTGATGGTGAAGTTATTAAGTAGCTCAAACTATTCCTTTCTAATGAAGTGGTTTATCGGGACAAACACTTCAAGCTAAGAGGCAATGTTGCTGCAGCTAGAATTGAAGTGTTTTGCAAAGCATTAACACAATCTCTCACTGTCCTTCATCCTCCCCACTCTATGTGGAGTTGAGTTATCTGAATTAGCATTCAGCCAATACCATTTGGAGCCTTTCTGTGGCCCAAGTTTCTTAAAATTCTTCTATGTCACTTCAACTGATATGATTAACTTTTCATTAACTTTAATGGAAGCTGTGGGCCTGAAGTCCATTTTGTCCTCTGGGACTTTTGCTTCTTGTTTGGTGAATTTTGGAGCTTTATTTGACTCATTATAAATATACATTGGGTAATGACTACTAAGGAACAGTGGTTCCTGAACAAAATGGAACTTCCCCATCCAATTAATTTAATAAACCAATAGATGTTCAAGATTAGAAGAACCACAAAGGTCATTGAGTCCTGCCATCATCTGAACCTCCTTTTCATGTCCTTATCAAGTAATAGTTCAGCCTTGGCTTGAATGTATCCAAAGGCTGGAAGTCAACATCTTTCAAGTGCTCATCGTGTGACAAATATCCAAAACATGTCAGCATTCTGCTTACCCTTCTTTGGGTGCAGTCTTATTTATATTCATGGTTCCTATTTGGCCATGAACAATGAATTTCCGGTGACCCATCTTAAGATCATCCTCCATCTGCTTGGTCAATTTCCATCTCAGAGAGCCAGACCATGGAATGTATACCTACAACTTGGTTAAGAACATTATACAACTGAGGATTGGCCCTTAGTTTTTTGTGTAAAATGTGAAATAGTAGTTGTGGTTGGCAGAATAACAGCTCTCCTCAAATAAATTTTTGTCCTAATTACTGAACCTATGAATGTGTTACCTGATGTGGCAAAGGGGGCTTTCCTGATGCGATTGTGTTAAGGATCTTGTATTGAGGAGATTATCCAGATGGACCCAAAGACAAGGGTCCTCGTAAGAGAAAGGCATGAAGGACAAGGAGATGTGACAATGGCAGAGGAAGTTGAAGTGACATGGAGTCATGAACCAAGGAATGTGGCAAGTCTCTAAAAGCTGAAAAAAGTCAAGGAAATGCATTCTCCCCTAAAGCTTCTAGAGGGAACACAGCCCTGTTGACACCATGAGACTGACTTCAGGCTTCTGACTTTTAGAACTATAAGATAATAAATTTGTGTTACTTTTAGCCAATAGAATAAAAGGCCCATATATGCTCAGTCTTGTCCTACTCTTTTGGGACCCAATGGACTGTAACTTGTCAGACTCCTCTATCCAGGCAAGAGTAATGGAGTGGGCTGCCACTTCCTACTCCAGGGGATCTTCCCAACCCAGGAATTAAACCTGCATCTCTTGCACCTCCTGCATTGGCAGGTGGACTCTTTACCACTAGCACTACTTTTTAGCCAATGCATTGTGCTAATTTGTTACCATAGCAGTAGGAAGCTGAGACACTAGTACTAATAGAATAAGTTTAAACCTGAATTCAATTGGATGAGTTCACCTAGGGGTAGCGACTGACAAGCTATCCAAATTCACAGAAGTCTAAGAACCTAAATTGACACTAATTTTAATAATTATTAACATTATTTTATCCAGGATGCGCCATTTCTAGGATCAAGATACCTAAGAATGAAAATGATATTTGTTTAGCAGTATAAAAATCAGAGTGGAGGATATTATAGTCTCTTTTCAGATATTTTTTATCAAATACAAATTATCCCTGGGCTGTTACTAGATGCTCCTGCTGCTCAATCTGAAGTACAGATTCTCTCTCACAGAAAGGTCTATAATCATTAGGTAGTTTTCTCTCTCTTGTTTTCCCTTATTATTTGCTCTAACAAGTCATAAAAACACCTTTCCTCTTGTATCAGTCAGGGCATACCTAAACACATTTTCCTGATAGACAAGATCAGTTTGAAGCCTCAGAATTAGCACACATCTTGTATTAATTAATTACATCTGAAATAGATATTTTTGAATATCTTAGAAGGGGGAGGGGAAGCTATAGTTTCACTAACAACATTCAGAAGTCATCTCCAAGTGAGTTATTTCCTGGAAGCATTCCATACTTGATGGATGTCATACATTTCTGTTAAATTCCATTCCTGAGAACAATATTTTCTGACATTCTCCTCAAATCCTTGAGCTATGCCCTACTTGGTTCCTGCAGACTTCTTGTCTTAGTACGGTTTTGAGATGTAAAAGAACTCTGTGTGTATTCACTTTTTTCCAATGAGAAATTGCAGAGTCACTCTTGACTCATTACTGTCTTTAAGGTCTTCTGTCTAATTGGTCATCAAATTCTGTCATGTTTTTTCCTTCCAAAATGTCTCTGGGTTTATTCTCTCACTGGGTCAGCCCTCCAACCCCTGCACCATCTGATAATCATATTGGATCTCCCTGCCACAAAGTAATATTGAATGCTACCAGTGAATGCCAGGATGTGGCCTCTCTGTCTATTGACCTTTGCCTGGCCCCAGACCTAGGCACTTACACCTCTATCCATGACCCTTGAAGAGCTGACATGCATTTCTATGCCAAGTCCAGTGTATCCAACTGGCTTGCAATCTGTTCTCCACCTAAAACATTTTACCTTTCACTATTTATTTAATAACTATGCCAATTGGGTTGATATCCTACAGATCCTATCCAATAAGACCTTCCAAAAAGTTGCCTATATTGGATCTCACTCCTAGACCTACCCAGGTCTAACAAGAGGAGATGCCCAGGGGTTATGACTCTTATCTAATGTGAGAACCACAGCAAGTTTCCAGGCTGGCTCTGTCACCACCTCCCTAAGCCTCCCTGTAAAGTGGGGACAACAGTAACACTTATTTCCCTGGGTTGGAAGGGTTAAATGTGAGTGCTATTGTCATTGCGTGAAGTCCAGTGCTCTTTTAACCCAGTGCGGGTTCTCAAATAGAAAAATAAGCAGCAATGAAACCTCTCAGGACTCTCAAGTTTACCCAAGCAACTGAGGCAAAGGGCCTCTCAGACTCAGGAAACATTAATTCTTTACTGATTACCCTAGCACGCATGTACGCTAAGTCGCTCCAGTCGTGTCCAACTCTGTGCGACCCTATGGACAGCAGCCCACCCTAGAGCCAATGAGATATCTTGTTCTGCCACTCATGTGGTGCTAGAGTAAACAGAACCAAAGGATGGGTGGTTATTCTGTGAGCTGAATGGGAGCAAACTAGACGAGCCAGTGATTTCCATACCAGCATATTCTTGGAGCACAGAAGGGTCATTTTGATGACAAAATACAAGTCTCTTCAGTGGTAATCTCTGCAGTGGGTCACCACATAGTGCAAAAGAAAGATTATTTTATTGTAAAGTCTGAGCAGTTGATTCTGTCACTAACTGAGCTTTGACCTCAGTTTCAAGATCTGTGCATAAGCGATAGGACATAAGGCCCTCCACCCAACACATTCTTCTATTTTGTCTCCTCCAGGTTTCCAATGCTGCAAGAACTATGAGAGAGAAAAAGAAAAGGAACAAGGGAGGCAAGGAGAGAAGGGAATGGAGAGAGTTTAGCTTAGAGTTGAAAACTGTACAAAATTGAAGGATAAATCTTATTTAATTAGTAAGCATAATAAAGATAGTAAGGATAATAAAGATTGTAACTGACTTATCTTAGGGCTACTCTAAGTCTACCTGGTTATCTTAGAGTTGCTCTAAGTTAGCACTACCAACCATGATGTCTATTTTCCATGACCACCAGCCTCATAGAATTTAGAAACTTTGCACTCAGGGTTTCTTAATAAAAAGGACTAGCTCTGGAAAGTTCCAAGCTCTAGGATGTCTTTCAAATGCCAAGACATCAAATTTCAGGCAGGCATCCTGGCTCACTCCAACTTTGGGCCAGTCTGCCTACTTGAAATGAGAGGCTATAAGCCAAAGCCTCCCAGAATGCCTAGAGGCTAGAATTCCTACCAAATTACAGGAAGTGCTCAGGCTGAAGGTTTGCTTCCTGTCCAGACTGTGTTCTTCCCTTCAGTGTCCACTTTCTTCCCTTGCTGACAAGATGCGCTTGATGACGTAAGAATCCTTGGAACCCATTTTTTTAAAGTTTAAGGTAGAGTCTAGCCTTCCTGACCTCCAGAACTCTGGTCCTCCCAGGAGAAGATACAGACAGCCACAGGAACTGACAGCCTATGTCAGCTCAGAGAATGGGAGCCATGGGCAGGAAGAAGAGAAGGGTTCATGACAGACCTTCATCTTTAATGTTATCACTGAGGCTAATGAAAAGCATCAGGACATTGTTACAATGAAATTCATCCTGAATCAAGCTGGTGTGGATGTCAGGGAATATGTTGGCCTGTATTTAAGCAAAGAGAAACTGTGTGCCTGCCATAAGTTATATTAGAAACAAAAGCTCAGACAATCAAAGTGGAATGCCTAACTCCCAGGGCTAAAAAGAATTTTTTTCTGTCAACCTCTTCCTAGGTCTGCTGTTCCAAATTATCACAAACTCAGAATTTTAAAACAACATGCATTTATTCTTTTACAGTTCTGGAAGTGAGAAGTCCAAGACCAATTTCACTGGGTCAGAGCCCAGACCTCAGAAAGCAAGTGCCCTTTTCAGAAGATCTAGGGGAGAATCTGGGTCCTGGCCTTTTCCAGTTTCTAGAGCGGCATACCTTGGCTAAACCTCCTTCCTCCAGCATCTTAGTGTCTTACTTAGCTCCTTACCTTATTCTGTCTCAAATTGTTCTCTCCCTCTCTCTTATATAAGGATGCTTGTGAATACATTTAGGGTCCATCCTTTCAATCTCAAAATCCTTAGTCAGTCTGCAAAGTCCTTTTGCCATATGAGGTAACATTCACAGATTCCAAGGGTTAGGATGTGGGTCTCTTTGGGAGGCCTCATTCAACCTATCACAAGTGCCCTTGACTCTGTCAGAAGTGGAAGTGGGTGGAAGGATCCAAGGAAGCAAGAAAAGTGATGAATCTGACACCTCCCAAAGTAAAATTAACCTGAGGGCTCAGCAGTGTGACTCAAGGTCAGGAAGTCAGCAGACACAATCTCTTATAACATCTCCAAAGGTTATTCCAGTAGAAGTAAGATTCAGATGGAGACCCAGCATGGCCTGTTGGCAGACAGACACATTCCTTGAGCCATGACCTCAAGCAGGTGGTGGTAAAAGGTTGCTGCTGTAAGCCGTGTGTTACTCTGGGATTGGTGACCTCCGGAAGAGAGGATTTTGATCTGGGGTCACAGACAAGGCTTGGCTACTTGGAGCCTTTTGTGTAGCAAAGTTCTACTAAAGTATAACAGATAGAGGGAAAGCTTCTGACATAGACATCAGAAGGGAACAGAAAAAGTGTCCCTTGCTAGTTTTTAACAAGGCATGTTATGTCTGTTGGTGAGCTTCTAATCAGATAAGAGAAGCACCTCAAGGCTGAGGGAGTTTCCCCAGGCCCCTCTCCCACAATACGCATTTTTGAGATAGAGGGGCACAAGATGTGTCATCCCTGGCCATAAAACAATTGACATGAATACTGGTTTGTTGAGCCATTATCAGCCCAAGGTTTGAGAAAAGACAAACCAGTTAGTCTTAGGCAGAACTGGTTTCATCAACAGAGAAGGGAGGGGAAAAAAAAAAGTCTGCCACTTGCAGATTATTTCCTCCTGACACTAGGGGACCTCTGCCTTCCTACCTATTATCCTCTCAGTGGTACCCTGAAGGTCTGTGCACTAGGACCTGTCACCTTCATTTTATAAGGGTTTATGATGTTCCTGGAAGACTCTGGCTAGATTTTCAAGCCCATCCTAAGCCCATCCTAAGCCCATCGACAGTTTCAGCACCTGCCCTGGAGAGACTGGGAAAGAACAAGCTTGGAGTAACACATGCCAGACCCTCCACTCCTACACCCAGTTTTGAGCCAATGTCTCAGGAACAACCAAGGGCAAATAACAGAGTGACAAGTGGTTCCAGAGGCTTCATGAGATTCTGAAATAAGTGGGCACTATCTCAGTGCTGGGGCCATGCAGATGACCCTCTGGAAAATGTGTCTGGGAATCCTGTGCTTCCCATGGTAACTTCAGACCCTATCTGGGCTGGAAGGGCCTTAATCTGGGATCTCGGAGCCTGCAGGGCCATTTCTCTGAGCTAGTGCACCTTCCAGTAGAAAGCCTTAGTCATAAGACCCCAGGGCTCATTCCCAGAGACAGACAGAACAGAAACAAAGGATGGCAAACCTCTAAGCCTTAGGTCCCAGACTAAGAGGTCTTCCTCTTAGTAACAGATTCCATCCCAGTGAATCTGCACATTAGGGTATAGACCCTCTGTATTCACCCCGCCCAATACCCAGTTCCCTTTCAAGCTTCAGGGAGCCTTAGAAATACCAGAGTTCATGGGTTGACTTGTCCATTCTTCCTCTATACAAAGAAAGATGACTTGGACATCAATGAGCCATGGTCCCCTTTCTACTCCTAAAGGCACTGTTTTAATTCCCTTTATCCTTCCCAGTTGAATCCCCTCACTCCTGAATGTCCAATATTCTGGGTCTTGGACTTGTATTTAAATCAAGTCTTCTGACTATCTTATTGGGTCCAGCATTTTAATTGCCTTCTTTTCCTATTATTTGATGTCTTCTTTCTTCTTTTTATTTAATGACTTGCAAGAGCTCCCGTGGCACCCAGATTATATAAGTGCCAGGGCTGGGATAAATGATGCCAGCAGCTTTACAGCCTGGAAGGAAAACATTTAAAGAGAATTTAATTTCATTCTACTTTCCTTTCAGCACGCAAAGACTAGAGGAAAATGATGTGAGAGTTTTCTGGGTTTTTTTTTTTTTTTTCCTTTCTGAAGTAGGGGAGAATTTGCAAGAGGAAAAGCTTTTTCCTAATACCAGTTTATTACTATTTTTTTTAAAAGCATTCCAAACATAAAGTGAATTGGCATAGCCATTTCTTTATCGTTCTTAATATGAACAATGCAGTATGATTGCCTTTAAATGCATCTCTGGGGCTTCAGCTATTTTTAATTAGTGTGGTTTTAAGTTTTTGTTTTTTCTTTTCTTTTTTTTTTTTACTGTTATCACTCTAGTTGATTTGTTTTCAATCTTCACACTCCATCAGTCTCTGCCTTCTCACCTAACTCTTCTGTATCTCCCATCATATTCACCCAGGGTTTTATAGAAATGGGTAAAATTCTGAATTATCTCTGTCTATAAGGATAAATGTCTGTAGTTCTTTCTTGGCACCTCCCATTGCCCTCTCACCCTCATGCTTAGAAACAGAATTGAAAGTTTATGAGGATGTGTTCCCTCTGTAATGAGGAAAAACCCAATAAGTTGTATCATAAAAAATGACTCATAAAATTCAAAGTGGGAGACTGTACATTTTAATGTTTCTCCAATAGTATAGGGAAGGAAACTGAGATCCAGCCTGGCTGAAATCACTGCCTCAGTTAAAGACCAAGCTGGCCTCTAGGCTGGTGCTTGCACCAAGCCACCCACCTGCTGTAACCTGGTCTCTGAAGGATGCAACAAGGCAGCAATTACAGGATGTGTTCTTCAGTTCCACCACTTCTCCGACTCTCCCCAGGAGAGCTGGGGGTGGGGGGGGGTGCTCCAGCATTTCTCTGCCTAGGCACTGTGGTCATGTTCTGGAGTGGAAAGATTCTAGGGCTGAAAGTCAAAACACCCCAGTTCTAATCACCTTTGACACTAATCAGTCCTATATGATTGAAAGAGTCATTTAAGTCTCCAAATTTCCATTTCCTCCCCATGAATGGAAATAATATCTACCTGACCTACAGCACAGGATGATGATTAACAGCTTTTCCATTTTTTAAAATTTCTGTATCCTTTACTTCCAGCACACCTTTCTTTTCTGGTCCAGTCCATTCAACCTCCTCTCTTCTACTGCCTCCCACTAGGGGCTCCCCTCAGGGTTCCATCTTCCCTCCATTTCTCCATTGACTCTGCGTACTACTCCTGGAAAATTTCACCCCTCAGCTTCAATTACCACTCATGAATTATGATTCCTAAATCTCATCTTCAGCCCAGACCTCACTCCTGAAACGTCTGTCTTCACCATTCCCCTTTGGTGGTCCTCAGTACCTAGAGTCAACATACTAGCCATACACCTAAGCCTTCTCTTCCTCTATTGTCTTGGCGACTGGCCTTCCATGCTACTCCCTTACATTTAGAAAGTGGAAACTAAATGACAGGGACCTACTGTATAGCACAACATCTTGTAATAACCTATAATGGAAAAGAATCTGGAAAAAGAAAAAATATATATATACACATATATTATGAATCATTTTGCTGCATACCTGAAACATTGCAAATCAACTATACTTCAATTAAAAACAAAAAGTGGACACCAAGAGTTTCCACCTAAATGCCCAGCCACATTGTATATGCTAAAATATTAGATTGTCTTTCTCCTAAAGTCTTTTTTTCCATTTCATCCCATTTTACCCACCCTCATTGTCTAGTTAAGGCTCTATTTGTCTTTTACCTAGACTATTTCAACTACCCCAACCTATCTTCTCTTTTTCCAGTTTATCCCTCTCCAGTTTATTCTCCACATCACCATTTTAGTTAACTACCCAAAACACAGGTCTGATCATTTTACTCTCAGTGTATTTAAAAGTCCCTAATTATCTGGGAGTTGGTGAAGGACAGGGAGGCCTGGCGTGCTGCTATTCATGGGGTCACAGAGTCGGACACGACTGAGCGACTGAACTGAACTGAATTATCTGAAAAACAAAAGTAAAACTCTCTCACAATGTCCTTCATGCTAACCCTCCAATTGCATCTATTCTCTTACCTCCATTAACACGCATGCCCGCACACACGCACACTCACACCCCATCACCACCACCACCACCACTATTCTCAATTCTTATTAAAAACGTCCAATCTACTTATAGCAGACAACTTTTGGGTTATCCTTTCAGCTTTCAAGCTCCCTTCTTTGAAGCTTTCACCCATAGTGGAGAGCTTTGAACACCATGCTTGTACTACATGACCTTCCCAATCTTGTTTTATTGGTAGGGCTGGAGTAGATTCTGGACCCAAGCTGAGTCAAGTACCAAAAATGTAGACTGAGAGCTATAAACTAGACACCTATGGTTCTGGGAATTCCTTTTCTGTTCTTGTTCAGCCCCATTATGTGGCCTGACATTACCTTGCCCTTGGGGTCTATGGCATGCCCATGGTTCCCAATCATACATTCCTATTCATATTCAAGCAAGTATGAAATGGGTTTCTTATACTTGTTTACAAATGAGTCTGAGTCACAAATCAATGTGCTTAGTATCTGCTTGTCCTCTGACTGAATTATCTTCCAACACTTTTCATCTTCTAGTCATCCTCAGGACCTAGCTAAAGCATGGCCTCCTCTGCAGACACATTCACTTACTCTTGCCTATGAACTGCAACTGCATTTGCTATCATACTTAATCATGACTTTGTTTACAAGACAGATTTTCCCAGAAGACTATGAGCTCCTTCAGGGCAGAGATGAGGCCATAATTACTGTTCCAGCACTAGAAAAGAGCTTCACACATAGGAGACACTCGGTACATTTTGTCTTGAGTGAATGAATTGATACTTACAGAAGTGCTCAGAAAACTATTAAGGGCAACACACCACTAAATGCAATTTTTTAAAGAAAGCAATAATCTTCATGTATAAAACAAAGGTCTTATTCTCTAATCACTAGATATTCCCTCTGTCCTAAAATTCTGATTAATGCTTTGTCCTGAATATAAATGTATTGTTGATACTATCAAGTTATAAGCTTTCCATAAAAATTAAGACAAACACAAGAGGAAAACCAGATATTGAAGTTGCTACCAATTTAGAGAAACAGAAGGCTATATAATAATGGATCAGCCTTCCAAATGGCTCTCCATCTTTTATTTAAAGTCACTTTAAGGTTGAATTGTCAAAAAACATTTTATTTTTGTTCTGGGGCTGCAGAGTATAGCAAAACCTCTTTGTTTTGACTCCTGCAAATACATTTTAGTTTCTGAAAGACAATGAAAAGTATTCACACCCCATCTCAAAAGAGATTCATTCTTCCCCCATCCATCTCTGCATCAACTATGATCAAGCAACAACTCAAACTGTTGTTTGAGGGCCAAGGAAAATCTAGATCAGAGTAATACACCTTAAAGCTAATCCATCATTCTTGGGACTTCTCTGGTGGTCCAGTGGGTTAAGAATCTGCCTTACAATGTAGGGGATGCATGTTCAATTCCTGGTTGGGAAACTAAGATCCCACATGCCTCAGAGAGGAGCACCTAAGCCCTCACACTGCAACCAGAGAGTGCAGTCTCTGTGCCACAGTGAAAGATCCCATGTGCCACAGCTGAGACCCCACTCAGCCAAATAAATAAATAATTTTCTAATGTCTTTTAAAAAGCTGATTCATCATTCTTGAAATGCTCACTGCATTTTCCCACTCTGTATTTTTGCTTTTGTCCCCTCAGTATGGAGTCACAGTCACACACATCAGCTCTCCACCAACTGCAAAAGCTCCCCTCTTCCAGTTCCACTGCATGGGAACGTTTTTTCTCTTGGCTGCTCTCAGGCAACAACTGCTTCACACTTTACCACTAGAACGTCCTACACTCACCCCTGAGCTTGTCAACTTTCCACTCTGTACTGGGCTCCTCAAGGTCAAGGTCTGAGTCTCTGAATACCCATAGCATCTGGTTGGTGCCTCAGCGCTCAACAGTATTTCTTGTAACTAAATAGGAAGAAAATGTTATTCACCTGTCCTTCTTGAAGACTGCATGACACTGCACTGGTTTTAAAACTAAGCCCAGCTAGAATTGCGAAATCCAGTTACCTAGTTCTGCTCATTGTGTCTTAGGTTAGCAGAAGTTGACCACACAGCCTTCCTAAACACCACTTCCTAACTCTACCTCCCCAAGCACCTAATTGTCTTAAATTCTACCATTAACTTATGTGATGGTTAGATAGCACCACCAACTCAATGGACATGAATTTGAACAAACTCCAGGAGAGAGAGGAGGACAGAGGAGCCTGGCGTGCTGCAGTCCATGGAGTCTCAAAGCGATTAAACAACAGCAACTTATGTCCGGCTGATACCTACAAGTGTCTTGGGGCAGCACTGGTAATCAAATCATGACAGCTAAGTTTTACCCTGAATGTAACATTGAATATAATATTTTTCTTACCTAATCCTCACTTTTGTCATCTATAAAAAAAAAAAGGAGTTCTCAGTATTTGAGAAAATCTTTTCCCATGGTTTGGTGACAGTAATGAAATAAAAAAGCCAGCCCAAATTAGCTTTCAACTAACACGTAATCAATATAGCCAAGATCCAAAAAAGAAAAGTTGGTAGATTTAACCCTTTTCTTAGAAATCTTTCTTTCTTGAAACTTTAGAATATCTTTCTTTTTTTAATTCTCAGGAGACAAAAACAAAAGATAGAACTCATACACAAAGGTGTGCAGAAATGGGTGAAAGAATTAAAATATGTGTCATTTGCAAAATAAGAGAATTGGGGATGACTAGGAGGAAGAAGAGAACATGTGCAGGCAGTCAGGGGCCAAAGCATGGGTGGTCTCTGCAAATATTTGGAGGACTTCCCCTGAAGGAGTGATTCAACTTTGTCTAGCTGCAAGGTACCTCAGAAGGGAATGAGTCCTCCACCACTAGAGAAAGTTAAGTCTGGGTGACACCTGAATAAGGATATGGTAGAGCAAGTGCAGGGATCGAATGAGGAATTAGAACACAGTCCCAAGGACAGGTTTAAGTTCTGAGCCAGGAGTTAGCTAGCATATAGCCAGGAAATACTATGATTCTTTCTCTTAGGTCCAACCATATGTTGCTCAGGCCTGGATCAGAAGAGTATTGGTGAACCTCTGAGTGGGGGAGCTGGACAGAGCTGTTACAGTAATAAATTCGCCAGATACAAATTTACCAGATTCCTAAAGAGGCTTATAGCAGGTTAAACAGCTTTAGGCCATAATGGCCCCTGGCCTGGCCCCAGTGAACAATTGATTTTCTTCGTGATTTGATCCACCCAGGCAGATAAAGCCTTTGCCAGTTAACCCCCAGGTTAGGTTTTTTTTTTTTTCTGATTGTCTTTCTTTTTTTGATTTTTAAAAAATTAATTGTATTAGAGTATAGTTGCTTTACGGTGTTGTGTTAGTCTCTACTACAGCAAAATGAATCAGCCTTAACTCCTTTCTGAAATTCCTTCCCTTTCAGGTCACACAGTTCCTTAAGTAACTTGAGTTCCCTGTGCTACGCAGTATGGGATAAAGAAAAGGTGGTACATATACACAATGAAATATTACTCAGCCCCCAGGTTAGTCTTGATTCAGCTCCTTCCTGATAGAGATTGAAATAGCACATTTCAGTTTTTCACACTAGTGTCTGATTGGTTCAGCTCCCAGTCTCCCTTAGAACCACATGATGGGTACTTACGCTAACTGGGATAAAGGGAATTTAGAAATACCTGCTGAGATTCAGAGTATTCTCTTTATAGACCATTTCTAAAGAAGTAATTTTAGTGAGGCCAAATCTTGATGAGATGAATAAGGACAGAGAGGCAATAAGTAGATGGACTTAATTATATGGATTTTCAAGCGTAGCAAGTTACAATGCAAAAGTTGCCTGGAAACGTGGAAGGAATTCTTTTGGCTGACAGAAAGGGACTATGAGACCAGCAGAATTATTTTGATTTTAGATTTCTTCTTTGGTAAAGACAGATCATTCAGTCTCATAGTACTGAGGAAGTTCTAAAGACATCAACAGCTTCTCTCCCAAACAAAATTGAAAAAATCAAATGTTTCGCAATAGAGAAAAACATAAATAATTTGGATATATTTGTATAATGAAATATTATGCAGAAATTAAAATGACTGAAACATATGAAAGAAATAACTAAGATTATAACTAAGCTACAATGTATAAAGACTGTTAAAGTACAAAGCAATACAATGTATTATTTATGATCATGGAAATGGCAGCCCACTCTAGTATTCTTGCCTGGATAATCCCATGGACAGAGGAGGCTGGCGGGCTATAGTCCATAGGGTCCCAAAGAGTTGGACTTGACTGAGCAAGTGAGCACATACAGGCTTGTATAGTAAAAGTATAAAATCATGGACAGGAAGAATATACATTAAATTCATAAGAGTGCTTGGCTCCAACAGAAGAGAGAGAACATACCTGATGATGAGATAAAAAGAGACTTCCATTTTATCTGTGAATTTATTTGAGAAATATTTTGGTATGAAATATACAAATTTGAAAATTAAATATCGCATTCACCATGGTGACTTTCCTGTTACCACCTAAGCTTCATATTTTTTCCTTTATTGTCACAAAACAATGATTCTCAAAATGTAGTGTGCATCAGAATCTCTTATCTCAGATGACCCCAAAAACAGTCTTAAGTTTCACTGTGATTGGTCATGTGTCCAAGTCATCAACCCAATGCTATCACCAGGGGATGATATATTCTGAATGGCTTAATCCATTCCAGTCTCCATCCTGGACTAGAAGTGGAGTCATTCCCATTTCCACATGGCTGAGCATGCACAGAAGATGGATTACAAAAGGTAACTCGGGGTGTTGCTCTCCAAGAGATGAGTGTTAGACAAGAACCGAGAAGAGGAGGAAGAAGAAGGCAGCAGCAACACCACCAGAAATCTGTCCATTGAAACCATCCACAATAGGAGATCCATGAATAAGTGTTTTCATAAATCATATAAGAAAAAGAGCATGAGAGCCAGGAGGTTCCAGAAGATTTCTTGAAGGCTATAGAACTTGAGCCCTCTTACTTATGAGTCCATCATGCGAACACATGCATAATAACAAGTAAAAAGGAGGGTGAAGAAGATTGTTGGTGATTAGTTTAGTAGAATCATCATCTTTCATCCCTGTGTTTGGGGAGATTGTAGATGGAAAAATGAGGAAGAAAGATCTAGGAAGAAAGTCCTAGTTAAATTCATAAATCTTGAGTCTCATAATATGCCTTTTGCAGTCAAATAAATCCTTCCAGGGTATAGCAATTCTAGGGTAGCTTAATGTTTTTTTCATAGAGTGTGCCATTTGACCTTAATGTAGCATTGGAAATGAAAATGTACTTTTACACATTTTTTATACAGGAAAGATAGAATTAAACAGCCATTAACTGGGAACACATTATCTTTCTTAACTATTTGAACCTTATTTTAAAAGCTTGAATTTCTTTGAAATATTATTAATTTTAATGAACTATTTAATCTCTAGATAACAATTTCACCATCTTAATGGGCCATATTCCAGAGACACGTGAAGCTAATAGGAATGAGGTGGCCACCTACATGACCTAGAATATTTATCTGAGACCTTGAGGGATGTATCAGCTTCAGTGGTATAAAAGGCTACTTAGTAACAGCTTGTCTCATTTATAAGTCTCAATGAAAATTTTCAGGTCTCTGTATCCCAGTTTTAGGCCAGCTTTTCACAGGATATACCTGCAAGGCCAGAGGAAAGAATATACAACCACTACCCAGGGTTAAGTGAGGCAGATGTCATGACCTGTAGACTAAAGAAGGACTGATGGATTTGTAATTACCTCAAGTGAAAAATTCCCGCAGCCTGGGTAGTACTAAAATTTGTGTGTGTGAGACTGAGTGGAAAAAAGATGTGCTTAAAGTCTAGAGCTATTAATTTTGTTTGTTTGTTTATTCATTCCTTTAGCAAAACTAAGACTATGAAATGAAACATGTGGAAAAACAAATTACGAGGAGTTCCTTGGAAATAGTGCTCCTAATGAAGTAACAGAATAAAACCCCTATCCCAGAGCCTAGATCCATTTTTCCTCTGACAACAAAAGAGTAGTAATGCCCATTTGTGTATGTATAGAAGGGCAAATTAAGATGATCTGAAGCTGATCTGCTCTTAATTTGCCCAGCAAGTTATAGTTTCCCTTTAATTCACCTCTTTCCCCTAAAATACTCTGGGAAGAGCCCTAGATTGGAAATCAGACACCTATTTCCAGCTCCATCACTCACTAGTTAGTGACATCTTGGGCAAGCTATATAATCTCTCTTTCCCTCAAGCTCTTCATATATAAGAGGAATATAAACACTTTTCAAGCTAACCTAGATTATATTGCAAAAGTGTGTATTATATCATATAAATTATATATTATAATTTATTCATCCCACCAAGGGTAAAATCACTTTGACTTTCAAACCATAATTTAAAACTAATGAGGAGAATAATTTATAGAGAAAAAAGCAAGGAAGCTACTGCACCTCTTTTTATCCCTAGCACTCTAGATGGTTTGTGTGTGTTCAGTTGTGTCCAACTCTTTGCAACCCCTTGGACTGTGGCCCACCATGCTCCTCGATCCAAGTGATTTTCCAGGCAAGAATACTGGAGTGGGTTGCCATTTCCTTCTCCAGGGGATCTTCCCAACCTAGGGATCGAATCTGGGTCTCCCACATTGCAGGCAGACACTTTACCATCTGAGCCACCAGGGAAGCCCAACAGTCTAGACAAACCTCCATTATAGCATTTGCTCATTTTTAAGAAATATGTCGGTTCCCTGAAAGCATGCCATACAAACTTTTTTCCCTAGTGTCCAGCAAGTCCTTGACCCTGAGGCACACATGCTAGGTAACAAGAAACTGAACACCTAGAATTAAGGCACTCATTCTCATTTACTGCAGAAGCAGAGGTCACTGAAGTGTCTCCTCCTGGGTCCCATGGATGTGTATCAGAACGTCTTTGAAGACCACCTTCCCAGGCACATCCCTGTCTCCTGGCTACCAGTCTATCCACCACCTGCTGGGGAAGGACTTAGTCTAAGTCCTTTGCTTCTTGGGTCTGTCTTTGCTTCTTGTGTCTAATTTAGTCAAAGACTGTCTCCCTTGAATTTCCTTTTTCTTCATCCATACCTTTTCCATTTCTTCCTAACATTTTTTCTATAACTACGGGAAGCTATTTTGTATCGACTGTCTTATTTTCTTCTCAGATGCAGACCAGTTGTTTGGGGGAAGGTGAAGAAGTTCCAGGGACAAAATCAACATTCACTAATGGAATACAACAATTAATGGAACTAATGGAACACAACAATTATCTAGAAGGTCAGATTCCTTGAGGGACAGTGTAGGAAAATCATCAAAATAACCCTGAGGTGTAAGAGGGGGAACTTTGACTTTGTTCAGACTCGACATCAACTTACTGCATATCCTGGGCAGTATCTCCATATGTCAGCCTCCAGTAAAATGAGTGCTGAAGAAGAGATAATCTCAGGGCTCTTTTTATGTCTACTATTCAGAATTGAAGGTATATTTTTGTGTCATCACAAAACAAAATTATCTCTTTATTGGAGAATAGTTTGAGCCAAGGCCAAAAAACTGGTCCTATATTAGGACCAAGTGTGAATTAGCATGATCTTAAAATAAACAAATGTTATAAAACTGCTAAAGAATCTGATTCTCTATAACTGTGAGTCCATAGCCGGTGGACAGTTAAGCAAGCCCTATTTGAGGAACTCTCTAAAATGTTTAAAGAATACTGGACTAATTTCAGCATGCAAAATGAGTGAGTCTGCTAGTCACATACCTCAGTGGTTATTAAAGTTATAACCACGTGCTGTGTCTTTCTGGAGTCACACCAGCATCATGTACACTAACCACTAATGCCATTTTCCTATGCTACTCTTAAGAAAAAATGTCATTGCCTAGTAATAGAGATTTGTTTCACATGAGACAAGCTCAGGGATCATTCATTTATTCTTCAATGAACACTGAGAACCTGCTACATGCAATGCCTGATTTCACCTTGCATGTGAATCTGACATATATTTAGTCATTGGATGTTCATACACAAATGCTTTCTAATGTATACTCATGTAACTATTAATATAAAAAATGGGTTAAAGTGATAGGTAAACATCTTGGAAGAGATGCAGATTAATAGTCAGAGAAGGGAAATATCCCAATTGAGGGCTCAAAGCAAGACTTTTATGGAACAAGAAGCATATAAAACAAGTCTTAAAGGCTGGCTTAGATTCAGGCCTGCAAAAATGACAGGAAATAGCAAAAGCAAAGGAAGAAAGGCTAGAAAACACAGCACATGTGATAAGAGAAATAACACCAATTGTGACATCTAACTTACCAAGTGTTTACTACATGCTAAGAACTATAAACACACGGTCTTGCCAAATCTTCATTACTCTAAGGGATTGATTTTATTAGTATTCCTGTTTTCAAATGGGGAAACTTGAGGCCCAGAAAACAAGAGCACCTTGCCCAAGCTCTCCCATTAAAAGAAATAGTAGATAGTTTAGGTCTGCTGAAGCCTGTGGTTGTGTTAAGAGGAAGAAAAATATAATCTGAGAGATTCATTGTGGTTAGATGATAAACAAGCTAGAATATTAGACTCTTCTAGTGAATAAAACTTAAGAGAAACACAAATGAACTAAATGAGAAGTAAAATGTAAAGCCTTCTATATATTAAAACAAACAAACAAACTATGCTCCGTATCTTGATTAAAATGACCAAAAATCAGTACTCCCTTAACTCTTTTGTCAATATCAAAGCACAAAAAGGCAGACATATCTGGAAGGGATATGACTACCTTTGCCAGTATGACCTCCTACTTAAAAAAAAAAGTATTTATTTGTTTGGCTGTGGCATGTGGGGTCTTCATTGTGTCACATGAGATCTTTCATTGCAATGCAATAACTCTCTAGCTGCAGCACACTGGCCCAGTTGTTTCAGGAAATATGGGATCCTAGTTCCTAACCCGGAGATCAAATCCATGCCTCCCATAATGCAAGATGGATTCTCAACCACTGGAACACCAGGAAAGTACCTACGACTTTCTGCTTTTGCAGGTGACAAAACTGAGACTGAAAGGCATCTGACTCTGATTAAATGTTCATTCAATTTAATCTTTAAATAAAGAATAAATAGAATAGATATAGATATGTGGGTACATAGCTATATAATTATTACTAATTATTTCCATACTACTGTTGGGAATGGACAACTAAAGATGATACTAAAAACTTAAAATCTCCTGGCACACTATGGAAAACAGTGTGGAGATTTCTTAAAAAACTGGAAATAGAACTGCCATATGACCCAGCAATCCCACTTCTGGGCATACACACTGAGGAAACCAGATCTGAAAGAGACACGTGCACCCCAATGTTCATTGCAGCACTGTTTATAATAGCCAAGACATGGAAGCAACCTAGATGCCCATCAGCAGATGAATGGATAAGGAAGCTGTGGTACATATACACCATGGAATATTACTCAGCTGTTAAAAAGAATTCATCTGAATCAGTTCTAATGAGATGGATGAAACTGGAGCCCATTATACAGAGTGAAGTAAGCCAGAGAGATAAAGAACATTACAGCATACTAACACATATATATGGAATTTAGAAAGATGGTAATGATAACCCTATAGTCAAAACAGAAAAAGAGACACAGAAGTACAGAACAGACTTTTGAACTCTGTGGGAAAAGGTGAGGGTGGGATGTTTTGAAAGAACAGCATGTATATTATCTATAGTGAAACAGATCACCAGCCCAGGTGGGATGCATGAGACAAGTGCTCGGGCCTGGTGCACTGGGAAGACCCAGAGGAATCGGTTGGAGAGGGAGGTGGGAGGGGGGATCAGGATGGGGAATACATGTAACTCCATGGCTGATTCATGTCAATGTATGACAAAACCCACTGAAATGTTGTGAAGTAATTAGCCTCCAACTAAAAAAAAAAAAAATCTCCTGGCACTCATAGAATCTATGCACTGCTCAGAAAACAATTAAGTCGTGTTCTCTTATGGGCTTTAATCATAGTAATGTGATTATATCACTCTACTGAGTTGTGAACCATGAACTTCCAGATGTTCAAGCTGGATTTAGAAAAGGTAGAGTAACCAGAGATCAAATTTTCAACATCTATTGGGTCACTGGAAAAGGAAGAGAGTTTGAGAAAAACATCTACTTCTGCTTTGTTGACTATGCCAAACCCTTTGACTGTGAGGATCACAACAAACTGTGGAAAATTCTGAAAGAGATGGGAACACCAGACAACCTGACCTGCTTCCTGAGAAATCTGTATGCAGGTCAAGAAGCAACAGTTAGAACTGGACATGGAACAACAGACTGTTTCCAAATAGGGAAAGGAGTACGTCAAGGCTGTATGTTGTCATCCTGCTTGTTTAACTTATATGCGGAGTACATGTGAAATGCCAGGCTGGATGAAGCACAAGCTGGAACCAAGATTGCTGGGAGAAGTATCAATAACTTCAAATATGCAGGTGAAACCACCCTTATGGCAGAAATCAAAGAAGAACTAGAGAGCCTCTTGATGAAAGTGAAAGAGGAGAGTGAAAAATCTGGCTTAAAACTCAAGCTCCAGAAAACTAAGATCATGGCCTCTTGTCCCATCACTTTGTAGCAAATAGATGGGGAAACAAAGGAAACAGTGAGAGACTTTATTTTCTTGGACTGCAAAATCACTGGAGATGGTGACTGCAGCCATGAAATTAAAAGACACTTGCTCCTTGGAAGAAAAGTTATGACCAACCTAGACAGCATATTCAAAAGCAGAGACATTACTTTGCCAACAAAGGTCCATCTAGTCAAAGCTATGGGTTTTCCAGTAGTCATGTATGGATGTGAGAGTTGGACTATAAGGAAAGCTGAGCACCAAAGAATTGATGCTTTTGAACTGTAGTGTTGGAGAAGATTCTTGAAAGTCTCTTGGACTGCAAGGAAATCCAATCAATTCTAAAGGAAATCAGTCCTGAATATTCATTTGAAAGACTGATGCTGAAGCTGAAACTCCAATACTGTGGCCACCTGATAAGAAGAACTGACTCATTTGAAAAGACCCTGATGCTGGGAAAGATTGAAGGCAGGAGGAGAAGGGGACAACAAAGGATGAGATAGTTAGATGGCGTCACTGACATGAGGGACATGAGTTTGAGTAAGCTCTGGGAGTTGGTGATGGACAGGGAAGCTTGGCATGCTGCAGTCCATGGGGTCACAAAGAGTCGGACATGACTGAGCAACTGAATTGAACTGAAATGAGTTGGTTGGTAACCAAACAAACATAATGTATTTAACACAGACAGATCCCCACTAAGTGGGCACATTAATTCCCTCCTCAAGTTCTTGTAAATAAAAGGTGCACCAGTACCTGGAAGGATGTTCTGTTTTCACAGAGACTAATAAAGTGGCTTAGATTTCTCATTCGATCAGCTGTTTAGGAATTAACTTCCACTAAGTAATGTTCATTAATATATTAAAAATGTGTATTATCTAACATAAATATTTTCTATAAAATAAAAAATTCCTCTTAGATGTTTATATGCTCCCACTAGTAAGTTTGTACTCCATAGATGTATACTGATTTTTATGCATTTATTGCACTTCAGTAAATAATCTGCCTGCAATGCAAGAGACCCAGGTTCAGTCCATAGGTCAGGAAGATCCCCTTGAGATGGAAATGGCTATCCACTCCAGTATTCTTGCCTAGATAATTCCATAGATAGAGGAGCCAGGCAAACTGCAGTCCATGGGTTGCAAAGAGTCAGACACGACTGAGCAACTATCACACTTTATGTGTTTATATTTAGTTTCTTCTTTTAGCAGTTATTTTGAAATACAGTTGATAGTTAAAACACACATCCCCAAAGGGGCACCTTTTTAAGGTCTCTGTGAGTTAAATCAGCAATGTTTTTATCTGTCTTGAGCAATACCACTTAGCATGTTGCATGCTCAGTTGTTCAGTCGTGTCTGAATACTTGTGACCCCATGAACTGTAGGCCACCCAGCTCCTCTGTCCATAGGATTTCCCAAGCAAGAATACTGAAGTGGGTTGTCATTTCCTCCTCCAGGGGATCTTCCCAACCCAGAGATCAAACCTGCACCTCCTGCATTGGCAGGCAGATTCTTTACTACTATGTCACCTGGGAAGACCCTCTTAGTTTATTATAGTGTTGATAATAATAGTTAGTGTATACTGAATATTTTTTATTATCGTTTGCACTTTTATTTTACTTTCACTTTGATAAAATCAAAAGAAAATCTGAGATCTCTCCTCTTATTCTGTGATTATGATATTGTACTCCAATACCTTTAAGAGTGTAACAGTCACTGAGGTGACCCAGCACGTGTGTTTCTTGAAACCCATAGCTTTCATGTTGGAATCTTATAATTAAACTAATATTTCCCTTGAGGAAAAAAATTAGCTTACTTTTAAAACAGAAGCAGCCAGTTAACCTTGTTCAGTTACAAACATTTTAAAGCAATGTTTTTCTCTAGATAAATGTTCACAAATTATAAATACATTTTAAAAGCTCAAAACTTTATTTTAGCTATTTAAACCAGCTTCTTTCCTCCAACTTCTAAGTGATTTATCCCTTTCAATTTTAATATATTATTTATTTTACATATCAGCCTGGTGGTTAGTTGGATATTTCACCCTGCTAATTAATTAATTAGCATTAATACTAATATTCATTTCTACATATAATTTTAAGTGTATTTAAAATGTAATACATCTTTGTGGCAGCCCCTTCCAATAATTATCACTGGATTAAAATTAGAATTCGTAAAATCATTTGAAATTATTTATGTTTAAAATAACTCAAATTATCAGAGTTACCAACTAAAACATAATTTTTATTACCACAGGGAATTTTATACACTATATCTGTGAGATTTGGAGCATATATATCATATAACTTGACTGAAATCACAAATTAAGTCATTTATCATTGAATAGAAATATTTAAGTCAATAAGAAACCAAAGTCTTATTTTTCATAATTTCACCATAATTTTATTTTGTATTTACAGCCTTCAATTTCTAACACAAGGGTCTTACTGAGGATTGGAGGGATTAGGGAGGTGAGATTGGGTTTGGAGAAGAGGAATCAGAGGTTTTATATGGGCAACAATCATTAATAAAGTTAACAGGATGTGAAAGTCTTCCAGAAGAAATTCTTGCAGCCAGCTTTGCGTTCTCGGGGTGCCATGGCCGGG
Organism: Dama dama; assembly: GCF_033118175.1. NCBI lineage: Eukaryota > Metazoa > Chordata > Mammalia > Artiodactyla > Cervidae > Dama > Dama dama. The sequence continues at coordinate 39,613,721 of NC_083699.1, forward strand.
TTTGAGTTAGCAGATCTCTGCAGCTCCAGCCTCATTTCATCCTGCTCAGCAGCCTGGGACAAATCTTCAGGCTCCAGGGCATCGTTCTCTGTCTGGTTGGGTTCAGACAGCAGCTCTGCCAAGAAGTACTTGGCCAGTTCCTGTATGGGGTGGAAGGAAGACAGAAAGAAAGAGGATGAAAATTAGGATGGTGAAGAAGAAAAGACAGAAAAGCTTGGTTTGAAATGCAGGTTTAACCACAACCAAACCCCAATTTTCCCAGCTGTGGACTTTTTGTGACACTTAAAATCAGTTATGGATGTAAAAAATCAAGGGCTGTTGCTACAACCACCAAGTTACACAAAGAAGCTTTAAAAACTCAAATGTTTGGGCGAGTTTTCTGCTTCTGTAGGTTTAAAACACACACAAAGAAGGAAATAGATCGTTAGTTTTGCAAAGGTGAAACATAAGCCAACAGTTTAATTCAATGTCCATATCATGAGCTACAAACTAGAATTGTTCTTACCGCTTTTGCTAAGTCACCTGTTGGGGAATGAGACCTTTCACAACCGTAAACATGTTATGTTCTGGCTGTACAGTGCCCTTTCGCCCCCAGTCCCGCTGCATGGGAGGGAGGTACTGCCTAGCTGCTTCAGAGGTCCGCGCTTTCAGCACCTGGGTCAGCACCTCCCGCGGTCAGCACCCGGGAGAGATGCCATTACCCCTTCGAGCTCAGTTAACCAAGGTCTTGGAATTGTCTCGAATGCCAAAGAACTCACCTGAACTGTGACCTACTGCGCTGATCGGGAAAGAAAAAAAAAAAAAAGGTAAAAAGGTATTCTGGACTTTGAAAGTTTTCCCGAGAGTTATGGTGGCTAAGGGACCCAAAAACGCACCGGCACTTTGGGAGCACCTCAAATTCACCCAAGGGAGCAGGGGCAAGGCTTGGGAAGGTTAGGGGATTCGGGTGAGGGGAAGGAAGACGTCGAGGGAGTCTCCTTACCTGCTTGCCAGCGGCAGCAGCCAGGGATTTCTGCAGAAACTGACGGAGTCGGGGATCCGAGGGCGCGCCGGTGACGCCGCCAAGAGCCAGGACGATGGAGAGGGCGGCCAGCGCGCACTGGAGGCGGCAAGACAGCATCTCGGCGGCGGCGGCGAAGCCGAGCTAGAGTGCGGTTGGTCAAACTCTAGGAGCTGATCGCAGGCAGCAGCGAAGGCTGGAACCTTGCCTCTCCTAAGGCGGCTTGTGTGCTCTCCTCCGACTCCCCCTTTTTAAACTCTCTCTCTGACGTCAGACGAGGAGGCGCCCCCAGATCTCACCAGCGCTTTTACGCACCATTACCCTCGTGAAATCAATCACAGAAGTGAGAGGAGGCTGCACAATCTAAAGTAGCTTATTTAAAAAAAAATAAATCCTGTCCATGCACAGGCCCACGCGATTCCACCCAGGCCGCTCCATCTACACAATTTTTTATATTCACTCAGTGCTATGCACATACACATTCCATAGATGAACTCACACATGTGCACATTCAGCTACACACACTCAAACACTCAGCCTCTGCAGAAGCAAATGTGCCATCACACCTAGCTGCATGCCCGTAAATATACCAGACAACTCTATCCATCATCATACTCAAACACTTTAGGAGAAGCAAATGCAAGAGTATGCAAGTGTAACAAGTGGAGACTGCCAAGAGCATTCCTTGTGACAATGAATGTCAGAGCATTCCTCTAAGAACAGACTTGAAAATGGAATGTGGATTTTAGAAAGATTGAATTCTCTTTCTCCGTTATCTCTGTGAAAAGTCTTGTAGATTAAGAAGTCATGGGGCTCTAAAAGAACTTCACTTCTTATAATGGAGAAGATAGTACCTTAAGTTCACCCACTATCCCTCTTTTTCAGCAGCTGAAAGACTTTGAGTCTACCTGCCTTTCCACTGTGACCCTCCCCTGCAAAAAATGCTAAAGCAAAAAAAGAAAAATTGATTTCATTTTTGTCCTTGATACTTGGAACTAGAAAGAAGTCTCAGAAACCATCTACTAAACCCCAGAGTTTGAGTCATTGAGCCTAGAAATGGGCAATGAAATTCTCTGACTCACTTAGTGCACAGCTGGGGCCAGGACGAGCCCTCCACACTTTAAGGCCAGGGTTCCTTTCACTCAACTCTGAGTTTCCTAATAGGTTCCTGACTAGTAGTAGCAGTTTTAGGTCAGCGGCTCCCAGTCTGGACATACAGAAGTCCAAGAAGCCCCTCAACACATGTGACCATTATTGTATGTTTCTGTGCAAGAACAGCATTGAGAGTACTCTCTGCTCCTCTCACAAATAAAAAGGAAGTTTGAGAAATGCTGGTCTAATTCTAGCTGTGGTCTGGTTAGATTTTTGCTGTCCTGATCAGAGTTCTGGCAGCTTTTTTCCTTTTTTTTTTCTCCATGAAATAATTCCTTATCAGGGAAGGGCCAGATGAACCCTGCAGGCTCTTCTGGGACTTGCAGTTTATAAGCTCCAAGCTCATAAAAGCTAAAATAAATTACTGTATCTCTAGAAACCAAGTGAAGCAGAGAACATGACTAACCCTGTCTCCAGCCAGGCATCACATACGTATTCTCTATACTAGACAAAGACAGCGTTAAGAGGCAGGAGGGACTGGGAGGTGTACTGAATGGCTTGATTAGTTGTCACCTTTTCCTTTTGTATCTGCAAGCAAAGAGAAGGTGTGCCAAAGTTTCCAGGGCTTGGTGAGTCCAGACAAGGCTAAGCACAAGTAAGGCATTAAAGTCTTATCTCACAAAAGGAGATAAGCTTTTGAATGCAGTTTTTGGCCTTCTTACAACGCTGAATATTTATTGCAAGGACTGATACTGAAGCTGAAGCTCCAATACTTCGGCTACCTGATGCAAAGAGCTGACTCATTGGAAAAGACCCTGATGCTGGGAAAGATTGAAGGCAAAAGTAAAAGGAGGCCACAGAGGATGAAATCATTGGTTAGCATCACTGACTCAATGGACATGAGTTTGAGCAAACTCCAGGAGAGAGTGAAAGACAGGGAAACCTGGAGTGCTGCAGTCCATAGAGTCTCAAAGAGTCAGACATTAATGTCTTCCTCTCTTAAGGTCCTCTTACCATTTCTTCCTCTTTCCTTCTTAGCACTTTCTCTTAAAAAATGTTTATGATCTTTAGTGGTTTAAGTAGTCACTTCAGATCAGTAAGTCTGGGTTACTTTTCTCATATCCTTGCTGAAGTGTTGAGTCTGTGGATAAGATGACTTCTGGGTTTTTTGTTTTGATTAGTTTTATAATCCTTAAATTATTAGAAGTCTAGAAGCCACTTAAGAAAGAAGAAGAACCAAGACAAAAGGGGATGCAAATTCTTCCTTAAGTCCCCCACTCATGACCAAATTTTGCATAAAGTTTAATTTAGCACAAAGACACTTGAAACTTCCCCAAGCAGAGCTCTTTACAGCCAAATTCCCAAAGGCCTCACTCCTAAGTTCCAAAGGCTGGGAGGGGGAGACTCTTTGTGTTTGTACTGAGGACCCCACTTCCTTGATCACCAGAAATGATTCCTCTCATCCTTATTCAGCCTTCTGTTGTTCACCAAGTACTTTCTCACCCAGTATGTCAGGGCACGCTAGCCCCATCTCACAGAGGAGTCCCTGAGAGCACAAGTGCCTTGCAAACAGGCACAGAGGCAGGAAGTGGCAAAGTCACTTCCCTGCTCCCCTGACTCAGAAATGTTTGCAGCCAGGATACAACTACTTTGAGGGAGGCATCCAGGACTCTTTCAGGTGCTACTCTCCAGCCAGGATCTCATTTCCCACTTCCCTGTGAAATGTGCATTAGGGGGAGACCACCTGTCAATATGAGAAGCAAAACTCATTTTAATAAGAGACAAGAAAATCTGTGAGCACTCAGATGTTCAATATTAAGCAGTGCAGGGAGGCAGAGAGTAACTGCACTTGGAGTCCAGAGACCTGGGTTCCGGTTCTGCTGCTGTCCAGCTGCGGGCTTCTTCTCTGGGCCTTAGTTTCCTTATCTGCAAAACAGAAGGGTTGATAGGTAGTCTTTGTGAGTCTTTCTAGCCCTGACCATCAACATGCTTAAGTCTGAGAAAAGTAAGAGGCAAACTAGAGCATACTGTACCATGCTGTTCCTTTCTCAACTTGAGAACTTCATATTGGAAAAGGAGCTGTCTTTTATGTAATATGAGGGGGGAAGCCAGATGCAGTGGGCATTTCACAGGCCTATAAGAAGGAAAATTAGCTCTTGCATCTTGCTTCTGCTACTGACCTGCCCCTTCCCACCTGCACCTCAGTTTCTCCATCTGGAAAATTGATTTAGTCCAATTCTTTCTACAAATAAGTGCCAAGAATCTGCTCTGCTTGAGAGGTTTTATGATACTTTAGTAGTGAACTATATAGACAAAGTCCTAGTGAGAAAAACAAACAGAAAACTTATCAATTAATTAGCATATGTTCAAATTGATTAAAATTAAAACAAGACAGACAGGGGTCAGATCATGTAGAGCCTTGAAGATCATGGTAAGAAAACCATTGGAGGATTTTGAGCAAGGGATTGACCTAATTTGATTTTTTTTTTTTTTTAAGTAATTCCTTCTGCTGAAGTAAAGAATTAACTGTAGAACAGCAGAGTCAAGGAGATGACTTAGGAGTCTAAGAACCATTTAAAAGAAAAGAGGAGCCAAGATGAAAGGGACACATTCTCCCTTAAATACCCAAGCCAGTTATCCTGGCATAAAGTCATTTCATACCTCCAACATGAACCTTCTGTAGCCAACCCCCAGGGCTTCTTTCTACAGAAGGGAAGATGGTTTGTGCTTGTTTTGGGGACCTTACTGCCCAGACGAGTTCAGACAAGAGAAGATGGTTTATGGGCAAGAGGGACAGCTATGAAGGAGCTGAGCACTGGTTAGGTTTGGAGTTTATTTTGAAATAGAGTTGACAAGACATGCTGAAGGTTTGTTTGGATCTCGAGTTAAGGAAATGAGAATAATTGGTAACAAGTGATCTAGACATTCCCTAAAATGTTTTCAAGTTCCACAAATTCCTGAGAGTACAGAAAATGGATTTCTGACAAAATCTCCTCTTGGACACTTTATAAGTGAAAAACCATTTTATTTCTCAGTCAAAAGAGAGTGAGAATTACAGGTGGTGGGGAGAAGCAAGATGGAATAGTGGAAAAGTCCTGGCCTGGATGTCTGAGGTCTTAGATGTAAGTCTTCAGTTTTCTCTTGCTTAAAATGGGCCTGATAATCCTTGCTTTTGCTAAAACATGATTTGAGATCCAGGTCAGACAGTGTAAGTGACAGTGCTTAGTTACCCATAAGATATGATGAAAAGATAAAGTCCTGTTTTTGTTGTTGCTGCCCAGAGGGAGACCGTCAGCCAGCACCGAGGGGTGATATTCAATAAGTCAACCTTTGAAAGCTGGAGTGTTCTCAATGGTGCTCTGACCTGGCTAGACAGTCAGGCCTTCCTCTGGGGACACCCATCTGATGGTCCAGAAAGATCTCTCAAGAAATGCAGTAGACTGGTGCTGAAATCCATCTATTAGAATTAGTCTATGAGCATCAGACTCTGAAAATAGTCTCTTCTCTCATGTACTTTTCCTTGAAGGTATAGCACCTTAAAACTTCACAGTTATTAACACTTTAATATGAATTTATATGTTGAATTATTTTCTTGCTTAGAGCTGCCTAAAGGACAGTTTTGACTTAGGTAAAGCTGGGAGATCAACTTGGAGTGGGTAATTCATCTTGTAGAGGGCAGACTTATTGGGAAGTGTTGTTGGGGATGCAGGCAGGCTATAGGGAGCACATAGACTCCTTTTGCCCAGGGGCAAGTGTGCTTGGGTGAGAATACCCTCAGGACCTTTCCTTCTAGACCAATCCTACCACCATGGGGCATGAAAATAAGAACTTGTGATTCTCTAAGGACTTCTATGAAGCTAGATTTCAGCTGGAAAAGTGCCAGCTCATGCCCCTGAAATTGCTGGTGGCAGAAGAGCCAGATTTTTCTACCAAGTTGGCTTTCACTAACTTCCACAAGGAGCGTCCCTGGGAGCTCACAAGATAAAGAAAACTGCCTGTAATGTAGGAAACCTGGGTTCAATCCCTGGATCAGGAAGATTCCCTGGAGAAGGGAATGACTACCCACTTCAGTATCTTGCCTGGAGAGGGATCTGGCAGGTTATAGTCCATGGGGTTGCAAGATTCTGACATGACTGAGTGACTAACACTTTCACTGTCTTGCCTAAAGTGATTGCATTAGACAAGAAGAGTGAAGGGGTCACTAATTGAAGCCCAGGGGTAGATTTTTTCATGGGTGGGTGAGTGGTGACAGCTCAGGTCTGGTCTCCTGTAGTACTCTCCTACCTGGTCTCTATCCCATCACTTTCCAGCTCAGAAGCCCTCAGTGATTCCCTCATGCCGATTAGTTCAAATGCAAACACGTCAGCCTGGCGGTCATGTTTCCTCAGACCCTAACTAGTCTGGTCAGTCTCGCTCCTTGTCACTCCTCACCTCCCAACCTTCCCATTGACCCCAACCACCTGCTCTCCCCTGCACACACCCTGTCTCCTGCATCCATTACTGTGTGCATGCTTCTCCACCACTTGGAATACCTTGGATCCATCTCTGACTGTTAACATCATGTGGCTTATTTTAAGACAAGAATGTATCACTTAGAATCAATATGGCCCCCTCCTGCCCCCAAGGGTGCATCTTTTGCACATCTCCTCTAGTAGAGACCATGTTAGATCACTGTATTTCTGTTCCCTGAGTGTCTGTATGTCTCATCCATGAGCCTAGATTCACCGGGGAACAGATCCACCGGGGGCAGAAATTTTGTTTTGGTCATATTTGCATTTTCCTCAGAGACCATAAAAATGTGAAGCATAGTTACTGAAAAATGTTGATTGAGTGGAAGACAGATTTCTTCTTCTTATATGTGAGGTCTCTGTGAATTCTGTAGCTAGAACGAACCTTAAGTGAACCTCGGGTAACTGAGGACTATCTCACTTGACCCCCAACCCTAGGTAGCTAATACTTTCAGGAACACATATCCATTGATTTCTTAGTCATCTCTGAGCTTCAGCAAAGAAAAACCCCTAATTGCTGTTCAATGTAACTTTTCCTTAGAACTAACTGAAGTTGTCGTACGAATGTGCTAGAATACTCATTGGAAAGATATAGGACTTCACTGGAAGGTTTAGAGAGGACTCATCCACCAATCACAGAGGAAACCATATAAGTGCCCAGCACACAATAGAAGAGAGTAGCACAGTTGCCTCACCTCTGCTTATTGTTTAACATTTGATTGTGTGTTAATATCAACCAAGCAAGGGCATGGAGACCTCAGGTTTCATAGTCAATGCATAGCTGGGCTGATGCGGAGCCCTTTCTGCCACCCCAACATTTCCTCTCACTTTGAGAGAGAGAGAGATAGAAGGACACATTGCCCCTAATTATGCTCCCAGATTCCTTGCTCTTTGTGAGTTCACTAGTGTCCCCAGTAGTATCCCTCTTGTTGATCTATGACTTCTGCGCAGGGCTCCCCAGTGAAATGAAATTGAGCTGTGCTCTGCCCCCGGCTGTGCCACCCAGAGGATGTCTCCCAGTTCTCTTCACCTGTATTCCTCCTAAAACCTAGGTGCTGAATTTCAGGTCTTCCATGAGCCTTCCCAGTGTAGTTGTCAGGGGAGTCTATGTCTTGACAAGCTGGGTCTGAGAAAGGAGAGACCGGAAACCAGCTGCCCTGTCCCTGGAACAGTATACAATAGATGGTGAAGTTCTTCTTCAGTGTGAACCACCACCCCCACCTTGAAATGGCATGACAGGGGTATATGAACGCAGAAATGCCCCCATGGAGTGAAAGCATTCCTGCAGACTGGTCCAGTTTCCCCCACTCAAGCTGCGAGTATTCATCTAGACTAGTGGATCTTAACTTTGGCTTCATACCAGGATTGCCTGGGAAACATTTTAAAAGCACAGACAGATGCCTAGGACTCAACTGCAAAATTCTGACTCCTAGACCTGTATCTTTTGAGAGGTGAATTGTGGTCTGCAACCAGAATGACGGAGGAAATGATGGAGTCACCAACCACTGCCCACCACCACTCCCCTCTCGTCTCATCCCTTCCTGCTCTTTCTCTCTCCTCTCTTTCTCCTCTTCCCCACCTTTGACCTGGCGACACACAAGCACAATGGGCTTGGCTTGACCCCATCAGGAACAAAGCTCCTATTTCACCGACTTTCCTGGCACAGCCCCAAGAATTGAGGGCAACAGCAGGACCGGAGCCAGAAGTGGACCCATTCACAGACCAGAAGCATCCAGTGCCTCCCCAGTGTTCACACATTGGAAAACTGAAGTCAAGAGAAAGGAAAGGTCTCTCGTAAAACCACACAACTAGTATTAGAGAGTAAGACCTTCTGATTCTCTCAGCTCTGTGTTTTTCTGTGAAGTTTTTTGAACCCCTTCCACCCAAGCAGTCAAAATCATCTGCACTGGCAGTTCCTGTCTTGTTATCTGTGTGTCTCCCCGACAGCCTGAAGCAAAGCCTTATTCCCTGACAGGAGTATGATCCTAGAGAGGAAGCTTTGCGGATTAATGTGTTGGGCCTTCATGCTTTTGCGTCTCCATCCTTTTCTGATTGTGCATTTCCTAATCTCATGATACGATCCAACCTGCTCCTCAAGGCCATGGAGGCGTATGGCTTCAGCTCTGGCCCGGGAAGCTGTTGTTAAACTGAGCTCGCCTGCCCTCTGCTGGCGCCACTGGTAGAATGCAACTTTATCTAAAATGTTCTTTTCATTCCTTCGTTTACTTCCTTCACTAACTTTTTAAAGCACCCACAATACAGAGAACACTCTGCTGGGTGCTAGGATCATAAAGAAGTATTCAGACAAGAATCTCTTTGTTTAAACATTTGATTATTGAACACTCTGTGCTAGACATGGTGCTACTGATTCAGAGATGACCCAAACTCACTGTTTGGCTTTGAAAAGAGGTTGCAATCTAGTAAATTATTCAGATTATTGTCTAAGACCTAGAATCAAACAATTAGCACTAGAGGGAACTTCAGACCCTTTATAATCCATGTTAATCCTGTAGGCTTCCCAAATTAGGTACACAAAATTAGGCTCCCCTTCTCAGGCACAAGGACTCCAGAAGTGGGGGGAGAGGACCTGGGGCAGGAATTCTATTCCATTGAACGGCATTCTGCAACAAAGTTTCATAGAAACAGAAAGTTTAAGGGGGAAACAAAGTTTGAAAACTGCAGTTTCTAATACAAACTGTCTTCTTGACATATAACCTGAATGTCCTCCAACCTCATGAACCTACACTCATAATTGAGGTCAGTTTACAAATAGTCTCAAGCCTTATCACTTTTTGAATCTTCATAGCAGTGAAATCTCACTCACTTTGCAAGGTGCCTTCAAGAAGGTCCCACCTGCACTGAAAATTCCCTCCTGTTCACGTTGTTGCTGGTGTGTTTGGACAGAGTTCCCTTGTCCCCAGGTCACTAGCAATGTTGCGCCCAGAACCAAGGACACATGATTCTTGTGCCCACTGCTCTCCCCATGATGCTGTAAAGTGCCAACCTGGCATCTCTTACACCATCTTTTTCCAACTTTTGACTGCATCTTACATAAGAAATGCATTTTACATTACAGGGCAGTGCATGTACATACCTGCACACAAGTTTCTCATAACAGTACTTAACCTTTACAATTCACTCTGGTATTTTCTATTCTTTCCTAAATTCTTTTTTTCTTTAATGCCAGTTATAACCCATTAAATTAACTATGTGACCCACTACTGAGTCATAAACCAGTTTGAAAGGCTCTGCCTTGGGCCATGGCCCACCTGCCTGCCCTCTGCCTGGACTTGAAACTCCCGGGCTGCATCCCTCCCTCTACTGTGAGACCCTAGTGGGGCGCAAGCCACAGACCCTGCCACTGGGGTGTTGCTGTTCACTTCTCTCCTCTGCTTTCTTTACTTTTCGAGGGTCTCAGTGCTGTTTTCAAGCCAGGGGCCTACACTTGTTAAGCAACTTATATCCCTGCTTTTTGAAGCAGCAGTGTTTACTAACTGGTGAGTTGAATGGTGGCTCCCCAAAAATATGTCCACGTCTTAACCCCATACCCTGTGACTGTAACTTTATTTGGGGGGCGGGGGGAGGTCTTTGCTGATATAATTAAATTACAGATGTCAAGATGAGATCATCCTGGACTATCTGTGTGGGCCCCAAATCCAAAGAGTATACTTACTATTAAAACATAATCATTTAAAGATCACTTAATATTCGTCTAAATCTATATCAGTAATTTATTTCTAACTATCTTGTTCTAAGAGGCTTCGCTGATGGATAAGTGTAAAGAATCCACCTTCCAATGCAGCAGACACAGTTCAATCCCTGGATCAGGAAGACCTCCTAGAGAAGGAAATGTCAACCCAATCCAGTATCCCACAGATAGAGGAGCCTGGAAGGCTACAGTCCATGAGGTCACAAAAGAATTGGACACAACTTTCACTAAACAGCAACAATCTTGTTCTGATGACTATTCAAAGTAGTTTACAAGAGTAGACTTTTAAAATGCAACTTAGAAAGTAGTAATTTGAGGTTCAAGATGGTGAACTCAACCCATGCCCCTATTTTGCAAACCTTTCAAGCATTCCAAATTCCTCACTGACATAAATAAATGTGAAATAGGGAGAGAATGGGGTTTGGCTGATGCATGGGGAGATACACAAAAACAGTCCAAAGTATCAGAGTAAGTGCCTCTCTCTCTCCTATGGACAAAGTTACTACAGGAAACAATAAAATAAACAGAGCAAAATCTCTCTAACTTACAAGATTTGTAAGGCTATTGCATCAATTTTTTATATTACATTAGGCAATACAAAAGGAAGGAAATTTATGTTGATAATGGTTTTTCTTTCTATCTCAGTAAATTCCAGAAGACACTGAAAAAATACATACCAAGTTTTGAGAGGAAAAAAAGATAAAAGATTGTGATAATAAAAATTAAAATTTGACCTATATGTTTATGGAGGATAAGAACAATACAAGGTCAATCATCTACTCTTTCTCTCCCTGAAAATATTACTCACAAACATAAAAAGGAAGAGAATAAATCAGAATAAAGAATTCAAAAGTACAGTGGGCTAGAATAAATATGGTGAGAAGGAGTAAATCTATAACATTTAAGAGTTCAGTTCAGTCACTCTGTCATGTCCAACTCTTCGCGACCCCATGGACTGCAGCACGCCAGGCCTCCCTGTCCATTACCAACTCCCAGAGTTTACTCAGACTCATGTCCATTGAGTCAGTGATGCCACTGAACCATCTCATCCTCTGCCGTCCCCTTCTCCTCCTGCCCTCAATCTTTCTGAGCATCAGGGTCTTTTCAAATGAGTCAGCTTTTTGCATTAGATGGCCAAAGTACTGGAGTTTCAGCTTCAGCATCAGTCCTTCCAATGAACGCCCAGGACTGATCTCCTTTAGGATGGACTGTTGGATCTCCTTGTAGTCCAAGGGACTCTCAAGAGTCTTCTCCACACCACAGTTCAAAAGCATCAATTCTTTGGCGCTCAGCTTTCCTTACAGTTCAACTCTCACATCCATACATGACTACTGGAAAAACCATAGACTTGTCTAGATGGATTTTGTTGGCAAAGTAATGTCTCTGCTTTCAAATATGCTGTCTAGGTTGGTCATAACTTTTCTTCCTAGGAGTAAGCGTTTTTTAATTTATGGCTGCAATCACCATCTGCAGTGATTTTGGAGCCCCCAAAACTAAAGTCTGCCACTGTTTCCACAGTTTCCCCATCTATTTCCCATGAAGTGATGGGACCATATGCCATGATCTTTGTTTTCTGAATGTTGAGCTTTAAGCCAACTTTTTCACTCTCCTCTTTCACTTTCATCAAGAGGCTCTTTAATTCCTCTTCACTTTCTGCCATAAGGGTGGTGTCATCTCCCCATCTGAGGTTATTGATATTTCTCCCAGCAATCTTGATTCCAGCTTATGCTTCATCCAGCCCAGTGCTTCTCATGATGTACTCTGCATATATTTAAGAGTAGATTCTTCTATTAATATTATCAAACATAACGCATCTGTCTAACATAATTCTTGAACAAAAATGCATGCGCTATAAACTATTTTATTAACTTAGTTATAGAATACTAGCCTATTCTAACAAAACTGGAAATCCAAGTTGACAGGAAAGAAGGTATGTGAAATTCTTCCCCACCAACCAAAAGAAATAAGAGCTTATGAACCTTTCTTGCAATAGATATAAGAATGTGGATGAAAATGTCATAATATTTCCTAAAAATATAAATATACTCAGAAGAGTAGACATTTGTTGTATAACTTTCTGGGTGAAAATGATTTTTAAAAGTTGAACAGTACTGTAAAATAAGGTTTTAAAGAATTAATACGTGGGAGGGAGGCTAGAAAGGAGGGGGTGTACGTGACTTACAGCTGATTCATGTTGTACAATAGCAACTAACACAACATTGTAAAGCAGCTGCTGTTGTTCTTGTTTCGTCACTAAGTCATGTCTGACTCTTTTGCGATCCCATGGACTGTATCCCACCAAGGTCCTCTGTCCACGGGATTTCCTAGGCAACAATACTGGAGTGGGTTGCCATTTCCTCCTCCAAAGGATTTTCCCGACCCAAGAACTGAACCTTCATCACCTGCATTGGCAGGTGGATTCCTTATTGCTGAGCCACAAAGGAAGCCCCTGCAAAGCAACTATCCCCCAAATAAGAAAATCTTTTAAATGCCAAAAAAAGTTAATAAGTGATCAAACAAATAATTTTATATATGATGCTTTTCTCCCTAAACTACAAATGCTTTTTGTAGTGTTGCTTTTCTAACTAAACTACAAGTGTATTCTATTTCACTTTTATTCTAAGACTTAGAAACACACATTTTCAATTTCCAAATTCTTAAATTTTACGTGGTCCACTGGAGAAGGGAGTGGCAAAGCACTTGAGTATTCTTTCCTTGAGAACCCCATGAACAGTATGAAAAGGCAAAAAGATAGGACACTGAAAGATGAATTCCCCGGGTCAGTAGGTGCCCAATATGCTACTGGAGCTCAGTGGAGAAATAACTCCAGAGAGAATGAAGAGACAGAGCCAAAGCAAAAACAACACCCAGTTGCTGATGGAAGTAAAGTCCAATGCTGTAAAGAGCAATATTGCACAGGAACCTGGAATGCTAGGTTCATGAATCAAAGCAAATTGGAAGTGGTCAAACAGGAGATGGCAAGAGTGAACATTGACATTTTAGGAATCAGAAAACTAAAATCAACTGGAATGGGTGAATTTAACTCTGATGACCATTATATCTACTACTGTGGGCAAGAATCCCTTAGAAGAAATGGAGTAGCCATCATAGTCAACCAAAGAGTCCAAAATACAGTATTTGGATGCAATCTAAAAAACAACAGAATTAGCTCTGTTCATTTCCAAGGCAAACTATTCAATATCACAATAATCCAAGTCTATGCCCCGACCAGTAATGCTAAAGCTGAAGTTGAACAGTTCTGTGAAGACCCACAAGACCTTTTAGAACTAACACCCAAAAAAGATGTCCTTTTCATTATAGGAGACTGGAATGCAAAAGTACGAAGTCAACAAATACCTGGAGTAACAGGCAAATTTGGCCTTGGAGTATGGAATGAAACAGGGCAAAGGCTAATAGAGTTTTGCCAAGAGAACGCACTGATCATAGCAAACACCCTCTTCCAACATCACAAGAGAAGACTCTACACATGGACATTACCAGATGGCCAACATCAAAATCAGATTGATTATATTCTTTGCAGCCAAAGATGGAGAAGCTCTATACAGTCAGCAAAAATAAGACCGGAGCTGACTGTGGCTCAGATCATGAACTCCTTATTGCAAAATTCAAACGTAAATTGGAAGAAAGTAGGGAAAACCACTAGGCCATTCAGGTAAGACCTAAATCAAATAGCTTATGATTATACAGTGGAAGTGACAAATAGATCCAAGGGATTAGATCTGATAGATAGAGTGCCTGAAGAACTATGGACAGAGGTTCATGACATTGTACAGGAGGCAGAAATCAAGACCATCCCCAAGAAAAAGATGTGCAAGATGGTTGCTGAGGAGGCCTTACAAACAGCTGTGAAAAGAAGAGAGGTAAAAGGCAAAGGATAAAAGGAAAGATATACCCATTTGAATGCAGAGTCCCAAAGAATAGCAAGAAGAGATAAGAAAGCCTTCCTCAGTGATCAATGCAAAGAAATAGAGGAAAACAATAGAATAGTAAAGACTAGAGATCTCTTCAAGAAAATTAGAGATTCCAAGGGAACATCTCATGCAAAGATGGGCTCAATAAAGGACAGAAATGGTATGGACCTAACAGAAGCAGAAGATATTAACAAGAGGTAGCAAAAACACACAGAAAAACTATACAAAAAAGATCTTCAAGACCCAGATAATCACGATGGTTTGATCACTACCTAGAGCCAGACATCCTGGAATGTGAAGTCAAGTGGGCCTTAGGAAGCATCTCTACAAACAAAGCTAGTGGAGGTGATGGAATTCCAGTTGAGCTATTTCAAATCCTAAAATATGATGCTGTGAAAGTGCTGCACTCAATATGCCAGCAAATTTGGAAAACTCAGCAGGGGCCACAGGACTGGAAAAGGTCAGTTTTCACTCCAATCCCAAAGAAAGGCAATGCCAAAGAATGCTCAAACTACTGCACAATTGCACTCATCTCACATTCTAGTAAAGTAATGCTCAAAATTCTCCAAGCCAGGCTTCAACAATATGTGAACTGTAAATTTCCAGATGTTCAAGCTGGATTTAGAAAAGGTAGAGGAACCAGAGATCAAGTTGCCAATATCTGTTGGATCATTGAAAAAGCAGAGAGTTCCAGAAATACATTTACTTCTGTTTTATTGTCTGTGCCAAAGCCTTTGACTGTATGGATCACAACAAACTGTGGAAAATTCTTCAAGAGATGGGAATACCAGACCACCTGACCTGCCTCTTGAGAAATATGTATGCAGGTCAAGAGGTAACAGTTAGAACTGGACATGGAACAATAGACTGGTTCCAAATAGGGAAAGGAGTACGTCAAGGCTGTATATTGTCACCCTGCTTGTTTAACTTATATGCAGGATACATCATGAGAAATGTTGGACTGGATGAAGTACAACCTGAAATCAAGATTGCTGGGAGAAATATCAATAACCTCAGATATGCAGATGACACCACCCTTATGGGCGAAAGCGAAGAAGAACTAGACAGCCTCTTGATGAAAGTGAAAGAAGAGAGAGAAAAAAATTGGCTTAAAGCTCAACATTCAGAAAACAAAGATCATGGCATCCACTTCCATCACCTCATGGCAAATGGTTGAGGAAACAATGGAAACAGTGGCTGACTTTAGTTTTTTGGGCTCCAAAATCACTGCAGATGGTGACTGCAGCCATGAAATTGAAAGACACTTACTCCTTGGAAGAAAAGCTATGACCAACCTAGACAGCATATTCAAAAGCAGGGACATTACTTTGCCAACAAAGGTCCCTCTAGTCAAGGTTATAGTTTTTCCAGTAGTCATGTATGGATGTGAGAGTTGGACTATAAAGAAAGCTGAGCACCAAAGAATTGATGTTTTGAACTGTGGTGTTGGAGAAGACTCTTGAGAGTCCCTTGGAGTGTAAGGAGATACAATCAGTCCATCTTAAAGGAGATCAGTCCTGAATGTTCATTGGAAGGACTGATGTTGAAGCTGAAACTCCAGTACTCTGGCCACCTGATGCAAAGAGCTAACTCATCTGAAAAGACCCTGATGCTGGGAAAGACTGAAAGCGAGAGGAGAACCGGATGACAGAGGATGAGATGGTTCAATGGCGTCACTGACTCAATGGACATGAGTCTGAGTAAACTCCGGGAGTTGGTGATGGACAGGGAGGCCTGACATGCTGCGGTCCGTGGGGTCATAAGAGTCCGACACGACTGAGCGACTGAACTGGACTGAGCTGTTTAGTTTTCTCTGTTAAGTTTCTCACAGGAAAAAATCTTTTTCTGCACAGTTTTGTTTTTTAAGTTCATTGAGATATCTGTGTGCCTCATGGATAAAGAAGAGACAAATCATCTCTGCTGATGTTCCACAGCCAAAAGACCATCAGAAACACATGTGTCACTGAACAAAGTTGAATTATTTGGCTCATTGCAAAGAGTGAGAATGCACTTGGCAACCATGAAGCATTTCAGCAAGGCAGTTTACAAAGGACACACTCTAGCATTGGGACTGGTGTCAGGTAGGGGGAGGATTAGGTAAAAGACTTTGCTCTGGTTTAAATGTTGGCAGAAAGTGGAGAAAAATTTATGATTAGATATCTCAATGGTTCCTATCTAGACAGTGAGAAGACAGATAGGAACACGGCGGAAGTCGTGACTGGTAAGATAGCAGCCAATATTATATTGGCCAGA
The DNA here is from genome assembly GCF_033118175.1 of Dama dama. Lineage (NCBI taxonomy): Eukaryota > Metazoa > Chordata > Mammalia > Artiodactyla > Cervidae > Dama > Dama dama. Next base: position 39,630,215 of record NC_083699.1, read on the forward strand.
AGAGGAAGTTATTAGTCATTTTTGGTTTTAGACCATGTTTGTGCTCTTATTTATATTCAATTGAGACTACAGAGTGGTCTTCTGTTTTTGTTGTTGTTTTAATTTATTTGACTATGCTGAGTCTTAGTTGTAGCACACGGAATCTTCAATGCCACATTCAGGCTCTTAGTTGTGGCATGTAAAGTCTAGTTTTCCGAGCAGGGATCGAACCCAGGCCCCCTACATTGGAAGCATGAAGTCTTAGCCCCTGGACCATCAGGGAAGTCCCCTTATGCTTGCCTTGATCTAGCATCATAGCAGAGTAGTCTAGTCTGAGACTGCTGCTCTGAGGAGTTTTGCTCAACAGGAGAGCACTAGGGCTATCTGTGAATACCAGGCTGGCTCCCAGGGGTTTCAGTTTTTCTCTTTCTCATCTTTTATGGAAACACTTTGATATATGAACACACACACATATGCATACATAATCCAAAGTTTTATATATTTTACTTCATAGGGACATTTATTCTTATTTAATGAATCTACTAAATGTATATAATGAATGTAGATATATGCATATTTAAATCATAAGAACGTAATTCACCTTCAATGTAGCAACAAACAAAAAGGAATAAAAAAGCCACATGGAAAATCAGCTATACTCTAGTTGTTCTCAACTGAATTCAAAAAACATGAACAATTAGGACCAGAAACAAGCTGCTACTTTCACTGATTATTAAATTAGTTAATTGACTTTATTTTCAGCATTGCATAAACAAAGGTTTCTGTGTTGTTTGAGCAAAGTTGTTACTTTTGTGACTTGCAGCCCAGATTCTCATTATGTACAGTGCACCTGAAGAGATCATCTATTGCTGTATCTAAAGATAAGAAATGAGACTATTCTAGCTCCTTGAGTGAGGAGAAAACATGGATGGAGAAAGATCAGAACAAGGAGGAAAACTGAATGCTACTTTAATACATAGAAGCATCTACGATAAAATATGTAGGCGTTCAACTGTTTCTAGAAGACACAAGGGTAGGATTGCGGTTCAGCACTATTTTTTTTTATATTTGTTTTTAATGAAAAGTTCTAAAAATGATAATAAGATGTCTCTCATGCTCCTTGCTCTCACTCCTTACTTGAGCCAAAAGAGCTGTCTTTGCCCAACTCCAGCCCTCCTTGCTTTTCTGCCTCTTTCTAGCCACTGTGCCCGATTCCTCTTGGGCTCCATCCTGCCCTCTTCTGGTAGCTGGTTGCTTATTCTTGCTGAGCATAAAATAAGCTCTGTCTCTAGGTCTCCCTTTATCTTTTTCTAACTCATTTACTTGTTTTTGGCTGTGCTGGGTCTTTGTTGCTCCGGTCGGGCTTTTCTCTAGCTGCGGCAAGTGGAGGCTCCTCTCCAGCCGCAGTGTGCAGGCCTCTCACTGAGGTGGCGTCTCTTGTTAGGGATCATGCGCTCCAGGCATTCAGGCCTCAGTAACTGTGGCTCACAGGCTCTAGAGTTCAGCCTTTGTAGTTGTGATGCATGGCCTTAGTTGCCCAAGGGCATGTGGAATCTTCCTGGAGCAGGAATTGAACTTGTGTCTGCTGCATTGGCAGGTGAATGCTCAACCACTGAATAACCAGGGAAGTCCATGGGTGTTCTTTTTTGTTCACTCAGCACGGGATGCCCTTAGCTCCCTCTGAGACCCACCCTTGACTCCCTGACCACTTCTACAAAATATACCCTTGCGTGACTGGTCTAAGAAACCATCCCTAACTCCTTATCCCCAGGTATGACTAAAATTGTCCCTTTCCTACCAGTGACTAGCACACATTGTGAGCCCTCCAAGTCAGTGACTATGTCTAATTGTCTTTGTGACCCTAGAACTTAGGACTACCAGGAGTAAAACAGACCAGAGCAGACAGATGTTGACTTATGGATGAAAATGGAAGGATAACAGGTGTATAACCATAGGATATACTCCATGCAGTTTTTCCTGGGTTGGTAACAGGTCTGCATTGACTCACTCCACCGTGTTGTTCGACTAGTGCCTAGAGATCCTGAGTCTTAGCACAAACTCCTTTCCACACCCCACTATCCTCTTCATCAGATACTCTGCGAGCAACTGCCAACCAGCAATCAACGAAAGCCAGATATACTGACTTAGTGGTGTGAAAATAGCACAAAGAGACACACAGGGGTTACAGGGCACTGACTTCTTGTAACACCTATAACACAGATGCTGTTACAGGGTATAAAAGAATTAATAAAGAAAACAAGAATAAGAAGACAGCCTCTTTTGACAGGCCACATGGGCTTCATGAGAGATGAGGAACAAATAACCACTCCACATCACAGGGACAAACGTCTGTGCCCACAGGCTTAATTTCACACCAAGTATCTGAGAAAGTTCTCTCCTAAACCTCTTGTCAGCCACACTAGCAGACAATTTTTGCACAGTTTTCAGACATTTCTGCTTCCAGGTTTTAGAACTCTGACTCTTGACTCCCCACCCCACCCCACTCCCGCTCCGCCAACCTTCAGGTCCAGCTGTCATCCGAATGATTGTGGGTGCCTCTGCCCTCTGGCAAAGTGCTGTGGTCTTTGTTCAGGATCTGAGTTGAGTCTCAATATATATAATAAATATAATATATTGAGCCCAAACAGGCTTATTTAGTTCTTTATTTCTTGGAATCCTGGGTTCTGTAACAGACAAACTAACCAGCTCACAAACCGGACATCTCATTAAGCCTCAGTTTTCCCCCTGTAAGTGTGGATAATTATAGTGCCTATTTCATGGGCTGTTACTAAGAGGAGATTAGAAATACTAGCTGACATGAAGTCTGCATTCCCTTCACTTCCAGCTGGGGTATCACGATACATGAAACACACAAGATTGTTCTTTGTGGGAACAAGGGTGTGGTAGAGAATATTGCAGCAACAAGACAAGAATTTAGTCAGTCGACCATTCTGATTAAGCAGTGACTTTGTGTCAGGTCCCGTGGATAGACAGATGAAATACAAGTGACAGTGGGGGACAGGCGCACATGCAAATGGTGACAATACGTGAAATGCAGTAGCAAAGGTAGCTTCAAGGGGTGAGGTCCTGACATCTCCGGGGGCTTAGCACAGTGCCTCACACACAATAAATGATTATATAAAAGCAAGTGTTTCTTGAGTCCTTCTCAATAAATGGTATGTATTATTAGTATCTGGAAATGAGGTATGGCTGGCTAATGAGAGTTTCATCCATTAGCAGGAAAGAGAATAAACAAGGGAGTGACTCAACCATGTAGATTATTAGAAAATTACCCCAGGATAGTGGTGGTATGCAGGGTGGGCTATGGGTTGGGGGGGAGGCTACAGCCATGATGATAATGAAGGAGACTACAGAGGCAAGGCATACAAATGATGAGTTCAGGCAGCAGAAACAGGAAGAAAAGGAAGAAGATCAACCCTGGAGGTACTTGGGAAGAGCAATCAACAGGGCATGGTGACCAATTCGTCCAGTGTGGGGAAGGGTAGTACAAGAGGTCAGGAGATAACTCCCAGATTTCTAAAATAGGAGGAGCAAATTTAGATGGCAGAATGATGAGATCAGCTTTGGTCATGCTGAGGCAACTTCCGGTGGACAGGTCAATTGATCTGGAGTTCGGTAGAAATAGTTATGAGAATTGATAAGGACCAGAAGTTCCTATGTAGTGAAAACCTAAATCATGGGGGGTGTATATAACAGAAAATCAGCAGAGCGAGAGAATCCCAGGGAATGTAAGGGATGCTGAGAGAAAGAATGCCATAGCAGCAGAAAGGAAACAGAAGTAGGAGACTAAGGAGCAAATGCTGACCTGGAACCTTCAAGGAGGGACAGCAAAAGGCTGCAGTGAGACAGAGATGGTTTGGCAATGGGGTGCAGGGTGACAGTTCTAAGGACATGGAAATGAGACTCCTAAGAATTAAGGAGGACATAAGAAGTAGAGATAAATATAATCTACTCTTTGAGAAACATGTCTTTGAGGGAATTTTTTAAAATACCTGGTAGTAGTTAGAGGGGATGTGAAGTTGGGGAAGTTTCATTTGAGTTAAATATGAAGAAGATACAGGTGTACTTATAATACTGAAAAGAAGGGATTGCTAAAGGAGAAGATGTTCATCTTCTAGAATTTTCCCCAGATCTCGTCTCATTCCACCTACTCTAGTCCCCTCACCCCTACTCCATTTTTAGTGGCTCTTCAACCCTCAGGCCCACCTCAGAGATTTCACCTTTGCTGACCCACCTGAGGCCTGACTCTCCCCCTGACACAATCTCAGCAGTCTAGCCCTAACTTCACACACCACGATTTCAGTAAGAGATGCTGCTGGAGCTGCTTTATCAAGCTGGGAACAGTTGGAGACCTCAGGAAACTTCATGATTCCTGGACTGCCCCGTTCATCTTCCCAGAAGACACCTCGTGTCTGTGGTTGAGCAAAACCCCTGAGGCACATGCTCTGCAGAGGCTCAGGCCCAGCTGAGCCTCCTCTGTGACTGGAAGAGGTGAATACAACCCCACATGCCTGCTAGTTTACAAATGCACCAGCATGAACTTTTCCTGCACCTCCACTACACCCCGTTGAAGAGATGTAGATTTTCCCAGACAGCCTAGCTCTCTGCTCCTGCAGGTCCATGGAGGAATCTGGACAAGTCACCAGAAGCCCTCTGCCAAAGCCAGACAAGGGTAAAGCCAGCCTGCACATAAATGTACAGGTGACAACAATGTCCACAGCAGCCCATCTCTGGAATCACATGCAGACAAACATGCTACCTTGAACTCCCATCTTCAGTTTTCAGGCCCTACTTGGGGCAGAAGCTCTAAAGGTGAGCTATAGAAAGGTGTGAATGTCCCTGAACAACTTGGAGTGTGAATGGGAGGGTTTCTTTTCCTATTCCAGATAATAATAAGCACAGGGTTATCTGATATCAGATCATGAATCAAATTACTGAGTCAAATCATCCAAGTCACAGCTATGCCTGAGAGAACAAATAAAGCAAATGCATTCTCCATCAGGGGGCAACCTCGTGGACTGGGCAAGGGGGAGGGGCTGGCAGACAGGCGCTGTCTCCACTGTGTGTCCCCCTGGTCATTGCCTGCCCTAAATGGAGGTACAGAGCCCCACTGCGACCTGGAGGATTCACATCCCCAGATCTGCCTCACCTGCCCTTTCCCTCAGCATCCCTGGCATTTAGAACAGCTATAGAAACTTCTACAAGGTATTTCCATACAGGATGGCAATATCACACACCATACTGCATCACATGTAAACAGTGGTACCACGGCTCACATATTTCTACAGAGCACAGGAATACATTCTCCCAAGTCCCAAACCAACACACACACACACACACACAGAGCCATCACTTGCAGTGAACGTTTATAACGCACCTCCTAACCAGGAAATAAATTTAGGTAACACTGGGATTCAAGAATTCCAGTCAACTGACAGAGCACAGAGGATATATATTTATTTGTGTATCTGTACCCCACCACATGTCCCTGTCCCCAGAAGGCTTCAGACTGCAGATACTTTAAACCTGTACCCACCTCTTATTTTATGAGACCACATACACTGACATGGGAATTTCAAATTCTAGACAAGTACTATTCAGTAGAAGTTTCTGTGAACATGTTCTATATCTGCACAGTACCACTAGGCACTAAGTCCTTGACATATGGCTGGTACAACTGAGGAACTGAATTTTTCATTTTATTTTAATTAATTTAAACTTAGCCACGTATGGCTAATGACTAACAGCATTGGACAGTGCAGTTCTAAATAATTCCAGCCAAGCAGGCTCTGCATTAGAGTTTCAAAAAAAGAAAATGGAGCCTTTCAGAATGGTGGGAGCTGGCTTTCCAGGAGAGGGACAGGGTAAAGACACATTGAATATTGATTGAAGATGCCTCGGGTGGAGCCACAGGCTGCCCCAAAGGGAACCATGGTGGGATGCTCAGAAGCAACTGAAGATGAACTTGAGAATCAGGCAGGGACAAGGGGTCCGCTAAGGGGGTCCTAAGCGGATATGGGATATGGAAATGAAGCATCAGAAGGGGTGGAGATGGAGGTGGAAGGAGGGGCTGCCCCCAGTGAGATAAGTACTAACACCAGACCTGGAGAGTTCTAAATCCACCTTAGACCCTTCTCCCCATGCCCCCATCACTGTGAGTTTTAATGGAAGGATTATTAAATACCTCCTGGAGGAACTTTCATTCTGCAGGGTAATAAACTGAGGTCCAGAGAGGTAACTGGGCTGTCCAGCATCATAAACTGAATCTGTAGCAGAAGCAGGACCAGAACTGCACCCCCTGCCTCCCCACTCTCACTCCCACGAGCCCTCCCCGACCCTCAGCCAGCTGCACTAAAGGAAGGTCGATCTCTGGAAGGAGAACTGCAGGTAGACAACGAGCAAACAGAGGGAGGCCCAGAAGAGGCACCAGCGAAGGGAGAAGAAGTTGTAGCCGGATCCCTCCCGGGCCCACGACTTGGAGGCACCGGAGAAGGTCGCCTCCTCCTCCAGCAGCTTCTCGCTGGGCTTCCAGTGCACGATGCCCTCCTGGCAGGCCTCGCAGAACTCGCCGCGGTGCGGCCCGCTGTCCGGGCGGCTGGCCACGTGGATGCGGTACTGGCCGCCGTCCTCGCCGTAGCACTGCTCACGCAGGCTGGTGATGAGGTTGTCCACCAGGCTCTCGATGTTCTCCTCCAGCATGCTCGACTCGTCCAGCCGCGCCGTGCCACACTCGTAGCACAGCTGCTTGAAGACGCGCATGCGCACCGAGCCGGCCCGCTGGGCGCGGTCCAGGTACATGTGGAAGAGGATGACCACGTGGGGCGACTGCCAGGTGTGCCAGCACCAGGTGCAGTGGAACCTGCGGGGAAGAGAGACAGGGATGGGCAAGGCGGGGCTTCCTTCCAGCCAGCCCTCCTGGAGGAGCCTGGGAAGGAAGGGCCCTGGGCGCCTGTGCCCGGAAGTCAAGGTGGAGTGTTTACTGCCCCCTGGGTACATTAGTGCCTGAGCCGGCGTCTCCGCCTCCTCTTGGAGAACTCCCCTGGGCCTAGGACAGCATCCTCATAAGCCAGACACTGGAGCCATCTGGCTTCCAGCATTGCTCTCCAGCCTACCTCCTGTGTACCCTCCTGTGGCCTGACATGGGTCTGGATGCTGCCCAGGGTCACTCCCGCCAGTCTGGACCTTATTTCTCATCTGTGAAATGCAGGATAATTGTGTCCAATAAGAATCCTTCTGCTCAGACCTCTCATGACTCTGATAAAGGGGATGACCACACATCTCACTCATGCATTCTGTATGCTCTGGGGCAAAGACTTGCCTCTAGCTGTCTCAAACACAGAACACAGAATTCACAGGACAGGCAGGCAGGTGGGTGAGATGGGCCGGCAGGGGGAAGACTATAGAGTTTTGTCCATGCACCTTCACAAAGCGCACTCTCCTATCCCTTGACAGATCATCCTTAGATCCCAATCCAGGGCTGCAGCTGAGGTTGAGAAGGTGTATCCTGGTTTGCATACCCCTCTGCACACATATACACACTCACACATTTGTGTACACACAGGCCCTCCACACACATATACACATCACATTTACATACACACTGGATGCTTTGTCTAACCAGGCCCCTTTGGGTTTCAGCCTCAGGAAATACAAGGGAAGTGGCCTGGGACTCGTATGGCTTAGGCTTCATCTCAGCTCTCCCCAGTGCTTGCACACCTTCAATGACAGAGAACTCATTACTGCCAATGGCAATTCCTTCCATCCCTGAGATAAAGCTCTTCCAGGGCCCTGCTCCTGAGGCTTTACGGCAGTCTTGGGTCCACTGAGTCGTCTGCCCTCACTGCTGACCAAGACCCCTGTAAATGGCCCTGAAGGACCTCTGATGAAGAACTCAGTTCAGTCCAACAGGTCCTGCACATCACCTACTGTGATGCCAAGCACCACACAGCCCAGGCTGTGGAATGGAGATGAAGCCAAGCCTGGCCCCAAACCCCAGGGCCCACAGACAGCACAAGCGCAGCACAGGATCCAGGGGAGCCTGAGGCAGGGTTGGCGGGCCAGAGCGTCCTCACTGGTCCTGAGCCAGCAGGGAGTGTCCCCCTCCATCCTGCCTCCCTGTGCTAGGCCAGAGCTGCGGGGCAGCCGGGTTACTGAGTCCCAACACTTATAGGTAGGGTGAGCCTCTGTGCAGAATATGCACAAGGGTGATGCTTCTCCAGCCCCGCCTGAGGCCAGCTGGGAGCCAGAAGTAGGACCAGCTGAGCCCTAAGGTGAGAGGAGCCACAAGCCTGCGGGGCTCAGCCTCCAATTTGCTGGGCCCCTGCACCTGAGTTTCCAGCCCTTCCACCCCTCCCACTTGCCGACTCAGCTTCACACTGTCAGTCTCCTCCTTCTGCACCTTTTAAAATCAAGCTAATCTGGAGATCTTTCCCCTCCCTCAAGCCAGATCTCAGGTCTTGTATCTCAAAGCATTGGAGCCAGGAGAAGGGAAACTTAGGATCATCTAGTCAGCCTTTCCTTTCATGGAAAGGGAGCCCTCTGCACACACACAGCTAGTCAGAGACAGAGCTGGGGCCCAGCCCATAACAGGTGCCCATCAGATGTGTCTTGCGTGGGTTTAAGTTTAAATGAGCCAATCAACCCCTGCCTCTCTGTCTTTTGTCCTACAGTCAGGTTCACACTAACATTTGCAGGTTTGGGGGAAGGAGTACAAGTGTAAGCTCCCCACCCACAGCCTGCCTCCTTCTGTCCCACCCCCAGCGCCACAAGGAACTTCACAGGCAAGCAAGCGTATGTGAACAGCCCAGTCTGTGTGTCCCGGTTCTGTGTGTTTACACCCCCAGGACACAGACACCTATTGGCCTCCTCAGGAGCCTAGGGTTACCATCTGCCCTTAATTCAGTGGACCCAGGGAAGAGTCCCACATCGACCCTGGACATGAGCTTGAAGCAGGTTGGGCAGGACATTCTCTTGGCCCCAACCACAACCATGACCTAGAAGAGGGAGAGGCAAGAGGACTTCAGATGGATGTGTCCTCTTGACCCAAGGACCCCTTGCTGTTTGAAAGACATGGAGCTCCTGTACCGTATGTGATGCTGTGCCCTGAGGACCTACTGAACTCCTGCCCAAAGATCTTTTTGTCACAGACCCATAGGTAAAAAAGCTGGAAGAGATTTGATTGATTACCTCAGGCCCACTCTCTGGTTTTGCAAATGTGAAAATGGAAACTACACAGGGAAAAGGATTTGCCCACATTCACAGTTGTTAGCTTCAAAGCCAGTTTCTAGAAATTAGCAGGTGAACAATAAATGTTTTTGTATTCAAATCTGATGTCATTGACTTGACTGCACAGACCTAGGACCAGAGAGAGCTAAGGCTTTCCCCAATGGACCACATGGCCTCCTCTGCTTTTTACTATGGAAAATGCAGACCTAGAGACAGGATACAACTTGCTAGGAACACTCAGGGAGTCAGTGGCATAGCTGGGATTAGAATCAAAGCTGGTTCGACCCACCTGGCAGTTCCTTCTCTGGCCTCTAACCTCTAACCTGAGTTGACCCTAGAATGGGGCTCCACGCATCTCTGCCTTGGTCCCTTGGAAGGTGCCCCCAGGGCTGTGCCACAGTGCTCCCCACAGCCCCTCACACCCCACCTCTTACCTGCCTGAGGCATGCTGTTCCAGATACTGCTTCCAGCCAGGGGCCAGTTCATTGGGCTTGAGGTTGGGGTCTATGATGAGCTCCCAGCTGTCGGCTGGCTTGGCCACCTCCATCTTCTCATAGAAGACTTTCTTCCACTCACAAGTGGTCAGGCTAGTACACATGGTCCTGTTGGCAGGGCTGGGAGTTTGAGCTCAACCTGAGTGAGAACACAGAAAATGGCCAGGTAGGTGCAGAGCAGTGCAATCTCTGAGGTCTGAAAATCTTCCTTGTCAGGACCAGAAGGAAACAGGACCCAGCAACCTCCTTCGTCACCCTGGTACCTGTTGCCATGGCAGCTGAGGCCAGGGCTGGGTAAGAGGGAAGTCCCAAAGGGGAGTCCCAGGGCCCCGAGCTAGGCTGGGGATTCAGGGCTGGGCAGTGATGCAAGGGCAGTGAGCAGGGTAAAGGACTGAGCCCCGGACCACACTCACCCAGGCTTCCCAGGTCTCCAGGAGGCAAGGACGATTCGGTGTTTCTGTTTCACCCCTACCAGTCTTCCAGGCATTCTACACTTCATGTACTATGGTGACTGGGATACCCTAGGGGACCACGGAGAAACGAAGGAGTGGGAAATGCAGAGCCTATGGCATCCACACCCCCTGATGTGCTGAAACCGTCCTTTTCCATGTGCCAAGCACTAACTGCTTGACCTGTGCCCTGGCCAAGGCAGGGATTACCCCCTGCTTCACCCAGATCAGAAGGTTGAGGTTTATACACCTCCAAGTGGCTCATCCATGAGCCAGATTCAGCTCCACCAAACCCAAACCCATATGTTCATTTTGTCATTGTTCAGTCACTAAGTCATGTACGACTCTGTGACCTCATGAACTGCAACATGCCAGGCTTCCCTGTCCTTCACTGTCTCCCAAAGTTTGCTCAAACTCATGTCCATTGAATCGATGATGTGATCCAACCATCTGATCCTCTGTTGCCCACTTCTCCTCCTGCCTTCAGTCTTTCTCAGCATCAGGGTCTTTGCTGCAGTCCTGACACATAAGGGAAGTGACACATTGAGAAAGAGGTGACATGTGGTCCTACTACTTGGGGAGCTCACAGACCAGAGCTGAGAGTCTCACCAGAGTTGGTGAGACAGAATATAACTTCACATGCTGTGAGAAGTATGGTGATAAACATTTTAGATTCAGAAATTCATAGACTTGTTGAGCTCGTATTCGGTTCCTAATCCCAGGTAGCTGCTGGGGGAGCAACCTGGTTCTGTGCTGACGGCTACTGTTGCCTCCACTGGTGCTGAAAGAGGCAGGCAATAGGGTACCCACAGCTCCCTGATGCCCAATTTAAATACCTTTGAGACTAGGAGGGAACCTGGCCCCATATTTGCATAATCCAAATGAAGGCACAGTCGCTGGAGAGAGGCAGCTTCAGCAGGGAAAAGACAAGGCGACCTGGCGGCTGACTCCAGCTCTGCCCCAAGGTCTGCATGGCCTTAGACTCTGTCATTTCCCACAGTGGCGCTCAGTCTTCTCACCCACACAGGGGAGGCTCTGATAGAAGGGCTCTTCCAGCCATAGTCTGGGCTTCCCAGGTGGAACTAGTGGAAAAGAACCCACCTGTCAATTCAGGAGACATAAGAGATGCAGATTCGATCCCTGGGTCAGGAAGATCCCTTGGAGGAGGGCATGGCAACCCACTCCAGTATTCTTGCCCGGAGAATCCCATGGACAGTGGACCCTGGTGGGCTACAGTCCATAGGGTCGCAAAGAGTCAGACACAACTGAAGCAACTTAGCACACATGTACACTGGCTGTAGTCACCTTTCGGTTCTTCAGCCAGGAAATTGGATCACAGAGTGAAGAGCTTGCAGAACTAAAAGGAGCCAGAAGGAAAGCTTTCAGTGTTGAACTCCAGACTTGGTTTTTGCCCTGAGTGCTGTTCACCTCAGGTGGGGTCATGGGAAACACCACTGGAACGCCTCTCAGAGGGGGTCGTGTCCTCTACCAGCTGTATGCTGAAGACCTCAGAAAGACAAAACTCTGACTTAGAGACCGTGACTGAGAGCACTAGAGGGGCCCTTTATTGTTTTTTTTTTGGCGGGGTGTGGGGAGGCCTACTCTTTATTTTTAAATATCTGATTTCCTCATTGAGCTCCTCATCTCTTCCCTGAAATCTCGTGACGCTGAATTAAAACTGCTTCTGCCCAGAAATGGAAATGATCTGGCCAAGGAAATTCCTGGGCTCAGGACTGGGGCTCACTCCTCGAAGGAGGTGCTCTTAGCGGTCGGTTAGCAGCCAGGCAGGCTGGGGGTTCCCGGGAGTCCTGGGCCCTGAATGACTTGAGGAGCTCATGGCCCAGCCCAGAGCCATGTGCCAGGAGCTACTCTCTTGAAAATACTGTATCATTGTTCTCAGAACAAATGACAATGAAGAAGAAAACAAAAAGAGGGCAGGATTGTCAGGGTTTACCTGCTTGCTTTTACGCAAATGATGCAATCCCCTTAGGCCTAGAATGAGACTTAATTTGAGTGGGAGCACTCTAAGCAGAGACCAATATAAGTCACCCTTCTGTAGCACAGTCCTGTTTTCTCTCAAGAAGAAATGCTTGTGATACAACCAAATTACACCTCACAATTACAACCTCACTTGTCTGCAAAGAGCACTGGGTTGCTCCTGGAGCCGCAGTGTAAGAGCTCACTAATGTAGCTGTGGCCACATCACACACTGGCAGTTTCACTCTGCACGGTGGCCATATTTTTTAAAAAATGTTTATTGGAGTAGAGTTGATCTACAATGTTATGTTAGTTTCAGATGTACAGCAAAGTGAATCTGTTATACATATACATATACATACATCCACTCTCTTTTAGATTCTTTTCCCATCTAGGCCATTACAGAGTATTGAGTAGAGTTCCCTATGCTACGCCATAGATTCTTACTAGTTGTCTATTTTATACGTAGTGGTATGTACATGTCAATCTCAATCTTCCAACTTATCCTTCCTGCCTTATCCACTGTTAATCGTTAAGTTTATTTTCTTTTTTTCACTTATGACTTCAGTTTTATTCCAACTGTAACTTCCAGAGGGGGAAAAATGATCTTTTTTTTTTTTTTCTATCTTTTACATGTTCATACTGAACAGCATGAAACACATCAGGATCTTTGGGGGGAGGGGAACTTGTACTTCCTTATTAACATAACATAACTAATAAAGTTGACAACAGGCTTAGAAAGAAATATCTCTTTTAGTAGCATTTCCAAAGATTGCCATTATTGATGTGAACCAACTATTGAGACTTACAGGGTTCATAAGGTTATTTTTTACATCTGTAACTCTATTTCTGTTTTGTAGATAAGTTCATTTGTACCTTTTTTTAGATTCTGCATATAAGCAATATCATGATATTTCTCTTTCTCTGTATGACTTACTTCATTCAGTATGACAATCTTTAGGTCCATCCATGTTGCTATAAATGGCAAAATTTCATTCTTTTTTTATGGCTGAATTGTATTTCATTGTATATATGTACCACATCTTCTTTATTCATTCCTCTGCCACTGATGGACATCTAGACTATTTCCATGTCTTGGTTATTGTAAATTGTGCTTTGGAAAACATTGGTGTGCATGTATCTTTTCAAATTATGGCTTTCTTCAGATATATGCCTAGGAGTGGGATTGCTGGATCCTATGGTAGCTCTATTTTTAGTTTTTTAAGGAACCTCTATATTGTTCTCCATTGTGGCTGTATTATATTCCCACCAACAGTGTAAGAGGGTTCCCTTCTCTCCACACCCTCTGAGCCATTTATTGTTTGTAGAGTTTTTGATGATGGCCATTCTGATCAGTGTGCAGTGATACCTTATTATACTTCTGATTTGCATTTTCCTAATAATTAGTGATGTTGTACTTTTTAACCATCATATATCACTTTTGGAGAAATGTCTATTTAGATCTTCTGAACATTTTTTGATTGGGTTTGTTTTTCTTAATTGAGCTGCATGAGCTGTTTGTATATTTTAAAGATTAATCCCTTGTTAGTTACTTCATTTGCAAATATCTTTTCCTATTCTGGAGGGTTGTGTTTTCATTTTGTCTATGGTTTCCTTTGCTGTGTGATAGGTTTTAAGTTTAATTAGGGCCCATTGTATTTTTTTTTTCATTACTCTAGGAGGTGGATTAAAAAGTCTTAATGCGACTTATGTCAGAGTGTTCTACCTCTGTTTTCTTCTAAGTTTTACAGTGATTGGCCTTACATTTGGGTCTTTAATCCATTTTGAGCTTATTTTTGTGTGGTGTTGGGGTGTGTGGTCTCAGGACTTTATGAAGCTCAGGTGCTTAATGTCTCATCACAGAAAAAATTCAGTGAGAGACAAAGTGATAGGTAAGAAGTGGATTTATTTAGAAACACACTCCACAGACAGAATGTGGGCCATGTCAGAAGGAGAGAAATGTCCCCTGCTTAGTTTTTAAAAGATAAAATAGAAGGACAGGAAAGCTTCCCAGGTGGCTCAATGGTAAAAATGCACGTGCAGGAGTCTCAGGTGATTTGATTTGGATTTGATGCCTGGATTAGGAAGATTCCCTGGAGAAGGAAATGGCAACTCACTCCAGTATTCTTGCTGGGGAAATCCCATGGACAGAGGAGCCTGGTGGATTACAGTTTTGGGGGTTGCAAATAATCAGACATGATTGAGCACACATCACGCATAGGAGGACAGGAAAATCTTAATGTGAACTGATGCCAGTAAGGATGGGAAAAAAAGAATCTGAAAAATAATTTATACTAGAGAGTAAATTCTGTGATGATAAAGTAGCCAAAGGTGCAAAATGCATTATAATTATTTAATCTGTGTTGCTCTCTGCACAATTAAGTCAAGACCAAGAGGGCGAGGGAACTCTTAAGCTTCAATCCAGAGTGGTTTCAATATCCAAGGGGACCTATTGATGTAAACTGGTCAGAGTACAACACCAAACTCATGGGTAGCTTCAGTTTCCATATGGGAGTCCAAGTCTTTCTTCCAAGAGACTTTACATGATGTAAGAAATAGCAGAAGTCACAAACCAGTTCTTGAGACATTAGGAAACAGCTAAGGAAACAATGAAACAAGAAAAGAAACAGATTATTTCTTCACCTTAAAATCTAGTTGGAAGGAAAATCCTGATTAGCCTTAATTATAGTAAAAGTTAATAGTGACAAAGTGCTTGCTTTGCATCATGAGTTTTTCTTAGTACTTTACATATGTTAATTAATTTAAACACACAAGAATTCTATGAGGTTGATAATATAATTATTATCCCCATTTTACATATGAGGAAATTGAAGCATCAAAAGTCTAAGTTATTTACTGGCAGTCACCTAATTAATGGGCTTCCCAAGTGGCTCAACTGTAAAGAATCAACCTGGAATGCAGGAGACGCAGGAGACTCAGGTTCGATCTTTAGGTTAGGAAGATCCCCTGGAGGAGGATATGGCAACCCACTTCAGTATTCTTGCTTGGAGAATCCCATGGGCAGAGGAGCCTGGTGGGCTATACTCCATAGGCTCACAAAGAGTTGGACACAACAGTAGCGACTGAGCTTGCATGCATGCACTTGGTTAATCAGTGACAGTTCCAAGATTTGGACCCAAACAATCTGGCTTACCAATATGTACCTTTTATACTTTAAGCTTGTCCCTAGGTCCAGATTTATTAAAAGTAATAAACTCACTATAAAATGTCAAGCAATACAACAATACATTAAAGAATAGGCCAAAGTTCTACATTCTCTTCTCTCTACCTCTCCCTGCCCCTCACTATTTTGTCATTATTATTGGTAAAAAATTTTACTTTATTTGACTATAAAATGTGTTTGAATTAAAAAGGAAGTGTAATGATTTTAAGTGTTGTGTAGCACCGATATATTTCTAGTCTGGTATATAATGACTTATGAAGTGCAGAGCCTTATTCCCGAGCTTGTGTTCAGACACCCCATCTGGCTCCAGCCATCAACCCCTCAGCTGCAGCGTCCCCTTGAGCCTCGCACGTGCTGTGCTGCCCACACCATACCTTGTGAAGTCATTAGGATACTGCCTCTGTGTAAAAATAGACTATCAAAAGCTGAAGAAAAGTGGTTAATTTGTGATATGAGGTCACACTTCGGCAATCTGTGATTCCAGTAAAAGGCAGCAAGCCTTTGTATACATTTCTTGAGTTTTCGACTTCAGGATTCTCGAAAGTTCAGGCAAATAGTCTCCGGCAATGTGAAGGGTCTGCTCTTGGCATAAACCTTTCTATGGGGAGACAGAGACCTGGATACTTATATCAAATTTGTGATAACCTCAGATCGACCACTTTCATTCTTGAGTATCTTCTATTTCCAAATGTCAGAAGTGCCCGCCTCCCCAGCTCTGTTCACTGATGAGATTTTGGTGTCTAGAGGCACCATGAAAAGCAAAGTGCTCTCTCCAACCCTAATGCAGATGTCTGGTCCTTAATCTTACTGTTCCTACCGACCCCTGTCTGTGCTTCCATGTATTTTTGCTTCTGGTAGCCCCGTAGCTTCCTCCAGCTTTGTCTTATGGATTCAAGGGACTATAGGTATTGAGATCTATTTTTAAATCCATAAATAGACAGTTATTGATTGACTCCCTGTCAGTGCAGAGTGAAGCTCTGAGGCTATTGGGATGAACAAAACACAGTCCCTGCCCTTCTAGATTCAGTCTGAGGCAGCACAGAGGTGGCTTTGTGGTCTTGAAACAATCGTACCTTCTCTGCAATGACATTCTATCCATGAACATGTGGCTCTCTTGCTAGAATAAGCTCCTTCTCTTCTTCTCTGACCCGTGAATTGTTTTAGGGTTTTGTTGATTTTTTAAAAAATTTACAGATAAATGGGATTTTTCCAGTTATCATTTTGTTATTGAATTTTAACTTAATTGCATTGTTCTGAGAGAATGCAGTCTGTAATGGTACCAAACCTTTGACATTTTCTGAGGCTGCTGTTGCCCTTTCTTTATTGTGCTTTTCTGTGTTTAGGCTTTTAAATTTTGTATTGAATATATTTTGAGAGATGATGTAATATTACAGTTAAAACCTCAAATTCTAGATCCATTATCTGTATTTAGTTCCAGTTCTGCCTGTTACTGGCAGCATAAAATTGGGTGATTATCTGTCTCCATGTCCATAGAGTAGGGATAGTACTGGAGACTTTGCAATGGTATTGAGAGGATCAATGAGTTCGTACTTATACAAAGCTAAAAGCACAGAGTGAATGCTCCACAAATGGTATTTATTATTATCATTTCACTATATTATATTGCTATTAGTATGTTCCACTTATGAAACATTCTGAAAATGATGAATTTATACAGCTGGAGAACAGATTAGTAGTTGTCAGGGATTAGGGATGAAGAGAGAAAGAGGATAACTGAAGGGGTAGCACGAGGGAGCTTTGTGGTGATGGCACAGTTGTGTATCTTGATTGTGGTGGCCATAAATCTATATAGAAGATAAAACTGCACATGGCTATCCACACACACACACACACACACACACATGTGCATGCACCAATTCATGTAAAACTGGCAAAATATGAAGATCATCTATGGTTACACCATCTGAATCACTGTCCTGACTTTGATATTGTGCCTGGTGGCTCAGACAGTAAAGAATCTGCCTGCAATTCAGGAGACCCAGATTCAGTCCCTTGGTCAGGAAGATCCCCTGGAGAAGGGAATGGCTACCCACTCCAGTATTCTTGCCCAGAGAATTTCATGGACAGAGGAGGCTTGTGGGCTATGCCATGCAGCCACAACACAACTAAGAGACTAACACCTTTATAGTTACATAATACTTTACCACTGGGGGAAACTGGCAGAAGGGTACACAGGACCTCTACGTACGACTTTTGTGACTTCCTATGAAGCTATAATTATTTAAAAGTAAAAAAAATTTTTTTAAAGATCCTAGAAGTGAAGGTAAAAGTCACTCAGTCATGTCTGACTCTGAGACCCCATGGACTGTAGCCCACCAGGCTCCTCTGTCCATGGAATTCTCCAGGCAAGAATACTGGAGTGGATAGCCATTCCCTTCTGTGGATCTTCCCAACCCAGGGATCAAACCCAGGTTTTCCAAATTGCAGGCAGATTCTTTACCATGAATCTATAATTATTTAAAAGTAAAAAAAAAATTTTTTAATGATCTTAGAACATTGTGAATATTCATTAAATGTTATTTAGTATCATTATTATTGTCATCACTGTTTTCCAAATTTTTATGCACTTCACTTGTATTAATTTCAAAATTAAACACACAGCAATAAGTTATTTTTAAAAGAAAGATTATGCCTTAGCAGTTATGAGTTGTAATTATGTAGGAACTTTAAGCCCCATGGCAACTGTTAAGTAGAGTTTTTGTAAGCCCCTCTTGAACTGTGACAGTAACAGAAGGTTTGACCAGGGAAGCCCCAAAGCCTGGGTGTGTAAGTGTTGGTCTCCTGGACTCAGAAAACACTGGGAACAACAGATGAGAAGGGGCCAGCCTCCAGCAATTAGAACTCTGGGGTCTGGATGCCTGAATTCTAGTCCTAGGACGCCCCCAGCGAGAGAAATTACCCATCACTGTCTCCCATCTCCCAGTTACATAGGCTGGAAAAGCCAGAGTCATGGTTTCTTGAAGTGGCTTGGGAGACCATCCTGGACTGTCTTTTCATTTAGAGCCAGAACCTGAGGACCAGAAGAAGCTTCCTGACCAAGAGCAAAGACCTTGAGTAAAGGCCAGAGCTATTTGTCTGGGACAGCACTGTGTGAAGTCCACATCAGCAGGGATTGGCTGATGTCACACCCACCCACACAACCACACACACCTACCCAGGGTCGCTGAATATGACTAGGAGGGCTCAATTTAGGGCCCCTCACCGGGCCCTCGGCATGGAAAGGGAGCAGCTAGGCAGCCAGGCCACACCTGATACCAGGCCCCTGAAGTTCAGGGCCACACTCTGACATGAGGCTGCTATTGTCATGTCATGCCATGTTCCATGCCATGCCTCTCCATTTCCTCTCCGTCTTCCTTGAAAGTTTGTGATTTTACATGGAAGAGAATTCTAGTTCTGAGATCCTGAACTCTCTCCTAGCCTGTGTTGTACAGTCAGAGAAGCCTTGCACATGAAGATAGCACGATGACGCAGAATTTACTTTTACCTCATCACCCAGCACACAAAGGTACTGTCTGCGTGAGCAGCCTCCGACCTCAGGTTGGAAGGCAAAGTTTCCACTCCCTGCCCAGCGCTTACCCTTCATGTGTTCTCCTTTCTGAGCCTCAGATTCTTCATCTGCCAAATGGATTCTTTCTTGACTGGCAAGATGGCATTGAAGATTAAGTGAGCTCATGGAAATGAAACCTCCTGGTGATCTCTAAAGTTAGTTATTCTTATTAGTGTCATCTCCTTTGAGCCCCCCCCTCCCCTCCTTTCCAAGGAGAGCTGCAAAAGCTAAACTCAAAGGAATGACTTTCTGAGTGGAAATTTACACTCCCAAGCAGGTCTCTAAAGGAGAGATTTGATGGCCAAAGGCTCTCAAGTCACATCCCATAGGCCACTAGCCATTTCTGTTGGATAACTTTGCTGAGGAAGGAGGGTCATAGAAAAGGAAGAAGCACAAAGCCTAAGAGGCCAATTAGAAAAAAACTGCACAGGCTCATGTACATCTTGGGGGCTTCCCAGGTAGCACAGTGGTAAAGAATCCTCCTGCCAAAGCAGGAGATCCAGGAGACATGGTTGTCTCTGGGAAGATCTTTTGATCTCTGGGAAGATCCCCTGGAGTAGGAAATGGCAACCCACTCCAGTATTCCTGCCTGAAAAATTCCATGGACACAGGAGCTTGGCAGGCTACAGTCCATGGGGTCGTAGAGAGGTGACCATGACTTGCCACTGAGATACTCATTTACTCTGTCTTTCCCTGGAACCAGTGAAGGGCACCTGTGCCCTTCACGGCTTGGTCTACCCTGCCACCTTGTGGCTCTTTGCTAGACTGCACTAATAGAACTGCCTCATATAATCTGGGTGCCAGAAGAGCTATGAAACCAACTGGAACCCTTAATCACATACTCACTCTTTCAGTCTGCCATTCAAGAAAACTATACAGATGCTCATGGTTTTCTAGGCTGAGAAAATTCATGAATGCATGGTCTTTAAAGAGTTCCCAGGGTGAGGGAAAGGAGAAGAAGAAAAAAAACACAAGCTAAACAGAGGCTGTAACACTGCTTACAAGGACACTAAAGACTGGTATGTTGGGAAAACGATGAATTTCTCCATGAGACTGAAAGAGAGGGAGCTCCAGGTAGGAACAGAGGGAGATGAGGTGTAGCCCCATTTTCAACAAATGCTGTGTGTGAACCCCCAAGAAAAAAGGAGGGTCACAGGCCACCCCTGGAATGCAGCTCAGTTCAGGGGGTACAGAAGCTGTTCATTCTACACAAAATAGCCCCAGACTCATGTGGTCACGCTCTGTCCTCTTTTGAGATTCATAAACAGGCCCATGCTCTTGACTCTTTCTGTGATCAGAACCAGTGGGATGGGATCTTGGAAAAATCTCAAGCTTGATTGGGACCTTAGAGTGATTTAGTTCAACTCTCCCCGCAAGTCAAAGTTACTGCCACCTCACTGTGCATTTTCTGCTTCGTCCCCTCAGAAGTGAGCCCAGAAGCTCACCTCAAAGCCCATCCCATCCTTAGACATCTATGTGAAAATCCTTCATTCAACCCAATTGAGTTCCTCCCCTTTATAAATCTTGGCTCAAGTTTCGCTCCCCTCAGGCCACACTGAAGAAGTGATACCATATAGGAAGACATAGGAAGAAGACAATCATTTAGTGGCTGCACTCTGGTTGTAGACATAGAAAATCATGGCAGTGATTTTACAGAAAAGAATACTGGTTTAGCTATTGGGAAAGGTGTGTCTGAGTCCTCCTAGAATCTTTGCTTACTGTCACTTGTCATCCTTTTATGTACGGTGAAGGGGCTGGATGAGAGTCGAGATTCTCACCTCTCACCAGGGAGCGGGCAGCAGTACGTTTACACGCTCACGATGGCAGAGGTCTGGATTAGGTCACCACCAGGGTCAGCGCAAACTCTCCAGGACTTTTCAAAATACCGCTAACTATAATAGTCTCCTGTTCCTGTTAGGGGACTTTTATCAAACCTGTAAAGATCTGTATACATATTCTCAGAGATCCCTATTCTGCTGAGATTTCGTGGCTCTCAGAGCTTTCTCCCCTCTGCATGCTGGAAGTGTCCTTACTCACTGAGCTTAGTTACTTTGTTTCCTTGTTCTCTTCTGAGATGAGACATACTTCCCTCCCTCCCCTGCAGCCGCCATTGATAAGAAAGACAGGTGGTGAGAGGGGAAAGAGAAGAGATACTGCCCGACTCCTACCAAGAGACCTCTTGTCTAGGAGAGGTCAGGTATGCGCCCCTCCCCACCCCCTGCAGTGCTTTGCTGTGACATGACTGAGGCCACCGTGCAAAGCCCTGTGCCCGGAGTTAAGAAGTCCCTCCAAATCTTAGTTCCCTTCACCTCGGACAGTAAAGAGAAAGTGTAAAGAAGACGCGTGGGGAGAGCACCTCACCACCCCCTCCCATGGATAACTCCTGTCCTGTGCTGAATTGCTGCCACTGTGCTGTATGCGCTCAGTCGTGCCCTACACTTGAGACCCCATGCACTGTAGCCCACCAGGCTCTTCTGTCCATGGGATTTTCCAGGCAAGAATAGTGGAGTGGGTTGCCATTTCCTTCTCCAGGGGATCTTCCCAACCCAGGGATTAAACCCATGTCTCTTGCATCTCCTGCATTGGCAGATAGGGTTCTTTACCACTAACACCACTTGGGAGTCCCATGGGCTAAAGTATGCATCCCCATTCTTATGTTGAAATCCTAACCCCCAGTACCTCAAAATGTGACCTGATTTGGAAACAGGGTCTTGGCAGATATAATTAGTGAAGATGAAGTCAGTATGGTGGGTGCTACTCCCATGTGATTGGTGTCTGTATTAAAAGGGGAAATATGGACACAGATACACACACACACACACACACACACACACACACACACACAAACGGGGAGAATGCCAGGTGAAGATGAAGACAGAGATCAAGGTGACGCTTCTACAAGCCACGGAGTCACAAGGGTTTCCAGTAAACTAATGGAAGCAAGAGGAGAAGACTGGAATAAGATCCTTCCTCAGTGAGCTGCAGGAGACTCCAGTTTGATTCCTGGGTCAGGACATCCCCTGGAGAAGGGTAGGCTACCCACTCCAGTATTCTTGGGCTTCCCTGGTGGCTCAGCTGGTAAAGAATCTCCCAGTAATTTGGGAGACCTGAGTTCAATCCCTGAGTTGGGAAGACCCTCTGGAGAAGGGAAAGGCTACCCACTCCAGTATTCTGGCCTGGAGAATTCTATGGACTGTATAGTCCACAGGATGGCAAAGAGTCAGACACTGCTAAGTGACTTTCACTTTCTTTTCACCGAGCTCAAAAGGAAGCAAGCCTGCCAACTCCTTGATCTCAGAGTTGTGGGACAACCCACTTCTGAGTCCAAGCCACTTAGTTTTTGGTGCTTTATTAAGGCAGCCCTAGCAAACCAGCCACCTCCAGAGATGGCTGCTAGGGTGACATCAAGGAAGGGAGATCTTCACAGACGGAAGGAGGCACTGCAATCCCACAGAAAGGAGGAGGCCCTCACCAGCCCCGGGAGTGCTTCCACCCAGCCCCAGCTCCACAGGCCCACTACCCTGTGCTGCCCTAAAGAGTAGCTTGCCAGTCCCAGCATTTTGGAATCCTCAAAGTCGCACCCCTCCCCCATTCCAAGAGTCAGGAACATCATTTTTTAGCCACAATGGCATGTCTCATGTTTCTTTGTGATTTTACTTCCATGTTTGACCATGTTTTGTCTTTCCAAGTGACCGCACATTCCCTGGAGGCTGGGACCATGTTATAAACCACTTGGGTGTCAGGAGACCTCTTTGTTAAAAATTCTGGGTGTGACCTTAAACTTGTTGCCTTTCCCCTGGTTTTGGCACCCATCGACTAAAATCTGGTCTTCCCAGGTAGTGATAGTGGTAAAGAACCTACCTGTCAATGCAGGAGACACAGGTTCAATCCCTGGCCTGGGAAGATCCCCTGGAGGAGGGCATGGCAACCCACTCCAATATTCTTGCCTGGGAAATCCCATGGACAGAGGAGCCTGAAGGGCTTCAGTCAATAGGGTCTCAAAGAGTTGGCCCTGACTGAAGTGGCTTAGCACGCACACAGCCTAGAACCCCGAGCTTCCCTAGTGGCTCAGACAGTAAAGAATCTGCCTGCAATGCAGGAGTCCTCAGTTCATTTCCTGGGCTGGAAAGATCCCCTGCAGAAGGCAATGGCAACCCACTCGTGTCCTTGCCTGGAGAATTCTACGGACAGGGAAGCCTGGTGGGCTACCGTCCTTGGGGTCACAGAGTCAGACACAACTGAGTAACTAACATTTTTACTTCTTTATTCAGACTAAGATCCTAATCGCTAAGGCCCGTACAGGCTTGCTATTCTGTGATTCTGATTCTAAGCAAGCTTGTTATTTAATCAACCGGCCTGTTGCAAGTACTAAAGAAGGAGGGACCCAGGAAACTCATCTCTTAGAGGTGTTAACAGAGAAGTTAGTCTCTTGTGATTACATGAGTCAGAATCATTTAATAAAGGGGCAAGACTCCAGGGGCTTCAGTTCAGTTCAGTCTCTCAGTCATGTCCGACTCTTTGTGACCCCATGGACTGCAGCACACCAGGCCTCCCTGTTTATCACCAGCTCCTGGAGTTTACTCAAACTCATGTGTCCATTGAGTCAGTGATGCCATCCAGCCATCTCATCCTCTGCCGTCCCCTTCTCCTCCTGCCTTCAATCTTTCCCAGCAGCAGGGTCTTTTCCAAGGAGTCAGTTCTTTGTATCAGATGGCCAAAGTATTGGAGTTTCAGCTTCAGCATCAGTCCTTCCAATGAATATTCAGGACTGATTTCCTTTAGGATGGACTGGTTGGATCTCCTTGCAGTCAAGGGACCCTTAAGAGTCTTCTCCAACACCACAGTTCAAAAGCATCAATTCTTCTGCGCTTAGCTTTCTTTATGGTCCAACTCTCACATCCATACATGACTACTGGAAAACCCATAGCCTTGACTAGACGGACCTTTGTTGGCAAAGTAATGTCTCTCCTTTTTAATATGCTGTCTAGGTTGGTCATAACTTTTATTCCAAGGAGCAAGTGTCTTTTCATTTCATGGCTGCAGTCACCTTCTGCAGTGATTTTGGAGTTCATAAAGTCTGTCACTGTTTCCACTGTCCAGGGACTTACGGTTAAGATAGTTCTCTGTGGGTTCCAAACCCCATTGAGTATTCTTCCTAGACTCCAAGACCCTCCTGCTTCAGCGCCTGCCTTTCTGGAAGGCCATTTCCTTAGTGATGCTGAAGCCTTTCCTCCTTCAGTGAAGGTGCCTGACCCTGGAGACTGTGCTGCTGGTGCCTACCAGGGCTCGGCAGCTGCATGCCTTTGAGAAGCCTCCTGCCACTGCTTTGATGGATTAGAGGAACGTCGTCTTTCCATGTGGTTACAGTACACTGGGTAGACAATGCTTTGTATCTTACATGGGAGGGATTACAGCATTCCTTAGCCTCTTATTGAGAACCCTGAACCTGATCTGAGAGCACTGAATGGTCTCCCTGATGGCACACACCTCAAACCTTGTTACATGTGTAAACTGTGCCCTTTTGGTTCCAGGAAACAGGGACTCACTCAAACCAGGCCCAGTGTGATGGGTGATATAGGAGTAGAGGCAGAAACCTTATTATGAAGTGGTTATAAAAGAGATGGAATCTTCTAGAAATCAACCTGGTGGTGGCAGGGCATTCTAGTTAAAATCCTTGCCCAGGGATCTCATTGTGGTACCATTAATGACACTCACCTTCTCCCCAGGGGATCAGCTTCTCTCTGCATCGCTTTCCTTTTCTTTCCTTATCCCAATTCTCTTAGTGTTTTCCAAACATATCTCTGATAGAACGTATAGTTTCTAGAAGGCACAGAGTGAACATTTTTATTATGAATGATGACTCTTTATTTTCATTTATGTTGGAAGAACTATCTCTTGAAAGTGAGTTGATTTGAAGAAAACTAGTACATAAATGTTCAAGGTATGATGAGATAGCAAAATCATGAAGGTGGATTACATATCACCGAAACTGGAGAAACACTGGACTGGCTGGTTGTCTCCATATGTCACTGTAAATCCCCAGGACACAAGATTCTAGTGGCCCAACTCATCATTGCCTCTCTCAGGCAGCACTTTGCCCTGGGGTCCCGTGTCCATCCTTAGACAAATCAGGGAGGCAGGTCATGTGGTATGAGATGTGGCTTCCCAAGGTCTGACTCCTCCATCAGGGTTGGGACAAAGCAGTTTTTTTTTTTTTTTAATTCTGTGTGCAGGTGCAGTTTGATGTGTTATTATGGCCCCTGGTTTTCCATTGTAACTTCTCGAACTGCTGCTATTCTGGAGTTTCTGAGGCGGGTGTGTGTATCCCCCCACTCCCCACCCCTGATACCTCTACTCTGAGGAGTAGTTATTAGATAGAATGTGATTGCTGATACCAATGTGCTTTGAAAATCCTAAATGCCTCACAAATGCCAGATGTTATTACCGTGTTTAACAGATATATTACTCTGAGTGACACAGAGAGGCAAATGAACCTATATTCCAAAGGAAACAGCCCATTTTTCCCCAAAAAAGGAGGTGATTGAACTTCCACCAACAAGCAATTGTATGAACTCAGATTAGTTGGCCACATCTTAGCTGCGGGACCCTGGACAAGTCCCTGCATCAGCTTTCTCATTTCTGCAATGGGAACATTTGTGACCGCTCTTCTTTCCCTCTGGGTGGGGTCAGAGGCGGGAGCCTGCCCTCCACTCTCTGCCCCAGTCCCTTCCTGGGTCGAGGACAGATGTCAGCGAGGTGATCCTTACCATCCTTCATCCTCTCCAGCTCCGAAGTAGATTCTGACCAATCTCTCCAGGTCCACCCTCCAACCACTACTCTGGTCCTTAGCAACTTTTCCTCTCAAAACCCCACAGCTGAGAGAAAAGCATCAGACACCCTGATTTAAAAGTTATGCATTTGTGAAAAGTTGTGCCACAGTCACGCTTTGGTAATAAAAATTCTGTATTCCCTCTGCCCCAGCATAACTGCTTAGAGATGTTTGCCTTTTACCTGTTATTGATTGTCAATTGGCTGCAGTTACTCTTTGATCTTCTCTTTTGTTTGAACTTGAATGCCACCCACACTGTCTGCCCCAGCCTCCTCCTCTCTCTATTAAACAGTAATGATATGTAAACAAACGCGGAGGCCCCTGGGGAGCCGAGCAGCCCTGGGGCCAGCCTCCCTCGGGCCTGTGAATTGTCATTCTTGAAGCTGTCTGTTTTGTAAGTTCTTCTGCCAAGTGTCCTGAGAGCAGAGGGATCATTTTCCCCCCTTTCAAAGAGCAGGGTGAGCTGAGGCTTTGAGCTGGTGAGTCCTTTAAAGTCATCTTCAAAGGAAACCTGAGCTGCAAGGCCCGCCATGTGGCTGGCAGAGGGGCGGTGTGACTTTCTGAGGTTCCCTCCTGGGCTTTGGGTGGTCAGCTCCCCGCACGTGCTTGGAGCCTGCTGCAGAGGCACTGCCAAGGGACGGCACTGTCCAGAAAGTGGCCTGAGGGCCCAGGGAAGGCTCTGCCTCCCGTCCCCACCCCCCCACTGCCACCACCACCCAGGAACGGGAGGGAGCTGTGAGGACTTTCTCCTCTGGGCAGGCAGCCATGACCACACTTGTCTTCACCATTCTTAGCTCCTGTCAGTCAAACTTGGTTTCTGAGGGGGTTTGAGGTAAAATAAAACCGGTGCCAAAGTAAGCCAGGGTGAATCATGGAATGGTAAACAATCTAGTTAATCCGATTCCCTCAGGGGTGGGTGGGAATGGGACTCAGAGGGGTAATGGTTGTCACTCAGGAAGAGGCAGCCGACTTCCACCACAGAGTTCTTGGTGCAAAGTATGCTTCTGCAGGGATGGGGTTTGGCTTGGCTCACAGGGATTCATAAAGCTTCTGAGTCAATAGATGTCTGTCCATCACCTAGCAGACAGCAAAAATCCTCCAAAGGCACCAAGGGTGAGGAAGGCAAGAGTTGAAGCTGAGGCTTCCCATACTGTCCTTGGACCCCCAGGAGAGAGAACCTGTTTATGAAGCCAGGAGGCAAGATGAGCCTTCCTGCTTCATAGAATGAGCAAACTCTCCAAGACCCGGAGGAGGAAAGGACCCACACATCGGTGTCAGAAGGGCCAGAACTGAGATCGTTCATTTAAAGTTCAGCCTAGAGCTCTGAGTGAAAAATAAAGTGAATGAAGACAGTTTTATTTATTTTTTTGAAGACAGTTTAAAAAAAAAAAAACAGAAAGAGGAGGGAATCAGCCAGAGATAAGAGGCAAGAAGCCCATTCAAAATCCCCGACCTGGGCGCCACATGAGCAGAATCTGGCATCTGTGGTCCATCCTCCTGCCAAGAGCTGAAGGTGGGCCGTGCCCAGCAACCAGCCGCAAACCCCAGCCTCAGTCTTTCCCTCCATGAGCACCGCCCACCCAGGTGAAGGGCTGGGGAAACAGACCCATTCAAGTCCTGACTCCAGCACAAGAAAAAAAAATCCAGAACAAACCGACTTGACTTTTCAACATTTTATTCTTGTATTTGTACAGCTATATTTTACAACGCGGTAATGCAGTTTAGACACAGCCAAACCCTGTCTCCGGAGTAGTTATAACACAAGCATGACGCAGAATGTGATGAGACAAACATTCCCAAAAAGAGCTTAGTTAGTGACAACTCCAAGTCCCTGTGTCTGCCTACACTTCCAAAAGGGATGGTGCAGTCGTCCCCTGTTGAAAACTTCCATGAAAAAAGGCACCGTAGGACACATTGTACAGGTATATACAAACCGAAAACTAGAACAAAACTACACGTTTTTTCCTTCTGAAGCTTTTTTTTTTTTGTTCTTTTTGTTTGTTTGTTTTAATACACACTTTGTAAATTGTAAACCTTCACTTGCAAAAAAATACAAATACACTGAGGCATTTTAGACAAAATATTTTCTTACTTATACAGATGCAATACTTAAAATAGTCTTTTAAGTGCTCTTTCTCAATAAAGATTCTCAGATCCGTGTCTGCCTGCAGATACAAAATCGAGCCTTTAACGCAGTTTTATATTTTTAATATATCTTTTTTAGGTTTATATATATTTATTATATATATATATATATTTATATATTTACAACTCTGCCATATATTCCTTCACCTTTGGTTAAAAAAATTAAAGCCCTCTCTTTGATAACATACCGAAGTCTCTTCTTTTAAAAGAATGCACATTTACATACAAAAGAAACATCTGATCCCACAAAACATATACATTCCTCATTTTGCAGACTAAGTCAAGTCAGAACGTTTGCGTACTCCCCCCGCTTTGATATATAAAATGATTTTGCTTTTTGCTGACATGGTTTGCCGTACACATAGGAGAAGAAGCAATATTATTTTCTTAAAGTTTTACGGCAGTGGGGGAAGGGGAGCTGCCTTGGCGCCCCGTCCCCCGCCCCTCCCCCCACCCCGCCCCCGCCAGCTATGATTTGTACTAGTGGATGAAAGAGGCACTACATCATGGGATGAACATTGTAAAGTGTTACAGTATCCTTTGGGTAGATTCCGAAAAGGGGCTCGAATGGAAAGCATCAACACTCCATGCTTCAGCAGGCTTTGGGGAGCTCCGGGGGCAGGTCAGTGGCTGACACGCGGTATTGCACCTTGGTGTTGGTGATGGCGCCATGCTTCTGGCGCAAGTGAAGACGCAGCTGACTTTTGTGGCGGAAATGCAGGTTACACTTCTCACACTGGGGGAGAACCAGAGGCAAACTGTTAAGTCATCCATTCAGGAAACGTGTCATTACTTGAAGACCTTGAGAAGGAGATTCTCCCTTCCAGCGATGGGGCAGTTCTTCCCTTCCCTCCTGTGGGCAGGTGAGAGCCCGCAGGAATGCTGGCTTCTGCTAAGGACAAGTACACTTTGTGCAAATGTCTCTTCCCTGCTTTCCAAAGTCTTGGTCATGCTCTTCCCCTGCTTGAGATTCATTTCCCTGCTCTAACTCAACAAATTCAAGTCTAAATCAAAAATGCAGTTCAGATGCAAACTCTTCTAATTTTTAAAGTTTTCCTGAATCTCTCTGGGGTGAAAATAATTCCTCTTCCCTTTGGCCTCTGTAAGATTTCCAGCCTTGCCACTTAATGCCAAAAAAGCCTTGGCATCCCAAACATCACCATCCTTCTCAGATGCTTTGACAGTGGTGACTACTTCTCACTAAACTTTGTAATCTTCCCAGTACCTGTGAATATACCTCTTAGGCAATTATGCAATATATCTGAATATATTTGGACAAATGGATCAAACAGCCTGAATTCTGCAAATGAAAATTCTGGAAATCTCAGATATTCCTTTAAGAGGCAGTTATATTCCTTTAACTTAGTGTATGCATCTTAGAGGGCTTCCCAGGTGGCACTAGTGGTAAAGAACCCACCTGCCAATGCAAGAGACTTGGGTTCAATCCCTGGGTCAGGAAGATCCCCTGGAGGTGGGCATGGCAACCCACTCCAGTTTTCTTGTCTGGAAAATCCCAAGGACAGAGAGGCCTAGCAGGCTATAGTCCATAGGGTCACAAGGAGTCGGACACAACTGAAGTGACTGAGCACATATGCACACATAGACCTCAGATCAGCTAACAAGGCATTAGCAAGTAAAGCTGTTTCTTGTTTTGATTCCAAGAATGGGGGTGATAATAATTTTAGTGGAAAAGTTCTTTAAAAATAAAGTGGGTGACTAAATGTAATGTGGTACCCGGATGTAATCCTGAAACAGAAAAATATTTTAGGCAAAAACTGACGCTGCTGCTAAGTTGTTTCTGTCGTGTCCGACTCTTTGTGACCCCGTGGACTATAGTCCACCAGGCTCCTCTGTCCATGGCATTCTCCAGGCAAGAATACTGGAGTGGGTTGTCATTCCCTCCTCCAGGGGATCTTCCCCACCCAGGGATTGAACTTGCCTTTCCTGCATTGGCCGGTGGATTCTTTACCACTAGCACCACCTAGCGAGCCTAGGTAAAAACTAAGGAAGTAAAAATAAAGTACGGATTCTAGTTAATAATAACATACCAGTATGGATTCATTAGTCATGGTTAATGTACCCTAGTAATAAGGGGGGAGAAGGCAATGGCACCCCCCTCCAGTACTCTTGCCTGGAAACTCCCATGGACGGAGGAGCCTGGTAGGCTGCAGTTCATGGGGTTGCTAAGAGTCGGACACGACTGAGCGACTTCACTTTCCCTTTTCCCTTTCGTGCATTGGAGAAAGAAAGAAATGGCAACCCACTCGAGTGTTCTTGCCTGGAGAATCCCAGGGATGGGGGAGCCTGGTGGGCTGCCGTCTATGGGGTTGCACAGAGTCGGACACGACTGAAGCGACTTAGCAGCAGCAGTAATAAGGGGAAATTGTGTACATATGGTAATTCTCAGTGCTATCTTTGCAACTTTTCTACAAATCTAAAACTATTCTCTAATAAAAATGTAATAAAATATGTTCATATAGAAAATATGTCTTAAAGTAAAAATGGAAATAAACTTAGAAAAAAGTAAAACAAGTGTGCAGTGAGTAGAAAGAGCCCCAATCTTGGGAGACAAGGGCCCCTCATATCTGTGCCACCCACTGCCATATGCCCTGAGCATGGCCTTTGTCTCTGAGCCTTGGCTTTCCTTTCTGTAAGGGACTGAGTCAATATACTCTGAGGGTCACTCAACTCTGATATCCTGTGTATCTAAATGTCCAGCAAATAATTATAACAGCAAGTATGTACTGGACTCTTACTATGCAACAAACACTGTTCTGAGCACTTCAGGGAATCCATTAATTTAACATAACTGTGAGAAGTAAGCACTATTATCAGGCTCAGATGAGGAAGTTAAGGTACTGAGAAGATAATTAATTTGCCCAAGAACAAAAGCAAGTGAGAAGATATTCACTCAAGGAGTGATAAAAAAGTGAATGAAAATAACCACCTTTTCAGATTAACATTTTGATATGGGTTAACCATTCTTCCTTTATTCATCCTTGTGTCCATCACTACCTACAGAGATGTCATAAATTCAGCAAAGCCAGCCTCATCTATAACAGTAGTTTCTACGCTTGTAGGACATGGGACTCTTTTTTTCAAATTAAATGGAAATTGGAAAGGGAAAGAGGCTGCTATATCATTCCAGTCCTGCCCTGCAGGGTTTGAGAACCTCAGTGATTGAAAGAGCATAGTTGGAAACCTGCTCATCTACCTCATTCTCACCATTTCATAGAGAAAGAAGACTATGGCCCAGTGAGAGGGTCAGGGTTTGCCCACAGTCTTAAAAATGGTGATTGCCGAAGTCCAAATAAGAACCCAGATATCTCAGCTCCCTGGCCAGTATCTTTCCACTTTATGGCAGAGATCAGCAAGCTGTTTCTGTAGAGAGCCAGACAGTAAATATTTCACACTTGGTGGGCCTGACATTCTCTGACATAACTACTCAGCTCTGCATTGTAGCGTGAACGCAGCCAGAGACATATGTCAACAAGTGAGCCTGGCTGTGTGCCAACAAAACCTTATTTATGGACGCTGAAATTTAAATTTTATATAATTTGCATGTCATAAAATATCATTGATATTTTTAGCCATGTGAAAGTATAAAAGCCATTATTAGCTCATGGAATTTCAACAACTAACCCATAAGCCATAGTTAGTCAAGACTCCACTCTAGAACATTGTGATTCCAGTGGCCCGATCATGGCCTCTTGCTTCTGGTCATCTGCAACTGTCTTTTCTCTATTTTTTTTTTCCCTTATATCACCACATTTCTCTGGTTCCCCTCCTAGTCTGTGACTGCTCCTTTTCAAACACTTTAGCTCCTCTGAAGTAGACATTTAGCCCAGCTTAGGGCCAGCTGGAAGCACTCAGTAAGTGTGTGTAGAAGGAATGAATGACTCTGATGTCTATGTAATCACAGTCCAGACCTCTTTCTTAAGGCCTGGATTACCTAGCCCAATACCCTCACTTTACAGATGAGCAAACTAAGACAGATGCTGAAGCTGAAGCTCCGATACCTTGGCCATTTGGTGTGAAGAGCTTACTCACTGCAAAAGACCCTGATGCTGGGAAAGATTGAAAGTAAAAGGAGAAGGGGGTGTCAGAGGATCATCTGGTTAGATAGCATCACTGACTCAATAAACATGAGTTTGAGCAAACTCTGGGATGTAGTGAAGAACAGGGAAGCCTGGCATGCTTCAGTCTATGGGGTCACAAAGAATTGGACATGACTCAGCAACTGCACAACAACAACAAACTAAGACTCAGGCCAACCTCAAGCTGGTTGTCTTTGAAAATCAGACTTAAATCTGGTCTTAGGACCATGAGAGTTCAGTGGTCATCCCACTGCTCGCCTGAGATTGAAGCGAACAGTCCTGTGGCCCCAGCCCTCCACCTCCCCGCCCCTCCCAGGCCAGCCAGTGGCCCCAAGAGGCTCACGTACATGGTAAGGTTTCTCTCCTGTGTGGATTCGCAGGTGGCTCTTCAGAGTCTGAAGGTGCCGGAATCGGGTGCCACAGATTTCACAGGGATAGGGCTTCTCACCAGTGTGGATGAGCACATGGGCACGGAGGTGGGCCACCTGCATGGAAGAGCGAAGAGCAAACAAACTGAGAGGCTTGGTCGAGGTGGGCTGCAGACCCCTGGAAGCCTCTTATCAGCACACTGGGTGGGGGTCCTTGGCCCACGCCCCCTGCTCACCTGGACAAATCTGGCTCCGCATGTTTCGCATTTGTAGGGCTTCTCTCCAGAGTGAATTCGGGTGTGGGTTTTCAGGTTGGCCGGTCGGTTGAACTGGGCCCCGCAAATGTTACAACGATAGGGTTTCTCACCTGTTGCAGAGAGAATAGGAAAGCCATAATCAGAGGAAGTCTCCACGGTCCCTGAGCCCTGGATTGCAAAGCAATTGGCCTTTCCTTCTGCCACTTCGGTTTTCCTTCCCTTGGAAGGGGTCAGAGAGAGGCATCAGGGGCCTGCCATCCCTACCTGCCACCCCTCTCTCACACACACACACCAGCACACCTCACCCATGACCAGGGTCAAGAAGCAGGCGGTGACGTGGAGGAGGAGAGACAATGTCAGGCATGGGTCAGGGAGGGCCTGAGGTCCCAGGAACCAGCTTTGTTATCAGGATGATCTTACTTCGGGATGTGGACATGTTACTCGCCTTTTCTGGGCCTCAGTTTCCCTCTCTGGCACCCGAGGGGTGAGTTGAGATGACCCAGGAAGGCTCTGCTAGCTCCTCCCTTGGGTAAAGCTGATTCAGTCAACCCATTCCTCAGAGAAATAACACTCAGGCTGCTCTAGTTTCTGTCATTGAGAAAAAAACATGCTTTTCCTTTCTGCTTGCTGCAACTACAGCTGGATTCTATTTGCAAGAGAGCTGGGACCTGAGTTGGAGTAGATGCTCAGACAGAGGAAACCAATAGAAGGGCCACATCTTCCTTCATGGAAAGTTTCTGGGATAATGGGCCCATTTAAAACGCCAGGAGAGAGGCAACTTTGGACAACAATCAGGTTATGGGATGCTACCTGGTGAAGGAATGTGAGCTGATAAGGAACAAACCCTTGGAGAGACCTGAGAGGCTTTAGCGTTTTTCTGGTTTATGAAAACCAACCTAGCTCTGCCTCTCTCAGCCAAGGTTCATCCCCTGTACAGTGGGACGAACACTTCTGACCCCAGTGAAGGTGGAGAAGCAACACAGAGCATCTCAAAGGAAAGACAAAGGGAATACAGAGTGGCTGGGTCACTAAGCCGAGATGGGACAGGGCCAGGCCTACACTCAGGCCAGGATAATCCCTGTCCCCTAACTCACCCCACCAGGCTCCAAAGCCCCACACTGCTTTCCCTAGAATCCTTGCCCCATCCTGCCCTGGGGAACCCTAGCGAGCTTGGGGATGGGTTACAGAGCCATACCCGTGTGGACGGTCTTGTGGCTGGCGAGGTTGCCCTTGTAGCGGAAGGAGGCCTGGCAGCGGTCACACTTGTAGGGTTTGTCACTGTGGGTCTGCAGCGTGTGCCTCTTGAGGGAAGCCTCCTCAGAAAAGCGGCAGTCACACTCATTGCAGAAGAAGGCCCCATTCTCTGTTGGAGGATGAGGGGAACACCAGGGTCAGCACCTCAAGAAAGGGAGGTGGGGCTCCACAGCCTCTCTCCTCTGGAGCCACTCCCAGGACCAAACTGAGCCCCCAATGCCCCATCTGCCCATTGTTCTTGGGAGCCCAGAGCAAAGGGCCTGTGAGAATTCTCTCTTTCTTAGTGTTTAGGGTCTCGGTCATGGAACCGAGAAAGGAGATGGATTCAAATATTAAGGTAGAAAAGGAAACTCACACCCAAGGTACCCATGTGGCCTGCACCAGCTTACATTCATGCACAGAAGCCCTTGGGTGAGACAGCCTCTGTCTGTGTCTCTATCTCCAAAATCAGGATAACAAACCCCTGTCCTGCCTACCTCAAAGGAGCACGTTGTATAACATCAAGCATCACAGGAATGTAAGATATGAATCAGAGTCAAAAATACTTTGAGGTCATCGAAGGAGGAATTAATGATGACTGTGGTCAACCTTGCACCCATCTAGACTTCATGTCTCCCAAGCACTTCTGAGATAGGGAGACAAAAGATGATGGTGGAAGTAGAAACAGAGGCCCAGAGAAAAGGAACTGGAGTGCAGAGTGAACAGCCGGGGAGCCAGGATGGGACAGTCCCTGCTCTCCCAACTATTGGCCCATGGCCCTATGCCAAGCCTCTCAGTGTAAGGAACTCATCTTTTTCTTTTGTCTTAAGAATTTGGAAATGACATATCATGGTGACTTACCCCTAAAAGAAGTATTACTGGGCTACCCTACTGGAGCCAGAGCTGGGGGAAGAGAGGAAAACTGGGGGTGCCAATCACAAGCTATCCAAAAATGTCAATTAACCATCTGCTCAGTGAATCAAATTCAGCTAATATTAACTGAGTGCCTACTCCATGCTAGACTCATTAGGCCCTGTGGAAAACACAAGCATGAATAAGGCTAGATGCTTCTCCTTCGAGAATGTACAGTCTAAGCAAGGTGAACTAACATGCATACCATCAGTTTGGGTCCAGAGGGCCTGAGAAGGCTCTGGAAGCTAGTGGTAGCCAGCCCCATCACTAGTTTTGCTGGAAGGAAGCTGAGTGAGCTGTGTGGTCCTTCTCTATTCCCCAAGAATAACTCAGATTCTTCATCCCTTGCTTTGGTCAGTCTCATTCCCTACATGAGGTCTCCAAGAGTGGGAATCTGGGCTGGTGATTTAAATGCCAATGGACTTCCAATGAGGGGCTCCTTCCAATCAGTGATGGACACACAAACCTCTGGAGCAGAGGCCAGGGCAGGGAAGGGACTCACCGCAGCTGGAATCTGAGTACTCAGACTGGGTCTCTCCCAGCTCCTCGGGGAACGTGGGGCCCGTGGCATGCAGGCACATCTCCGCGTGCTGCGGGGACTGCGAGCCGCAGGATGTGCACTTGGGGGGGTGCAGGTAGAGTGGTGAGTGGCTCTCACTGCTGCTTCGGGGGGAGCCAGTCAGGGACCTGTGGGTAGGAGGAAAGGGCCTCAGCAGATGGAGCAGGGCAGAGCCTCCACTTGGCCTCCATGCATCCCTCTTCCCTGTGCTCAGGGCAGCCCAGAGGCCACTTAAGATCAGGAACCACAGAGTTACTTATCCCCAAGCCTCCATGCAAACAGCAGACACACCGAGATCACTGATGCAGGTCACACGGAACCCAAACCTCACTCCCAGGCTCAGTCTCTCCCCGCCCCCAGTGCTGCAGTCCACGGCCACCCTCCGTCCAAGACAGCAGGAGGATGCCCCGTGCCATACCGAGACCAAGACCGCAGGAGCTTGGGATTCTTGGAATGCTCATCTACCATGGAGGGGAAATTCTCTCACTATGAAAATATACTGAAGCTTAAGGACCTTCCTTATTTAGGCAAATTCAGTCAATAGGCTTTAGCTCACACCTCCAGTACACTCAGCATTTCAGACAAGAGAACACAGTCTCTGCATCCATCAGAAGTGAGTCCAGAACCCTGCTCAGATAAGCCCCGGCCCCAAGTCCCGACTGCCTCTGAAATCACCTGTTGACGATGTTGTTGAGCCGGCTGGCCTGGGGGATGGTGGAGTCCTCCCCACTGGTGCTGAGCTTAGTTGGGGACTGGAGGTCAAGGGTATCAGGCTCCATGGGTGGCTGGCAGGCTGATGGGGCAGCATAGGCTCGAGGGGAAAGGCGGCCCAGCTCTGCCTGCTCAGGCCCCTCCGGTTTGGCATTCTGGTTGAGACTGTTGAGCACGATGAACTTGTACTTCTTCCAGTTGCAGGCTTTGGGGTCGGTGGGGCTTTTGGCCGGCGGGGACCCAGAGGTCTGGAGGATGCAGGCGTTCTTGCTGCTACAGGACTCCGTGGGTGAGTTGGGCTGGCAGTCAGACTTCTGGGGACTCTGTGGGCTAACCAGACCTTTCCTGTTCAGGGGTGCATTGGGGGGCTCGAAATGCAGGGCAATCTCATCCTCCGAGGAGGGCCTCTCTTCCTCCTTGCCGGCCTTGTCACAGGGGAAGTATGGGGCACTCCGGGCTGAGGGCGCAGCAGGCTTGGGGCCCTCGGCCACACTGTAGTGCATGTCACTCCGCGCCTCCTCAGGAGCCACCTCCTTGGGCGAGTAGATGGTGCTGTGGCACACGCCGGGGGAGATCTCCATGGCCGGCCGACTGTACTCACTGGGCACTGGCCTGGCACTGTCGCAGGGGAGGGCCCGATCCTTGGGGAAGGGGTTGGCTATAGGCATCCGGGCATCCCGGAGCTCCTCATCAGAGAAGAGGAAGCTGCTGACTGGAAGGTGGCCGTACACAGGGTATGAGGCTGGTGGTGTGGACAGGCCATTGTACAAGCTGGGGGCAAAGGCTCTGCTCTCACACCCGGGGGCGTTCCTCAGCGGCAGGCTGTTCTCCACCACCTCCCGGCCCCGATAGGCCATGATGTCCTGGGGCATCAGCATGCGGCTGTTGAGGAAGTCTTCACGGGGAGGCTTGATGGCAGGAACCATCTCTGCTTCACTGCAGGAGGGAAAGAGAGAGAAGACCCCGGCCTCCTAATCAGAACCTTCCAAGTGACACTGGCCTATGAAACCCACACAGGCACGGGAGTCAGCTAGACATAGGCAACGTGGCCCTGGAGTAGGGAAACACTTGCAGTTACAAGGCAGTTCTGCTAAAAGTCTAGCAATCTAGCCCAGAGAAGCCAAGTGAGTTAGCCACACAATCAGTGCCTGTTCAGACGTGATTTTGTGTAAGTCCCATATGTACGTATACGTGTGAATCTCTAATTATTCCCCTATTATACAATGGAAACCTTTTGGAGCCCTTATTTCATTTCATCCCTACAGAATCCTGCAAGGAAGGTTGAGAAGGCATTATTGTTTCCATTTTACACATGTGAAACCTGAGCTTCAGGGAGGCGAGTATTTATTTGATGCTGGTGTCACATGTTTGGAGGGTCATTATCAAACTGGTGCTTGTGAAGAAGGAACTCACCCTGTACGATGCCTGGAGTCTTAGGGAAGTTTCCTTTTGGAGAAGAGGCAGCACGTGCCAGGGTGGGAAGCCCTGGCTCTGCAGCAACAGGACCTGGTTTCTAGTCTCTGTGGTGCCGCTCAGCAGCTCTGTGACCTGCAGCTAGTTACTGAACGCTCCCAGCACCAGGCTGGACCCAGGGAAAGCACTTATAAATGATCTTGCCACTATTATCACCCACAGGAGACAAAGAGCTCAAGCTGCCTATACTTGAAGGGACATTACATGGGCGAAGAATGGGCCAGCTCCGTCTGATTGCAGTTAACAGAGCTAGAACCAAGGAATGAAGGTGAAAGAAACCAGATTTCAACTTTCAAACTGTCCAAGGTAGAACTGCGTGGTTCTGGGAACAATGAGTTCCTTGCTCCTGGAGATGTTCAAACAGAGGCTGGAAACCTTTCTGTTGGAGAAGGGCTGCTATCACCCTAGAGAAGCTGAATCAAATGATTCTACAGAAGTCAAGCCCTAAGTGTCTGTTCTACTTAGCAAAACTCTTCACTTTTTTGGCTCTCAGGTTTCTCATCTTTCAATGATGGTCCTATCTCACCAGACCCCAGGTAGGGGGTTAGACCCAGTGAACCAAATGTAATTCAATAAATGTTCTCTTGTTTAGGAGCAGGGTGACAAAAGAGATGAGTACAGCAGCCCACAGTCTGGTGGGGGAACTAAGTATGTAAATAGTTACAATGGAAGCCTAAAGGAGAACTAAAACATGCATGCAAATAGTAAAATAGAAGCAAAGTCTAACGGGAACACAAAGGGCTTTGGGACACAACTGAAGAGCTGCAGAAAGAGCAAAGTGATAACTGCACAAACATCAATGAAGAAGTTGGCATCCAGGCGTGGTCAACAGGATGGGTGGGAGGAAAGGGTCAATCAAATGAATGAAAGGAAGCAAGAAGTGGGGATGCACGTGGCATATCTGAATAGCAGGAGTGTGCAGAAGCAATGGAAAGTAGCCTGTGATGTATCACAGAGGATTATTTTTTCTACGTGCATGCATTATCAAGGGTTACTGATCTTTTGTGATCCCTTCCATCTCCAAGGCCTCCATCTGGGTGGCAGCTCACCTGGCCTTGATGAACTTCCGGCAAGTGTCCACAACATGCTCCATCTGAAGGTACATAGCTGTGGCCATCACGGCCATGATGTTGCCCTCCCGCAGATTGAGCCGAGATGTGTACATGAAGTCCAGGAGGATGCAGAACCCCTCTGGGTTGATCTCAGGATCCAGATTGATCACACTGAGGTTGCATTTCAACTGGTCTGTGAAGATGCTGTAGAACAGGCCACTGTAAAACAAAGGAATGTCTCACTATAGCAGACATCAGTTACAGAAACTATCAATTGTTTCAAACAATCAATTACAGTCATCAATTATGGTTAGCAGGGGCGCTCAGCCCTTTTATCCTGGACCTAGCTCTGGACCTTCCATGCCAGTTAACAACAGCTGCTATTTATGGAGAGTTTACTCAATGTCAGAGAGTCATTAAGCACTTTACATCTACTCTCCTGTGTTTCTCACAACCTTATAAGATAGATTCTATCCTTCTCTCCTATTACAAATGGGGGAACTAAGATCAAAGAGGTCAAGTAACTTTCTCAAAGTCACAGAACCTGTATTACTTTTGGTCTTCACTGCACGGATTACCAGAGCTAAATTTAGCACTCATTCGCAGTAACTATTTTTAGTTTACATCTTTGGGATAAGCATTTCCTTTCTTGCTCCACCACATTATCCTTATTCTAAAAATCTTACTGTATTTTTTAGAAGCAAATTGGGTATTGATGACAAACAAATAAAATGATACCTATTTCTCCAGTTTACTGATTTTCTAAAAGTCCATAGATTGTTTTCTAAAAGTCTATAGATTATTTTATAAAAGTCCATCACAAGGTCAATACTCCCAGGAGAGCCAAGTCAGTGTCAAGCTATACCTCCTGGTACCATGATGCCAGGTTCAGGAAGGAGCATGCAGGGAGAGACCAGAATTCTGGACTGTCATCTGGATTCTACTCTTCCTGAGCGTATTGCCAGAAGTGAGCTAGACTTACTAGACTTTAGTAAGTAGCTATGAAACCTTGGGTAAGGGATTTCACTTCTCTGCACCTTGGTTTCCTTATCTGCAAATCAGGAATGACAGTGTTTCCCTTACACAGTTGTGGCAAGAATGAAAATGTAAAGGGGACAAATTGATGCCTGAACACAGTAAGCATTTGGTTAGTGTCATCTATTATTTTAACTCTCTATAAACCTTTCCACTATTTTTTTTAAAGGTGCTTGTTGTAGATGTTCTATATGTCCTCTACTTGCAATCAAGATTCATGACTCTACATCAGCTCACCTATAAACGTCTTCATCTTATCATTTATAAAATAGAGTTAATTGTGCCATCCATAATACAGGCCACTTTGAAAATCCAGGGAGGTGATGGAATGTAAAACTGCTCTGAACATTTGAAATACTTGACAAATATGACGAATTAGCCAGCTCACTTTCACCAACTCACATATTCTCTGAAACACCCACGGAAATATAATCATAGTATAAATAAACACAATCACAGAAAAAAAGAGCAAAAGATCTCAAATTAACTTGCTAGAAATATTTAAAAACTCGCTTTCACTTTTCATTTTTTTCCACTGGTTCACTAAAGTCATTCTGTTTGCCTCAAACACATCTCTTCTGGAGACAGCCTCTGATTTCTTCTCCCTCTATTCCCACAGAATGGAAACGCTTTCTTTTCTAAAAGTGTATTCATTCACTTGCTGCCTGGGAACCCACTCTGCCAGGCCATGTGCTAGGGACCTAGAGACAAATGAGATGTGGTCCCAAACACTGCAAGAGGCCCCCACCCTCCACCCTGGCAGCCAGAACCATCGCTCCCCTTATATCCATCATCTGCCTTCCACTTCCAGACCCCTTACCTGCAGGCCATGAGGACTGTCTTATGGGCTCTGAACTGCTCCCGGCTCACCACTATAACCACATCAGTCAAGATGTCACGGCTACGGAGGCGATTAAGGTTGAGAAGAACGTCACTGGCATGGCGGGTGAACTGGATACAGCTGTCAGCCGGCGAGGCCATTTTTTCTTCACCTGAAAGAAAAGGTCAAAATCCTGTTAGTCCTCTAGAACCTGTTTCCTTCTCACCAGGAGTGTGAGAGCAGATGACTCAGCCTGCTCCCTTGTGTTTGCTTTTGAACAATTCATGGCCCAGCTCTAGGCATTTCTCTTCATGTCTGTACTAGGAGATTATCATCTTTGCCTGACTTGTTAATAGAAAACCCTATAGGGGAAAGAGGAAGGGAATGAGTATTTGTTGAACGTTTTTTCCACATACCAAACACGCCGCCAGCATTGAGAGGCAGTGAGTGAGTGACAGGGGAGAGAAAGCATGCTTTGAAGGTTAGCACGTGGGCC
This sequence comes from Dama dama, assembly GCF_033118175.1. Lineage (NCBI taxonomy): Eukaryota > Metazoa > Chordata > Mammalia > Artiodactyla > Cervidae > Dama > Dama dama. The sequence continues at coordinate 39,671,099 of NC_083699.1, forward strand.
ATACCTTTCGCAGGCTGTGTAACTTGGAACAGGTTGTTTTATGATTTCTGGGCTTCAGTTTTCCCAAATGGGGAGTACTAATTCCTCTGTGGTGGTAAAACTTAGAGATATGTGCCTGGTCCACACTAGATTCTCAAAAATCATAGCTATTCTCATCAGTATCTCATCTCATCATCCTAGCCACCATCTGTCTCTCCCCTGCTAAACTTCATAATTGTCAGAATGCAACTGTCAGAACTGCTGGTGCATAGTAGGCAGCAAAATTGATGTGAACCAAGCAACAAGTAAGGGAAGCCCTGGTCACATGACAGTGTTAAGATAGTCAAATGCAGGGGCAAAGGGGTGGGTGGGGGGGGTGTGATGGAGAGGCAATCAGCTGTCCTTTATCTCATCTAAAGAAAAGTGGCACCGTTCACAGAGACACATGCACTGGCAAATTCAGAAGAAACAGTTTGTCCACAAAACTGTAAAGCGTATAATTCAATTTACTTACCCAGTGCCTTGAATCACAGTCCAAAATTTTGCTTAAAACCTGCAGGGAAGAGAAAAAACAAGCAGAAATTGATTTAATGAATGTAAGATTGTCCACTATAGTCTTATTTTAGGACACACATATTTAGTTTTACTCTGATAGCTGCAGCCTGCCAGCTGGTGCGGTTTTACCACAAGTGAGCAAACACTTTATCCAGCTCGGCTCTGATGGAAACAACAGGCACCCGAAGCTATGCGATAAAAATGTTTTTACCTTGAGTACTCAGAATACGATTTCATACATTAATTACATACACATATACACATTTACTTCCTTTTTCAAAGTAAAAAAATGTATGCCATCCAAAGGTCCTTGAGTTTATGGGAAAGAAAAAAAATAAGAAAAGTGATTCTTTCAATATTAATGAAATGATCCTTCAGGGGCCTAAAAACTCTGGATGCTTTTCAAAACCTGCCAAAATACTATCTTTAAAACTTAGAATAATTCCATAAGACCAACAAGATCAATATCTTTATCCTTAGTTCACAGAGGACAAAATTGAGACTTGGGTTCAAGTGGCTTGCCCAGGACAAACAGCCAGGCAGTATCTCCTGACTGTCTGAAGCACTTAAGGCTAAATAAAGAATCTGCAGAATCCAAGCTGAGATGGTTTATCTACTCTTTTGTTCTTTTTCAAAGATTCCAATCCCATCTCTCCTGGGTCTAAGATCAGATATAGTGCCACAAACTACCAAGTTTGTGCTTCCCCCTGCTGGTGAGAGACTTAACTGTGTGGTTTAGCTGAGAACTGGCTAGGGAGCACTCAAGAAATACGGACCCTCTCCAAACTGGTTTCTCCAAAACAAAATCATTTAAAGTCTAGGTGAAAGACTCATTTATGATCACAAGTGGGCTGCAGAAACAAAACAATATCTGAACCCTCCCCCAACTCGTCTCTTTTTAAAATGCAGCTTTTCAGAGCTATTTTCCAAGTAAAGGGGCCCGAGGCCAAGGAGGTCATATTGGGCCACATAAATGGTGAGTGACCCAGCCCTAGGTCTTCTGGCTCAAATTCTTGTCCCCTTTCCAAATCAGCCTACGTGCTGTAGAACATGCAAGACAGCACCCTGATGTGGGTGAATCTCATTTTTAAGTTCCTTCCCTCACACAGACACTTTGCCCCCATTCCAGGCTGCTGAGTCTTACCAAATGAGCACTCTAAAATGAGAGGTTTCCTTGAGTCTGTAACCAAATACTCTGACATTTCTCTGTGGTCCCAAGTGCCAGTCACTCAATCTCATCAGCTTCAAGGTTAATGTGTGCATGTGAGTGAGTGGAGGCAGGGAAGGAAATGGGGGAAGGGAGATGATAGAAAAAGACAAAAGAACCTATTTCCTCCTCTCCCCATCCGAACTTGAATTGGCAAAGAGAGATACATGGAATAGGTCCTAACCAAAGTTCAATGATTGTCTCCTTAGAAAAGGAATGCTGCAGACACATGTGAGGTTTATTTATAAACCTTCTCCTCTTGCCCTATGGAAGAGATCCCTCAACAACTCTGGAATACTTAAGGCTGTCTTTTAACCAGCTTAAACCACCCTCTCGCTTGTGGATTTCCAGACTCTAGGAACCACAGGAAGTGCAGATTTGCCATTTCACCTTGATAAGTGGCAATGACTCACTCCTGATGCGGAATGAAACAAACAAACAAAACAATCCCCCTGGGTGCACTGTCAGTCAGGCTGTAGGCTGGGCACTTTCCACTGTAAACCTCTAGGCCTGACTTGACCAAATAATGCACATACACTAAGGCCCCTGTCTTTATTAAGTCCACTCCTTTCCAAGCTAGCTTTATCTTAGGAACACCCCAAAACAGTGAGTATATAGGTCATGGTGGGTGTGGGCGCCCACTAGATGCTGCAGGTGTGGGAGCACCACTAGCATTTGATTTGTTTTTCACAGACCACTCAGCTGTTTCTCATCCATTATTGTGTCTGATCCTTATTAACAGGCCCCATTTACTGGGAGGCCAGTGAGGCTCCAGGGGATAAGTCTTGCCCAGGATCTCAGAACTACTTCCAAGCAAAACCCAGAAGAAACCCTGCCTACTAGCTTCAGCCATCCCACCAATGTCAGCACAAGACTCCTTCCACAGAAACAACCAAGAGAGCAGAGGTGTCAAGAAGCTGACATCTGCAAGAGCCCAGACCTTTCCCGACGCCATCCCAGCCCCAGCCGCAGTGACCGCCAAGTGAAAGTTAGACTGGTCTTTTTCACCTCCATACACTTTGTCTCCTTTGGCGTTTTCCCTGTGTAAATGAGGCACCCTGAGAAGGCAGACCCTTTAAAGGGTTTGATGAAAAACGAGGGAATTTCCCTTTAAAAAGGGGGTGGGGGGCAAAGGTAAAGAAGACAACAGAAAGACAGGGAGAGACAAGGTGGGGGGGGGGGGGGAGGGCGAAGCCAGCCTATATGAAAGATCCCATCCTTTTCCTCCCACCTCCAGAGGTGGCCCTCTTCTCTTGCTCACACACAAGGGCACAAACTCGAGCCCTGCTGCCGGGCAAGCCGGCGCAGATCGGCAGGTTGGCCCACCCCCACCACACCGTACCTGTCTGCTAGGGACCGCCCACCCCCGGGCGTGTTGCCTGCACCGCGGCGCGTCCACCTCGAAGCCCCCCGCAGGCGCGGCGGAGCCCCGGCGATAGCCGTGAATTTGGTTACATTCAAATAAAACTTTTCGTGCACCTCGGTAGCTAACATTATGTGTGCCTTTTTTTTTTTTTTTTTCCTGTTACTCCGTCAAGGCAGGGGGCAGTGAGGGGAATGGCACAGCCCTCTCATTCCCGGAACACAGTCGATCTCAACTCAGCGGATTTCACAGAACACTCTCTGCCTATCGCCGGCTCCAACGAGAAGTAACTTTCCAGGAAGCTGCCGGCCCCGACGGCAGCCAGGATCGCTGCCTGCGCCGCTCGGGCCGCCGGGGATTCACCCGGCGAGGGGGGGCCGCCCGGGGAGGCTCGCGGGGAATACGGCGCACTTTCCCCTAAATCCCTCGTCCGTGCCAGGTCCAGGAGTCTATTAGGGTTCACCTAGTCCAACCCTTCCCCCACAACAATTTTATAAACAGGGAAGGTCAGGCAAGTTAGCACAGCCGGCTCTAAAAGCCAGGATTTCGCGTTCTATCCCAGGCTTGACTTCAAGTTGCCCCATTACGGCGTTTGCCTGGTGCGTCTTTTTCTCTTTCTCTTTGCTTGCCCCTCCGCCCCCGTTCCCTCGTTTGAAAGGGAGTGGCCGGTTGAGGCCTCAAGGTCAAAAAGATGGAGTCCCTAGAGCTGAGGGTCTCCATCCAGCGCGCCCCAGCCGAGCTGGAGGAAAACTAAACCGAAAGCCCCTTCCGCCTACGTTGGCAAGAAGGAGAACCCAGCTCGGCTCGATTTCCGCCCAGAATAGAAGCTGCCAGGCCGAACGTGGCTAGATTTCGAAATTTCCGAATCCGATTTCTCTGAAACCATAGATTAAAAAGGTCAGGATTCGGCACAAGCCTGGACTCAAACTCTAGCGTGTTCCTGGGCGCGCTCCAAGCTTGCCTTGCCCTCCCCGGGCCTTCTTCGGAGTTAGAACTCTCGGGCGCCATCTCCTAATCGGTCTCCTCATCGGACTCCGAGAGGCACCTGCGGGACCCGGGGGTAGAGAGTGGGGGACGCGAAAGATGCAACCTCTTAGGCCGCAGCCCAGTCCTAAAACTGGCGGGTAGCGTCACACTGCGCCGCGCAGCGCCTCAGCAGCGGGGGCGGGGTCAGTAAAGACTGGGCCTCTTTGGCCTCATAAAATCCCACTTTCTCATCCCTTCGCCCGGTAGAATAAAGGTGAAAGCGAAGGCTGCAATTTAATGCGGGATGGGGTGAGAATCTAGGAAGGGAAGCTAAAATTCAGTAAATGCATTTGTTGGAAATTAGGAGTCCCCGTGGTTCCGGGAGCTCAAACCTAATCCTGTTTTACCGCTGCCTGACACTAGAGAGAGCCCTCCATCAAGGCTTAAAACCGACTCCTTGTCGCCCCGCCCCTCCTTCCCATTGACCTAGTTTAGATTGAGTCTCCGGATTTGGAGAAAGCCTTTCCCCCTCCCCCCTTCTCTATCCCGGTCGGGTTTTGGATTATTGGTAATCTAATAACTCCAATAACTCGTTGAGAAATCCAGAGGAGAATCTGGAAGTGCCAAGCACTCTTTAGAGGCAGGGACGAGGCATTTTAATAAGGCCGGAGCCGCCGCAGTGGAACCCGCATCAGGGCTCCGGCCGCCTCGCTCCCTTTCTCCGCAGCGTCTCAGCTAAGGAGCCGCCCGGGTCGCGTCTCGGGGGTCTGGCGGTTGGGGCGGGGGTGGGGGTAGGGTCAAACCGCCGAGTTGTTTTTGTTCTGAGGGAGAAACACCCCCTCGCGCTTTTGTCTGGGGGGCGAGAGGGTTCGGACACCGTAGATGAAAGTGAATTTGATAACGCGGTGGCCTCTGCAGTCGCTTTGGGTGACCGAGGAGGTGTTCAGGGACATGATGTCCTGACTTTCATTTCTATCATACTTCCTGCCAACAGCGCTCTTGCAAGCCTGCAAGCTTCTAGGAAATGCAATAAAATAGAGGGATGTGTTTTATCATCAAGATCTGAAGAGGAGCTGCAGAAGGGACACTCCCCGGGCTCCCAGCTCGCGACTGCCTTCCAGAAAGGGCCAGCAGTCAATGCCAACAGACCACGAGCAAAGATATTTTGGCCATCCTGGCTGGAGCGGGCTCGGCCTTTGCAAAAAGGCTGGCGGGGGAGGGCAGAAGCATGATCTCCCAGAGCAAACAATGCCTTTAAAAATCCGATCTGGACAGAAGTCAGCCAAGGTCTTTATTCACGTTAATGAAGATGGAAGGCACTAACTGTCCTTGGAAAACGATGAGTCAAACTTGACCGCTCTTCAAACACGTCCCCAGATTCGTTTCCAACCCGAACAGAAGCGCGTTTCTCCAACGCGGCCTGCAATAGCTCCCGCAGTGGGAGAGGCAGAACTTGATTCCTGCTGACCAGGGCGGTGGAATCTACGGCTTCTCCCGCGGGTGTGCGCGCCAGTGGTCGCTAGGGGCCGCCAGGACGCGGATGCGCGTTTGCCATCTTAAGTTTTGAACTCCAAGCGAGAAAACTTTACTGAGAAGCTGTTGCGGATTACACTCTGCCTGTCCATAGGACCCACGCACCCAACTGATTTCTCGCCAATCCACTAATCAAAGTTTGTAAGTGGGGGCGGGGGGGAGTGGTCAGAGCTATTTCAGGATCCAAATGTGAGCCTCCGACACAGTGAGGTGCAATCTCTGAAAGTTTAGGGACGGGGCTTTAATCACGCCCTAACACACGCACCACCCCCTCCCCAAGATCTGAGGCTCCAACCCCTCAGCGCTTCAGTGGGCTTTTCAAAGTCTGTTACTGAAAATCTTGGGCCATACTTTCTAAACAAGTTCCTCGGAGAAATCTGGGTAAGGAGTCCTTTCCCTTTACGGTTACCTAAGAGGTTAAAATTATGGCTCCCTCTGACTTCTGCTCCTTTTTCTCAGCTACCTCGAAGGGGCGGAGACAAACTCGCCTTTGACTTTAAGTCACTGACCTGGAATTCAGAAGCTTAAAATCTGGTTCCGGTTAGGTTACTAACTCACCATTAACCCTCACATCAAGCCTGTTTCCTCACTGTAAAGAGCTGTATGTCCTAGAGCCCCTGTGCTATCCCTCCACTGTAGACTTTGCCCCGGGAAAGGCCACAGCGACTGGGAGGCAGTGTTTTCAAAAGGGGGTGCTTTTTGGTTCTCTAAGCAGATGCAGATATCTACCCGTCGCTGAGCGACAGTGGATGGGGTAAGCATCCTCAGGCCTTCTAATTTTCATCCGCCTTACCAAAACTTTGGAGGTCGGGTGTCATCCTCATTGGAGGGTGCCCTCCATCACCTGGTTGAGATACTTGGGGACCCGAAGGTGACGCGGTCTAATGCCCAAAGCGGGGAACTCTGCCAAGACCTACCACTAGGTGGCGGACTCAGTCAGTCCGAAAACCGCCGCGCGACCACAGCCTTCCACCCCTGACTGCGCCCCACCTTTCTGCTGTTGTGATGTATTAGGGGGAGGGGATTGCCTCCATAGGGCAAAGCAGGAAAACATTTTAATTTACAGAAGGTAATTCGTTTTTCCCCATGCTCACACCTCTAGCAACCACAATGCAATATCTGAAGCTGCGTGCGTGTATTATACGTAGATTTTTCCAGCCCTAAATGTATTGGGAACAGAAAGAAAGAATGCACTTGTCTTCAAAGAGCAGGATGGCACTCGGCAGTATTGGCAGAGGTTCCTGTCGATCACCAAAAAAGTCGGGAATAAACTGCTTCCCACGGAGAAAAAGGACCCTGGAGGCCAAGGGCAGAAGAAGGGTCCCACCCGGTCTTATAGCGCTTGGCTAAATCGGGGATGGGAGAGTGGGGACGAGTTGGTCTTCTGGTGGGGCTGTGGTCTCGGAGTGGGAGGCGGGCAGGGTAGGGAGGAGCCGTTCTGGCTTCCAGTGGGGCGAGGAGAAACCGGCCAGCTTTCCCACAACCCAGCACTCTCGCTCCGATCACTGCGGCAGCTTTCCCACTTGTTGCGCAGTGCAGGAAACTGGCACGCGCCACACTACTTTAACTCCCAGAGGTCTCCAAACCGGCTACAGATCAACCTGCCACTGCCCCTGGCAATCCACAACCCTCCCTCCCCAACCAACCCCCCACAGACACCATCTCCACCGCCAGCAAAAACTACAGGACTTCCAGTCAGTATTTTTTTTTTTTTTTTTTACACCAAAACATTCCTCCTTATCTCAATATCAGACAGGCAGCAGAATTCGGGTGCCCAGAGAAGTCAAGTCTAAGGGGGGGGGGGGCTACTTCCGCCTGGAAAACTCGCCTACTTAAAGCCAACCAGGCAACCCTCCCCCCACCACACACACAAATACACACACACTCGAACTACTTCGCCTATTTTGACACCATCCTAGCTGGAAAACCGTTTTTCTCCCTCCTTTTGAGAAATCAACTTTTTTTTTTTTTTAAGCTAGCTTTATCTCTCCTTCCTAAAGGAAAAAAAAAAAAAATCTTCATAAGGTCATTTCACAATATTTTTCAAATATTTGACTTTTGCAAATAGATAGTTTCATCCACCGAGGGGTGGCGCTGCCGCACCACCGCCTCTGAATCTCTGAATTTTTCACAACAAAGTGGGTTGTGAGTGTGGCTACCCAGCAAAGGAGAGAGGGAAGGAAGAATTTTGACATCTAGTCATGGCTACCATTTACTCAACCAATAACTGGAACTCTTTAAGGCTCAGCTAACGACAGCTGAAGAGTTTAGAGTCCCATTCCTGTCCCAAACCCAGAATAAAAATGGGACATTTGTTTTTCAAGAAAGCAAGGGATAGAACCCTTAGAAACTGAGCATAGAGGAAATAACCAGTTGGAGAATTCCCACTTCTGTCTGCTTTCTCCTTCAAGTTGCTCGGTTTTTACAGATAGCCTTATCGTCACTATCAACAGACCCTTAAAATCAGTCAATGCTTGGGCCTGCAGTATTGGAAAGTCTTCCAAGTAGGATACTGGAAACTTCTATTTATAAATGGGGAGAGAGGGGACTATTTCCCATCCAAAGGCTTCTATTTTGGCCTGAAAACTCGACTACAGTCATTTTAGGAAGGGAATGCCCATCTCCTGGTACTCCCTTTCCATTTCCTCCTCCTCCAGAGACACATTATCTTTTCTCCTTTAAAAAAAAAAAAAGCATATATTTTAAAGCGAGAATGTGATTTCACCTCGTTCCTTTTGAGCTCATGTTTGCTACCTCCAGGAATAGCGTGTGGACTAGGGCCAGATGAACTTCAACTTGGGCTGCAGATTTACGAGGTTCTGTTCAAGTGCCAAAGGCTCTTGGTAGTAAATAGTGAGCAAAATAGATACCTGTCTCCTGACGGATCTTGCCGGCCCCCCTCTTAATTTTTTTCTTAAGTTATTTATCAAAACCACACACACCTTGCAAAGAAAAAGGGAAACTGGCAGTCTCTGTAGAGGAAGCCAGTGGCATCTCTCTGAGCCACAAACTGTATTTCTAAACAGCCCTTTCCCTGGTTCCTTCTCTCCTGCCCCATTTTTTTTTTTTTTTCTTCTTTTTGACAGTAAAAAAATGCATCTGCTGACATTCACTTTACTTTAAAAGGGGAGGGGGTAAAGCATTACAAGATTTTCTCCTGGAAACTATAAACTGATTGAACAAAAAACCCGAAAGGATTAAATCAGTTTCCTGGAGGGGATGGCGAGCTCAGAGAAGAGGTCAGGGACCCAGTAACAGTTCTCGACTTTGAGCGCCCAGTTTGGGGCCATTCCTTCGGC